>NC_045769.1:36018333-36765000 GCF_008692025.1 Phocoena sinus
TGGGCATATACCCTGAGAAAACCATAATTCAAAAAGAGTCATATACCACAGTGTTCCTTGCAGCTCTATTTACAATAGCCAGGACATGGAAGCAACCTAAGTGTCCATCAACAGAGGAATGGATAAAGAAGATGTGGTACATGTATACCATGGAATATTACTCAGCCATAAAAAAGAATGAAATTGAGTTATTTGTAGTGAGGTGGATGGACCTAGAATCTGTCATACAGAGTGAAGTAAGTCAGAAAGAGAAAAACAAATACCATATGCTAACACATATGTATGGAATCTAAAAAAAAAAAGGTCATGAAGAACCTAGGGGCAGGATGGGAATAAAGACACAGACCTGCTAGAGAATCCTCTACTAGGATTACCCTTCCCCCTCCCCTATTTGAGGACACGGGGAGGGGGAAGGGTAAGCTGGGACAAAGTGAGAGAGTGGCATGGACATATATACACTACCAAATGTAAAACTGATAGCTAGTGGGAAGCAACCGCATAGCACAGGGAGATCAGCTCGGTGCTTTGTGACCACCTAGAGGGGTGGGATAGGGAGGGTGGGTGGGAGGGAGACGCAAGAGGAAGAGATATGTGGATATATGTATATGTATAGCTGATTCACTTTCTTATAAAGCAGAAACTAACACACCATTGTAAAGCAATTATACTCCAATAAAGATGTTGAAAAAAAAAAGAAAAAGAGATGTTATTGTGTAAAATAAGAACACCAAAGCTTACCCTTTCTCAAGGTTTGTTAGGTCCCAGTCACTATCATATATCCTAACCTTTTGGAGTAGAGTGGTGTTTGTAGTCTATATTCTCAGTGGCGTATGTATTAGCGTTCTCCAGAGAAACAGGACCAATAGGATATATCAGTATCTATATCTATAGAGAAAGATTTTAAGGAATTGGCTTCTGCAATTATGTAGGCTGCAAGGCCTGAACCTGTAGGGTGAGTCATCAGGCTGGAGACCCAGGGAAGAGTGGATGTTGCAATTCAAGTCCAAAGTTGTCTGCTGCAGAATCCCCTCTTGCTTAGGGGAGGTCAGTCTTTTGCTCTATTCCGGCCTTCTACTGATTAGATGAGGCCCACCGACATTATGAAGAACAATCTGCTTTACTCAAAGTCCACCAATTTAAATTTTAATCTCATCCAAAAACACAGAAACATCCAGAAAAGCATTTGCCCACGTATCTGGGCACTGGGGCCCAGTCAAGGTGATACATAAAATGCAAGCGTATAAGCTTGCTCCTCTGAGGGAAGAAAAAACTCTAGTGTTCTTTTGAGAGCAAGGAGTTCCCCCAACAAAGAGCCCAACGAGTATGGCTGGGAATGCTGATGGCTGTGGAGGGAGGAGCAGAGCATCTTCAGCCCCAGGAAGGGTTTGCTGTGCCCAGAGACCCAAGGTATCATTAGCCAAGGCAGAGATGAGACAGGTGAGAAGGAATCACAGGGGAGGAAGATGGGCTGAAGGGGGAACACGAGGGGAAGACAAAAGCCCTCAACATGGGGAACAGTGGGCTCCCACCCACCTTTCAGGCCCAGGGGTTGCTCCCTTTGTGCTCTGCCTGTGTGTAGACAGACTCCCCCCACCCCTCCCTACTTTGTGGTCTGCCTGTGGCTCCCTGCCACTAAGCTTATTTGGAAGCAATAGATAAATGTCAGCACTTAGAAGATATGAAACGTCCTAACTGGCCCCCCTAGACTAATAAACATAAAAAAAAATCCTGATTCAGGCAGCCTGATGGGCTCATTGGTGAGAGGGAGATAAAATTTCCCTTCAGGACATTTATAATTTACATAATAAAAAGCTTTTCACCTTCCAGTCAAGGAGCAAAATTAATTACCGTGGCCCTGTTACCTCTTGGAACATTTTTTGCTTAAACTGGCAGGAGCAGTTTGCGAACTCTTAAATGAAGGGTGGGGGCCAGGGGTGGAGTGGTAGTGCAGGCAGGGTAGTGGGGAGGGGAGAAAGGCACCCCACGGCTCACTTTACACAGGCCTGGAGTGGGCAGGAGGAGGGTGGTTGCTCTGCATTTAACAAAGACATTTGTGGCCCGACCTGTCCTTTCAATGCGTTCAGCACCAAATAATGTGCTAATGATAATGGACTTGGCAATCTGAGGCCCGTAATCACCTCCCCTCGGACAGATGTTGAATGGACGGTCACCAGAAGGGTTGTCTCAGTCATATCCTTCAGTCATGTCTTGTCCTCTTCTCTTTTGGGTACCATTTCAAATAACAAATAGAAAAGCTGGTGTTCCAGTGCCCCTGGTTCTAAAGATATATGGACAGCCCAAAGTCCTTTGATTAGGGAATCATATCTGATATCCATACAGGGTCTCTCATTCCAAATTCCGAGCCCTTCAGGAAGCTGACAACATTAACCTAATATCATTAATTCTCGTCACTCTCCTGTGAAGAAAGCATGTGGCCTGCATTTTTTCAGACCTTTTACAGATGGAGAGATAGAGGCGAAGGGAGGTTAAATGGTCTGCTTTCCACTGAGGAGCTGGGCACAGAATTCAGTGTCAGGTACACAAGGTTACAGGGACTCCTGGTAGACCAGAAGTCTCGACTGTGGTTCTCTGGGAAGTGGGAAGGGGCTGTGGAGGTGAGGATGGGAAGTCAGAGCCTCCTGCCTACCTTTTATGAAAGAGGAACCATTATTGATTTAATTTTTATTGTTATTTTATAGTAATTATAGCACAGGATTACAAAAGGATATAGTGAAAGATGACATGGCTACAAGTATGTTTTTTACCTTCTTTAATTAAGCCTCGTTTCCTGTCTTGGATAAACAAAGTACTGACAGGCAAGTACTGTGGTTGCTTTTATTTAAAAGCTCAGAATCTTGAGAGGAGAGCAGGCCATGTGGACAGTCAGCCACGTGGAACGGCATCCACTTCAGAGACCTTGAGCCCCTCCCTGCCTCTCATGGTCACTCCGGCTTCTGTGTTCCCTCCCCTGGTTTACATTTCTTTGGCCCTTTCTGGAATCCAGTGTCCTAGAAGCTGCAGGGCACCCATATTTTTTGCTCTCCAGGGAATGGTTAAGTTAAAGTCATGTCAGAACCAGTTTTATGGGGAAGGGGGCAAAAATCAGTTCAGTCAAGTCGGAAAAAACTTCACCTCCCGACTTTTGGTGTGTTATGTGTCATGAATGAATTGGCCAACAGAAGTGACAGGATCTAACTACAAGAACAACTGGGATTTGTGGTGCCTTTTTGATCTGAATATAAGCTGGAAGCCATATATAGTTTAATTATGGTTCTCCTTTGGAAAATATTGTTTGCTGTTTCTAGGAGAAACCACACATTGCCCATTTGTTTCCTGAGAGACAGGATAACCTACTGGGTGAGAACGTGGGCTGTGCGTGTTCTGCTGGTGCCTGTGGGTATCTTTCTCATCTGTGAAGTGGGCACCATAAAGGCATGTTCCTTCTAGAGTTTCTGTGAGGACTAAATGAATCGACGCACATAAAACATGTAAGTCACTGCCTGGTACATAGTAAGTACTCAAGAAATAAATGTTAGCATTTTAAAATTCATAAGAGTTGCTATATACTTTTTTTAGGGGGAAAGTTTATTTCATATGTGAGTCGATCAGCAAACGGCTAAGTCTCATTTGCATGTTAAGATGACCAAAATAACTAGTTCACCTGTACCGTAGTCTGGTTATTGCTTGTAGCTTAGTGGCCAGATTGGATTAATTGTGTAATAATAAGATGTTACTACAAACTGTTTGCAAAACATATATGAGTCAGCTCATATAGACCTGACTACTGTGATTTCTTTCACCCATTTATTTATTTACACAGGACTGCATCTAGTCATTCAAAAACCATTAAGCATCTTCTAGGGGGAACAAAGACTCATAAGATCTGGCTTCATCCCTCAGGAAGTCCTGCGCTGGGAAAGAGACAGACAGGTAACACATACCAGGTCCTTGTGTGAAGGGCCCAGTGTGCCCCAGGTGATTAGGAAGAAATGTTTGAGTTGAGGCTTGATGGAGAAGTGGAGTTAGCCAGGAAAGAAAGGGCATTTCAGACTGAGAAAAAAACAGGCACTACCAATATGGAAAGGGAGAGTCTGGATGGTCAAGTAGCGTATATGCAGGGCAGGGGGCAGGGAAGGGTTCCTGGTCCCTGCTTCTGCAAGGCCTCCTATGCCCTGGGGAGTTTAGACTTCATCTTCAAGGCCAGAAGGTTTTGAGGGGTGGAGGAGAAGGGGAGGTGAGCAGGAAGGGGAAGAGAGACTATCTCACAATGAACCAGACTCCTTTCCAGTTCCCCTTCAAACCCTCGCACATGTCCCAGTCAAGAGCGAGGAAGGACAGTTATTGTAGAAATGGTGCAGAGTATAAAAGCTCCCTGGGGACACTTGAGTCAGTTCTCTTCCCTCCATCCCTTGACCCTTGAGAACCACATTCCCCAGGAATGGAAGACATAGAAGGATTTCAGCAGGGCAGGGTCACACTCAGGGGTGCATATTAGAAAATCACTAGGATTGCAGTGTGGGTGATGGACTGACACAGGGGCTCAGGTGTGAATGAAATCGGAAGCATTTAGAAAATAATCACTCTTTATGGCCTCTTGGACATGGAGTGGAGTGTGAGAAGAGGTAGCTTCATCCTTTATCCTTAACGAAGGTAGTGATACAGAAGGGGAAGCAGTTTACTTGTTATTTTGAGGTGCTGGTAAGACTTCCTCATGAATACATTTCAATATCACTTCCAAAAATTGGGTGTGTAGTTTAGGACAGAGCTCTGTCTTAAAATCAGTACTTTTGTTTTGTAGTCCCAGCAAACTAATCTGAATATCAGAGATGACTTCATTAAAAAAAAATCTTTCCTATAACTCTTTCATTAGCACTTATAAAATGCTAATGTACAGGACAGGATGAATGGGTCTTCTTTCCCTATATAGAGTATATTCTGTATATTTTAATGCCTTCTCAATTGAATTTTCCCCTCCAAATATTAGACTCCTCTTCTTGAGCCTACTCCTTCCTCTTTCAAGTTCATATTGTTCGTATTCCAAAAGTTGACTTTGTTCAGTTTTGCAAATTAAAGATTCATGGGTAAAAAAGTTTAAGAAAATAAAATAAGGACCTTGTGAAAGTGAATGACAAGATCAGAAAAGGTGGGGGAAGAGAAAAAGATAATAATTAGCAATCCAAAATTAAATTAAACATAAAATAGAGGTTCCCAGGCCAAGAAGGGTCTTGGGAAAGGGGAAGAGAAGAGAGACTGAGTGTACTTATGTTGACGTTCTTCGCTTGTATAAATTTTAGATCAAATTTGGCTTTGGATTTCTGGCAGCGCAGACTCTGCAGAATGAGCGGGAGAATGGAGGCTTCTTGCTTGCTACTTTTAGCTCTCACCATTCTGCTGGTTCAGACAACTTCTCGCTGGGTTCAGTGTACAGCAATGAAATGCAAATCATAAACGAGCAGAGCTGGCCTCCGGGGAAAAGGGGGGCCCTGGATGCGATCCAAGGTCTGTAACACAGAGAAAAGACATATTTCTTTGTCACACACAGTAGATTCTCCCCGAGGGTTTCTGCGATGGGAATAAAATGATGGGGAGGGGGTGGGTGAGTGGCAGTGGAAATCATTACAACGTTCTGCTCTCATATGAAAAACCAAACAAAAACAAACCCTGGGTAAGTGGGAGCACAGATGAGCCTGAGGCCTCAGCCTCGCAGCCCCTCTTCACGGCTCACTCCATATACCATAGTTATTAGTGGGGTGGCAGGGCTGCAAGCACCCCGTGACCCTGCGCCGTACCTACACACGCATATTTATCACTCGGGTTGACCCGGGGTGGGGAAACTGTCAAGTAAGTCTGAGCTTATTGTTCAAACATTCTGCGTTCAGAATACATTTTCCCGAGCGCTTTCCCTCTGAATACTTAAGCTCATGCGTATTCTGAGGGAAACTTGATCCACATGTTTCTGATTCATTTACACTTAATTTATCAAATTGTTGTTGTGTAAGAGTCATTTGATGTCCAAGGAGCTTTATGAGGGTTTTTTTTTTAACCTTCTTATTTGAAACAGGATGTTGCTTATGCCAACACTGACGACAAAATGCAGAAGAACGTCACTCTGAAGCTGACCTCGTGACCCGACAGGTTGGAGGTTAGTGGAGGTGAGGGAGGGAAGAGGAGTTAAGAAAGACCTCGGTTTGGCAGAACACAAGGAACACACTCTCGGGACTTCCCTGGTGGCGCAGTGGTTAAGAATCCGCCTGCCAATGCAGGGGACACGGGTTTGAGCCCTGGTCCGGGAAGATCCCACATGCCGCGGAGCAACTAAGCCCCTGCGCCACAACTACTGAGCCTGCGCTCTAGAGCCCACGAGCCACAACTACTGAAGCCCGCACACCTAGAGCCCGTGCTCCGCAACAAGAGAAGCCACTGTAACGAGAAGCCCGCGGCTTGTGGGATCTCAGTTCCCTGACCAGGGATTGAACCCAGGCCCAGGCAGTGGGGTCTTTTTATTTAATTTCCCAAAGAAAAATAAATGCAGAGAACACCTTGTCCAGGGGAGGTCGTAACCATCTGTTTGTGATTCTCGATGGAGGTTGTTTTCCCTTCTCTGTCATGAAGGTTCAGGGCTTCTGCTGGTCTTAAGAAGATCCGTGCCCTGAGTAGAAAGATTATAATTTATTTTCAAAACCAGCTTGATGTATGGTGGCCAAATACCAGTGATTTTAAGCAACGCCTATTTTTTTTAATGTCTCGCAGGCTGGGCTTCATCTGTACATTAGATGCTGACTTCCTCATAGCGGTCCGAGGGCAAGGACTTGGATTTCCCTGGTGATCTGTGGCATGGTTATTAAGCTTTGCCTTGATGATCAGATTGCCTTGACTCTATACAACCATTCCAAGAGCTGATTTCTAACTTGTTCCCCTATGGCAGAAGGTCGAGTCTAGGCAGCTTCCCCAAGATAAGTTTCTTGGAACGAAATCCCATTCTATTTTTTTGACCCAAACACATCCTCCCCCATACCCTACTCGCCAGTAGTACTGTGGTCACTGTCTTGATTTTGGAGAGGGTGAGCTTCCAGTGTGACAAAACTGTCAGAGGAATTAAGAAAAAAAACACAAGATACAAAGGGTGGTTAACCACAACCTAGAGAAATTCTCGTGCTTTAACATAAAACCTTGGGACGCTGATAATTGTTTACTGATTTTGGTAAAGGGGAAAAAGATTTAATCTTCAAACAGATTTATAAATACGATAAAGCTAATTTCTGGAGTGGCTGGCTTTAAAGAAGAGATTTTTATACTGTGTAAAATCTGATCCATGTTGCTGAATCATTTATATTTAATGTGTACATTTTACACAAAAGTATAAGTTGGCTTTTAGATGTTTTCAAAAAACAGTGCTTTGAACCCAGGATAGCCATTTGATTGAGACTTGCTATAGTCAAAAATAAAATAATTACAGGGTAAATTCTGTATTCTGGCTTTGAGTTCATGCTTGTAACTCCTATCCAAATTCTCAGATCAGCGTGCAATATGAATTTCACTGTCACGACCTTGGTTGATTTTGTCTGAACCAGTGCAATGGAGTTACAAGAAATCAGCCAAGAAGGGTCCCCATGGAGAAGTTATGGGGAATTTTGTTTGTATTTTTACTGCCAGTACAGGGCTTTAGTGGAAACTAAGAATATGAAGCACTTGTGCTTTGCTTTCTGATGGTTAATCTGTACTCCAGACTTGAGAAATCCCAGTTTCCAACCCTTGCACTGATATGAGGTGTGTTAGTGCTTTAGGAAAAAGTAGTCTCAATTACCTTTTGCCCTTCAACGTCCCTATTGGTAAAATGGACTAAAGGTAATGTTATTCACTTTCTTAAGGACATGGGAAAGCGGATCAAGAAAATGGTTAAAGATGGAAACCTGTTGTAGTGTAGGATAAGGTAACTTGTGGAAAATAAAGAGCAGTGTTAAAATAAGATTAAAAAAAAAAAACAAGAATTCTTGCTCCATTAGAAGTTATTTCATTAGAATGTAAGTTCCATGAAGATGGGAATTTTTACTTATTTTTCTCACTGCAATATCCCAAGTCCCTGAAACAGTGCCTGGCATGTTGTAGGCATTCAATAAATATTTGTTGAATGACAGAATGGATGGATGAATATTAGTAAAACTAGCACAGCAGGGGAGTGATGGCCTGCATTCTTTTTTGTCCTCAGGCAAAGCAGTAGACTGACAGGTGGGGAACATGGCAGATAGAATAGTACAAAATTCTGGAACTTGCTACCCTGGGTGGTCATGCTTCCATGCTGCTAGCTGAGAGGCAGGCATGAAGTCACCAGTTCTCTAAGGACAACATGGAGAGGCCCTTGTGTGGCATTTTCCCATCTCTTGGCCTGTGGCCTTTGGCTAAGTCTCAGAGGCTGCGATTTAGTCACTAAATAAAAATGGAAGTTAATTTAGGGGCTATCACAACGTTGGTTTTAGGGGGTGTATTATTTTGCTAGGGCTGTCATAACAAAGTACCACAGACCATGTGGCTTAAACAACAGAAATTTATTTTCTTACAGTTCTGGAGGCTGGAGGTCCAAGATCAAGGTGTTGGCAAGTTTGGTTTCTTCTGTGGCCTTCCTTCCTGGCTTTCAGATGGTCACCTTCTCACTGTGTCCTCACATGACCTTTTCTCTGTGTTGGTGGAGAGAGAGAGAGAGAGAGATCTCTGGTGCGTCTCTTCCTCTTCTCATGAGGACATTAGTTCTATTGAATGAGAGCCTCACCCTTATGACCTCATTTAACCTTAATTAACCCCCGCCCCCTGCCAAAGGCTCTGCCTCAAGTACAGTCACATTGGAAATTAGGGTTTCAGTGTCTAAATTTGGGGGAACAAAATTCACTCCATAACAGAGTCCATTCTCAGGTTAAAGTGGAGGTGCCAGCAGCCAGGGGCACCTCTGATGTCCTCCCAACAGTCTTCGTAAAGCAGTCAGAGTCATTAAAAAGTAAGGATTTTCCCATGTGTTAATGTGGTGGCAATGTAAGGCATGTGCTATGATCTCTGGCTCCTATTTGAAGCACCGTTACTACTGAATTGTGGCATTGGCCATACCACAAAATATATGTAAAGCCTACGTCTTGCTTTATGGTTGGAAAGCCTAGGCAAGAGGATGTGAACTAGGAAAAGAGCCCGTCTATTTCTTTATTCATTTATTTTTTATTTTTGCGGTACGCGGACCTCTCATTGTTGTGGCCTCTCCTGTTGCGGAGCACAGGCTCCAGACACGCAGGCTCAGCGGCCATAGCTCACGGGCCCAGCCGCTCCGTGGCATGTGGGATCTTCCCGGACCGGGGCACGAACCCGTGTCCCCTGCATTGACAGGTGGACTCTCAACCACCGCGCCACCAGGGAAGCCCTATTCATTTATTTTTAAAGGCAAGCTATATACTGGAAACATAGTACTTAGGCTTTCAAATTTTTCTGCAAACCATGCAAATGCAAATTATTTACCAGTAATGTCAGCATTCTTGGGGGAATTTCTACTCTCTTCAATGTTGAAAATCTCACCCTAGAAATTTAGAGCTAGAAGGACCCTCAGAGAAATCTATATCCTCATTTTTATTAATGAGGCACTGCAGACACAGAGAAATCAAGAGACTTAATGAATGGTTTGCAGCTAGTGAGAGGCAGAGTGGCTGGGTTCCGCATGTAGTGATGTAAAAACGTCTGCAGCCTTCTGATGGGCTGACTTTGGCAGCTGCCTGAGAGTCATGGAAAATGTCCACCCATTTGACCTGCACATTTGGTCTTGGGCCTCATTTAATTAATCGGTGGACAAGTGTTCAATGAAGATGTACTTTGCACTCCACTGCAACAGACAAAAGCATAACAGTCTGTCTCAAGAGATATCCAATCTGGTTTTGGATGACCAGACTAAAATTCAAGAAGAAAATACGAGAGCAAATACAAATTTCACAGAAGCAACTAAAATGCTAATGGGCTTTTTTTTACATCTTTATTGGAGTATAATTGCTTTATAATGGTGTGTTAGTTTCTGCTTTATAACAAAGTAAATCAGTTATACATATACATATGTTCCCGTATCTCTTCCCTCTTGCGTCTCCCTCCCTCCCACCCTCCCTATCCCACCCCTCTAGGTGGTCACAAAGCACCGAGCTGATCTCCCTGTGCTATGCGGCTGCTTCCAACTAACTATCTATTTTACGTTTGGTAGTGTATATATGTCCATGCCACTCTCTCACTTTGTCACAGCTTACCCTTCCCCCTCCCCATATCCTCAAGTCCATTCTCTAGTAGGTCGTGTCTTTATTCCCGTCTTACCCCTAGGTTCTTCATGACTTTTTTTTTTCTTAGATTCCATATATATGTGTTAGCATACGGTATTTGTCTTTCTCTTTCTGACTTACTTCACTGTGTATGACAGACTCTAGGTCCATCCACCTCACTACAAATAAGTCAATTTCATTTCTTTTTACGGCTGAGTAATATTCCATTGTATATATGTGCCACATCTTCTTTATCCATTCGTCTGATGATGGACACTTAGGTTGCTTCCATGTCCTGGCTATTGTAAATAGAGCTGCAATGAACATTTTGATACATGACTCTTTTTGAATTATGGTTTTCTCAGGGTATATACCCAGTAGTGGGATTGCTTGGTCATATGGTAGTTTAAAGACGGCTTCCTTTCCGGGGAGTCTTTGGAGGGCCTCCGGGGTGAGATCTGGAGTTAAGCTCAACTTTATTACTAACTGGGTAAGTTGGAGCAGTCACTGGTCTTACAGAGCCTCAGTTTCCCATCTGTAAAGGGGAAGCTGCAGGACAGATGCATTTCAGCTGTGGGAGTCGCTGTGGCTGTGGTGACCACGTGACTGCAGCTGGAGCCACATCTGCCACTGATAGCCCACTGCCCCCAGTGACAGAACAGCCGAAGCTTTACTCAGAGGTTAGCCTCCATCGGGCCCTCCAGGTAACCTCAGAAGGCCGCTTCATTACTGAGGAGTAACGAACATTTCCGGCCTTCTTTATAATGCTCTTATTTTCCCCAAGAACTTGACAGGTAGATTTTTTTCGAGACCTGTTTGTGGTTCTTCTGTGATCCTCCTACACTGCACCATAAATATCTAATTCTTCCCCTTCCTTGGTGTATTGGAAGAAAGCTTATACCTTGTTTTTCTATTTCTATTGTAATGAACTTTTTTCATGTTTGAATAATATAATAAAACTCCTATATTACCATGTTATGGGACAATATAGAGAATACATAGAGGATCTTTGGATACAAATCCTAGGTCTGCATTCACCTGTTCTGTGAACTTGAACAAATTACTTGACTTCCATGTGCCTTTATTTCCCTATCTGTAAAATGGAAACAATCATATATTTGTATCATTTGGTTATGATAAGTGAACAAGCTAGTCTGTGAAAAATAGTGCAGAGCCTGGCACATAGGAAGCACTCAAATATTAGCCATTATCATCATTATTAGTATTATCAAGATTTTTAGGAGGAGATGAAATTACTTTGTATAGGACTGCTTTGAATAAAGAAGGAAGTTAAGGAAAGAAATCTCAGAACAAATTCCCCAGTCATTGATCCATGAACGCTCCAGGCATCAATAAATCCTGGGCAATAGGGATACTCTGGGTTTCTGGAAGAGCTAATGCAGAAAGAGAAGGGAAAAAAAATACACAATAATGTGTTAAGTGGAAAGATGTACCCAGATATAGACGGAGCAGTGGCTAAACCTTCCTGGAGGAAGTTAGGGGAGGAAGCGTTTTCACAGGGAAAGAGCTGACTTGAGGTTTGAAAGAATGGTTAGGAGGTGGCCAGGTGGATAAGGAGGTCCAAGGATGCTCCAGCAGAAGGATCAGTGTGTTTAAAGACATGCGGCATGAAATAACAAGATAAAATCAGGAAACAGCAAATATTTGGTTCAATTTTAGGCTGCACGGAGGAGAATTGTTAGAAATGAAGCTGGAGGTGTTGGGCAAGAATTGGTTTATGAAAGGCTTATTGCCAAGCTGAAGAGTCTAGATTTTACCATGTAAGCCAATATTCCCTAAACTCCATTCCCCAGATTCCTTGATCTGTTAATAGATATTCCATTAATACAATTCTTTGGCCCAATAAGTTGGAGAAATGTTTGGTCCAAAAAAATTAAAGTTTTTCTTACAATAGGATTTTCTAGAGCTATTGGTATACCCACAGGAGGATATAAAATGAAACTTTCTCTAAACTGATTTGATTTTAGAATACTTTTCATACTGAGCAACTATTAATATCCAGTTCCAGAGAACAATGAAGAATTTTGAGGAGGGGAGTGACATGTGGTCATATTTCATTTAGGGTTAGTATCTATGAGGGGGGAAGGTGTTTTGAGGGAATATATAATTTGTTCTTGAAGTATATAATTATTCTGATGTTGGGCACAAAAATATGTCACTTAATACTGAATTAATTCTTATTTACAAAGCATGGTGGTGCTTTGGAGGCCAGAATTACTTCCTGTAGGAAATTCATCAATGAAGTGGATGAATATTTAATAGAATTCTTTGATTACCCCGTGCAGCCCATTGCTATACATATTTATACAGGTTGATAGAGCAACTTTGGAAAGCAGAGCTGCATGTCAACTCTAAAGATGTATAAAGCAGGATGAGCACAGGGTCTGTTCCACCTACTAACTGCCTGGCCGTGAACGAGCTATTTTATCTTTTTTAATTCCAAATTTCCTAACTTGTAGAGGACTGGGGTAATTCCTTCCTCAGGAAGTTGTTGTGTTGATAGGACAGTGTTAAAAGGACAATCTATGTGAATAATTAGTAAACACTGTAGGAAGATGGTGCACAGTGGGCACCAGTAACTGAATCTGACCTGTGCTTCCAGGGGTTCCCTCAGCAACCTGCCCACAAATTCTCCTCATGAAAAGAGCCCTTGCTCTTGGAGTTCACCTTAACTGCAGTTCACCCTAGGAGGCAGGAAGGAAGTTGGGGTGAGGGCACACCTTGGAGTGTCTTTGTAGTGTTCTAACCCCTTCTTGAGGCTAGAAGAAGGGGTCTGGGTCCCCAGCCCTGGTCTCCATGACCTTCTCTGGGCAGCTCTGTCGTGGTGATCAGTTTAGGGGGAAAAGATATGGACAGAAAATCAGATGATTCAGATGCTTTTACAAGCTCCCCGAGCACTATAAGCTCGAGTTCTCTCTCTAACGTTTGATGTTGTGACTGGCTATGGTCGAATTATAAACTATCAAAACCTTTTACAGAGTTTTCTCTTTTCCATGCCCTGTTCCATCTCAAAAGCCCCCCAGTCACCGCAGTGGCTGCCTTTGTTTCTCTTATCTTTTCATTTAGATGGATTTCTGCCAGGGGCGGTAGGTCATAATAATGGGCTGAGAATAATAAAATAAACCAAGTTGTCTTGAAATGCAATAGTGATGCTTGGCAGTTATAATATTTCTGAACTTAGCTGTCAAGCTAAGAAGTGAAAAAAAAAAAAGTGAAAGAATCAAAATCCATTTCCCTCTTATATAGCCGTGGTTTTTCCACCCTCAGACGTACCTTCGGGAGGTAATGTGGTCTCTCCCCAGCAGGGGGCAGTGTTCGTCTTTAAATGATGTGCTCATGGCCAGCCCAGCCCTCAGAGCCCTCAAACCCCCGTGTCCAAGAATCCCGCGCCCTCCAGAGCAAACATTCGAGGTTCTTCCTAAACACAAGTTTCCTAACTACAAATCTTATGGTTTGGTAGGTCTAGATTCATTCTGAGTTCTGAGATTAAAACAAAAGCACTTCCATAAAACGGAACGTCAGAGCCTTTATGACAACATGCAGCCTTATCCATTGTGAATAATATTTTCATCATTTGGAGTTGTTGGGATGGTCCCAGAGTAACTGAAAATCATTCTAGTATTACCGTGGTAGCTAAACTGGGTTTTCTGTTTGGGCTTGATTTTGTTTATTGTAGTCACCCCGAGGCTGTTCAAATAAGCAAGAGACAAACGAAACAACTTGCTACCGTTCAGCCAGTCCAAGCCCTCAGCTGAGGCCTCTTTATTCTTGCAAAGAAGCATATTCTAGTTTCTCAGAGCAGAAGTGAATTGATCATCCAAGTGGTAACTTGGATTTTGAATGAAAGGACTAGAATCAGGATAGCTGCAAGTCAACTTTCAACCAATTATATAATATATGACAAACCCAATAAAAGTCTTGCCCATAAAACCTCTTCTGAAAGTAAAAAATGGCAGCATGCATATGTCTGCCTCTCCCTGCTTTAGCCCCTGATAACTCTGCGACTCCGAAGTGGTAGGGGGTAGGTAAAGAGGGAAGCTTATCTGTTCTCTAGTGGCCTTGAGGAACTAGCGTTGAAGAAGGTGGGTGAAGTCAAAGGGTTAAAGTAGCCACACTGCTTCAAATCCCGATACCTTACTTAAAACACATAGTCTCTATTTTTACACACATTTTAAGGAAACATTAAGGATTATTTTTCCAAG
The DNA here is from genome assembly GCF_008692025.1 of Phocoena sinus. NCBI lineage: Eukaryota > Metazoa > Chordata > Mammalia > Artiodactyla > Phocoenidae > Phocoena > Phocoena sinus. The sequence continues at coordinate 36,032,825 of NC_045769.1, forward strand.
GTCTTGAAGAATTTTGCTTTTTTTCTACCTTCTAAGACATGGCTTCTAGTAATTTTCTCATACAATTTGTGCTTCCTGTGACTGATAGTTTATTGCAATGCCTGACACATTTTATGGTGCTATTACAAAATTTAACTGAAATATATGAGAATGGTGTGTTTTTGTTGTTGTTGCTTGAATTTTATTTTTTATACAGCAAAAGTTTTTATAAAATTTTGAATTTTATTTTTTTATATTAGTTATCCATTCTATACACATCAGTGTATACATGTCAATGCCAGTCTCCCAATTCATCCCACCACCACCACGCCCCCACGGCTTTCCCTGCTTGGTGTCCATACGTTTGTTCTCTACATCTGTGTCTCTATTTCTGCCATGCAAACCCGTTGAGAAGGGTGTGTTTACAAAGACTGTGCGATCCTCTAAATTAATAGAAACAAAGTTCCTTTGGAAGAGTTAAGTGGGTTTTAAGCTACAGTATCCAGAGAGAGAGAGAGAGAGACACAGACAGACAGAGAATTTAGCCCTTCAATTCTTCACTTTTGCTTTTCTCAGTTGCCGTCATTTATAGTTGAACTCAATGTGTACACTAAGGCAGCTGTGTGTTGAAACCAATTTCCATAAGAGTTAAGGAATTTAAAGCTCTGAGATTTTTGGACTTTGAGAAACACAGATTGAATCATTTGACCTTGAATTATATATGACAATCCCCTGTTTCAGCATAAAGGCTGCATATGTACATGTTTAATGAATAAGACCCTTAAGGTTTACAAAAAAAGCAACACCCTAGATTTATATATTCCATTAAACACGATCTTCACAGGCTAATTAGTTAGTAATTTCACCCTTGCTTATAATATAAACCATTTTATGCTCAATAATAATAAAATCTATGTAAACCAGGCTCTTTATTAATAAACATTATGTGCTTCTGGCTTTCAAATAAAATAATGCTTCACGTGCTTTTCTCTCCATCATGCCTAGACTAATCACACAGTAAAAATCAAACAACTAAAATAGTGGTTTTTATCTCCTGCTGTAGAAAAACAATAGAGACCATGTCAAGGGCTTAAGAATGAGACGTGAACTAAAGAAGGCTGGGACGGAGAACAGAAGACTCCAAATCCTTATTTCAATGTTTGGAATCAAGATACTTTTAGGCTCTTAAGATTATTCAAAATACGTTTTTGACTAATGAGCCGACATCAGTGGAATCACGGATGAGGGAAACAGCTCCGAATCTCTCTTGCTCATCATATCCCCCTGACCTGTGAGATCGAGGGAGGTGCTAAGTGGAACCGGCCTGTGGCCCATCCTGTGAGTCTGTATTCTGAGGCGGCTGCTGCTTTCTGAGGCAACTCCTTCATGGACCATAAGCACAGGAAAACTTCTGTTTCAGTTACAAGTATCATGCCAGCTGAGCTAATCAACATTTTATTAAAATCTTCTAACAGAAAGGCTCCAGTCTGTGGAATGTGCCTTACCCTAGGATCTTAGCTACTGGTAATAGGTCACACCCAGGCTTTGCTTTACAGGGCCCATGGAAAAATGAAAACTCGGGGCCCTTTTTTCAAAAGTTATTAAGAATTTCAAGAAGACGACAACAGAGCATAAAACCATGTAAGTGTGAGGCCCGTGAAACTGCCCAGGTTGTACCTTCATGAAGCTGCCTCTGCACCGGGCAGACAACAGTCCCTTGTCCTCCACACAGAATTTATTTCTCTTACATTGTCCATCTCCCTAGGAGGTAATATGTTTTAGTCAGTGCAAGAAGTCTGGTCATTTTAGAGCCAATATGGAATTTTCGATAGGATAATTCCAGATAACCTTCCTTTTGATGTTATATCTAGTATAAACTGAGTATTTGGAGAGCTCTGGAAAAATAAAATATTCATTGACAAATGAAAATGTCTTTGCTGGGAGATATATTATTTCAAATTTAAAAGCATCTGGGGCACTGGGAACTTCTGGTCATACCATGAAGGCTCCTATCTGAAGTGTCTTTCTGTTAAGTCGTAGTAACAAAATAATGATGGCAAATATTCTTTGAGTGATTACTAGGTGCTTTACGTGTATTCATCCATTACTCCACCAAACAAGCCACCCCTTCAGATGGGTAGTATTATGTCCAAATTTTGGATTGGTGACAGAGAGCAGTTAAGTAGCTCACTCTAGGTCACAAAGATGGTCAGTGACAGAGCTGCGATTTCATCCCAGGTAGTCTTGTTTCCAAAGTCCATACCCTTAACCACTATATCACAGCTCTTGGAGTGGGTGGAGGACATGGAGAGTGAAGTTACTGTTCTGGAAGTTTGTTCCATGACAATTCAGGCACTGTGCTTCTGCAATCCTGCAGCCAATTACCTTCTGCCAGACAGTCCTACTTCTCTGTGTCCACGGTGGTGAGCATTCGTTCCACTGTAGGGCTGTACAGGCAGACAACACAGGGCCCCTAGGACGACTGAACTGAAATAATCAATTTAATCAAACGATGATTCAACTTAGTCAAATAACCAATTTCGCTGACTGTTTATTTGACTTGGTTGATTGGTTGTCTGAATTGAGTGAATGGGCAGCTGAGTCTTTTGGGGCAGTGTGGACACAGCCTTTGATTGAAGTGATGCCACTGCTGTGATGCTGAGTGACACTAGTCAAGTTCTTCCTGTAAAAATCAACATTGCCGGGCTTGACTCTGTGGAAAGGGCATTTGCTTCTTTCCTAATCAAATCTAAGCAAGTAAAAATGTTGTTATTCCTCTGTGAAGGCAGCTAGATGGATTAAATAATGGACTGAATTAGTAAAACAGAGGTAAAGACAAAATAAAGAACAAAAGGCATACTGCTATTTATACCTTTATGGGAGAATGCTGCTGATAATACTGGAAAGATTTTCTTCTATTTAGAAAGTCAAGGTTAGTATCCACATTTGTAAATTCTAAAGCCAGTGAGCAAATCAGGTATCCCGCTTGGTTCTGGAAGAACAAGTTGGAGGCCAGAGGGCAAGCTGGTATTTGTTTAAGGTTGACTAAGGCAGGTAAATGACCCAAGGAGGCTCATGGAAGCATGGCAGAACACTGAAAACCTGAGGAATGTTTTTAAGTGTTGGGTGGATAGTCTCCTTTCTCTGTAAAGATCTGCAGGATGATTTCACTTACATGCATGTATCTCTTTATCACTGTTAAATATTTACAGATCAATGTTTGAGTGCCTGCGGGCTTGGGGAGCTTTACTTATCAAAAATCACTTTTTAAAAGGCAGTTAACACTGGAGCCGGTGGAAGGATGAAAATGCCATCTGTCCCATTTGCTTCCCAATAGTCTCAAAGCTCTTCCGGGTTGGCGCTGGCTATTCCAATGACTTTGCTGGGCAGGAAATCTTAGACCATTCATTCTGAATGAATTCAAAGCTCTGAAAGGAAAGGCAGTTAGAAGGTAGTGTGCATAGGCAAATAATAGATTTGTCCGCTGTCACAGGTGAGTCTCTGTTTGAGAGAAAAATAGATGCCAGTTATTCCGAGTTTGCTTTGTTCATTCATAAATATAAAACAGATATTTATTGAGTGCCTTCTTTCTGTCTAGAACTATGCTAGGAACCACAATGAAGCTGTGAATGTGGCAGACAAGAATGGTGCCTACATAAAGCTTCAATTTTGGTAAGAGAACACACAAATATGGTATCTGGATACATACATTTTCACTAACAAACAAGAACCCTTTCACTTGTAAATTTTCAATGTTCTTAGCCCATTTCTATGAAAGAAGCTTCTACCTGAGGGGCAGATGCAAATGCTTCCTGCGCATCACTAAAGATGTGTCTAGGGAAAAACCAAGGAAGCATGGAATAGGCTCCTATAATTAAGCTGTAAACATTAATTTGTTGTACACACGTTTAAAAAAAAAAACAGAGTCACATTCACTGTTGGATAAGTCAAACCAACCGTTTACTCTGTAAAATACTTTTGTGTACAAAGGATCTCATAAAGCTGAACACTTAGTCTATTTCGTGAATGTTGGCGGGCTTGCACCAAAGCACAGCGTAATTGATGCGGCACGTGGGTTTCCTCCACACCTTTCCCAACGTTCGATGGATTGACAGGTCAAAGTTGGGATTATGTTTTTCATCCCTTGAGCCAATTGTCCTTTAAAAGTCAAGCTTTTCTTAGAGTTTCTGTGTTGCTAACCACTAGGATAATATCATATGTAGGACTGATTTCCCTGAGAAGTAATCAGTTTTTCAAAAGTTAGTGGTTTTGTGTAATTGACTATTTAACTAAGTTTAAGAACATTCCAGTTGCTTGTTAGCCTTGATGGAAGTCTAAGACACCTTTGTACTTAGTACCTGGAGAGGATGAATGACCGGGCAGAGATTTTGTATTGGCCTCATTTCTCCAGCTGTCTATCAAACATTTGGGGTTTGGCAAATTCTTTTAGTACATTTTGCCAAGTACTTTCCCCATAATTTTTAAAAACCATGTGTGTTTCAAAAGAAATTTAATCTACATATCTCTGGTTCATTTACACTTAGGTCATTGGAATGTTATTTTACTGGAGATCTTTCATTATCTAGGAGGTTGGTGAATCCTCCAGCAAACTCTATTTTTCTGTCACAATTTCTGAGAATAAGCAAAATTTGAACTTTACAATTCTGTATTCTCAGGAACCAATCATTCTGGGTGCTGTTTGAAATACCAATGTGTTCACAGCCTTTGATGATGGTGTGTCATCCAACTTTGTTGGGCTCAGAGTAAAAGTAAGAAAAATAATTTGATTTTAGGATAAGGTAACTTTTAAGATAAGTATCAACTCTAAAAGGAGATTTTCTGAAAAGGGATATTTGGGGAAGTGTGATACTCTCCAATATCCCACCTAATATATTATCGTTAGTAATTGATTAAAAATATTGGTTGATGCCAGTCTAGCTGGAATCATTTGTGATTCATTTGAATCCTAGAGTTAAAGGAATTAAAAATTTGGAAGCTTTTTGCCTCTGTCTAAGAGTACCTTAAATTTGCTTCTGAGAACCTCTGCAGTAAATGTTGCATGTTTTAAAGAAGCAAAATTGCTAATCTGAGTCCTAAAAAGCAATTTCAACATGCACCAGTAAGAGCTACTGGAGATTCTTTGGCTTTGAATAAGAAACCTGGCTTTCCACACATGCTTCTCCACCTCCGACCCCCAACATCTTTGTGTGATTTGGGGATAATTTGTAAAACCCCTCTAGAAGGGAAACGGTGTAGGGTGATGGATGTTACCTAGACTTATTGTGCTGATCATTTCACAATATATACAAATATTGAATCATTACTTTGTACTCCTGAAACTAATATAATGTTATATGTCAAATATGCCTCCATAAAGTTTTTTTAAAATATATAAAACTCCTCTAGAATTGGGTTTCCCTGTGTAAAATTGCACATTTACACAAGCCTGGGAACCAGGCTTGCACTACTTATTTGAAGATATTTTTCAGGATAAAATGAAATAATAAATAAGAAGTACTTTAAAATCTTTAAATATGAAGCATACTCTACAATGGCACTTAAACTATTCTTGGTGAAAGACAGTTTTTTTCCTTCAGTCCATTGTGGGTTGAAACTTTTATAAAATACAATAAAAATGAATTGCTAGAAAAGTGAAATAAAAACCATGCAAAAATATAAGTGCAATTGTAAGAACTGCTAGATCCAATAAACATATAATTACTCTATTAAACTGGTATAAAAGTAAATGAAATAAAAAAGACATAGAAAAATATAAGCACAATCGTAAGAAATATTTGCCCCAATAAACAGAAAATTACTCTTGTTAAATTGGTATAAAACTTTCTAAATTCTTTCTCTTGGTTTCAATTCCTATCTCATCACATGGGGTAACAAACAGCTCATACATAGCCTAGCATTGGTCCATGGACCACACTTAGAGTATCTGTGCTTTGGCAAACAGCAGGGAGAATCTACCTGTCATTATTGTTCTAGGGGCGTGCTTCTTTCAGCACCCGACAATGATGGTTCCTAACTTCATGTCATGTTGTGGTTTTGAATTACAACCTCTCTTCCGCTTTCCTAGGTAAAGTTGCTCCATTTACCAGACATATTTCTGAGCAGTATTTCACATTAAAATTTTCAGTGATGATCTTTTGGCTTCATGCTTTGGCAACCTCTTTGATTCTGCCATTTCCCTTATCTAGTTCCCATGACTTTTACTTCTGAGACATCTCTTTTCTCTTCTCTCTTCCTATGGCTACCCTCCTGGGCAGGTCTCCTTCTCAGACCATTACCAGCCTCTGTCCAGTCTAAGGTCCCCTTCACACTCATTCCTCAGCTACATCCTTAATAAGATCAATTCCTTGCTCACAAACCTTCTAAGGCTCCCTGTTGTTTGTCAAATTAAACACTGCCTGTCTTACTCTTTCCTGCCTTTTTGCCTCTTCTCAAGCTGCCCTCTTAGCTTAAAATATCCCCCACCTCCAAAATCCTGACACTTGCATCCTGCCCATCTTTCCAAGCTTACACCAAACACCATCTTCCCCGAGATGCCATTGCTGGTGGGTGTGCTCTGTCCTTCCCTGTGGACAGCCTATACACCTCACCTGACACAGATACTGTTTTGTGGATTAGATTGAACAACTTCCCTCTGCTCTCCCCAACCCTAACACAATTATGGACAATTTGAAGTGAGGACCAGGCCTTCTTAATCTTCTAAATTAAAAAGTTATCAATTACTGAGTAACACATAAATTCCCTTTGCCACAAAAATAAAAGGTCAACCATCATGAAGACGGTTAATTTTCCCTTAATACCTACTCAGTTTCTTGGGTAACCATGATCATGTGTTTGGTCATTTGGAGTGCATTTTTTAAGACCTTTCAATTTTTTATGTATTTAGATATTATATGACAGTTGCAGTAGCTTTATTTTTTGTGTACATGCCAAGACCTATGTTAAGTGTTAGCTGTTATTACTTTTGCTCTGTGGTTTGTCCTTTTCATTCAGTAATCTGTCTTGGAGGCCCGGTCATGTCAGTACCCAGAGATCTATCTCACTTGGTAACTGCCCCACAGCATAATAGGAATGGATGTTTACTTTTCTGTTATTACAAATACCTGTGTCTCTCTTTTCTAGAACCCAGCACAGTGCCTTGCACATGTGAGTACTTGATAAATATTTGTGGAATTGACCAAACCGAGGAGTTCCGAAATTCGTTTGACCTGTTAACATTTCATTTAAGAGATTAGGAATAATAACCACTTGAGGCAGGCTAAAGGAATTTCCTTGAGGACAACTCATATTTGGACTTCACAATTAGGGTGAAATGTGAAAAACATAAAGGAGGGTTTCAATACAGCTAATGAAGATTAGAGAAGTAGAAAATAAGGGTGAGGAAGAAAGGCTAAAATGAGGCTGACAGTGAACTTGCGAATAGTCTGCCTACTTGAAGATCATTGTTCTCTCGCTACAAAGACAAGCAGGAGAGGACTGTGAACACGTTAAGCTGATTTAGCATGAGAATTCTTAGATCAGGATAACTAGATTCCCCCTCCTGGAGACTTGTGAGAGCAATCTGTTTCTCCTCTCTAGGAAGAGTACGGCAGTGGTCTTGTCTAATAGCAAGGGGCTGGAATAGATGACTTGTCAGGATATTTCCTGATGGAGAACTAAGTTAATAATTATCTTTAAGCCCTTAGCTTATGCTACTATAATTGGTTTAGCAAATTCAAAATTCCTAGGGGGCACTATTTTTGGGTTAATGACTGGGAAAAATGTGAGGGTCCAAGTCATCTATTTAATTGCATTGTTCCTAACTTTTTTTCCTTCACCTTTTAACTGTCTTTCTCTGGAAATAAATTCTTTCAGGTAGATTGGTGGTTGAAGTTTGCCTTTTAAGTCTTTCATCTTCATTTAGGCTACAATTCCATCAGCGTCAGTAGATCATGAACTGAGTCATGGATGGACTTTGAATGTAGACCTAGTTCTGGAAATATATATTCATGTGTCGGACCTGTGCCCTTTAATAGGATCATTTAAGTTATTCCCTGTATATTCAAAATTTCATTTTCCAAACACCACGTATTGCATCATTTCATCCCAGAGTAGCTGACTAGGCAGAAGGGAAGCTTGTTTCCTCAGTGGCCTTGACTGGTCGCCTTAGCCCTCAGTGTTGTAAAATCTACCCTCCTTTTTAACAATAGCTGCTTCTTAACGCCTTTCTCTTTTTAGTCCTTCCCTGATCATCTGAAGAGACAAACTGAATGCTAGGGTTTGTACTTAGAGCAATTGTTAGTGTAGGGCTGTTAGAAACTGGGAAATCAGAACACATTAATCAGTCATGTCCTGCTGTTCATTTATTGTCACCCTGAGTATTAAAACTGATAAGTTATGATTGAGGCTTAAATTTTCTTTTGAGGTAGAAAACGACTTGTGGCTCCATATTATTAAATGAGGGGTTCAGTACACCTTCAACGTGATCAAATTATAGATCAGATTCAATCATGATCATGGCAGTAATTCCTCGTGTCTCTAATACCTACTCTTCTTTTGTGCTTTCCCTCTCCCCTTTTTTATTGTTCAAATAGCAGCCTGGAACACATTTTATAGATAAAAGTAGTAAAGTTCTTTATGACTTCTCCCTTAGAAGCAATGTTACCACAAAGGTTTTGATTCTTGGTTGTTATGCAGCTTAAAAAAAAATTATCTTGAAGATCTTTTCTAATAGATTGTAAATGATTTATAGTAAGCAGGGAAGAGGGGATTAGAATCTTGATAGTTGACATGAGAATTCTTCTCAGGTTGAGACTATCCCTAAAAGGAAACTAGTTTAAATAAGATTCCAGGGTAAAAGGTAAGCCCCTAAGGGCAGGGCTTGCTGAAGGAGGAAAGTAGATAATGAAACTGTCCTACTAAGAAAAAATAAGAATGAGAAAGTATTAAAGGGAAAAGAGAGATATGATGGCCAAGCCACATGAGACTGTGGCTGAAGAATTTAAGAAAAGGAATTTCTCTGGAGACACAGATGTAGAGAACAAACATATGGACACCAAGGGGGGAAAAGGGGGCTGGTGGGATGAATTGGGAGATTGGGATTGACATATATACACCAATATGTACAAAATAGATAACTAATAAGAACCTGCTGTATAGCACAGGGAACTCCACTTCGCTGTGCAGTAGAAACTAACACAACACTGAAAAACAGCTATATGCCAATTTAAAAAAAAAAGAAAGAAAAGAATTTCTCATATTCAATTTAAAGGAATTTCCCTCCTATGTTCAACGCCACCCCCACCATTATTGATAATCCAATAAAATCTGTTACTTATGTTAGAACTTTGTGAGAGTGGTTGTTTTTGATTGAAGAACTAGGCCAAATTTTGTTTCTGGATCAACAAGGTATAAGGGAAAGAACAAGCAGTGAGAATTCATGAACTGAATTAATTCAGTGGAGCTTACCCAGCTCTCTCACCCCATTCTAAGAATTTGCAGAAGCCCTGGGGAGGGATTGGATTTCCCCAGGACATGGAATTGGGATTCTAGCAAATTATATCTTTATCTTAAAGAACAGGAAGACTTCAATCCAGGTTACAATTGTTTATACTATGTAGTATAAAGCTTTCTGAAATAGATAAGATCCAATTAAAGGAATAACATAGTGTATGCCATTGAGTTGTAACCACCCCCCCAAAAAATGTATCTACCTGAAGCCATAAATATAACCTTGTTTAGAAAAAGGGTCTTTGCTGATGTAACTAAGTTAGCAATCTCAAGATGAGATCAACCTAAATTACATTGGATCCTAAATCCAATGACATATGAGGAGAGATGGGGAAAGGATACAGAGGAGAAGCCATGTGAAGACAGAAGCAGAGATTGGAGGGATGCCACCACAAGCTGTGAAGCACCTGGAGCCACCAGAAGTTAGAAGAGGCAAAGGAGGATTCTCCCCTAGAGTCTTTGGAGGGATTGCAGCTCTGCCAACAGCTTTCTTTTGGATTTCTCCCCTCCAGGATAATAAGAGAATAAATTTCTGCTGTATTAAGCCACACAGTTTGTGGTAATTTGTTATGGCAGCCCTAGGAAACTAATACCCATAGTAAGTCACCAACTAGATTCAATTTCGTATTGTCCTATAAAGTTCTCCTCATCATCAATCTTGCCTAATTTTTCCTGCAGAGGAATCAAGTACTCAAGGACAGCTTCACTGGCATCACATAACTCAACAATTCCTTGGAAACATTAGGCCATTTTTGCAGGAGAATTAAGAGAAATTTTTTTAATTAATTAATTTATTTTTGACTGCATTGGGTCTTCGTTGCTGCACGCAGGCTTTCTCTAGCTGCAGCGAGCGGGGGCTACTCTTTGTTGCGGTACACGGGCTTCTCATTGCGGTGGCTTCTCTTGTTGCGAGCATGGGCTCTAGGCGTGTGGGCTTCAGTAGTTGTGGCATGCGGGCCCAGTAGTTGTGGCTCGTGGGCTTTAGAGCGCAGGCTCAGTAGTTGTGGCTCACGGGCTTAGTTGCTCTGCGGCATGTGGGATCTTCCCGGATCAGGGCTCAAACCCATGTCCCCTGCATTGGTAGGCGAATTCTTAACCACAAAAGCCAGGGAAGCCCCTAAGAGAATGTTTTGAGCAATGAATGCAGGGATGATGGTGTTGCCGTAGCCTTTGTCGCCCGCCTATTTCCCATGGCAGAGTTGGCAGAGGAACATAGGAGAAGCAAGTCGTGGATCTTCTGGGCTGCATCTGTAGCTGGGATCTTGTTCTTTGAAAATGATTGGACAGAGGTATTTATGCGCTGATGATGACAAGTGCTGGAAGGAATAAAGAGGGTGTAATTCGTCAGACTGTGGAAGTACAGGTTCCTTTTTGAATAGCTCTAAATCAAGTCTTGCCCTCCTTGCCCTCATTATCTCATGGGAAGGAGCTCTGCTAATCAGTTTTGCCTGCATTCCCCCTGAAATTTAAAATTTCTCTTAGTAGAAATGTGCTTTTATGAAGACTTGGAAGTAATCTTTGTTGGTTGTAATATTTTTCGATGAAAACAGCAAAGGCTTTGGCATGTCCAAGGAAGCAAAAGCATCTCTCCTTGTAATGTGACCATTTGCTCTTGGGAGAGTCTATGGCTTTTGAACAATTCTAAAGAAATATTGGATAAGGATGAGAAAAAAAAAACAAACCCATAAGGATAGAAGTTTGGGAAGCAAAGGTACAGGATATACAAAAACAACTTTATAAAAACACCTTCCTGTCAATGGGAAGTTGAAATATTTGTGATACAGACTGTCATTTCTTTGATAACTGAGATAGTATCTTCTATAGCTTCTAAATTGTTTTGCGTTCCACAGCCCCTAGACTAATGAGGCACTTGAACGTATGAGTGGATGAATGAATGAATGAGAATGTATTGATATTAAGGACACAAACTAAGTTTATATTCTCTGTTGCTCTTTGCGCTCCTAAGAGGTTTGTTCTTCCTTCCTTCTTTCCCTCCCTCCCTCCCTCCCTCCCTTCTTTCTTTCCCTCCCTCCCTCCCTCCCTTTCTTCCCTCCCTCCCTCCCTTCCTTCCTTCCCTCCCTCCCTCCCTTCCTTCCTCCCTCCTTTCCATCCTTCTTTCCTTCCTTACTTCCTTCCTTCCCTCCCTCCCTCCCTTCCTTCCTTCCTTTCCTTTTTGCTTATTTCTGGATTCCTGGCAAGTTTCCACACGAGGGAGATTGCCCACAAGGAAAGACACTCGTCCCTCTGACACCTCACGCCAGAGAAAGAGCAGAGCTGTTCCAAGGCACAGCAAACTACAGGAGCCAGAACTTTGCAGAGCCCTTAATTAGGGTCAGAGTGACCTTAGCCATTTCTCTTTTCTGCCTCTTTTGAACCATAGCTACCTACTTGTTGCTTTCCTTCAAACAGGATTTTATACTTACATTTATCCAGGAATTATCTAGGAAACTGCTGATTTTATTTGTCCCTTCAGCCTATTATTTCAGGTTAAATCTATAAAGGCAAATTATTAGGGCTGTAACTCGAATCCCACCAATTTTCTCAGGCCTCATGGTAAATAGTATTACAGTCAAGTCCTACTAAAGCAGCTCCTAAATAATCAGGGGCCTCCGTCAATCTGAAGTGTTTTTACTGCACTCTGTTGTTTTGGGGGAGCTGGGGTCGGGTAACAGAGTCAATTAAATAACTTCATCACAGGGAGTTACAAAGAGAAAAAAACCTTCTAGGACACACCTTCTATATTTTATAGAAATAAATATAGAACACACCTTCTATATTTTCTTCATTTGTATGTGATATAGTCATATTCAGAATCATTGAGAATTATGACTAGAAAAGGCCTTAGAAAATGTGATCTTTTTCTAAGGCCATCTTTTTTGAATAAATGAGGAAACAGGGAGCCAGGATGTCAATTGCAATGTCTAAAACCAGGAGCTCATCAGGGGCCGAGATGGACTAGAACGCAAGCCTCAATACCCAAAATGATTGTTTGATTTGGTGCAACAACTTACAGCAGTTTCTAGATCATCACTTGTCAAATGAAAGTTCCACTGTCTTCATTACATTTAGTAAAGAAGAAGAATTAATTGATCAATTTTTGAAAGGAGAATGAAAACAGAGAGCATTTTCTGCTCAATCTTGAATCAAAAGAGAACTGTCAATTATCCAGAACGTCTCAAGGCTGCTACATCTCTGCTCTAAATTCTCTTATGTGTGTTTCTTACTTTTTTTTTTTTAGTAGAGTCTCTACAGTTAAGAATCCCATTTTATGTGTGGTATAAGTTTCTAAAGACTTCAGATAATTCTAAAGACTAATATTCCCATGGATGAAATATAGAGACAACACTTTTTGGGCGAGGATTAATCTGCTGGTTTAAGGACCCTTTACTGTGCCCTTACTCTGATTGCCATGTTGCCGGCCCTCTTCTACTCTTTTCCTTTATCCTTGTCCTGTTGGCAAACCCTCTTACCAATTATGTTACCCTGGGCAAGTAACTTAACCTCTTTGTGTCTCCGTTTGCTCCTCTATAAAGTAAAGGTAATGACACAACACACCTCGAAGGGTTGCTGGGATGATTAAATGAGATAATTTTTCATGTATAATATAGGAGCAGGTTTGGCTTCCCATGTGATACAACGCAAAATAATGGTGACTCGAACAAGGTAGAAATATATTTCTCATTTAGGTTAAAAAAAAAAAATGTTGAAGGCAGGTACCCAGGGCAGGCACAATAGCTTCAATGGCATCTGTGTTTCTGTTCTACTGTCCCTGTACAAGCAGAGCCTGGCTCTTCCTGTATCTGTGGCCCTTCCTGTCCTCTGATGGTCATATCCTCCTTGGCCCTCCAGCATTTCTGTGCCACTTGGGTGGCCCAGTGCTCCTCAGCCAAACTTTCTTTCACCTGGGGACTTTCTTCCCATTATCAACTTTGAATTGTCCATTTGGAAAGAAGGAGAATTCAATTTACAGTTAGATAGGGAAGGTTGATAGGCTTATTGGGTTTGTATTTTTACTGCTCAGTTCACAAGAATGTTGCTTTAAAAGTGAGATTTGGGAATTGATAGTGAGTGTGTTTGGCAAAGAGATGATCTCCCTGACATAAAGGTTGCTTACAATGATGGTCAAACTGCTTAGTAATGTTTACTTGTGCATTTTTACAAATGATCTCTGTTTTAGAGATTTAGCAAATATTTGAGGTTAAAATAAGGGACACTGAAAATGAGATCCAGGGGGCTTTTAAAATCTTTTCCACAATCTACATGGTAACATGTATATTTAGATCTAGGAAATGTGAGGTCTTGGAAACTCTCTCTAGGCTCTAAGCTGGATAAATTGTAGGGCTCACCCATTTTGTTTTCCATCTCTTAATGGTCATTGTTCTTTGTTGCCTGGTATTCAGTGTCTTGAATAAATTTGTGCTGTTTTAAGCCACCTAGTCTGTGGTACTTTGCTATGGCAACCCTGGAAATCTAATATAGGAGCTATGAATTTTTTTAAAGTTATTGAAATAATTGCTATAGTTTGCTAACCATTTGTTAAGTTTTTGAAGATGAAGGATAACAGTACATTCTAGGCATAAGTTTCTTCTAGAAAACATGCTTCTCAAAATATTCTTCCAAGCTATATCTTTTTTGCATATAAAAGATTAGTGATACTAGTAAAAGTGACAGTTGAAGTGAGTCGATTTAATACCCCAAATGGTGTGGTGACAGCAGGAGCAAGTTAGTAGCTAAGAGTTCTGAAAAATTGTTTATCTTGTCCTATTAGAATTTGACCAATAAAAAATTTGAACATTAAGTAATTTTGAATAAAATTTCAGTTTTATTTTTGCATCCCTAAGGTTGACTCAATGATGATGATTTTTAGCTTTGGTTGGATACAGATTTTCATTCTTGGTCATTTAAAAAATTTTGGACCAACTGTGTATGCAGAGTACTTCGACCTTGAAAGTAATCTACTAATTCTGTTTGGAATCTTTTTGGATCCTCCTGTCTGGGCAACACCATCAGGACCTCTTACTCATTGGCTTCTGGTTGTGCAGTGAGGAACAGAGACAAGCCATCAGGAGATGGGAGGTGGGTAAGACTGAGGTCGTTATTTGTTTAGTTCCCTTCCTGTAGACTTGGGCTGAGTGATGATTGAAAATGTCACCGCTCCTCTCCAGGTGAACTCCAGGTGAACTCCTCATCATGACTCTAATTCCAAGGTTGGAAACCTAGGATCTGGAAACCTATCCCTTCTCTCATCCCTTCCAGACAGGGATGGTAACAGCTCCACTGTTACTAGTCCTAGGGGACTGCCCTGTTCCTTGTGGTTTCCCTATGCCATTGTTTAAACAGTCCCTTTAAAAACCCTCCTGGGATTGTCCCAATTTGATTTTTGCCACCGATTTCCTGCTAGGATTCTGATTGACACAGACCAGTTGGTAAACCTCCCTTCCAGTGCTGCAAAATGACATAATCCTGTACAACCAAAGACCCATGATGGGATGTAGCTCTCCAACCACCCAGCATCAAAATCCATGTGAAGCACCAAAGACTACTCAGGGAAAAACTATTTTAAAAATTCGGCTTCTGACCAGAGGGCAGACAGCAGAAGCAAGAAGAACTACAATCCTGCAGCCTGTGGAACAAAAACCATATTCACAGAAAGATAGACAAGATGAAAAGGCAGAGGGCTATGTACCAGATGAAGGAACAAGATAAAACCCCAGGAAAAAAACTAAATGAAGTGTAGATAGGAAACCTTCCAGAAAAAGAATTCAGAATAATGATAGTGAAGATGATCCAGGACCTCGGAAAAAGAATGGAGGCAAAGATCAAGAAGATGCAAGAAATGTTTAACAAAGACCTAGAAGAATTAAAGAACAAACACCTAGAAGAATTAAAGAACAAACAAACAGAGATGAACAATAACTGAAATGAAAAATACACTAGAAGGAATCAATAGCAGAATAACTGAGGCAGAAAAACGGTTAAGTAACCTGGAAGACAGAATGGTGGAATTCACTGCTGCAGAACAGGATAAAGAGAAAAGAATGAAAAGAAATGAAGACAGCCTAAGAGACCTCTGGGACAACATTAAACACAACAACGTTCGCATTATAGGGGTCCCAGAAGGGGAAGAGAGAGAGAAAGGAACTGAGAAAAGATTTGAAGAGATTATAGTTGAAAACTTCCCTAACATAGGAAAGGAAATAGCCACCCAGGTCCAGGAAGCACAGAGAGTCCCAGGCAGGATAAACCCAAGGAGAAACACACCGAGACACATAGTAATCAAATTGACAAAAATTAAAGACAAAGAAAAATTATTGAAAGCAACAAGGGAAAAACGACAAATAACATACAAGGGAACTCCCATAAGGTTAACAGCTGATTTCTCAGCAGAAACTCTACAAGGCAGAAGGGAGTGACATGATATATTTAAAGTGATGAAAGGGAAGAACCTACAGCCAAGATTACTCTACCTGGCAAGGATCTCATTCAGATTCAACAGAGAAATCAAAAGTTTTACAGACAAGCAAAAGCTAAGAGAATTCAGCACCACCAAGCCAGCTCTACAACAAACGCTAATGGAACTTCTCTAAGTGGGAAACACAGGAGAAGAAAAGGTCCTACAAAAACAAACCCACAACAGTTAAGAAAATGGTAGGGCTTCCCTGGTGGCGCAGTGGTTGAGAGTCCGCCTGCTGATGCAGGGGACACGGGTTCGTGCCCCGGTCCGGGAAGATCCCAAGTGCCACGGAGCGGCTGGGCCCGTGAGCCACGGCTACTGAGCCTGCACGCCCGGAGCCTGTGCTATGCAATGGGAGAGGCCACAACAGTGAGAGGCCCGTGTACCGCAAAAAAAAAAAAAAAAAAAAGAAAGAAAATGGTAGTAGGAACATACATATCGATAATTACCTTAAATGTGAATGGATTAAATGCTCTAACCAAAAGACACAGGCTTCCTGAATGGATACAAAAACAAGACCCATATATATGCTGTCTACAAGAGACCCACTTCAGACCTAGGGACACATACAGACTGAAAGTGAGGGGATGGAAAAAGATATTCCATGCAAATGGAAATCAATAGAAAGCTGGAGTAACAATACTCATATCAGATAAAATAGACCTTAAAATAAAGAATGTTACAAGAGACAAGGAAGGACACTACATAATGATCAAGGGATCAATCCAAGAAGAAGATATAACAATTATAAATATATATGCACCCAACATAAGAGCACCTCAATACATAAGGCAACTGCTAACAGCTATAAAAGAGGAAATCGACAGTAACCCAATAATAGTGGGGGACTTTAACACCCCACTTTCACCAATGGACAGATCATCCAATCAGAAAATTAATAAGGAAACACAAGCTTTAAATGACACAATAGACCAGATAGATTTAATTGATATTTATAGGACATTCCATCCAAAAACAGCAGATTACACTTTCTTCTCAAGCACACATGGAACATTCTCCAGGATAGATCACATCTTGGGTCACAAATCAAGCCTCAGTAAATTTAAGAAAATTGAAATCATATCAAGCATCTTTTCTGACCACAACACTATGAGATTAGAAACAATTACAGGGAAAAAAACGTAAAAAACACAAACACATGGAGGCTAAACAATATGTTACTAAATAACCAAGAGATCCCTGAAGAAATCAAAATACCTAGAGAAAAATGACAATGAAAACACGACAATCCAAAACCTATGAGATGCAGCAAAAGCAGTTCTAAGAGGGAAGTTTATAGCAATACAAGCCTACCTCAAGAAACAAGAAAAATCTCAAGTAAACAATCTAACCTTACACCTAAAGGAAGTAGAGAAAGAAGAACAAACAAAACCCAAAGTTAGTAGAAGGAAAGAAATCATAAAGATCAGAGCAGAAATAAATGAAACAGAAACAAAGAAAACAATAGCAAAGATGAATAAAACTAAAGGCTGGTTCTTTGAGAAAATAAACAAAATTGATAAGCCATTAGCCAGACTCATCAAGAAAAAAGAGGGAGAGGACTCAAATGAATAAAATTAGAAATGAAAAAGGAGAAGTTACAACAGACACTGCAGAAATACAAAGCATCCTAAGAGACTACTACAAGCAACTCTATGCCAATAAAGTGGACAACCTTGAAGAAATGGACAAATTCTTAGAAAGGTATAACCTTCCAAGACTGAACCAGGAAGAAACAGAAAATATGAACAGACCAATCACAAGTAATGAAATTGAAACTGTGATTAAAAATCTTCCAACAAACAAAAGTCCAGGACCAGATGGCTTCACAGGTGAATTCTATCAAACATTTAGAGAAGCGCTAACACCCATCCTTCTCAAACTCTTCCAAAAAACTTCAGAGGAAGGAACACTCCCAAACTCATTCTATGAGGCCACCATCACCTGATACCAAAACCCGACAAAGATACTACAAAATAAGAAAATTACAGACCAATATCACTGTTGAATATAGAGGCAAAAATCCTCAACAAAATACTAGCAGACAGAATCCAACAACACATTAAAATGATTAAAAAAAACTCGACTCATTTTTAAGTTACTATTAATATTTTTCTAATAAGGAAAAAAAGCCAAATTACACAGAGAATTTATTTCATTTTTCAATCCCCTCCTTGCCCCCTCACACCCCCCATAAGATATTCACCTTCTGTCATTACACATGTGGGCCTGTATTCTTAACCCTCAGCAGAGCTTCATCCTTTAGCAAAGAGTTGCAAATGGCTTTCTTCCTTCTGATATTAAAAACCCTGAGTGTGAATTTAGGTTGCCCCTGACCGTACTCTCTGTATTGCTTGTATTTTTGGTAACATGCCCACACCTTACTCAGTCTGCCTGCATTTTAGCACTCTATGTTCAAAGTTGTCATCAGAAGGCTGTACCCTATTTAAACCTACTGTGGCTGTTTTCTTTTACAATCCCTCATTAATATCTATTTCTTAATGTGACATGTACTGTTAACATGTGGGGGTTATTTCGATATGACTTCCAAAGTCATAAGCAACTCTTTTCCTGGGAAAACTTCCCAGATTTAAAAAAATCAGTGTGTTTTATTTCATCTCTATGGCACTCTCTACAACATGGTGCTTATTTGTCTTATTGTAAGATCATCCTTTCCTCCCTCACCCCCCTTATGAAATGAGGTGGTGTGAAATAAAGCAGAAGAGACTTTCTTGGGAAGAGACTATCACTGGGAATTTCCCTTAATGATGATACAAGGTCAGAGAATGCTAGAGCTCTGGGGGCCTTAGCAATAATCTAATTGAAACAGCTCCATTTATAGATGAAGAAACCAAATGAGGCCAGAGTGCTCACTGAAGGATGCACAACTGGTTATTGGAAGAATGAGAACTAGAAACAAGTTCCCAGAATTCTTGGTCTAGTGCTTTTTGTACCACGCCTTATGTTTTTGTTTTTGTTTTTTAAAGAAAAACATTATACAGTGAATTCTCATTCATTTGCAACAGTTATGTTCCATCAAGTCACTGCAAAGACTGAATAGCAGCTACTGAACCATTGCTCCTAGGGTGAAACAGTGTTAGGGTCCTGTGAGCCTCTGGTCACAACATTTTTGTCACTGGTCAATGCACAACCTTGTTGTATGTGTATTCCTGTTTAAAGAAGTTTTATGTGATATACATTGTTGGTTCATTAACATTGAACTCATGGCCAACAGCACTATAACTCATGCCTGAATGAAGCTTATCTACCACACATACTTTCTCCATAAGGTACATCACAACCTTCTTTCTCTTGGGAACACTAGACAGCACTTTAGCACTACACTTGAGGGACATCTTAAACAGTGAAATCACCAAAGAAAAGCACAAAAATGTGAAAAAATTAGCACTACATAGACCATGACAAAAAGATACTTGTTTACAATTTCGGAGCTGAAACCAGAGGCAGAGTGCTGCCTTTTTGACCTCAGCTAGGAATGTGCACGGGGAGCAAATCAAAGTCTTCACCACCCCGCAGATGTCTGCAAATGATCTCGAAAAGGCCACGAGTACTGATTTGGGGGTTTCAAATAAATTTTAGTGATTAGATGAATTTGAAAATATGAAATCCACAATAATGAGGATCAACTGTATATGGAAAAGGTGATTAACAAATCTATGGATGGGGGAGTTCCCTGGCTGTCCAGTGGTTAGGACTCTGCGCTTCCACTGCAGGGGGCCTGGGGTCTCTTGTAGATCCCGCAAGCCACGTGGCACAGTCAGAAAAAAAAAAAAACAAAGAAGAAAAAAAAAACAACCCCCCAACAAATCTATGAATGGGACAAATTAGAGTACAAAAGAGATATTGTGACAACACTGGAACATTTTATTATAGAAATAAATAGAATTTCTCTGTAAATGATACTTGTCTTTAAAAAAAAGTTCCGTCCTACTTTCCTTATTTTGCTCAAGGTACCTTCTCTGCTCCTTGTCATGACAGCTGTCTGCTTCCCTCCCCATTGCACTGAAAATGCTCCTGCTAGATTACCAACACTCATAATCTTGCCTAATCCAGTGTTCAAATCTCATTCTTCATCTTACTTAACCTCTAACACCATCTGATCACTCCAGCTCTCTTGAAAGGTCTTCTCACTTCACTTCCAATGCAGCATGTTCTCGTGGTTTTCTCCTACTCCATGAGCACTACTTCTCAATCTCCTTGATGGATATTCCTCTCCCAACCCCTACCCCCATCTCTAAGTTTCAGAATGCCCAGAGCTTAACCCTTTGCTCTATTCTCCATATTAATTTCAAGTAGAGCAAGTAGAAGTAGTATATATTTAAATTATTTTTCATACTGGGGTGGCAGCCAGGGGCTGAGCCCAGCCTGCAATTACCACCCAGCTGCCTTAGGGGCTGAAAGGAGCACTATCTCCACACAGCATAATCAAGTCTGGAGAAACACTTGTACTACATGACTCCCAGATTTATAGCTTCAGACTAGACTTCTGTGAGTGTCAGAGTCAGATTCAGATGTTCAACTGCCTAGGAAATGCTGTATCCAGTCATAATGGAGTAACATGAATTTACCTTCCACTTTAAACAACACGAATACTGGAGAAAAGATTTGATGCAGATGTTTTAAGACTTGGAACAGTAGGAAGTACAATTCTGTGATCCTCAAGAGAAGGGAAACCATTGCAGTCCAAACTACAATTACGTACAGATGAACTGGTTTGCAGGGCAGAAATAGAGATACAGATGTAGAGAACAAATGTATGGACACCAAGGGGGGAAAGTGGCGGGGGTGGTGGTGGTGGTGGTGTGATGAATTGGGAGGTTGGGATTGACATGTATACACTAATATATATAAAATAAGCAATTAATAAGAACCTGCTGTATAAATAAATAAATAAATAAAAGTCTCTGTGTTTGAAAAAAAAAAACGAACTACAATTACCACACCTTTCAGTGGGAGGAACAAGGAGGAGATCCCAAGGAGAGGGTGGCAACTTTGGTTTCTCTGAGTCTTGGAGACAGATTACTGCTCACGGTATGGAGGCACCTAGAAGTCATAAAGCAGAGCTCCAGAGAGGAGGGAC
This sequence comes from Phocoena sinus, assembly GCF_008692025.1. Classification (NCBI taxonomy): domain Eukaryota; kingdom Metazoa; phylum Chordata; class Mammalia; order Artiodactyla; family Phocoenidae; genus Phocoena; species Phocoena sinus. The sequence continues at coordinate 36,053,866 of NC_045769.1, forward strand.
TACACACACAAAAATAGAGCTCCAGAAATATACTTAGGGATCCCATTGAGTTCTTACTAAATACTAAGGCACTCCTGCATAATAGTAAACTTCATGAGGTTGAGCAAAGAGGAAACCAGGCAACTGAATGGTTTCCAAACTCACAGAAGTCTTCTGAGAACTGTTGAAGCTTTTGCCAGCCAGAGTGGAGAACCCTGGTTGAATACATCAAGAAGTCAGAAATTAAGACAGCAGAAAATTATGCCTTCATAGTGAGGCTAACTTTGTCCTAGAATAAAGGCTACATAGACCCACCCAACAAAGACTGAAAACCAGCCTTGAAAGGATTGACCTCACCCATAAGTAACATAACTGCCTACTAAAACAAAACCTAATTTTTCTTTAAAGACAATAAAATCCAGACACTCTACATTATAAAATCCACAATGTCCAGCACCCAATAAAAGATTATTACACATTCCAAGAAGCAGGAAAATGTGACCCATACCAGGATAAATAGCTGTCAAGAGAAATAGGCCCAGAAATGATAGCAGTGATGGTATTAGCAGACATGCATATTAAAATGACTAATCGAAAAATGCACATAGTGAGGAAAGAAATCAATGATCTGAAAAAGAACCATGTGGAACTTCTGGTGTTGAAAATCACAATATCCAAAATGAAAAATTCTCTGGATGCAATTAACATCAGATTAGACATTGGAAAAGAAAAGAGTAGTGAACCTGAAGATAAAACAATAGACTTATCCAAAATGAAACAGAGAAAAAAAAGACTGAAAAATCCCCCAGAATCTCTGTGATTTATGGACAATATTAAACAGTCTAATATACATGAAGCTAGAGAAACAGAAAAAATATTTGAAGAAATAATGTCCAAACATTGTCAAAATTTGACAAAAACTATAAATCCACAGATCCAAGATACTCAATAAACCCCAAGCAGGACAAACACAATGAAAAACACATCAAGATACATCATAACAAAAATTCTAAAAACTAAAAATAAAAGTTTTAAAGCATTGAGGAAAAAGATGCATTGTATATAGAGAAACAAAGATCAAAATTACTGTATTAAGACTTATTTTCTTATGCTCTCTAAGCCAAAAGACAATGGGAGGGTATCGGTAAAGTGTTGAAAGAAACTGTCAACCTAATTCTATCCTTAATTAGGAAATTTTTTTTAAATGAAGGAGAAATAAAAACTTTCAGTCAAACAAAAGCTGAGATGATTTGTTGCCAGAAGAACTGCTCTACAAGATATTTTAAAATGGGAGGAAAACTTTACAAAGTGAGCAAAAAACATAAATAAGAAAGTCAAATTATTGATGTTGGGAATGAAAGAAGGAGCATCACTAAAGACCTGACAAACATTAGGAAAATGATAAGGGACTATTAAGCCCAACTTTGTGCAAATAAATCCAATGACTTAGATGAAATGGACAAATTTTTTGAAAGACATAAATTTATAAAAACTTAAGAAAAAGTAGAAAATATAAATAGTCCTATTTCTATGAAAGAAATTGAATTCACTATTTAAAACTTTGCAAGAATGAAATTGCCAGGCCCAGTTGGCTTCACTGTCGAATTTTATCAAACATTCAAAAGGAATTGCCAGTACCATAAAAATTCTTTCAGAAGATTGAGGAGGCCGGAGGACATTCCAGCCTGTTGCTCCATGGTCGAGTGTTTTGTCTCTACTAGGATCTAGTAACATGCTAGAAACATTTGATCATGGCATCAGATGGCCATGTGTTCATTATCATCTGGGTTTTATTGAACGTGCCAAGTGATCAATTCTGACCATTTGAAGTGGTAGCCTGTACTAAGATGGAAATGTTTCATGTAGGATAAACCCCAAATATTACCAGAGGGCATGAATAAACTGGGCATGAGCAGGTAGCCCAGACCCCCATGTCACCCAGCTCAGAGCTCTCCTTCCTTAAGCTTGCAACGGTAGCCATATGGAGGTGTCCCATAACATCAAGTGAAGAAGGAGGGAAAAGCCTGAGTTTGGTTTTCAGATGGATCAGCTTAATATGTGGGAACAAGTTAAAAATGGATAGAAACGGCATTAGACACATTCAGGAGTCGCCTTGAAGGTCGATAAAAAGACAAAAACTTCCCAATGGACAGATCTGTGAGTGGTGCACCTGGTCATCCATTTTGTGGAAAGAGACATGGCCCAAGGTGAGAATATATCAATATCCTAGGACAGTAGTCAATGGCCTTGCCATCTTGTCGGGGACCTGGAAGGGAAAGAATTGGAAAATAAGAGATCTAGGATGAAGGCATCTGAATGAACATATGAGAGTTGACAGTAAGTATGAAGATTTTTATATCATACATTAACAAAAAGTCTCAATCAGCAGATAAAATGGGTTGGCCAGTTGACATTAACAGTTTTCAATATTGGTGTCCACTGAACTGGCATGCTTGGAATATTAACAGGGTACCAGAGTGGCAGAGATGAAGGCTATCCATGACCTCACCAGCATGAACTTCTACTTCCAAGGCAAATCTAATTACCCCCACCTCTGAACATCCAACCTCACTTACCCACTGGGACTTTGTGTTTCCCATTCCTGCATCTCTTTGTTCTGCAGTGTTCTGACTCAAAGAGGGTGCACTCTTACCAGGGGACACAGCAAAATTACATTGAACTATGACTTACAGTTACCCTCAGGGCACTTTTGTGCCCAGGGAATGACAAACAAGAAGAGGAATCACTTTCTCGGCAGGGACTATTGACTCTAATCAACAGGAGGAGTTAGGGCAGCTGTTATACAATGGGGACAGGTAGAAAACATGTGGAACCCAGGTGATCCATTTGGGCACCCCCATCCCCCAGTACTCATTTGACCTGCTGTAACTGTGAATGCACATGTGCAGCAATCCCAGCCCGAAGAGGGTTTTATTACCATGAGCTCAGACCCCTCAAGTATAAAGGCTTGGCTTATACCACCTGGTTATCCACCAAGACTTTCTGCTCTCCTTTCACAGGTGTCAGATCTGCAGCAGATATGAAGTCTCTCCTGAATACTTCACTTCCTCCCCCTTTATCCTTTGCAGGAATTTCCTCCAGTAAATCCCTTGCACATCTAATCCCACTTTGGCATCTACTTCTTTGAGGAGCCAAACTGACACAGAAGGGAACTTGATAAACCTGATAAAGGGCATCTACACAGTAGCTACAATATTACACTGCATGCTCTCCCTTTGAGGTAGGGAACAAGGCAAATACACTCACAGTACTCCAATTCAACATCATTTTGGAGGTCCTAGGCAGAGCAATAAGGCAAGAAAAAAGAAATAGAAAGCATACCTATTAGACTGAACAAAATAAGACTGCTTTTACTCACAGATACATGATTATCTATGTAGAAAATTCTAAGGGATCTATAAAAAACTTACTAGAACTATTTAGTGAGTTTAGCAAGGTAGTAGAATACAAGGCCAATGTATGAAGCTAACGGAGAATTCTAAATTATAGAACTAAACAATGGGAAATAGAAATTAAAAAACAGTATAATTTATAATAGCATCAAAACCCATGAAATTCAAAAATGTATATTTAGAAGTCACTTGAAACTTAACATGACCAAATTCTTAATTCTCACTCACTTCCCCCAGTACTATCTCAGTCCATAGTACCTACATTCTGTTAGCTGTCTAGACCAAAGTCCTAGGATCTATTCCTTTTTTTTTTTTTTTTTTTTGTGGTACGCGGGCCTCCCACTGTTGTGGCTCTTCCCGTTGCGCAGCACAGGCTCTGGACGCGCAGGCTCAGTGGCCATGGCTCACGGGCCCAGCCGCTCCGCGGCATGTGGGATCTTCCCGGACCGGGGCACGAACCCGTGTCCCCTGCATCGGCAGACGGACTCTCAACCACTGCACCATCAGGGAAGCCCTCTAGGATCTATTCTTTACTTTTCTCCTCCTCACCACATATTCAGTCCATCAACAATTTTGGTATACTCTTAAAATATATCTAGAATCCTATTACTTTAACCACCTTTCTTAGAGCAATCCATCACTATCTCCCTTTCATGATCTTCTAATTGGCCTCTGTGCATTTGTTGTTGTTTCTGTGGCTATGACCTCACAGGGAAACATTTATCTGAGCAGGGTGTCCTAGCAGAACAGTCCTGACTCCTGAGTAAAGGCCTCCATGGAACCTCAGTTCTCTGACTTGCCAGGACATGGTAGGGAATAGTGGGAGAGGAGGTAGTAATTTTCATCAGCAGAATTGTTTTAATCTTTGTCTTGGTATTTTTTGCTTAAATAAAGATTGCTTCCGTTTCTGCATTTCTGTGGATAGGGGGTGATTGCGGTGGTTTACAAGATTCCTGGTTCAAAGCTCCCTCTGTTGTCAGTGTAGCATAGTGTGGATTTTTTTTTTTTTAACTGCGTGTATTTGTGTGTGTGTCTGCGTGTGTGTTCAGGGCATTGAGGGGAGGAAGTTGTTCTTTAATTTCTTTTTTAATATTCTCTTATGTTAAAGAATCCTAACTTTCCTCTCTTGCTTTTTCCCCCTTCACTGTGCAGTTTTCTTTCTTGTTTTTTTCTTAACATCTTTATTGGAGTATAATTGCTTTACAATGGTGTGTTAGTTTCTGCTGTATAACAAAGTGAATCAGCTATACGTGTACATATATCCCCATATCTCCTCCATCTTGTGTCTCCCTCCCACCCTCCCTATCCCACCCGCTAGGTGGACACAAAGCACCGAGCTGATCTCCCTGTGCTATGTGGCTGCTTCCCACTAGCTATCTATTTTACATTTGATAGTACATATAAGTCCATGCCACTCTCTCACTTTGTCCCAGCTTACCCTTCCCCCTCCCCATGTCCTCAAGTCCATTCTTTACGTTTCCCTGTGCAGTTTTCTTTTTTTTTAATATGGCAATTCCATATTTAATTTCTCTGAGAAACCACCATACTGTATTCCATAGCATCTGCACCATTTTACTTTCCCACTAGCAATGCAAAAGGGTTCCAGTTTCTCTGTGTCTTCACCAACGCTTCCTTCCTTCCTTTTTTTTTTCTTTCTTTCTCTTTTTTTCCTGTTTTTCTCTTTTTCCTTCCTTCCTAACTTTCTTTCTTTCTTTGTTTCTTCCTTCCTTTCTTCCTTTCTTTCCCTCCCTCCTTCCTTTCTTCCCTCCCTCCCTCCTTCCCTCTCTCTTTCTTTCTTTCTTTTTATATTTGCCATTCTAATGGGTATGAGGGAGTAAGTTGTTTTTTACATAGGAGAATCACCTGTATGTCTGCATGCAGGCAGGAAAGATCTGGGAGACCAAGAAGTTGATGCTAAAGGAAGGAGAGAGGAGAGGTGCTGGAGCAATGTCCTGGAGTTGGGAGATATGCTGAGATCCCAAGCAGAGAGGAGGATGCCCTTAGCCAGCAGCCTGGGTGTTTATCCATAGTCTCACTGTGCAGTTTTCTAAAGGCACTTCTCCATTCTCATTAAAGCCACCTCTCCTTTGCCTGGAAAGTTGTCTTCTCAAGACACCACCAAGAGTCCTGTACACACTTTTTTTTTTTCCTTTGGGTTCGCGGGCCTCTCACTGTTGTGGCCCTTCCCGTTGCGCAGCACAGGCTCTGGACGCACAGGCTCAGTGGCCATGGCTCACGGGCCTAGCCACTCCGCAGCACGTGGGATCTTCCCGGACCGGGGCACGAACCTGTGTCCCCTGCATCGGCAGGCGGACTCTCAACCACTGCACCACCAGGGAAGCCCCTGTACACACTTTAAGTCTCTTCCATCATCTTGCTCTGATCCACAAAGACTCTTTCCTGGCATTTTCCAGGTAGGGTGGACTTTCCCTTCCTGTGATTTTAGATCAGTCTATGGCCTTTTCCTGCTTCTCTCTTCCCTGCAGTCTTCCCCAGACTGCCCTTCTCCCCACGGAGACTTGGGCAGCAGGAGCGTGAGGGTAGCTTGCTGGGATGTGGGTTTACCTTTTTACCTAATTTGAAGTTTAGACACTGTCTTTTATTCATGCCAAGGGCATGCTTTTATGTAGTTTTCTCTGTTATTACTATTTTTTTTTTGGAGGCATGTGTTGGGAGATATGAACTGACATAGCAACAATTACCTCAGTTATAGAATTTCTTAGTTCCTCACCTTTCAAAATTTGGGCAACACTGTGAATAAAAAGTTCTTTCCAGGAAGAATTGTATTCTGCTAGAGGTAGGATTCAATTGACCTCTGAGGGGCCATGAGAAAAAGAGTCCTATGAAATCAGAACTGATTCAGCATCATTTCAGAATCCATACTATTGGTGATCTGCTAATATCCATTTACCAAAAATTGAGATAAACATTTGGGAAAATATCTATTGAGTATGTTGAGGATTTCCATTCTGATATTTTTTATTTTGGGGGGGCTGGTTTAGAATAGAATTCCCATGTTCCAATAAAGGCAGCAAGAGCTCTTCAGGGAGGAGAGGGTTTGCCAGTGTTTCCTCTTGCTTATTCATGTTGCCATGTCATGGCTTTGATTCTGGTTTAAAGTTCACTGGAAATACCTTTGTGTACAAAGATTATTATGAGACATTTTACACTTTTTTTTGCAAAGTCATCAACATCTGATGTGTATTTTACAATTTTAGCACCTCTTGGTTTGGGCTAGGCATATTCCAAGTGCTTAATAGCCACATGGGTTAAGTTATGGGTGATTTAAGAGTGTAATCAAAAGTTATTAATGTTTAAAATATATAAAACTAAAATATAAGCTCACTTATAAAAACACGTGTAGTAGATTGGACTGTTCCAATTTGTCATGCTTCCCTTGTATTAGAACTACTCACCAAGGGCTCTTGCCCTGTAATTTTTTTTTTAAATAAATTTATTTATTTATTTTTGGGTGCATTGGGTCTTCGTTGCTGTGCGCAGGCTTTCTCTAGTTGTGGCGAGTGGTGGCTACTCTTTGTTGCAGTGCACGGGCTTCTCATTGTGGTCGCTTCTCTTGTTTTGGAGCATGAACTCTAGGCCCAAGGGCTTCAGTAGCTGTGGCACAAGGGCTCAGTAGTTGTGGCTCGTGGGCTCAGTAGTTGTGGTGCACAGGTTTAGTTGCTTCGTGGCATGTGGGATCTTCCCAGACCAGGGCTCAAACTGGTGTCCCCTGCATTGGCAGGTGGATTCTTAACCACTGCACCACCAGGGAAGTCCCTTGCCCTGTAATTTTGAAGTTCATCCCACTGAAATGAAATATACTTTAAGCCTCTTCCCTTGATATGAAAAGAACATTTCCTGGGTAGTCACTGATCCAAGGAAGATAAAAGACATGTGGAACAGACCTACACCCAGCCTGCAGCGTAGATCCTGGAATCCAAGGACCAGATCCCAGAGCCTGAAGTCCACCCTAGCCAGGCCAAGTTGCAGTCAACCTGCAGATCTGTGAGTGGGAAATAACTGCTTGCTGTTTCAAGCCATTGGATTTTTGCAGTGGTTTGTTACATAGCATTATTGAAGCAGTAGCTGACTAATACATTACCTAAAATAGAAGCAGGAGAGCAAATACTGACCATCTATCAGGGAAAAGTCCTAAAATGTCCACTAAATGCCAACTTATGCATATCAGATTGGGTATCCCAAGAGTTGGGGCTAATAACTGGAGCATCTAGTCATCAATTTATCTCAAATATCCACACTTGTAGCAAAAATCAGGAATTTTTTAAAAATAGCAAATCAAAAGGTAAGATGAGATCATATAACATTCTCTACACATCCCAAACCAATATTCCAATCCCTAAATCAAGGTAATTAGTGTCATTAAAAGTTGGTCCCAAAGAAATCTGTCCAGTGGTTCACAAATATGTACCTGATAGTTCTCTAAGTTTGTTTCTATTTAGCAACAATGAGTTTACATTTTTAGATGTCTGCACATTATTAAGTACTTCCACTCCATTAACTTACTTCTGTTCAACATCCCTCCAAGATAGTCAGAATAGGTTACGCCCCATTTTACAGATGAGAAGACTGAGGTTCAGTAAGGTATGTTGCTTGCTTAAGGTCACATGGTTAATAAATAGTGAGACCAAGTCTAGATCCTATCTCTTTCAAACCAGCCTTACTGTGTTTTTATTATCTGTGTAGACATTTTAAAAATTATAGATTTCCTAAAATGAAGATCACTGTCCTCTCACACCACCTTCCCAAGGGTCTAAGGTTTGTTAGTTAATGTACTTATCATACTGTAGATGCTCAAACAGTAGGAAAAACATTAGTTATGGAATAAAAAGTCTGTGCTGATGCTCCACTAGCCATTTTCAGGTACTTTAATATTAATAGCTCTACGAACCTAATGTGTTTTAGTTTGTTTGTTTTGTTTTTTTGTATCATATGGATTTATAAGTTGGCAAGTATTAATTTGATTATAGCAGGGCTTTTCCAGAGAGGTTTATCTGCATACATCATAATTGTTGACTCATTAATGCACACGAACTCATGCTACTTTACCATTTCTTTGTAAATGAAAGCTACTTCCTTTTTACTTCTTTATGCTTGAAGTTGATGGTATCTTATCTGGTATCTACAACGAGGAACAGCACTGTGCAACCCCCTTTACCCCAAGCACATTGAACTTCTATCAGTGAAAGCATTCTACCTACCATGTTTCCTTTAACAACGTAAGGAATCTGCAACAAGCAATGGCTTGGTTCTAAAGGAAAACCTTCAGCTACTGAGGATGATTTCATTTAGCCAATAGTTGCCATCTTGTTTACAGTGAAAATACAGCCATTTTCTTTACTGTGTATACAAGTTCTGCAGAGCTGTTTGTTTGGTTTTTAACAAAGACAATACAAAAATAAATTAGGCCTCGATTTGGTTTAGGTAAGCAATCTTTTGAGCCAGCTGTATTACTAACTGATCCATAATTGCTCTACATTTATGAGGTACATAGTTTATTCTCTCGCTTGCCACACAATAGGCCGTGCAAGTTAAAGAGCTCCAAGTTTCAAGGGCTGGAGTTTTTGGGTGCCTGCCAGGACTGATCTGTTTAGCAAACAAGCTGGAGGGTGCTTATTAGTAGGTTGTGGCTTGCAGACCATGAAGCCCCTGGGGCCAGATACACTGATCAAATGGTGGATCTATATACCAGCGAGGCCATTGGATGAAAAGGGGAATGGCACCACATTACTAAATATGCTTCTCATAGGCCTTAATTACGCCACTGTAAATGAGTTCTTTTGTAACTCTTTCTGTTGGTCCAGAAGACAGACTATTAAAGATTAACATAGGAACAATTTTTCAAATTAAAATGTAGACAATTCTGATGAGTTACAGCTATATTATTCATAGTATAAAAACAAGCCCTGGTTAGATTGGGAAAGTGAAGAGTCATATTTCTAGTGGAACAAAACACATCTTATTTTCTCCAGTTGCATTTCTTTTTAAAAAAATTACTAGTCTTCTCTGCCCCCTGCTTAGATTTTTGTTTCTATTGAGTGACTCAAGGTGGCTTGAGGCTTTAAAATTAATGCCTGGTAGAGTATCATTGAGGCCTTAGAAGCATGAAGTTAGTCTGATTTTTGTTACATCAAAAAAAATCTAGACAATGTCATCTTTTGCCATTCTTGGTCTCACACATTTTCTTCTGTTGCCTTCACTAGCTTGCCCTAAATTTTAAGGCAATAGCGTAGAATGTACCTTTTGAGTGTTGTTATATTTTAACAGAAGCTGTTTCAAGAATACAGATGCATGACTGGAGAAATTTTTGAGTCAGCCCACTATGTCATTAATAAAACCATTTTTTATCTCTTGCTCTGCTGTTGATTGGTTAATAATTTGCTCTTATAAAGTTATGAGATAGTTATCCATTAAATACCAATCTCATAAAGTTATGTACGCATGTGGTATAGAAGAAGAGAGACTTGGGACTTCCCTGGTTGTCCAGCGGGTAAGACTCCATGCTCCCAATGTAGGGGGCCCGGGTTCGATCTCTGGTCTGGGAACTATATCCCGTATGTGTGCTGCAACTAGGAGTTTGCATGCCACAACTAAGAAGCCTGCATGCTGCAACTAAAAGACCCCTCATGCTGGATCGAAGATCCCGTGTGCCACAACTAAGAGCTGGCACAGCCAAAATAAATAAATAAATATTTTTTTTATAAAAAGAGAGAGAAACTTGAAAACACAGAGCTATATGTTAAAATGATAATGAGTGACCCTAAATATAATTTGCATTCAAGTCAGAACCATCTATATTATAATAATGTGACAAAAGAACAGCATAAAACAGTTTTGTAAATGCAAATGATATTTCAAACCCAAATTTGAGAAATTCTCATAAAGGGATCAAACTAAAAACAAATTTACAGTTTCACGATATTCTTGGACTTACTTTACCATCTGTAATATTGGCATGACTAAAGTAATTTTTAGTTTAGGAGGAAAGTATTTACATAGAAAAATATCATCCTAAAAAGTGTGGCTATTATGTCAACTGTAATTATTTAGCGTTGATAAAATTGGCCATATTTATTTTTTACCAAAACATTTAACCAAAACCAATGCACCATAACAAACACCACACTTTTTTCTTTATATAAACCTCAAAACCATTTTATTCATAGCAATGAAATTATTCTTTATTTTTTATTTCTTGACATTGTATATGTGGATCATTTTACTGTTTTAAGAAGTTCATCTGATGGAAATTAGCTACTTTGAAATGTGCTTAAGCTTGTACAGTTTGGGCATGCAAGTTTCATTGGGTCCAAGATTTCAGAACCTAGAGTAAAGTAGATAAAGTAGGCTGAGAGCTTGAAGCATAACTACCTAAAATGCATGGGAAGCTGAAATTCCTCTTTTCAATTTCTGTCATTTGTTTCATTCCGACACATATTTTTGGACTCTCTATAATGTTCCTGCTTCAGTGCTTGATTCAGGGGACACCAAGATCTGGTCCCTGCTTTTGCAGACACCGTATTGTGTCTTTGCTCATGCTGGGCCCTCTCGCTGGGATCCCCCCTGCCTTTCGGTGACTGGCAAACTCCAACTGACCCTTCAGAGTTCACCTTCTGGGAGGAGGAGCTTTCCCTGCCTCCCCTGCCCCAGTCCTCTGAGGTGATGCCCTTTGGGCTGCCTTCAAGTGGCTCCATGCTGCATGCCCCTCCCACTATAGTTATAAGTTGATTTTTCTGTCATCCCCACAACAAAGAAACCAAACATCTGTTGAGTATTTGCTAGCTTATGGGCTAATTCTATTATCAAGGTTAGAAAAATCACCTTCATGGACCAAAGGAAAAAAGTTCTCTCCCTTCTTCTCCTCTCCAACCTTCCACTTCTAAGCCTGAGCTCCTTATGTTCTGCCCAAAAGGTAATTTGCTTCTTGGCCAGTATTGTGACCAATGAGTAAGATACCTCTTAGTACAGGAGCCTGCTGGGGATTCAGAAACTGTGTGAAGCCATTTCAGAAGTTCGGTCCTTTCAGTGTCTCATACGAGTGTTTCTCTATGTAACAGTATCAAAACACTGAGCATGTAGGGCTCTCACAGTCCAGCTTAGGATATCAGATCGGGGAGTCCTAACTGAGGCAACACCAATCCCACTAATGTTCTGGGACTGGCTTACCTGTATGCTGGGGTGTTGACCCCTCAGGCTTGAGTAAGACCAGGGCTGGCTGGAGGCTCCAGACCCATCACTTCTGCCCGGGAGCAGCTTTGTCTACTTCCCTGTGAACCATACACATAGTATCGTTATCTATGCAACTCTATGTGAACAGGACTAGGAAGCACTGGTTGGAGCGATGGTTTCTAAATCTGGGTCAGGGTCAGCATCACTTGGGGGAACTGTGAAAAAAAAAAAGGCACCAGATTCTCAGGCTGCCCCCGGGTTCACAGAATCAAATTCTTTGACTCCTGGAGCCAGGAAATAGGCTCTTAAGAAACTTCTCAGGTGACTCTCATGTTGTAGAGATCAGGGTTTGAAAACATCTGGATTATAAGCGTGGGCTTTGGGATGAGCTATGCCTGTTTCGAATCATGGCTCCATCACTAATTATTGTGTAAGTTATATAAACTCTTTTAGCCTCTGTAAAATGTAGATGAAAACACTTACATCACGCAGAGAAGGAAGTACATAGCACCATGCCTGGTCTGAAGGAACACTAAATAAATCATAGTTCTTATTGTTATTATTATTTACACTTACTGGTACTTTAATGACCAGAGTTAAGGCACCTCCCATGGCCCCTCCCATTCCTGGGTTTCTTTATCTCTTGAGGTTAAGGCTACTGAATGACCATCCCTGGGCCACATATATTTAGCAGTTTAGGGACCTCTTGAGATGCATTTGCACTTACCGCGCCACCTTCCACCTCCAGGGCACAGAGTTCCAAGGTTACAGCACAGACAATGACGATAGAGAAGAGAATCATGCCAACCAGCTTGCCCAGGAGCGGACTCTAGCTTCACCACCTGAGCCAACCTGGCTGTGGTTAATTTTGAAAAGGGAGAAATAGCACTCAATATATTCCACAGGTAAGGAAAAAATAAGAACTTTTATTTCCTTTGCTAACGTAGATAAACATTTGTATGTTTTAAGTATAAATTCTTGTTTAAACATCTGGCCTTGCGTTAAGTTGTGCCTTTGACCAAAACTTCTTGGAGTACTAATAAAACCTTGAGCTTCTGCTAGATAAGTAAAATCTTCCTTGGTCAAAATTAAGAACAGTGCCATCTTCTATAAGGTTTTAGAAAAAAAAAATTCAACTGCAGAAAATGATTAAAAGGCAGAACCACTTTTAAAGATAAAAGTTTATAATTAGCATGGAAGTTCTATAATTTAAAATGGAAAGTTTGTGAAGCTATAGGAAAACAGGGTAAACTTCAGCTACAAAATAACAGGTTTCATATGTTAAAAATATCAATCAGTTAACCCAAAGTGAACCAATTATAACACATTTCCTCTAATGTATGGGTCTGAAGCCCAGAGGTAAGCCCACTGACTTATAGGAAATAAGTCATGTCCTTAATACTAATGACCAAACTTTTGCCATATATTGCTGTCTAACTTGATAATTCCAAATTCCGGTTCCATTCAAGTTATTGGGTTCAATATTGTTATTTTAATAGTGTAGGAGCACTTACATAGTATACTGCATTGAAGTTTGTCATCAATGTAATAACCATGTATCACTTATATAATTGTTATTATCCAGACAAATATGTTTTTCATAGTCATCTGGGATTCATTTGGAGTAGCATAACTCCCGTTTTAACTTAGAGTTAGCTTTATTTCCGTATTATTTCACTTCTGTATATCAAAAGCATACCTTGCAGCTTGACAGGTAATAAATTGGTGTTGTCAAAGAACTGTCAATCATTTCAGAATATATTCTTCTAATCAACTGGCATGAACTTGATACATGATAGATAGCTTATCAAGTGTCTGTTTGGATTCTTTCATTTGGAGTGTGTTGACTGAATCTATGGCATGAGGAAACTCAATCTCAAGCTAAAGTAACGGAATTTTTGTACCTGAAATATAAAGAATTTGGGGGGGGCAGGGGGTAAGGGAGTGTAGGTGATGAAATACTTCACTGTGCAGTGCCAACTCCTTTTGCCCCCCAAGAGTTAGTTTAAAATTGGGATCACTGAGTTCCAAAGCCCACTGCACTCCAGGAAATAATTTAAACTATGCAGTGGTGTGAGTATCATTTTATTCATGGCACATGACAAAGAAAAATAAATTTGACTACCAGGAGTTTCCTTTTAGAAAACCAATTGGTTTTTACCAGCATGATCATATATCTGTTCACGCTCCTGATGAGCAGTGGAGATAGCCCACCGCCTGCCTTTGGGATTTGCAGGAAGTTTGGGATACCTCCCCAGCTATTCTGGCATATTCCACACTAGGCTTCAGTTATTAACTGAAATTTTCCCAGTGGTCCACTAAGTAAAATGTGGAATTTATTCTCCATAACTATTCATGCTCCAAAACTAAGACTTCAGTCAGATCTCTCTCATATATAAAGAGAATAGGTGCCTAGAGCTTTCCATGAACACATCAGGTCAAAGAGAGCCCGTGATTGCTTCAATTGGTTTGACTGTTCATGTGCTAGCTTTCCTTTCTCTGAACTTCTTCTACACTGTATTTTAATATAAGTTGTTTTGTTGTCACGTTTGCGTTTGTGTGGTTTTATTCTGCACCCAGTTTATTGAAAGCTCTTGGGTACAGAAATTGGGTCCTGTATTCCTGCAACGTTGGATTAGAAACATAGTATTTTAAAAACATTTATTAAGTGAATCATGTGAATTGATTGCAACCTGTCTGGATTACTTAGAGATCTGCTTTAATTTTCCCCCTTACATGTGTATGCATAAGCACATTGTATTTATACCAAGCCTCTAACCCCAATCAACCACACAGTAAGAATGGAGTTACCTGTAAATTCTGGGAGACTCCTGGCTCAGAAAAACATGTACAGTTAAATGAACTAGAGTAGAATGGATAGAATACTTTTATCTGAAGTAAAGATGAAAAGATCATGCATGTGTGTGTGTGTGGGAGGGGGGTCATATAGGGCTCCTGAGGGAGTACAGTATCTGGATAAAGGCATTTTCCCCATCTGAGGCTCCATTTCCAAACTCCTGTCACCCGAGTCATATTCTTGCCAAAGACACAAAAATGGTGGTCAACGTTAGGTGAATATTTCCTCTGCTTACAGACCTCTAGGTTGGTGTTGCTCCTTGTATTAGCGTTTCCACTGGAGCTTACTGAAGCTGATTACATCGTATTCTGGAATAAAAGGTTTTACATCTTTAGGCTACCATTTGACTGCACATTATTTCAATCAAATCAAGATCAGTCTAGAGAAAGGGAAAGTAACATTAGCATGGAGGAAGCACCAACTCCACAGAAGAAATACAAATCAGCATGCAGTACATTTTAACAAAATGATCATCATAAAAGATTACAGACTCAATGGAAAAAAAGAAAACCACAGGAAACTTTGTACGCAAAGAAGCTTAAGTATAGCCGTCGTTTGCTGTTTAAATCTATTCCTAGGTATGCCACCTGTCTTCTTGACACTTTCAAAAAGTATATACATTTTCTCAAAAGTTGTTCTTTACTGAATTAATAATTTTTACCAAAAAATTGTCATGCATCCTCATGCTTAAAAGTGAAACATTCCTTAAAGATTCTAAGCGACTTATACCATAGTATGTATAAAAACTGCCCTCCCTGCAACTCCTCCCTCCCCCTGCCAACTAAATTGACATCTAATCTGAAACTCAATAGAAATGTTCCTATTTAACATTGTAAGTAGTTGATCCAGAGGATTTGGAAATTGCCGGTATTAACTGAAGAGAGGAAAGTAGGGCTGTGGTCTGCTGAGCATGCCTGAGTTGGTGGCAATATATGCTTTATCCCAATCAATACCTTCAGATTCTTTCTTTAAAGTTGCACAGGGCTTCCTTGGTGGCGCAGTGGTTGAGAGTCCGCCTGCTGAGGCAGGGGACACGGGTTCGTGCCCCGGTGTCCGGGAAGATCCCACATGCCGTGGAGCGGCTGGGCCCGTGAGCCATGGCCACTGAGCCTGCGTGTCCAGAGCCTGTGCTCCGCAACGGGAAAAGTTGCACAGAGTTCATTCAAAACTGCTATTGATGTAATGCATGGGTGTGTGTATCCCTTATTTGAGGTTACATACTTGAGGTGAGGTAGCGATATAACTGCTTTATTTATTTTTTAAAATTTATTTATTTAATTACTTTAATTTTGGCTGCGTTGGGTCTTCGTCGCTGCGCACGGGCTTTCTCTAGTTGCAGCTAGCGGGGGCTAATTTTTGTTGCAGTGCACGGGCTTCTCATTGCGGTGGCTTCTCTTGTTGCAGAGCATGGGCTCTAGGCACGTGGGCTTCAGTAGTTGTGGCACACGGGCTTCAGTAGTTGTGGCTCGCGGGCTCTAGAGCGCAGGCTCAGTCGTTGTGGTGCATGGGCTTAGTTGCTCTGCAGCATGTGGGATCTTCCCAGACCAGGGTTCGAACCCGTGTCCCCTGCATTGGCAGGCGGATTCTTAACCACCGCACCACCATGGAAGCCCATAACTGCTTTATTAAAAGGATGTGGACCTTTAAGTGCCATAGCTATGGAAAGTGGGGGTAGTTATAACGCTGCTGTCTGTCTTCAGTAAAAATATCTGCATCCCACTCCCACCTCCATCCTCAAGCATTGGGTAATAATACCTACAGCAGAAAGAAGATTTGTCTAATGAGTTATGAAAGTTGTTTCTTTTGAGAACTGGGCCCTGCTCACAGTAGAATAATTAAGTAATCACTGCTATCGTGTGAATCCAGCCTAAAATTGCAATTTTGGGTCCATATGGGAACAATTTGGCATGGGAGATAATTACTGAAAGTATAAATGTAGTTTAATTCTTCAGCAAGTGGTAACGACATCAGAGACAATTACCCATCATCACTCTAATTACCTGATAGGGTTTATTAAGCACCCATAGGCCGCTAGCTCTATATTATGGATTGTACCATCAATTGAAGTGGGCAGAAACCTTGCCCTTTGGGCACTTACGCGAGAGAACAGATAGCAGATCGTCAGATGCACAAACTGAACATTTCTCAGTCCTCCTGGTTTTCAAGCATCATGACTTTGCTGGTTGAGCAAACTGTTGTAGACAATTTGAGCTCTAGGACAAAAGATGGAGGATTATGATTTCCACAGGGGTTAAAGGTCTTAATGCCTCAGCCAGGTATTATCCTATGTGTCTCTGAATGCAAAAATACATTTAGGATCAAAAGGAAATACTGTCAAGAATGTGAATGGGTTGCCCCAGGCTCCCACCCGCCAATCACAGACCCCTGGAAGAAAGCTCAAGACTAGATTTGGCTAGGATCTTTCAGGCCACTTAACCAACTTGCCAGTTATGTGGAAGTCTTCATCAGCTGAGATGATCACTGGCAGTGTCAAAAAACAAGCCTATTAAGGCTGTAAGAAATTTAAATTTTAATATACCTCTGAGTGATATACTGGATTGGAATAACTTTCTGGCTATTTGAATAGCTAGAAAGGACTCTAATGTTTATAGACTGTCTTTCATGTGTAAGCAGTAAGCCAAAGCCCATTTATGGTGTATTATGGCTCATCACAGTCATTTGTTCTCCTCTGCTCTTTATTTTGGCAATATCATCCAAATACAAATTCTATTTAAATGTACTATTCCTAAGCTATATGATGTCATTGTGCTTTGCATGGAATGGCACTCTATTGCTGTTTTAACTTGGAGGAAATTGATAGATCTTTCTTCATGGTAAAGATTATGATGAATCAGATCTCAGTCTTAAAAGCTCATTTAGTTTTGGATGCAAAACTTCAGACTTAAGTGGAGTTGTACAGTGTGAGGAGAGATGAAAGGGACTTCAGTCTTTGAAAGATTGTGTCCCCTCCTGACAACTGCAGAATGGGGTACCCAAATGATGCCATTCATTGAATAATCCATCTTGAAAATGAATTCCTGGAAGACAGATTATCTTCTCTATGTTCTGGAAAGAATCCACAAAATGCTTCCTACAGAAGAATTCTCACTGTAACATTTCATGAGGAATAATCCATTTTAGGTGGGTGTTCCCTTAGTGAAAGTTCTGCACAGAACTATGAGAAATCTATTATATGCACCAGGTTTTTTCTTTCACTGAAGAACTTATTCACATTTTTTGCTAATACTCATAATATATACGTCCTGATTATCATTGCTCAATTGAATAACCCCTTCGTGCATATTTTTGTCTAATTGAAAAATTTGTAAATTGATTAAAATATTTTGAAAGTTTTGGTGAGTTATGACCCTGTCCATACGAACACTGTGTATGTTGAAAATACAGTATACTTCTATATGGACTCTAAAGCCTGGTAGAAGCATGTAAAGTCTTAGAATGGGACCAGAGTCTTAGGTTCATGTACTCTGATCTCCTTTCAAATTCAGAGTATCTTTTTATACTCACAATGTGTAGCACACCTGCTCTAGTAAAGGTTCTCCAGAGAAACAGAACCAATAGAATGTGTATCTATATGAAAAGAGATTTATTTTAAATTGGCTCATGTGATTATGGAGGCTGACAAATCTAAAATTGGCAGGGTGGCCCAGCTGGAGACCAAGGAAGAGCTTATGTAGCAGTTCAAGTCTGAAGGCTGTCAACTGACAGAATTCCCTCTTTCTTGGGAGAGCTGTCTGTTGTTCTAGTCAGGCCTTCAACTGATTGGAAGAAGCCTGCCCACATTATGGACGGCAATCTGCTTTACTCAAGAGTCCACCAATTTAAATTTTAATATCATCAAAAATGCCCTCACAGAAACGTTCAGAATAATGTTTGACCATATATCTGGGCACAATGTCCCAGCCAAGTTGACATATAAAATTAACCATCACAATGCCCAACAACAGCATTTGAGAGGGTTGTTGCTTTCCCCTTTTTGCCCTCTTTGAGCAACAAAATTTTGCTTGTAATAGGGAAGAAATACACACACACACACACACACACACACACACACACGAGGAGTTCATGGTTAGACTTAACGCAAAGAAAGATTACTAGAGAATGAGTGAATCTACACTGTGGACTGACAACCCTACACATTTTACCACATGAGTAAATCTAGTGCCAGTATATATAAACATTTGTATAATTTTTAAAGTGGGAAAAGGGATCTGACTTAAAATTCCGGTTCTTCATCACTAGGAGTCTTGTGACTTTTCCCATGTAAATGGGATCCAGAAACTTCTAGCTTCTCCTCAACTTCTGTTTGTTCCATGAGACTCTTGTCCAAGCTAGAGAACAGACTTCTTTATTTCAGGACAGTAGCTGTGTCAACTTCTAAACTTGTTCATATCCCCTTTTCTCTTCTCTCCTGCTTCCCCACAGCATGCAGATATTCAGAGCTTCTCATACTCCAGACCCTGCAAACATTCAGAGAGAAAGCTTGACTTTTTTCTCTTTTCCCACAGCATTCCATGTCTCTAATTTTCTAGAGTATGAAACAATCCTTTTAAAAATATTAATCACACTTTTCCTATATTCTCATCAACCAAGTGATTCTAGAAACTGAGCTAGCAAGCAAGAGTGTTTCTCACTTTCCTTCCACGTCTCCAGACCTCATATCTCTGTATAAGCCCAGGGGCTTGCCACACAAAAACAGAACTCTCCTTAAAGATGAAGGAGGGGAGAGAATGAGTAGGTGAAAGCAAAGTTCTCTTTGGCAGAGGTATTGGGAGTAAAGGGGGCAGTTGTGTAGCAAGGAGGAGAAAACTGGGAAATCACACAGGAATGTATTCAACCCAAGTACGTTTCTAATTAACCATTTCTTTGCCAATATCATTTAGGTCCTGTACCATCTTCAACAGATGTCATCCACTCTCTGAGGGGATGGGAAGCACGGTAATGTCTGAGGCAGCACATGCCAGTTTTGGACAGCTCTGACTTTTAGGATTTTCTTCCTATTGGGTCAGCATCTTCTCCTTGGAAACTTCACCTGCATCTGCCTCCAGGAGCACTGGGTCTTTATTATCCCTCATAGAAGCACATGAATACCACATAGCTCCTAAACCTCATTTTTCCTGGTTAAAGCTCCAGTTCCCTCAATCAATCTTTACATGACATGATTTTTCAGACTCTTCTCTCTCTTAGCTGCCCCTCTGGATGCTTCCTAGATTTTCAATGTTCAGATGGCTCAGAACTGAACTGAATATTCCTGCCAGACTATCTGCTTAGTACCTAGTAAAGTGGAATTACTCCCATTTTGTCCTATGACTCACGCTTATGAGCATGACAGTCGTATTTTCATTAGCTTTTAAAACCATCACATTGCATGATTTGCCCATATTGAGATTATAGCAACTCAAATCTCGTGGTCTTTTTCTTTACAATTATTGCCAAACAAGGACTTCTCCATCCTTACTTTTCCATCTTTATTGTTAACTTTCATCTGGCCCACCTATAGTTCTGGCCTTTCAAAATCTAGCTGTCTGAGAATCACATAAAATATCAAGTACCCAGAAATATTAAAGTTCTAATATAAAATAACTGCTGGTGAGTAAAAGCAATGAAACCAAATAAACATACATTTAAATAAAGATAACTACTGTTACATTCATACAAAATTGAATGCAAAAATAAAATAATTCTTTTGAAAGGAAATATTAAAAATTATTTTAAAGTTATAAAATGAAATGCTAATAATTAGTAGTAATGCTCGAGATATAAATCCAAGATTGTTATCAGTAAAGGCCAGCAGTGTACGGGGGAAAGGCTAGGGAGAGTAAAAACATGCCAAATTCCTAATATCACATAATGAGAATCAAAGGTTTTGTTTCATTCATGAATTTGAAATTTTGTGAAATATAGGTTCACATATGATTTGAAAAACTTAGCAGCAACCACAAGTAAAATAAAAAAAATAGGATGTCCATATTCTGACTCACTATGGAAGATAAAAGGAATCAAAACACCAATTATAGAGCAAAACCAGGCACACACAAAATAAACAGCAAAACATTACCCCAAAACAAAAGGAATAAACAAAACACTAGAGGAAAGGTCAAATATCAGATACAACAATTGAAGTAAATTTTTTAAATGTTCCAATGAAAAAGCATACATTCCTTAGGATAAGCTTTAGAAAAAGAAAAGAACTTAAAAAAAAAGATGAATAAAAGAATAGGTAGATTTAAAACAAAAGTTTAATAAAAAACATAAAACATGACAACAGAGCAGAAAATGGTTATATCTTTGACATATAAAGACCACATAATAATTGTCAAGGAAAGTAATAAATTTCCATTAGAAAAATGTATAAAAGGCAAGAACAGAATTCACCGAAGAAACACGAATAGTAATATTTATATGGAAGGACATTTAATGTCACTGTAGTCAGTGAAATTCAAACCAAACAAAAAGAAAATTTGAGATTTGTTTATTTTCTTGCTTGTTTTTGCCTACCAAATCAACAAAGAATTTGAAAAGGAAAGATCATCTTGAATGAGGGTAAGATGGGCTTTTTCTCAAACCACTGCTGGTGGTAATGCAGATTGGTGCAAGCCTTCTGAGTGCCTTCTTCAGTGCTATGTATCAAGAATCTTTAAAACATCTTTTTACTCAATAATTCCACTTCTAGAAATGTACTCTAGGGAAATAAAAACGCAGATAAACTTCTTCACAGTAAATTGCAAAATTTTTTATTAAAAAATAATTTAAAATTTCAGAATAATAGAGTAATAATTAAATAAGTTATAATGTGTGACCAGTTCACTATGTTTGTAGAGTTTTTCATGTCACGGAGTGAAAGATTATAATCAAATGCCAAGTAAGTAAAATGTATGATTTCAATCCTGTAAATTGTGTGTGTGTGTATTTCCTCAGTTCTAAGGCACATTTTTCATATTTTAGTGCTTCTTATTAGGGTGAATTATACATTTAATACAATCCCTTTCTCAGCCCCAAAGTTGTTTTTAAATTGATGCATTATCTCACAATGAATTGCATCTTGAAGTCGAAGATATACTGTGTGTCCACATGCTTTAAAAAATTGCTTATATATTTAGAAAAGAAATTTTTTTAGTAGAAAAAAGTCCACTGTGGCATACCTTTAAAGATTGTTTCTCACGTTGGTATTTAAAGAGACTCTCTTATAGGAGTTCCTCTCTGCCATGTTGATGGTATGTGCCTATTACCTGCTTGTCTATTTACCTTACTAAAAAGAGAATGAAACCCACTTGGAGTGGATTCTCATTATGAGTAAACACTAGATCCTACTGATCAGATCAGCATTTTGTTCTGTAAGGGCAACAGACTACCCATTTAATAGTCCTTTCTGGAATTTTGCAAGATAACAACAGTATGTCTACTTATTTACTGTTTCTAGAATCTGCTCCCAAACCCCATATTGTCCACCTTCTGAAAACCCAAAGGCTTAGTTGTTTCAGTCTCCTGACATACTTCAGGGTCTCCTTGATTCAATGATGACCCCAAGTCACCCCACAATCATGCCTACAATTCCCTTAGAATCCTGGGGTGCAAGTCCTCTGGAGATGGAATGTAGGATTCATTTAAGCAGACCATTCTTTCTGGAAATCTGTGTACCCTTTTAATCCATGCTGGACTTCCTAAGTTTTGAAGATAATTTTCCTTCATTGAAATACTTCTCTCATCTACTAACATTATACCGTCATTTCCAGTATTGTACATTTTACTTTCTTGTTCACATCTGTGATCTGAACAGAGTTGAAATGATAGGTTTTATTGCCTTTGTCACTTTTGTAAGCTTTGGCTTATCAGCACATTAACGATTCTGACAATTTTCTTATACATTTCACAATTTGTGTCCTTGGTTATATGACCTTCCTTGCATTTATATATGTATTCTTTCAAAATCTAAACTCATCAGAGGGTTTCTGGGCAGCCTTACTGACGTCTTTATCTCCACATTTATTCATCATAATGTGGTCAGGATTTCATTTTAGAACCCCCATCTCTCTTATGCCATGTTCTCTTTCTGAGTCTCTCTTTATAAAACCATATTTGAACTTTCTCTAAGCTGCTTTACAAACTTTTTTTAATTCCTAAAGCATTGGGTACATGCCTGACTGATCAAAAATCTACATCTTAGATATTAGCAATTCCAAGATGGCATGATCACTTTCTCCTGCAGTCCCTACTGCTTTTATGGTTCCAGAAAATGAAAGATTTAAATGAATAGTATACTTTGTCAAGATAATTAGGCTCAGTAATTGACATCGGTGCGTAGCTTTGTAGCAGGGGTTTGCTAGGTCCTGATTGCTCAGTTTTATTCTGTAGCACAAAGCGAGAGCTGTCAATTTTGGGTTTTGCCCTTAGGGAAACGCAACATGACTGGTCCGGCAACTTCAGCTATAGCTTCATTTGAAAAGCTTTAAGGTCTACATACACACTGTATAAGCGCATACATAGTACACACAAAGCTCATTGAAATCAAGACTCCAAAGTACCTCAACATGCTTCTCCAGGGCCCTGTAATTCATGACCACAATGAGCAGAACAGCAGTGTTCCTTGTTTATTCCATCTGAGTAACCCAATAGTAGTAAAATTAAAACTTTATAAACAAGAAGACATTGAACTCTTTAACAAATTCAACTATGTTGTGAAAAAGCCCGAATGGGTTTTTCAATGCAGACATTTTGTCGAGACGCTTAATTTGTTTGTCAGACCCAAAATGTGGGAGTTTCAACAATTGTTATTTCTTTTCCATGTGGGACATAACAATATAACAACTTATATTGTTAGCATTTTGTCCCAGCCTTCTCTGTTAGGTTTTGGTTGAATTCTCAATTGAAATGATGATGTGTGTGATAGCTAAAGAGCATAAGTTAAGATATTTAACATCTGTTAGATGAGTGTTTGCCTCAGAAAGTCCATTGCAGTGAAGGAAGAAAATATTAGAACTTTAATTTATATTCATGTTTTAATCTCTTCAATTTTTATTTTTATGGATTTTTATAATATATACAATATAGTAATACATTTATAAAAATATATTAATAGGTACATGTAAATATGTCACAGGGGTTAAAAATTTTTTTCTTAAATTTTTATTTATTTGTTTATTTATTTTTGGCTGTGTTGGGTCTTTGTTGCTTCGCACAGGCTTTCTCTAGCTGTGGCGAGCAGGGGCTACTCTTCCTGTGGTGTGCAGGCTTCTCATTGCAGTGGCTTCTCTTGTTGCAGGGCACGGGCTCTAGGCACGAGGGCTTTAGTAGTTGTGGCACGTGGGCTCAGCAGTTGTGGCTCACGGGCTTAGCTGCTCCACGGCATGTGGGATCTTCCCGGACCAGGGCTTGAACCCGTGTCCGC
This sequence comes from Phocoena sinus, assembly GCF_008692025.1. Lineage (NCBI taxonomy): Eukaryota > Metazoa > Chordata > Mammalia > Artiodactyla > Phocoenidae > Phocoena > Phocoena sinus. Next base: position 36,077,705 of record NC_045769.1, read on the forward strand.
TGCATTGGCAGGCGGATTCTTAACCACTGCACCACCAGGGAAGTCCCTAAAATATTTTGCTTGCAGTGCATGATCAAAAAAGTTGGGAAACATGGTGTTTTACATAAAAGTGGTCCCCAACTTTTTTATTATATGTATATATATACATACATACATATAATACACATTTATATAATGTAATACCTATTCTCCCAGAGCTTGGAACTTATATTTTTCTACATTAAAAAATGGAGTCTCGGGGCTTCCCTGGTGGCGCAGTGGTTGAGAGTCCGCCTGCCGATGCAGGGGACACGGGTTCGTGCCCCGGTCCGGGAATATCCCACATGCCGCGGAGCGGCTGGGCCCGTGAGCCGTGGCCGCTGAGCCTGCGCGTCCGGAGCCTGTGCTCCGCAACGGGAGAGGCCACACCAGTGAGAGGCCCGCGTACCGCAAAACAAAACAACAAAAAAAAATGGAGTCTCAGGAATTCCCTGGCATTCCAGTGGTTAAGACTTTGTGCTTCCACTGCAGGGGCCACGGGTTTGAAGCCTGGTGGGGGAACTAAGATCACGCACACTACGTGGTGCAGCCAAAAAAATAATAATAAAATAAAATAAACAAAAGGCAAATTTAAGGTTACTGTTATTAAAAAATGGAGTCCCTTAGTATTTACTGAGAACACAAGAGAAATAAATATGCTAGAGCATGGAAAAATAAATTAAAATCGGACCAGTGAGGTTTGGTAAACATTAGAATAGGCTATAGAAGGAGAGACTTCTAGATCTCCCTCAATATTTGTTCTTTCTTCTTTCTTAGTAGTGGAACCTATGGCTTTTAAATTGTGTACGTTCCTGTTTCCCTTACTACCAGTGCCACATGTAACTAAGTCATAACTCATGGGATGTAATCAGATGTGCTTTGGCTTATCAGTGCATTAACCATTCTGACAATTTTGTGTGCAACTTCTGAGATGTGTCCTTACAGAGAAGAGGCATGCCATTCTCCCCTTCCTGCTGGCAGCAATAAGGATGTGGTGGCTAAAGTCAAGCATCCATCTTGAACCATGAGGAAGGAGCCACACACAGATGAGGATAGAGCAAAAGATAGAAGGATCATGGACTCACTATGCCAGCTCTGGACTGCTGACCTCCAGATTGCCATTACAGAGGGAGAAATTAACTTGTATCTTGTTTAAAGCACTGTTGTTTGGGGTTTTCAATTATCCACCGCTGGATCTAATCTAGTGCAATAGTTAGTTGAGACCGTGAAATATTTCCTTGAAGTACAGTATATTGAAGATTGCATACACTATGAATTTAGTTATATACACTTATTATTCCACCTTCATTGAATATTAATGAGTATATGCAGAGGAAAAGATACAATTTCTTATAGTTAAAGTAGGAGATATGAATACAAGCAACAATAAAAAGTAAGAGAGGTACAATAAAAGAACTGGAGTTTAGGATGGAAGGAAAACATTATTAGGAGGAGAGAACATTTGATCTAGGCCTGAAGCAACAAGACGTGATCACACAGGCATGTGTTGAGAAAGCGTGAAATGTTCATAAGGAAGGGGAAATAGATGGGAGGGAAAATTGTCCCAAACTCGGTCTGAAATAAAATGGTTTTTGTATGTGAGACAGTTCACAACCAAGTTTCTTCTGGAAAGAGACGAGCATTCCTGACAAGTGCTTAAGCAATTTTCTGATAAACTTTAAGGCAATTAAGACCTCTTCTGGGCAATCAGCTCCTCGCCCTCTCATCTGATGTTCTTTAGCCAGATGATTTTTTCCTGAATTCTGCATAAAATTTCTATCTAAACAATCTCTGTTCCTAAAACACATCCTTACCAAGAGTGAGTCTTTGAATTAGCCTCTTTGGACTTCTTGCCTGGTGGCAAGAAAGAAATAAAAATTTAGGCATGAGATTTTTCTAGCATAATTGAAGTGTGTATATGAGAACCTAGTAGTTGATGAACCAGGTTAAATAATATTTGAAGCAATGAATACTGGGCTAAGGAGTTATAACTCTTCGGTGGGGAGTGTGGAGCCATTTAAAGTTGCCAGAGACACAGTAGCTGTTCAAATGCATAGTTGTTGAACTGCACTGAGGATTTGCATGCAATCCCGGTAGTGCCATGGGGCCACTTGGACAGTGACCATGTGCTGGGTAATCCGGGCGATGTGAGCTGCTTGTCCACCACTTGACTGAATCTGGGATGTGAAGATCACCAGTGACCTCCTGGTACTGCCCTGTGACTTGGGCAGCACCAATCCCAGGCTTCATGCCCTTTGACCTTTGTAGTTCATTCATAGGGGTGTCTCCCCTCTGCATATGAAAAGTCTCCCCTTTGGGGCTGTCAGGACATTGTACTGTGCTGATTCTGTTTTCCTCTCTACTTTCGTGACTCTTTCATCACCAGTTCTTTGTCTCTTCAGGGACTTTCTTCCTTCTTCCAGCCTCTGGATGCAGCCTTCCCAAAGTGCTGTCCTCTGCCTTTCCTCTTTCTGCGCATGCTTCCTCTTAGAGTTTTCATACCTGATGGTGCAACAGGACCTCCTGCAGTGTAGTAATATCTTTCACCATATGCAACGTAAGAGCTGTTCCTATTAGCACTATCTTGACAACAGTAGGATAGGTTGCCATAGATTTGGGTTGGGCTGAGATTTACTTGGATGCATGGGGGGTGGACCAAATGACATCTCAATAATTTATCCCTAGATGAGGATCCTATGCTTAGGTCTTTGTGTTTTAACCCCAGGAAATCTTTGTCTGACTTTAACACTAAAGAACTACTTTAGGGAATACTTTCCAAATTAGTATTAACAATATAGCTTATGGCACATTAAAAGCAGGTGCAATTGAAAGTCTCATTTTGCAAGTCTGTGAAGTAGAATGAAAACACATAGTATGATTTTATCAAGTTATTTTTCTTTCCCATATCTATTTCATCTCTATGCCTTGTTTATGCTTCTAATGGTGCAGTCGTCACAGGGAATTGTAATTTTGACTGTGAACTCCTTGAAAGCATAGACTATATCAATTTCCTTCTGTATTGTTTAACACATGCTTAGCATATAGTAGATGCAAGACAAAATTTGATCAAATAAATTAAAAAGAAAAATGATGTCGTTAAGGAAAACCAGAATTCTGGAACAAAAAATTAGAAACTAGATAAAAGGTAAAAATAATATTGAGAAGTTTTTAGAGGTCTGAATTTGATTCATGACAAATTTTAAAGAAATGTCCATGGAAATTATGATGATTTGCTTTTATACCTTGCTATTTATCTTTTATTTTCAGTTGACACTCCTCTCTCCCTGACTTCCTTTGTGATTGTTTTAAAACAGATCTGCAAATTCTTGGACACTTCTGCAGTAAAAAGGTGGAGACTGGGCTTCCCTGGGGGCGCAGTGGTTGAGAGTCCGCCTGCCGATGCAGGGGACACGGGTTCGTGTCCCGGTCCGGGAAGATCCCACATGCCGCGGAGCGGCTGGGCCCGTGAGCCATGGCCGCTAAGCCTGCGCGTCCGGAGCCTGTGCTCTGCAACGGGAGAGGCCACAATGGTGAGAGGCCCGCGTACCACAATAAATAAATAAATAAATAAGGTGGAGACTAATTGCCTTTTTCTTAAACTTGGGCCAGCCAAGTCATTAATTAATGACTCTAGTCTACCAAATAGGATGAGGAGGAAGCAATCCTGTGATACTTCTGTGGCTAGGTTGGGAGAAATGATACAGTTTCTGCCTGACTCTGTATCTTGGAAGATGAGCCTTTGGGGGCCTGAGCTGCCATGTTAGAAGTGCAGATACCCTAAAGCTGCCATGATGCAGAGAACAGGAAGAAAGACCACTTGGAGGAGCCCCATTTGCTGTAGCCGCCAGCTGTTTGAGTCTTCCCAGCTGGGGTACCAGGCATATGAATGAAAAAGCCTTCAAAATCACCCCAGTCCCCGACACCATTTACCTGTAACCTTATGAAACCCAAAGCTGCCCAACTGAGCCACTCCCAAATTCCTGAGTCACAGAAGCATGAAAGATAATAAGTGGTTATTATTATTTTACACCAGTAAGTTTTGGGGGGATTTGCTCTACATAGGGGTAACAAATATACCCTCCAGCTAAATTATCATCTCAGCCAGATTCACCCATTTAAGTGCATCATGCTTTTCAAAACATGCTAAGATTTGCATGTAATAAATTTATGTGCTTCTAAATTTTATTCCCATTTCTCGTATTTATCCCTGAATAGCTAAAGCAAGGGCCCTGTCACGCCAGCTTGAGAGTTACAAATATAGAAGTTCAGAACTTGAAGCCAGGACTTCCCTGGTGGTGCAGTGATTAAGAATCTGCCTGCCAATGCAGGGGACATGGGTTCGATCCCTGGTCTGGGGAGTACCCACATGCCATGGAGCAACTAAGCCTGTGTGCCACAACTACTGAAGCCCGTGTGCCTAGAGTCCGTGCTCCACAACAAGAGAAGCCACCACGAGAAGCCTGCGCACCGCAACGAAGAGTAGCCCCTGCTCGCCGCAACTAGAGAAAGCCCGCGCCCAGCAGTGAAGACCCAATGCAGACAAGAAAAAAGAACTCGAAGCCTTTCAGAGCTACCAAGAATGTCACTTTGTTCACTGCCTACCTGGGGAGAAAGAGAGAGAGGGAAAGGGGCTACCAAGTGACAATGGAAGTCAATTAGCAGGTGATTAACATGCCCTGGCATCCCTGATACAGACAATGTAATTTTTTAGGGCAAAGCCATGTAAGCTTTTAAGGAAGATAGTACGTCCCCTTTGCTGTGAACTAGAATATTGGAGGGTGTGGATCTGGGAGAGGACACTGTGACCCCACCAGTGTTAAGCCCCTGAGATTCTGAAGCAGGAACAATTATAAACAAATACAATAAATCTTAAAAAGAAGGAATCTCTTATTTTCAGAGCTTTTAGTTTTGTTACAGGAGCTGCGTTCTTTGGCCTGTCCAGAAGTGAGTTCTACATTCCTTTTAATATATGTAAGGTGCTTGGTTTGTTGGGTACTCTTTGTGGGACAGAAATAACTCCTGGCCAAAAGAGACAGAAAAGCCAACTAGCCAGGGCAGTTTAGCTAATATTGCCCCAACTCAGTGACCAACTGGAAAAGGACATTGACCAGCTGGGAGATGGGGACAGCAGACATCTGAAGGGCAGCTTCTGACTTTAGAGGGTTCTAACGGAATTTTCACTTTTGAAATGGACCTGGCATTGCTTAGTTGTTTGTGGAATTTGGGGAAACTGCTATACACTTGTTAGACTTTAGCTTCTTATGATTTGACTCTTCCAGAATATGTAAAATGGGGCAGCAAGGGGGTGTCTATTTCTTTCAAACTTTCTTTGGCTTGGTTATAATTAGGGTTCCTGCATAATTCCCTTGTGTTTCCCTCTGCCTGGAATGCCCTTCCCTCAACCTGTACCCATAGACTGCTGCCTTCATGAGCATATACTCCTGGAAAGTTTCCCAAGAACCCTTCCTCCTGCCACCAGAGTTGATCACTACCTCATTTGTGACATTGCTACTGGTGCTTATACCTCTACAAGATCATTTTCTATGCTGTGTGGTCATTATTTGTTTTCAGACATCATTCGCTAGGCCGTGAACTCTTAGAAGGCTGGCCCTTAAGTTTGTTTTTTGTTTGTTTTTGTTTTTGCCATGGATTAAATACAGACGCTGTGTCTTTCCTGATTTCCTTATCACACTCCCTGGGCAAGTAGTAGGTACTTTCCTCAATGGATCTCAACAGCTTGCCAATTGTGGAGAGACCAAAAGCCTTGTCCATTGAATCTCTCTAGATCGCCTGGCAGGAGTCAGCTGGGATCAGTTACCATCTATCGCCTCAGCAGGGGAGTCAGTGACTCGTCTCAACTTGCTATAAAGTTTCCAAGGGATATTGGTGCCAGGAAGCTGGTATACCCAGGACTGGTATGTACTTCCCCTGAGCCCCTGGTAACAAAATGTAGGTTGTTTTGCCCTCCTGCCCCACCCCTCTTTATCACAAGCTGCTTTCACGAGAACCACAGGAAAAGAACAGAAAAGGGGCTGGGTCTCACTCCTGCAGCACATCCACGGTGTATCTGGCTGCATGCAGTCCAATCACCCCTCTTCATGGGATGCTGAGAAAAGGGGCTACACGTCTACTGACTCTCTGCCTGTGTGTCTCAGTCTGTTCTGGGTGGTGATTATGCATATTTGACTGGGCCCTTCGCCTGATACCAGGTCATACCTTGGAGATCAAGTAAAAATAAATAAGTAAATAAATAAATAAATAAATACAAAGTGTGTGAGCTTGGGAAACAAATGGTTTGTGTAAAAAAGCTAATTTTCAAAGGTCTCCATCAGCCCATGGCCACTCTCTTCTCTTCTAGATGCCTTACTAATGCAAAAAGCCAGAGAGGCAGATGCTGTTGGCTTGCCTGAACATGTTTTCTCACCTTCCTCGTCATTTTGATTAGAACCCCCTTGATTTCTGCTGTTGACCCCAGTCAGAACTGATTTTTGTATCCTATTATGCCCTCTGGAGGTGTGACAAACTATCAGGGTGATAACCCAGAGAACAGCAAGTGACTGCAGGATAACGAACTTAGTGGCAATCTAGAACTAATAAATTGAAAAAATTGTTTTTCATTGTTGATACCTGCTAAATTTGTTGCCACTTCATTTAGAGGAATTTGGACTTCAGTATTCCGTGCTCCAAAATAAAATATTAGGAGAATCTCTGCCTTGGGGTCAAAACCAGAAAGTTCTCTCCATGACAAACATCTACCCCTTATCTTGATGCAAACTGTTAATCAGATTTGGGGTGTGATTGTTAGCTCAAAAAGGAAACCAGTAGGAAATATAGTACTCTCCCAGTGTATAAATCCATGTAAGGGTTATGCTTTTCGGTGGAAACATTGTGTGTTGTCTAGTCACCATTTGAAATTTTAATTCTGAGTTGTGGTACTTGGCCAGGAAAACTACTATAACAGCCTCAAAACCAGGCAAAACCTTATTCTTTCAACTCTAGAGCTATTTTGATATTGGTTTGTAACATATCTTTCTCTTAACAAAGTCTCTCCAGAATTCTATTTTATTATAAAATTCTCTAAAACTTGCATAAAACACTGTTATCTCTACCCAGATTGCACAGATATCTAGAAAAGCGATTCATCATTGTATGAAACCACAGCAGGGACAAAGGTAGACTCTTTAGTTCCTGGGTCTCCTAATTCTGTTCTTTTGTCATATGCCACATATGACTTCACTGGCTTTATGGTTTAACGAACAAAAGGTTCAGCAGAATCTTTGGACATCAAATGGCCTTCATGAAACAATGTCTTGATGAGTTAAGTAAAAACGAATCAGAAACACATGGACCCAACTTCCCTTGAAATCTAAGAGGGCATACAAATCAAGGCAAGGAGCACTTAACAAACACTGGGTTTGGGTTTCCTGAACCTGAAATGTTAAAATAATTAGCAAGGACTTATTGAGGCTGAAAAGTGATCAGTTCCAGTATTCCTAACTCAAAACTGAAATGAAGAGAGGCGGAAAGGTCCTAGAAGAGAAGGGAGTGGCCATGGGGCACAGGGAGACCTTTGAAAAGTAGCTTCCCCCTCACACCACTTTTTCTTCTCTTCTGCTTTGATTCCCAGGTTTCAGCTGAAGACCTACCTAAAATACTCTGAATTGGTTCGACACAAGTCTTTCTAGTTCCTTCTCAAAGGCAGGAAATGATGACATTTGGTAAGACAATGATCTGTTCATTCTTGACTTGGAGATAAATTCCTATATTGGCCATTCAGGAAGTTTGGTTACATAATCAGGTTGAATTTATTTCTAAGGGAGCTGGACTTTTCAGCATTTCCCAAACCCAGAAAATAAATTCTTTCAGAAAGCACTGTAAAAAAGTTATAAGAAATAATTATGACCTACTATAATACGGATTTTGAAGTAGATCATAAGCTTGGAGAAAAAAAACAAAAAAATTGAATTGTTCGAAACTGAGACAGCGGTCTCTTTGCTTGATCCTACACTGTATCTGGGATTCCCAGAATCCCTGCTCTGGCCCAGATCTTCTCCTTTCGTCCTTGCAGAGGCCTCTGGGACTCAGCCAGCTTCCCATATTCTTCCGCAGTTGCTTCCCTCCATCCTTTGTGATGTTTTTTCCCTACATTCAAGTCTGGGTGCAGAATGCAAAGCGATTTCCCATCACTACTCCAGAATGCACATTATTTTTAAAGATTATTTTAGAGATTTTATTGATAATCATCATGAGAAACTGACTAGGGCAACAAAAATATTAACCATGGGGAAGTCTCAGAGCTGACAGAGTAATCCCTGGTCTCTTGGTTCCTGACTTTGCCAACCGAAAGCTTGACTACAGTGGTCCTGCCTTGCCTCTTAACTCTGAAGGTAGATCTCAGCAGCCAGACCCCATTTCTGCAGGCCAAGTGTATCCTTGCTTTCACGATAGCCCTTGGCCAAGCCTGAAGATACTACCCAGGTTGCATCGTTAATATTTCCTTCTATCAAAGGGGGGAAGTTCCATCTCTAAAGCCCCCCCTTTTTTAAAAAAATAGTTTTCGTGTTTTTTTCAATTAATTTACTTATTTTTGGCTGCATTGGATCTTCATTGCCGCGCGTGGGCTTTCTCTAGTTGCGGAGAGTGGGGGCTACTCTTCGTTACATTATGCAGGCTTCCCATGGCGGTGGCTTCTCTTGTTGCCGAGCACCGGCTCTAGGCGCGAGTGCTTCAGTTGTTGTGGCACATGGGCTCTAGAGCGCAGGCTCAGTAGTTGTGGCACATGGGCTTAGTTGCTTCGCGGCATGTGGGATCTTCCTGGACCAGGGCTCGAACCCGTGTCCCCTGCATTGGCAGGTGGATTCTTAACCACTGCACCACCAGGGAAGCCCTCTAAAGCCCTTTTGATTCGAGGACATTTGTTCACTATTGTTCTGCATAGCCTAGAATTAGCCTGTTCGGTCGTATTCTCATGTACCCCTCCCATTTATGAAAAATTATTTTTTTTAGCCATTTCAGACCTATCAATCAGGAGCTAACTTAAATAATAATATTTTTTTATCAAATAATATTTGTTATCATTTAAATATGAAACATTTCACTTACTCGTCTATATAGTATATATTTATGTCAGTTAGGCCCAAAATGTCTGGTACTATGAATTCAATGGGCAAGTGGTGATATAATTCTCTTACAAACTGTGAAAGTATTCAGCAAAGGCCAAGAATCCTGGCTGAGGGGAACGACTTCATTAATTCATTCAACAAGCATTCTCACATTGCTTCCTCTGGGGTCTCCACTGATAATATTGTAGCACATGATAAAAAAATGACAACAATCTTTTGGGTTTGGGGAGCATTATTACGCCATCTGGCACTCCCTTAGCTGCAAGACCTTCTTTCAGATGCTTGTATCCATTATTTCCTTTCCTGCTACTATAATAATATAGTATTGAACACCTATTAGGAGGCAGTCATATGACTTATGTTTTCTCATTTAATCTTTTGACAACCCTATGAAATAGGTAATGTGAGCCATATTTCATGACTGAGCAAAGTGAGACTCAGAGAAATTAATTTGCTTAATATTGAGCCACTGATAGAGTGAAAGAGTCCAAATTTGAACCCAGATCCGACTCAAAAGCATATTGTATTCACCACATTCCTCTCTATTTTCTCAGTTGTTCTGAATGGAATGCCTAGAACTTTCAAAGAAAGGTGCTATATAAATCAGTTCTGATGATAGGCTGATCATGGCCAGGAAAATCAATCTCACTATTTTATAATTATACCACTATGGGTTCACAAAATATTAGAGTGGTAGGGACATTTATGATCACCAAATCCAACCCCGTTTTTACCTAGACAACAACCCCCTATAAAAAGAATGTTGTCTTCAGAATGACACTTAAGGCAAAACCAAGACTGCAATCACATCACCCCACTTCTCAAGCCAGTGTGCTTTCCAATCTGTTTGCCATCTGATATAACCAATCAAATTACATTCAATCAAAAAGAAAAACTTCACCAAGAAAAAGCAACTCAGAAATCTAACTTAATTAAGCCCCAAAGCTATTATGCCTAAGGTCATTGCCAAAGTAACCATTTCTCAAACCAATAGATCTGGGGAGACTTGTAAGTATTTTGCATTGGGTTCCAATGGCTGTCCAATCTTTGAATACACTGTTGTTTTTGACAGCTGGAAGGTCAATATATAAGAAGGCAGGGTTACAATCTTTCAAATGTCCTGTACCAATGATATGAGCACTTGTTATAGTGATACCAATTGAGTCCTTGTTTTTCATTTTCAGTATATAGTTGGGTTTAGAATCCCCATTCAGTCATCTATAACAGCTTTTTGATTGCTTAGACTCAGAGCTCCTTATTAGCCCTAAATAATCTTCCTGCGTTTTCTTTTTCTGTTTGTCCCGAGTCCTAGGAATTCAGCCTGTTTTCCTAGTTCAGTGTAAAAAAATGATGGTGCAACCACAATTATTTTTATTGAGGTCTTGTTGTATGCAGACACTGTCCTAAGTGCTTTACATGTATTATTTCACTAATCCTTATGAAGTAGATCCTGTTATTATTTCCATTTTATAGATCAGGAAACTGAGACAAAGAGAGGTTAAGTAAGGTTCCCAAGGTTAAACAATTAGTAAGTGGTTGAGCTGTTCTGTACTATATGATTTTACTTTCTCCCTCCATAAAAGGTCTCTCAGGGACTTGCCTGGTGGCACAGTGGTTAAGAATCCGCCTGCCAGTGCAGGGGACATGGGTTTGAGCCCTGGTCTGGGAAGATCCCACATGCCGCAGAGCAACTAAGCCCGTGTGCCACAACCACTGAGCCTGTGCTCTAGAGCCTGTGAGCCACAACTACTGAAGCCCGTGCGCCTAGAGCCTGTGCTCCGCAACAAGAGAAGCCACCACAATGAGAAGCCCGAGCACCTCAATGAAGAGTAGTCCCCGTTCGCGGCAACTAGAGAAAGCCCGCGCACATCAACAAAGACCCAACGCAGCCAAAGCCTAATTAATTAAATTAATTTTAAAAAAAGGTCTCTCAGTTTTTCTTTGTTACTCCCAAAATACACACAGATATTATATGGCCCTTCTCATCACATTAAAACAAATAGAGTTTTGCTGGGAATGACTGCTACAAAACAAACAGAGAGTAACACAACATGAACACTGGTAAGTTACAAGGTTACAGAATCTTACAAAGTTCTTTGATTGTGATCTGTAGCTTATGACTGCCTCCTGACATGACAGCTGGAAGACCCAATGATCTTCTGTTCTCTTCTCTTATTTCCCTGGGGATCGCAGTTTTTTATTCATCTGTGCTTTTTCCTTGTCTAAAGAAACTGGGTAAAAAAAAAAAAAAAGCTTGTAGAACTGACCTGGATGTAATATGACATGGGAAGTGGGTTTACATCCAAGAGAGCTATCAATAAAGAGACTTCTATGAGTAAAAAAAAAAAAAAAAAAAAAAAAGGGCCCTAATCCTATCTCATGGACTGATGTCTCCACTGAGAGCCTCCAGACTTCATGGTATGCCCATCACCAGATTTCTGTGTAGTCCAGAATGATTGATCCCCTTGGGGGAGGAGGAGGAAGGAATAGGAAAATAAGGAGACAAAGAAATATCCTTATGAGTTAAAGCATAATCAGCTTGTTTTCCTGTAGCATCTTACTGTTAAGAGTTGAGAGTGTACCTGGACTTTATTTTAAACAGGTCTATCACTTACCCTTGTGGGGATGGTAAAGGATAGATACAATTTACTATGGCAATACTGGCAGTTGAACTTTTGATTTCTCGCCTAGCTGTTGCCCAGGGGTTGGTCTGTTGGAAGCAGGCAGGCACATTTCATGCAGAAATAAACTTCACTGTTTTTTATAATCTAGTAGTATGCCGACACTTCTATATGTTATAAATAAAATCCTAATTAAAACCAGAAAAACCAAAGAAGTCACTAATGGGAAGACACATGTCTTGGCTCTGCCACTAATTAGTTTTGTGATTTTGGCAGATTCTTCAACTTCTCTGGGACTCAGTTTCCTAGTTTTTAAAGTGAGAGAAAAAACATTTCTAAGGTATCTTTTAATTCTAACATTCTTTGATTGATAGGACTCATGTGAATAAAAGGCTTTAGAAACTTGAAAATCTAGTACTGTAGGGGAATGTTGCTTTTCTATTTTGAATTTTATCAGACTTTGTTTGATTCTGAATTTTAAAACAGAATTGAATATTTTTCAATTAGCTTTCTATGTAGCCCCAAACACATATCTAATTCAGGAAGAAAAAAACCCTAGAAACTTGTTAGGGGAAAAAAAGCAGTGTTCTTCAGTTTTCTTAGACATTAAATGGCTCATTCAAAGCAACATTTTGATAAATTGTGTAAATGAGAGAGGAACATATGGATTAAATTTTCCTTGAAATACATACGTACTTAAAAATGAAGAAGAAAAAGTGCTTGGCAAAGCCCATTTGGGGTTCTACCAAATGGGAAACATTTTAAAAATAGTTGAAAATGCAGTTTTATCTCAAAATGCTGCCATATTCACCTACCCTTATTGATTATTTTAAAGTTTGTTATTTACTCTCCTTGTATTTATTTTTGCAGTTTGTTTTATGCCCTGGGGGCTTGCTCAATTTTTCTACCTTTTTTTCCCTTTTTTAACAGAGAGCATAGTCCATTAGTCACTGAAGAGCACATCACAGTATCTATTGCTTCCTGTGAGATTCCTGTTAATTGGACTTCTGTAGAGGTTTCAGTTTGATCTCTCCTGGGGTAACAACTGGCATTAATTCATATTGCTGTAATGAAAATTTCTAAGGAGCACTTTGTGGTAGAGAAATAAAGGGGATCTGGTCTTTGAAGATGTGGAATATGGTAAATAACTTTCCAGTAAATCATGCTATTGCAGTGGAAGAGCTTTGAGGGAAGACAAGCCCAGAGTTTCCTGATTATATATAATTCAAAACCAGATAATTCAAAAGACTTAGAGATAACATTCCTCCGGATGGATAGAAGGGTTGGTTTGTCAACAGATCACATAGTATAACTTGAAGAAGAGAAAAATTAAAAAATCTTAAAAATCACAGATTTCTGGTCAAATTGGCAGTCCTTCTTAGATTTAGGGGTTGAATTTATCTCAGTAAAATGACTCAGTGCAATTTGTGTAATTACTTTACAGCTCTCTGCAGACACTGTGGAAGTCACACCTTGGCAGATAAATGTACAGATTCAGGTCACTTGGACACTCCTGAAACCTGACATTCTGGGTAAGGTTTTTCTCCCCTCTCCTTACTTCTCCCCACCCCCTTCTTTTAATCTAATCCATTTAGCAAGAATGTTATTTTGTCATGAAAATACAAGGAAACAAGAACATTTTCTTGGTGTTAAAATCTCAGACCCTAGAAGTTGATACCAACAGATACAGCATTCTACTCAGGATATGTCCAAGGCAATGGTAAGATTTATTTTCATAAGGTGGTAACAATATCTTCCTTATCTTTTGAGGCTAATCTTTAGAAAACAGGAATACATTTTTATTGTTGGGTTGTCCTTTTTCTTCTATAGTACTGAATGTTATTTTTAATAATTATTTTTCCATGAATTCTTTATAATTAAAAAAAGTCCTCATTGGGCTTATATATTTTACCCATGCAAAACTGCAAATAGAATGTATACAATTTCATTAGCTTTGAAATGAAAAATGTTATAGGCAATTTTGTATATCAACTCAGTAGCAGATACAGAATGACATCCTTGGAACTTCCCATTTGCTTGGTTTTATGTTTAAAGGCTCATTCAACATAACAGAGTATATTTGAAATATAAAGGAAGTAATTTTGAAATTCTTTATTCCATTTACTTAGGGAATATTATAAGTAATGTTATAAGATAAATTTTGATGTCTGGTAATCCAAACATGTAAAATTTATATTATTCTATTCTTCAGTCTTTTTGTTTGAAATGTAGTGGCATATTCAGAAAATCTGAAAGAGAAAGAGCAAATGTAATTATTTTGCTAATGGTATTGTGGGAAATTATTTCAGTTTATGAATAAAGGAAGCTAGGTACTAAAACGCCTTCCTCACTGTAAGGTGTTAATTTGTCATACTTAGGTCAGACCTCAGTATATCATGGTGGTTTGAAAACTTAGATTATTGTCATAGTTTCTTAGTTACTAAGAGAAATTACATTGTAAAAAACTTTATTGAGGTATCATTTACGTATCATGAAATGTACCAATTTAAATATACATTTAGATGAGTTTTGACAAATATATACATCTGTGGAACCACCATCTCTAGTCAAGATGTAGAATATTCATATCACCCCCAAAATTTCCTTTGTTTCTCTTTGCAGTCCATTCCCTCCCTTAAAGGTCCTTGGCAACCGCAGATTGACTTTATACCATAATAGATTAGTTTTGCCTGTTCTAGAATTTGATATAAATTCAATTATATAATATGTACTCTTCTGTGTCTGACTTCTTTCACACAGCATCATATTTTTGAGATTCATTCATGCTGCCTGTATTAGCAACATGTAGTTTGCTCCCTTTACTGCTGAATGTGTTCCACTTTATGACTATACCACAATTTGTCCATGTGCATTTCCGTTGTTTCTACCTTTTGGCTATTATGATTAAAGCTGCTATGAACATTTATGCACAGATCTGTGTATGGACATATGTTTCATTTCTCTTGGGTAACTACCTACGTGTGAAATTGATAGGATGTATGGTAAATATATGTTCTACTTTTTAAGGAACTGCCAAAATGTTTTTCCAAATTAGTTGCACCATTTTATACTCCCGTTAAAAGTGTATATGAGTTCTAGTTGCTTCACATCCTCACTAACTTTTAGTATTATTATGATTTTTTAATATTAGCCATTCTAGTGGTGTGTAATGGTATCTTGTGATTTTAATTTGCATTTCCCTGATGACTAGTGACGTTGAGCATCTTTTCATGTGCATATAGACCATTTGTATATATTCTTTTGTGAAGTGTCTGTTTAAATGTATTACCCTTTTCAAATTGGGCTGTTTGTCTTCTTTTTGAGTCGTAGGAATTCTTTATATATTCTAGATAAAAGTTCTTTGTGATACATATATACTGCTAATTATTTCAAAAACTTTTTGGGGCAATATTGTATCAGGAAATATTATATCCTGTCAATATTTATCTGTATATCTTGTAAAAAATAAATTTCCTCTCGACAACAAAAAAAGTAAACAATTCAATTCAAAAATAGGCAAAGGACTTGAATAGACATTTCTCCAAAGAAGAAATATAAATGACCAATTAGCATGTGAAAACATGCTCAACATCACTAATCATTAGGGAAATGCAAATCAAAACCAAAGTGAGACACCACTTCACACCGATTAGGATGGCTATTATAATAAACAAACAAACGAACAACCCAAAACCAACAAGTGTTGGCTAGAATGTGGAGAAATTAGAAACTTTGTGCATTGCTTGTGGGAATGTAAAATGGTGCATCTTCTGTGGAAAATAGTATGTTTGATTTTTCAGAAAAAAACATAGAATTACCATATGATCCAGCAATTCCACTTCTAGGTATATACACAAAATAATTGAAAGCAGGGACGTGAACAGATATTTTTACACCAATGTGTGTAGTAGCATCATTCACAACAGCTAAAAGGTAGAAACAACCCAAATGTCTTTCATGGACAGATGAAAGGATAAACAAAATACAATATACACGTGCAATAGAATATTATTCAGCCTTTAAAAGGAATTAAATTCTGACACATGCAACAACATGGATAAACCTTGAAGACATGCTGTTGAGATAAACCAGACACAAAAGGACAAATACTGTATGATTCCACTTATTTGAGATACCCAGAGTAGTCAAATTTATTGAGACAGAAAGTAGAATAGTAGTTACCAGGGGCCAGTTGTTATCAGCTTAAAATAAGATGTTATAAATATACGATATTTTATGTAAACCTTATTGTAACCACAAAGGGAGGCCCGCGTACCCCAAAAAAAAAAAAAAAAAAAAAAGAAAAGTACACAAAAGTAAAGGAGTCAAAGCATGCCACCACAAAAAGTCATCAGATCACAAAGGAAGGGAATAAGAGAGGAAGCAAGAAACAGAGAGTCTACAAAACAACCAGAAAACAATTAACAAAATGGCAATAGTAAGTCCTTACTTGTCAATAATTACTTGGATTAAATGGATTAAATTCTCCAATCAAAAGACATAAAATGGCTGAATGGAGAAAAAAACAAAACCCATCTATATGCTGCTTACAAGAGACTCACTTTAGCTTTAAGGACACATGTAGACTGAGAGTGAAGGGATGAAAAAAACTATTTTAAGCAAATATTAGCCAAAAGAGAGCAGGGTAACTATAGTACTTAATATCAGACAAAATAGTCTTTAAGTTAAAAATGATCAAAGAGACAAAGATGGTTATTAAACAATGTTAAAGAGGTATATTCATTAAGAAGATACAACAATTGCAAACATTTATGCATTTGACATTGGAGCACCTAAATACATAAAGCAAATACTAACAGAACTAAAAGGAGAAATAAATGGCAATATAATAATCATTGAGGACTTTAATTCTCCACTCTCAACAATGGATAGACCATCCAGACAGAGACTCAATAAGGAAATAGCACATTTGAACAACACTGTTGACCATCCAACAACAGTTGAGTACATGTTCTTCTCAAGGGTACATGAAATATTTTGTAGGATAGATTGTATGTTAGATCACAAAACAAGTCTTAACAAACTCAAAAGATAGAAATTATATTTAGTATTTTTTTCCAACCACAATGGTATGAAACTAGAAACTATAACAAGAGGAAAGCTGGAAATTTCACAAAAACATGGAAATTAAACAATGCTCTCCTTAACAACCAATGGATCAAAGAAGAGATCATAAAGGAAATTTAAAAAATATCTTGAGACAAACGAAAATGGAAACAACATTCCAAAATTATAGGATGCAACAAACTTCCCTCTAGGGGGGAAGTTTTTAGCAATAAATGCATACCTCAAGAAAAAAGAGACATCTCAAACAGACAACCTAACATCACACCTCAAGGAACTAGAAAAAGAAGAACTAAGCCCAAACTTAGTAGAAGGAAGGAAATAATAAAGATTAGAATACAAATAAATAAAATAGACAATAGGAAAACAATAGAAAAGATTAACAAAACTAAGAGTTGCCAATAAGTACAAATTACATGAAATAGACAAATTCCTGAAAGGCACAAATTATCAGAGCTCACTCAAGAAGACAAAGATACCTGAAGAATAATATATCTATTAAATAAATCAAAAGTGTAGTTAGAAAACTTCCTAAAGGCAGGCGGGGGGTATCTCCAAACTTCAGGTCCAGAATATTAGTGAATTCTACCAAACATTTAAGAAATAACTAATAGTAATTCTATACAACTTATCTATGAGCCCCAAATTACCATAATACTAAAACCAGTCAGGTTTGGACACTGGATTTATAAAAGTGGCACTAGAGAACAATAGGAAAAGGATGGTTTTTTAAATAAAAGATCATAGCTCATTTGTTTATTCATGTGGAAAGAAATAAACCTAGACATCGACCTTTCACCATTCACAAAATTAAATGTTTTGGTTATTCATCTAAATGTGAAAGGTAAAACAATAAATCTTCTAGAAGGCAATGTAGGAGACTAGAAGACATCTTCATGGATTTGGGACAAAGGTTTCTGAAATAGGACACAAAAAAGCACTAACCATAAAGGAAAAGATCCTAAATTGAACTACACTAAAATTAAGAATTCATTTTGTCAAGAGATACCATGAAAAGAGTGAGAAAGACCACAGATGGGGGCAAGATATTTTTTGGATTCATAAAAACAACAAAAAACTTGCATGCAGAATATAAAAACGAATCAAGTGGAAAAAGTTATCAAGCTAATAAAATAGGTGTGAACTTCAACAGGCATTGCACAAAAGAAGATACTCAAATGGACAATATATGAAAAGGTGCTTGACCACATTAGTTATCAGGGGAATGAATGCAAATTCACGATAAGATTAAATTAAAGTCACAATGAGAAATCACTATGAACCCATCAGAATGATTAAAATGAAAAAAGATGACATTGAGTTTTGCTGAAGATGTGAAACAACTAGAAGTTTCATCTGGTGGTGGTAGCAACATAAACTGATACAACCACTTTGGAAGGTTGTTTGGCAATGTCTACCAAAGCTGAAAGATCTCATATCAATATAGCAATTGCACTCCTAAATACATACTCCGAAGAAATGCATGCATGTGCACCAAAAGACATGACAAGAAGGTTCATGGCAACATTATTCATGATACAAAAACCTGAGAACCCAAATGTCCATAAATACTAGAATGCGTGAATACACTGAAATATTTTTATGGTGGATTACTGGGCAGCAAAGAGAATGAAGAAACCACGGATGCATACAATGTAAGTCAACATAACAATACTGAGTAACAGAAGCAAAACCCAAAGTACCTCATACTGCGTGATTCTTTTTCCATAAAGTAGGCAACACTTCCCTGTGGTGTCAGTTGTTACCTTTGGAGAGGAGATTGGCACAGGGGGCTTTCAGGACAGCTGATAATGCTCTTTCTTTATCAGAGAACCAGATGTGTTCACTTTGTGAAAATTAATTGAGCCACAGCTTTATGATTTAAGTACTTTCCTCTATGTATATTTCAATTAAAAATGTCTGTTAAAATTTATGTTACTCCAGGACTACTGTGCTAAATGGCATATTGTGAAAATAAAATGAGCTAAATGCATGTGAACATATTTTTTCTTGGAAAGTGCACACAATTCATATCTAGAGTGTGACTGTCAGAAGAGGTTCTAGGCATATCAAGAACTGGAGTGTGGAAGATCAGTTACTCTTTTTTTTTTTAAACATCTTTATTGGAGTATAATTGCTTTACAATGGTGTGTTACTTTCTGCTTTATAACAAAGTGAATCAGTTATACATATGTCCCCATATCTCTTCCCTCTTGCGTCTCCCTCCCTCCCACCCTCCCTATCCCACCCCTCTAGGTGGTCACAAAGCACCGAGCTGATCTCCCTGTGCTATGTGGCTGCTTCCCACTAGCTATCTATTTTACGTTTGGTAGTGTATATATGTCCATGCCACTCTCTCACTTTGTCACAGCTTACCCTTCCCCCTCCCCATATCCTCAAGTCCATTCTCTAGTAGGTCTGTGTCTTTATTCCCATCTTAGCCCTAGGTTCTTCATGATCTTTTTTTTTCTTAGATTCCATATATATGTGTTAGCATATGGTATTTGTTTTTCTCTTTCTGACTTCACTCTGTATGACAGACTCTAGGTCCATCCACCTCACCACAAATAACTCAATTTCGTTTCTTTTTATGGCTGAGTAATATTCCATTGTATATATGTGCCACATCTTCTTTATCCATTCAGCCGATGATGGAGATCTCACACCGGTCAGAATGGCCATCATCAGAAAATCTGCAAACAATAAATGCTGGAGAGGGTGTGTGTGGAGAAAAGGGAACCCTCTTGCACTGTTTGTGGGAATGTAAATTGATACAGCCACTATGGAGAACAGTATGGAGGTTCCTTAAAAAACTAAAAATAGAACTACCATACGACCCAGCAATCCCACTACTGGGCATATACCCTGAGAAAACCATAATTCAAAAGGAGTCATGTACCAAAATGTTCATTGCAGCTCTATTTACAATAGCCAGGACATGGAAGCAACCTAAGTGTCCATCATCAGATCAGTTACTCTTAAACGGGTCTCACCACAACCTAAGCTCAGATCCACTGGGCACACGCTACAGCAGGAGTTGCTATCTTGCGGTAGACTCAGTCCATCGACTTTTTCCAGATCACCAGGAGACTGCTCTAGATGTGATGATGGATTATCCTTTCCTGCCAAGTTGGAAATGGCCACATCTTATTGTTCCCCAAATACAGCAAGTGCCCTTTTAACTCCAGGTCTTGCTCATGTCATTTCCTTCCTCTCAAGAATAACTGTATATCAGCCAGAGTCTTGGCAGCAGGATCAATATATAATTCATCAGGCCCAGTAAAAAAAAGAAAATGCAGAGCCTCTTCTTCAAAAGTATTAGGGGGCTTCCCTGGTGGCACAGTGGTTGAAAGTCTGCCTGCCGATGCAGGGGACGCGGGTTCGTGCCCCAGTCCGGGAAGATCCCACATGCCGCGGAGCGGCTGGGCCCGTGAGCCATGGCCGCTGAGCCTGCGCGTCCGGAGCCTGTGCTCCGCAACGGGAGAGGCCACAACAGTGAGAGGCCCGCGTACCGACAAAAAAAAAAAAAAAAGTATTAGGAATTCCAAGACAGAATGCAGCAGTGCATGAAGCCAGGTATGGGGGCTTCCTGAGCGCGGGGTCAGACGTGACTGCCTGGGTTGTATGCTTGTGAAGCCATTCCTGTCTGGCAGGAAACAGCATGCTCACCTGGAATTTTGAAGCAAATTTTTAATGAAGGGATTATCTACAGAGATGTGTGCAGAGTTGAGGGAACCGGTAATGAATATTGAAGCACCCCGGCGTTAACTGGCAACGTCAGCAAGCTTTGCTACCCCAGGCCTGAAGGAACAAGGGAGGATGAGGGGTGGCCAGAACCAGGTTGAGAGCTAACACCATGGAAAGGCAGCCACCCCAAAAGAGTGAGACCATAGCAGAACAGGACTACTGTCAGAACTGTGACAACACACAGAGGGAAGGGGAAAACAAATAACCCACTAGCTCTCTCTTCCCACCTCCAATGTCCAGGTGGTACCCCTTGTTGGCCGAATACACCCGGGAGCCAGAGGGCAAGGGGCCTGGGTAACATCATTCCTGGACAGCTTCCTGGGAACCTGCATAAGATAAAGAAAAATGGAAAATAAATCTGGGAGCAAACATATTAACCAACACACTTTTCGACTGTTGACATATTTCCCATCCTTTGGAAGAGTTCTCTTCCTCCTTGGCTATACATTAAAATCAGCCGAAGAGCTTTAAAAATCCTGTCACCTACGTCCCAATCCCAGAGATTTTGATTTCATGGATCTGGGGTACAGCCTGGGCATCAGGGTATTTAAAGTCTTCCCGGGTGTTTCTAATGGACAGCCAGGGGTGAGCTGTAGAGCAAGATTTCTCAATCTCAGCACCACTGACATTTGGGGCCAGATAATTCTTTGTTGTGGAGGCAGTCCTTTGCATTGGGGGATGTTTAGCAGCATCCCTGGCCTCTGCTGACTGGATACCAGAGGCAGCACCCAGTTTAACAACTAAAACTGTTTGCAGACCCTGCCAAATGTCCTCCTGGGGGACAGTGTTAACTTCCGCTACCCCTATTTGAAAACTACTGCTTTAAAACAGAGGTTCTCAGAATGGTCCCGGGACTGGCAGCAGCAGTACAGCAGGTAGAAATGGGAGGAAGAACTTGTCATAAATGCAAATTATGAGGACCCACCCTAGATTTACTGAATAAAAACTCCAGAGGAGGGATCAACCATCCCTCCAGATGATTTTGGCGTATGCTCAAGTTAGAACCACTGCTTTAGAACCTGAATTGAGTTCCAGTTATTCAGAAAGAACTTTCTCACCTGTGTCAGCTTATACCTAGAAGCTTATACTTTCCTTTGAACTTCCAGTGTGCTATTTTCTATGTTTCTCATGTGAACACTTAATCATATGTTTGTTTCTTAATCAGTAACCTTGTCACTGGGTTATTTTTGGCAGGTCTTTTCTCCTTCACAAGATTGTACAATAAAATATCTGTCCATCTACTCCACAGAGATATGTATGACCTGGAACAATTTACTTAGGCCAAGTCTCAGTTTCTTCATCTGAAAAACAGAGATTATAGTAATTGCTAAATCTCACTGCCTAGCCATCTACTTCTTTAATGTCTGTCTTGGTGACTAAAATAGAAGCTTATCTCTGAGAGCAAAGACTGTGCTTTTCGTGTCCACTCTTGTTCACCCAGGACCCATCACAGGGCCTGACACTTAGTAGGAACTTGGTGAATATTTTCTGAATGATCAAGGGATGAGAGCGGTTCATCCTGGAGAAGAAAGGGCTATTTAAGAAAAAAAGAAAAAAAAAGAGATCGTACACTCCTCAAGTACAAGGAACATCCAGCAGACTTGAGAGGCTAGTCCCGCTGGGGAGGGAGTGGAGGTCAGCTAGGGAACTGACCCCAGGTAATTTATCTTAAGTTCACTCATTTTCCCTGTAGGTGTTTAGAAATGTATTGAGGCAATGCCTCTCAAACTGCCTTGTGCAAGTGAATCTCCTGAGGACCTTGTTAAACTACCTGACTCAGTAGGTTTGGGAAAAGGCCCGAGATTCTGCATTTCCAACAAGCCCCTAAAGCAGGCTGATACTGGTGACCCACACAGCAGACCCTGTTTGGCAAGGTGCTAAATCACTTATCAGTTACTTGCACCTAGTGGTCTGACAGTCCTAGAGCCAGACTCCAGAACAGTGGCATGGGGCTAGCGGTTCAATCTTCTTGAAAATGGCAAAGAGAGCTTTTTGAAGGACCCCAAAGGATCCTTACTTTATCAACTGGTTTCACTGGCAGTCAGTGGCTGTCTTAAGATAGTGAAACTCTCATGTCTTTTCCTGGCATTAAATGACCTTTGTTCTTTGTGTCTTCTGGTATCTTGGTGTCACTACTGTGCCCTTGTGACAACTGTGACTATCTGTATCTTGCTTTCTTTTGCTCTCAACTCCAACTCAGTGTTATCCATTTGATTAATGCTTAACTGAATAGGAGAATAAATGAATGAGTGAATGAATGAAGTCTTGTGACCTTTTGGTTTCTATGCCTCTGGATAAACCCAAGTTGTGGGCACTTAGATAAAACTGAAGTGCTCTCCTATACCTAGCCAAAGAAGGCAAATCTGCGACCTCCCAAGCAAACTTTGAACCCCTCTAAATCAGCGAGTTAACTCTGGGACTGACTTCTAATTTGCAAGACCCTCATGACAGTCCCAGGGTTACAAAGACAGAACCAGGACTCCCTGACACATAGAAATTTGGAAACAATCTCTATCATTGAAATACTGACAGGTTTTATGACTAGACCATCCCTCACAACTTTTTTAGGAATCGGAGAACTAGTTAGTTTCTGTCTCTTTCTTGGATATTTCATTGCCAAAGTTAAAAACCCTAACGTTCAGAAAGTCTTTTTGATTTTTTTACCTCCATCTTTTTTTTCTTTTCCTGCAAAGTCAGTTTCTACTTATTTTGGCCATAGTGGAGATACAGAAAATCTAATCTGCTCATTAGCACTTCATGCACTTGAAACCTTACTATATTAGGACAATCTGAAATCTTATCTGGCCAAAGTAAATAGTCCTTACTAAAAACCATTTTTTTCTTCTCCTTTTCTGTGTTGGCAAGTCTATCAAAATAATGAATAAGGGAAAAAAAAAAACTGTACCACTAGAGATAATTAAATAAAGGACAATAAGCAGCTTTGGGTTTATAACTAGCAAGGGTATGTGTCAGTCTGTCCGGTCAAATTTTGCTGGGAAAACATTATCTGGGAAGACTTTATGGGAAAAAGACAACTTCCAAAGAAGGCTCAAGTTCATAATGGAAAAGTTAAATATGAGCTTTTTAACAGTTGGCAAAAATACTCCAACACAACACGATACTATTTCGAGCTTCTCATGAATTACGTCATGTCACAAGGATGATGAAAGACATGCTTGCTTACAGCTTTTATCGACAGTCCCATGATCTATTTCCATATGCCAAAAACTCACCACAGTTTCATCTCACAGACAACCATGGTGCCATAGGGACAGAGTCTAACGCAGGCTCCTATCTTCAGACAGATCTGCAAAATGAACCATACCTCACACATGTTTTCTAAGGATTGGAGAACTGGTTCTTGTACCTTCCTTAGGTCTTCCAATGCGCCTGCTACATGGAGAAAGCTCTTTTTGTATTTTTCACCTAAAGCTCTTTCTGTGTTGTTAAAGTCAGTTTCTACTTACTTTGGCCTTAGTAGAGGTACAGAAAATTTGATCTGTGCATTCGCACTTTATGCATTGCTATATTAGGACACTGAAATTTTATTTGGGTAAAATAAATCGTCCTAATTCCATTTACTTCTCCTCTAATACCCTATTACCCAAGCCTTGAATTATCTTTATTACATCCTTTTAGGCCTCTTTAACCTTTCCATGTCCTTCTAAGTTGTGCTTCTAAAATTTAAGTACAATTGTTTATTAAGGTCCCAGAAGGAGATGGCTTATATTCTTAAGGCTCTCATATATTGCCCTTTTACTTACGCAACTCAGAGTCAGTGTGACTTTTTTCTTAAGAAAAAGCCTTGTTTTAAAAAGTGGACATTTACCTTCCAATTATAAATGGCAGACTGAGCACAGACATCTACTTCCCCTTTCCTCCAAAGATCCCTTTGAAATGACAGTACAAGGTTTTTGTTTTGTTTTGTTTTTTAATAAAAGCAGAACAATGCTGGGAACCATCTGTCAGTCAAAAATGTTGAAGAATTCCTAGAATACTGAAAACATATGTGATCAGAATAGACAGAGAAAGAGCAGAGGAAACCACAGCCCAGGATACCAGAAGTAAGCAAGGGACATCCTCAGGAATCCCAGAAATCACCAAGTTCAAAATCACTAAATTCAAAGGGCAGCGTGGGCCAGTTGCCAGGTTAATCCTTTAAAGAGCATCCCTATCCCACTCCCACCGTCAAGTGGCTGGCAATGAAAACTTTTGTCCTTAAGCTAAAGCCAGAATATTATACTCCCGAGTAAGCATGTGATTTGTGCCCAGAGCTTTGTAGTGAGGGTTTGGGGAGCTGGGAAAGAAGCACAAGAGATGCTGAGCATCTCTGGAATATACAACAGATATGAAGAGGCTGTGCTCCTGGGTCATCACCATCTTCACTCTGGGACCTAGGTTGATGGTTCCTTTACATGAACACTGTCATTTGCCATGGCCAGGGGTCAGGGGGAGGGTGAGTTCCAGAGGTGAGTTCCAAAATAAATGCTCTGGCTTGGCACTGACACATATCTCTCCACTCACAACTCAGTGGCAAGAATTAGTCACATGATCCCATTCAAATTCAAGGAGGCCAAGAAGGGCAACCTTACCACAGGACAAACACCGGAAATACTCGGTGGGTGGGACCCATGACTACTCTGTTACCTACAAAGGAGTGAGAGACAAACAACAGGATTTCCACCATCAGCACTGTGTGCTAGATGACAATGAAGCAATGCCTTCAAAATTATAAGAAAAAAAGGAATAATTGTCTAGCATTCTATTCCCACAACCAAACTCTTAATGCAATGTGAGGACATGTAGGAACTTAGAAAATATACTACTCATTCACTCTTGCTGAAAACCTTCTTTATACTCTTGAATAAAAGGAGATCTCCAAACTACGTGTACCATGTACATAAAAGTAGATCAGTTGCTTAAACTACAGCATTCAGCAAAATATTTGAGAAAGCGTTCTGTGATATGGAAGAACTGTCAGGGCTCAAATATTGGACAACTCCCTCCCTCTCTCCTGAGGGATTGTTTTGGACAAAAACAAATAAATTGCAAAGGGTTCTTGGCCCAATTCTAACCTGTGTGTGTGGAGGCTTCCCCACAGCAGCAAACAATTCTCTGAGGCCAGCAGCGGGTGTCCGAGAATTCAACCCAATTCTAATACTATCTACCTGGAGACAGAATCAGATTCCACAGGTAAAGGGTTCAGTCCCACAAGACTTCCCTCCGCTTCAGGTGCCAGTCACACCTGAACTACAGACCAGAGGTGCCAATGACCCCTTCCAACTCAGGACACCAACCGCAAGTTCAGGTTACCGGTACTTCTGGCTGACTGACTGTAAATCAGAGTTCCCATGACCCCCTCCTCAGGTCTGATTAATTTGCTAGAATGGCTCACAGAACTCAGGGAAACCTGTTTACTTGGTAGATTACCAACTTATTATAAAAGGATATTAAAGGATATGAATCAACAGCCAGATGAAGAGATGCATAGGGTAAGGTCCTAAAGAAAGGAGCTTCTGTCTTTGTGGGGTGCAGGGCCTGGATGGTGGCACATGGAAGCTCTCTGACAAAGGGCCAAAGAGCTGTCCTTTGGGTTTTTATGAAGGCTTTAGTACATAGTCATGATTGACTAAATCATGACCAATGGCAATTGATTCAACCTCAGGTCCTCTCCCCTCGCAGGAAATCAGGGGGTGGAACGGAAAGTCCCAACCTTCTAATCACTTGGTTGGTTCTCCTGGCAACCAGCCCCCACCCTGGGGTGGGTTAAAATTCCAAGGGTTTTGGGAGCTGTGAGTCAGGAACTGTGGATGAAGACTGAATATATATGAGAAATGTTTTGATCATCTGAATGACCAAATATATATATTTCTTATAAATCACAGTATCGCACAAATAAAAGCCTTGCCTTATTCAGGATCAGATGACACTAGAGAATACATTCTAGAAGTACAAAACATTAATATTAATATGGACAGTAGAAAAAAATGGAAATCAAGAAACAGAGAAAACAGTTAAGAAAGCTACAAAAATTATAAAAGGGTATATATGTTTATATATGTACATATATATTATATTTATGTTATGCATATATTCTATTTATGTTTATGTATATATTATGTTTATATGTGTATGTATATATTAAAAATTATATATGATTATGTGCATCACCATAATATATGTTATATATTGATTTTCAATTTTTCTAGTCATTCTATGCACAAGCACAAAATATGTTATTCTGATTATAGAAAAGAATATAAATGGTGGAACAATGGAGGATGTAGAGATAAGAGTGAGAAAAGTCGAAGGCAGGGTAAGTATGATAAAACTTTGTGTAGTGCTTGGCAATTCGTGGAGCATTTTCATTAATGTCTCATTGGAACCCCTTCATGGGGTTCCCCCCAAATGAAGGATCTGAGAATCTTTTTCATAAAGTGGCAACCTATCAACTAAAAATAATACATAAGACTTTAATTCTATCCATGCTTCTCCTACCTAGCTATGAGGCAACCTGATCCATGTCACTGCAATAATTTTAAAACGCTATCTTAGGGCAGTGAATTTTGGGACGTTTTTGGGCCAAGGGCCCTTCGGAAAATCTGATGAGAGTTATGGATATTTTCTCCAAAAAACATGTATATAATTTTGCGAGCCACTTCAAGAGGTTTATCAAGCCCCTAAAATCTGTCCTGGAGCTCTGGAACCACAGACCCAGTGTCAGAACCCCAGCAGAAGAGTGGTCTTACTTCCACTGTTTTAGGACCTGGTGAAGCTGACACTTGCATCCTGAGCACCAGAATGGGCACGTGGATGGAGCAAGGCAGTCCATGCTTTCGACTGGGGAGGAGGTGAGTGGACTCTGCTTTTGCTCCTAAAGTTTATAGGGGTTCTCCAGGGCCTCGCCACGTGAGTTAAGGAGGGA
Organism: Phocoena sinus; assembly: GCF_008692025.1. Taxonomy (NCBI): domain Eukaryota; kingdom Metazoa; phylum Chordata; class Mammalia; order Artiodactyla; family Phocoenidae; genus Phocoena; species Phocoena sinus. The sequence continues at coordinate 36,105,223 of NC_045769.1, forward strand.
ATGCAAAGGACAAAGGGCCACCTGATAGGTACATAGCAGAGTGGGGTTCTGCAAGGATAAGGTGCCCTCTGATCCAGACGCCACTATGCAATGGAGTTACTGACTTTGCATAGCACGTGGCAGTCACGAAGCACTTTCAGGAATGTCATCTCATTGGAACCCCTCAATGGGAGTTTAAATGTTATGTCAACCCAAGTGGGATGGCCAAGGAATAGCAGCCCTGCTTCATAAGATGAGCCAGGGAAACCTTGCAAAGATTAAGTTTCTTGCCCAGGGTCATCCAAGGAGTTAGCGTCAGAATTGGGTCTGACCCTAATCACACAATTTTTCCATTCTGCCCCCTCAGGTTAGACTTTTGTGTGGATAAAATGTGGACTATGATTTTGCACTTTTGGAAAAGCCTATTTTCTCTAATAGAACATAAAATGTTTCTTTTCACAAGCAGAGGGAAAGCTCAAATGCAAATTAAATGTATTGTCACCTGGAAATAATTGCTCTCAGTCACTCAAGGGCAGGGCTGGGGGTAGGCTGGAGACTACCCTGTGTGGTGGTCTGCAGGGAGCTTGTGTGGGGCACTGGATGCCCGAGGAGGAGCTGGGAGAGGAAACAGATTCCCAGCACACAGTCGGCCCCTATTTCTCAACGAGGTCTAGGGCTGGACCTGAGAAGCATTCAAGAACAGTAGGAAGTTGGCAAGAGAAGACAACGTAAAAATAGCTCATTGGGGCTTCCCTGGTGGCGCAGTGGTTAAGAATCCGCCTGCCAATGCAGGGGACACGGGTTCGATCCCTGGTCTGGGAAGATCCCACATACCTCGGAGCAACTAAGCCCGTGTGCCACAACTGCTGAGCCTGTGCTCTAGAGCCCACGAGCCACAACTACTGAGCCCACGTGCCACAGCTACTGAAGCCTGCATGCCTAGAACCCGTGCTCTGCAACAAGAGAAGCCACGACAGGGCTTCCCTGGTGGCACAGTGGTTGAGAGTCCACCTGCCGATGCAGGGGACACGGGTTCGTGCCCTGGTCCAGGAGGATCCCACATGCCGCTGAGCAGCTGGGCCCGTGAGCCATGGCCGCTGACCCTGCGCTTCCGGAGCCTGTGCTCCACAATGGGAGAGGCCACAGCAGTGAGAGGCCCGCGTACCGCAAAAAAAAAAAAGAGAAGCCACGACAATGAGAAGCCCACGCACCACAATGAAGAGTAGCCCCTGCTCGCCGCAACTAGAGAAAGCCCACGCAGCAACAAAGACCCAACGCAGCCAAAAATAAATAAAATAAATAAATTTAAAAAAAAAAAAAAAAAGCTCATTGTGTAGAGGCCTAGCCACTCAGGACCTGGGTCCTCCTCAGTGTCCTATCCCCTAGCCTGGCCTCAGGGGCTGGTGTGAATGAAGTACACACTCATGATTGTTTGTGCTGAGTAAGCGTGGGGAGCCGCAAAAGGCATATTTCACCACAGGGCATCAAGATTCATAACTACCTATGAGAATGATTATTTAGATGGTCAAGAGCATCTTTTTTACAAGAAGTGATGCCGTCCATTGGTATAGCAGTGCTTTAGAGGGAAGTCCTCAGGATATGGAAACTGGAGGGGACAGAGAGCTGGAAACAACAGTGCAGGAAGTGGGAGGATCCCGCGTTACCAGGCACTGGATCCAAGGACCTAAGAGACACCTTTTGTCTGTAATTCCCTGATGGTTAAATGACAAACTGCTTTTAATGAGGGCAACTCAGTGGTTCATTTCCATAATAGGAAAAACAACAACAACAACAGCAACCAACCATCAACTAGGACCTTGGATCCTCTCAGCCGAGAGAAGACACTATTGCATGAGGCTGTTAAGAGACTGAAGGTCCCCTGCTACAGCAGAGAGAGAAAGGCTAATCTAATCCTGTGCTAGGGCCCCATCTCTCGATTTCGTATTGTATAAAGACAGCCACGGTGATGGACACTTTGTGGTGTGACCACTGTGTTTCCCTAGGATGTTGCTGGAAGGAGTACAAAGGAGAGACTGGTGTGGAAATCCTTGCTCCAGGGTGTGACATGCCCCTGTTTCTCACAGAAGAGTTGAGAAATGTCAGGAACATTCTCCAACCCAGGGTTTGTTGAACCCTTAGTCATTTACTTACACTGTCACAATTTTTGTCCTGTGCAAGTAACAGCTTTATTTGTATTTCTTTGATATTTTTCTATAAATACATCTGCATTTTTTTAACCTAATAATAGAGCTTAACACCAAGTGTTCAGTATATAAGCAATTATTTTTCTGGAAACAACAAAATAGCTTCAGTTTTGTGCTGTATTTTGTGGCCTGAAAGTGCATTTTTTTATTATGATATTCCTTTGAATACTTAGGTTCTTGGGGAATGACATCACTCTGAACAGAAACTGGGGAAAAGCTTTGTACAAAATTTTTTAATGTGGTTAAAAGTTGGGGAAAAAACAGATTCTTCTAATCAATGATAGTTTTGGAAGAAAGTGGTATACCCGAAACCTCCCCTCTCCCCCAACCCTAGCTGTGCAAGCTGGGAAGGAGGTGACTTTCCTTCAGAAATTAAAATGCAGTAAGAATGATGTGAATTTGCTCAAAATAATAACAAGGAAAGGAACACATTTCTTAAAGGCAAAATCACAGAAGTTAATTTGTATGTCCCTGAAGGGAAACTTGGCCAAAGTGAAATGTTGTTGTTATTCAAGATTCTTGGTGACGATTAGGTGTCTCTACTTCATTCCCAGCAAGGTGAGTCACAGGAAGTGGAATTTACAGGTTTCTAATCCAAATGATCTTCTCCATCTGCAAGGATTTCCCTAAAGAATAAGAGAGAATTTGGCCTCACCGCCCTCCCAGGGAATGGGTTGAGTTCAGTTTATTCAAATCTGCAAACATTTATTGCTTACTTACCAAGTTTAGAGCCTGTGCTTTGTAAACTTGGTGAGCACAAAGATAGAAAGACAGAAATCCTACACTGGATGAGCTGTAATCGAGTGAAGGCAATATAAGTAAACAGATAATTGCAATACAGTGTGGCAAGTAACCCAAGGCACTAAGAGCTGACATTTGCTGAATAATCATGATATGATGCGCATTAATCCTCACAAAACCCCACTTTACATATGGAGAAACTGAGGCAAAAAAATAGTCAAGTCACTTTCAAGGTCTTTTGTGAGTGGCAGAGCCAGAAATCAAACCCAGACTGGCTGGCTTCAAGTCTTGGGCATCACCGGTCTGGGATTCTTCAGAGAAAGGGATTTGAAGGGTGAAGAGGACTTCACTGGGCATATGGGGTGTAGGGGGCAGGAAGTTGAAACGTGACACTCATCAGAAACAGCATGTCTGAAACATCTGTGAAAAGTCTACTTACATGACGCCGGCGCGCTCCTAAGTGAGTGATGAGGCTAAGTCCCCACGTTTTAGGTGATTATTTTTCATTATTCCTTTATTAAGCATCTGCTGTGTGCCAAGCACTATAGTCAACACTAAGAATATAACCAGGAAGAGGACACCATCCCTCTCCTAGCGCAGGAGGGTCATTATATTTGATTTGAAAATCCATTGAGTTTGGGTAAATTGTTTGGGATGGCATAAACTTTTAAACTTTTAAAAGTAAATTAGAACTGGGAAATCTGTCAAATTTGGGGTTTCTGTTCCACACCTCAGTAAAACCAACCAAACAAGCAACAACAACCAAGATCCCTCATCTTTTCCCCCGATGGCAAAACACTTTTATTTTCCATAAATGCTTTAATCAGTTTGGAGTATCGGTTTAAACGTTTAGAGTGTACTGGAGAGCTTTAAGCATCAAACAGACTTTTAAAGTGGCTTTTCCTGTTAACATAATGTTCCTTGTAACCAGTCAGCTGGGCCAAAACTCACTGTACAAAAGTAATGCTGCCAGGTGGGGTTGTATTTTGGCAGGAACGCATCAACCTTCTGCATGGCACTGCATTTTTAGTCTGCGTTCAGTTCACATTTTTAGTGTCTTCGTCTACAACTTCCAGAATATCACTTTGCCATCTTGTAAATCGGTTTGCATTATTCGTAATAATACTTACCCTTTATTCTAATTACCACAAGTCATGGGAAGGTTCAACTGTTTCATTAGTTGACTGAGAACAACAAAGTCTAAAATTTCATTGAAATCAGATGTAATGTTTGTGTTCCAAGGTCAGCTGGAAACTAATAGGAATAATTTAAGCCATAATATCACTCTGCAGATCACACTGGAGTGATTCTGCAGGAAAAAAAAAAAAAAAATCACATCCTATTTCTCCCTCATTAAGTGTACCGAAGCCCAACTTTCTAAAGGGAAAGAATTAATCTGTAGCAGGGTGGTCACAGTCTTGCCTCAGGAACTACTCACCGGGGACCCTTAGCCGCCAGGAGCCACAACCAAGTGGGTGTTAGGAGACTGGAGAGCTCATTCCCCTTTCTCCTCCCCACCCCCCCCCCCTTTTTTCCTTTTCAGTTCTCTTTTCCCTCTCCCATAACCCAAGTGTGGAGTCAGGCGATTCTAAGAATGTCTAGAACCTTCCAGAAAGTTCTCTAACCACCCCCCCCCCCAAAAAAAAAGCTGTAAGTGGAAAGAGGCTTGGGAGTGGGGAAGGAAAGTGTAGCAGGGGGAGCTTTACCCTCAAGACTTCCTCTTCTGGCAAAACAGCTGACTGAAAAACTTCCTCTGGCCTTTTATCTAAAAATTACCAATTCTTTACTTTTCATCGTTATTTTAAATTAATTACGAAGTGAATCTAACAAGATAAGGGACTCACCGTCCTCATCATGAATGAAGGAGCCTCTTCCTCATTCAGGATTCTGCCTGGTAGCTCCCAGCTATGTCTCTTCTCTTTCACGAATAAAATCAAGCTGAGAAGACAGTGTTTCTACAAGCTGCAGCCCTAAAAGAAGAAAGTCTGTTCAAGGCAGTATGTATACTGCATACATATAATCATCATCTAGCCAGTGGTTATGGAGTTTTACCAGAGATGGATGTGAAAATAATTTTATAGGTTATTGGAAAATCTGAATCTGTTAGCCCCACAAAGTAAATGCAAGCTTATAGGACTGGAAATTCCTGGGAGAATATATTGCTGACCCCGCCAAACACACCCCATTCTTTCCCTTTGCTTTGAAGGAGGGAGGGTGGTGGGGAGGTTGGGGGCAGGGGGAACAAGAGGTTAAAGCATTATCTCTTTTCTTTGGGGATACATGAAGGTCCTACACAGACCTCTGAGTAATAACTGGGGGGAGTGTTGGGGCAGGGGACACACTGCTGACACAGAGGGTGCCGACCAAGGATCAAAGAATTGCCTCTGGGTGTAAGAAACTTAGAAGCCACAGTGCTGTGGTTCTTTAACCTTCGCCCTGCTAGTCCAAGTAGATTCAGGCGTTTACCAAGATCTCTCTCCCTCCGTTTTCCGTACTTTCTACTTCCCTTGGAATCTTAATCCCTGTGATCATTTACACTTTGCAAAATGCTTTCATATATTAGGCCTAAACACAGGAAACTGTTTTGCCCCACAAATGGGTGTTTCATCCAATACAACCTAATATATTGTCCCATTTTATTGCTTTTCTGGGGACGGAGCCCATCTGTTGTGATGAGCCTCATCCCCGAGGTCACATAACAAAGGAGGTATCCCCATCTAGAACTTGAACCTGGCTGTCTGACTCCAAATCCAGCACTCTTACACCTTGCCTCCTGCTCCGTGGGCTGACCTTGGAAGAGAAGTGCGAGAAGGAAAGAAGGTGCTGCAGGTTCGGGTTCTTTTTCACCACTAGTGATAAACTGTGGGTTTGAACAACCTCCACAGGTCCTGGAAATCTCTCTTCTACATGATATCAAATATATGGAAATCCACCCACATCCCATATTACATAATTTTTATACATTTTACAAAATTGATGCTCATATTCTTGTGTTTAAATTTATTGGACTGTGGATAACACACTTAATTTATAATTGACTACGATTTCTTTTCTTTTCTTTTTTTTTTTTTGTCCGCACTTCGCGGCATGAAGGATCTTAGTTCCCAGACCAGGATCAAACCTGCACCCCCTGCAGTGGAAGCTCAGAGTCTTAACCACTGGACTGCCAGGGAAGTCCCACAGTTGACTATGATTTCTTGATCACTTGCAAAATGACAAAATCTAGCCCACAGATTGCTTTCAAGTGTAATAGAAATTTCACGAATTTTCAATTTAACACTAAATGAATTTGACATTACATTTTGGAGTCATTTAATTTAGTGTTTATTGACTTCAGTTTGCCCCTTTTGCGTTTTTGAATGTTTTGTTTTTCTTTTTTGAAATTTCAGCTTTTAAACTGTTTTTTAAGTCCTTGGAAATCTCATAGGCCAGGTATTATGCCTTTAATATTCAATGTATGAAACAGCCTGGCAATATCCGCTGGCCCCAGAGAGAGCGGATGTCCATTCATTACCCATTTCGTGTGCACCCTAAGTGGAGGAAGATATGCTCTTCCCCATCAAACCTAAGGCCAATGTTTTAAAAAGTCCTTGTCACTAAAAATCCTCCCTGATCATACGAACAAATATGCTATCGTAGGGTCTGCTGATGCTACACCAATTCAAAGCCAGTAAAACCTGGAATGTTTGAGTCTTATGATTAAAGACATTTTGAGGTATCTCAGGGTAACCAGAAAGCATGTTTCTTTCAGTCGTTCTTGTCTGAGCTTCCTTTGCAGCCCTAGTGAGTAGCATATATGGAACAAAATGAGATTGTTCATGGTGAGGATTCTCCACGGCTCACATCTATTTTAATTGAATGGGCTCTGAAGGTGTGATGATCCAGCAATAGTTTCTGGATATTGATTTTCTTTTTTAAAAACAAAAATTTCTGCTTTCAACTATTTTTATAGCCTTGGATGTCTTCTGGTGAAAGTTACGTCTGCCAATCAGTGCTTTTGCTGATGTCTCAGTATAAAAGCCAAATGAAACATTTAATCAATGTACTAGTTTACAAGTGCTCTTTTCCGGAACATTATCTCACTCAAAAAATCAGGGGAAAATTCTTTAACTTCATGGGCAACATTTTCTTCTGCACCTAATATTATGGGCTTTTACCCTTCTCTGTATCACTACTTCTAACATCTTAATAGCAGAGATAGTTTTCTTTTCTATTAGGGGAAAAGATTTTCTCAAACATTTATCACGATGCCGATAGACTTTTCAACGACTCTGAGTGCCACACTTCATTAAGAAAACAAGTCTCAGTATTTCTGTCCTATAAAGAAGAATGATGGTGACACTTTCTTTGTCATGATTCACTCACTGACTCATTCATGATCACTCATTTATTCATTTAGCAAATGTTTATTGAACATCTATACTGTGTTATGTACTAGCAAGAGCCAGTATTAAAGGAGGAAAATATCCTCACTTAGAATTAATATTTTATCATTAATATCTCAAAACACATACAAACACACAATATCCAAAGTGGGTGGTGTAAAACTGCCAGTACCACCAATGTTTGTTTCCAGGAGTTTAAATTCAATAAATGCTATTTATGTGCAAAACCTTACATTGGGTACCATGTATGAACATTTCTTCTTTCGTTTCTTCAACAAAAATGTCCTGGGCCTTTACCATTTACCAATACTTTGCCGGTCATTGAAGTTACAGGAGTGAATAAGAAGCAGTTTCTCCTCTCAAAGTGTTTCCCCTTTATTGCGGGGGTGACACACATACAGAACTGTGTGTCCGGTGCCCCGATGGAGCCGGCATTCAAGACAGAGGGGGAACACACACGGAGAAATCTTCTCAGATGCGCTTTGTAACCGTTGAGCCTTTTCTTTTTCTTTCTTTTTTTTTTTTTTACATCTTTATTAGAGTATAATTGCTTTACAATGTTAGTTTCTGCTTTATAACAAAGTGAATCAGCTATACATATACGTATACCTCCATATCTCCTCCCTCTTGCATCTCCCTCCCACCCTCCCTATCCCACCCCTCCAGGCGGTCACAAAGCACCGAGCTGATCTCCCTGTGCTGTGCGGCTGCTTCCCACTAGCTATCTATTTTACGTTTGGTAGTGTATATATGCCCATGCCTCTCTCTCGCTTTGTCACAGCTTACACTCCCCCTCCCCATATCCTCAAGTCCATTCTCTAGTAGGTCTGTGTCTTTATTCCTGTCTTACCCCTAGGTTCTTCATGACATTTTTTTCCTTAGATTCCATATATATGTGTTAGCATACGGTATTTGTCTCTCTCTTTCTGACTGACTTCACTCTGTATGACAGACTTTCTTTGTGAGCATCTCTGGATATTTTGTCATCCAGAACCACCAAGATGAATATGCAGGTTGTGTGCTGTTCAACCATCAGGGGCATAATTTATATCATAGATATTGCAGATGAGTATATTTTAAATAAAAATTTTCTAAAAATATTAATAAAATGTTTAGCAAAATCCATATAGTTCAACAATTTTCTGACAGAGGGAAATGAAGTATCTTGAGCGAGGGATGCTTCTAGTGTCCACAGAGATGCCATGTGAACTAGGGGCTGTGAAGCAGTAGACATTCCCAAGAAGCCAAGGTGGTGAAGGGCATTCCAGGCAGAAGGACCGATTGTGTAAGGCAGGGACCAGCATGGCTCACTGGAGGGATTGTCGCTAGTTCTGTAAGATTGAATGGGAGGGAGCCTGGCTGAAGTGGTGGGAAGGAACCTGAAGAAGTAAGCACCAGCTTGATCACATTCTCTATACCTATCCTTCTACCTAGGCCTGTTGCTAACTTTCAGCATCATACTTTAATGTAATACAGCTTTGCCTTCTCCTACATGTAAACCAAATACTGGTCCTTCACAGTTTAACTTACCTATTATTTTAAGCAGGGAGGTTATGACTTTATTTTAATTTCTTGAGGCATATGTAAAAGTCAGTGAGGGATTTATCAATACCATTTAACTCAGTAAAGGAAACCTTTCTCCAGTTATGTATCCTTAGTGCTTTTTCCCACCTTAGGACAATCTTTCTCGAGCCATGGATCTTGTGTCTGGTGGGAATCCCCAAAAGAATCTCCAGGATCCTACAAATCTGAGAGCCATTCTTAATGCAAATCTCATCACCATGCAGCTTTTTCCACTCACGCTGGTCAGTATTATCTCCGTCCCAGTCCCTCAGTCCATCCTTTCTTGACTAGGCTCTCTTTCCCCCTCTCTTACTAACATTGTCATCTATTATATCTATCACATGACTATAGGTAAAGCTTAGCTCAGGTGAAAATGCCACTATTCCTAAAATGAGCAGAACAGTAAGATCTAATATCTTCAGTAAAAGCTTTTTGTTAGGAGCCCGCTGGTGGGCACCTTGACCGGCATGCATTCCTTTTTTGCCTTCTCCCACAGGTAAGCCAGCTGATAAAGATTTTAGTTGACACCTCTGATTGTAAGCAACAGTAAAGAACCTTGCCTAGGTTAAGAAAAAGAGGAATTTGTGGGAAAGACATGGAGGAGCTAAAGAAGCAAAGGTAAGACTGAAAATTCATATGGAGAATAGTTCAGGACTCAGGGCAGCCCTGGGGTTCTGGGCAGCAGGAACTAACAGACAGTCTTGGCAAGGCACTGCCACTAGCAGTGAGCACTCCCCTGTCCTTGCTATGCTGGGCTGAGGAGTCAAAACTCGGGAGAGCGTGTCTGATTGGTCCACTTTGAGTCAGGCACTTACTCGTTGGCTTGGGGAGAGGGGACGTCTTAATTGCCAAAACATTAAGACGGCACTTAATGCAGCCAGGTGACTTCCCACAAAGGAAAAAAAGAAGGGTGAATGCTAGTGTTCAGAGAAAACGATTGTCCACGACAACGTGTTTTCTCTCTTTTCTAAACTATGAAAATCCTGCCTTCCTTTTTTTGGATGTTGGTAGAGGAGTTTTAAAGTTTTAAGAGCCTCCTGGTATTTTAGGAGCTAAAAATGGTGAGAAACATACATAGTGGGAAAGATACGTGTAACGGGCTGCTCTTTCCTCATTTCAGATTGCCTCAGTCAGATATTCTTTTCAGATTCCATTTTCTAATTATCCATCGTGTGCACTTGAAAATGTGAAAAATAGAAGAAGAAAAATCTTTGGGGAGAGGAGGGATTTTTTTTAAGGAAATCTTTTTTTTTTTTTTTTGGAAACTTGACTTAGAATAAATGGGGTTTCTTCAATTTGCTATATGCAAAGTAACAGAGATCTTAGTGTATCCCAGAGATGGATTAGACAGATGTAGTGCTTAACTATTAACATTTGTGAGGTTCATTCCCCGCAGTGAGATTTGTGAGCGGCTTCCATGAGATGCTATACAAAATCAGTTTAGTGCTTTCCTCATTTGTCACTGTGCCGTGAAACTGGTAAAATATAGAGGAAACAGAAAATTGGGCACATCTGTGAATTTGGTTGTGTCCTGATTATAGCAATGCAATTCCACACATGTGCATGTTTTCACAGCAGAACAGGCTTCTATTTGACTCCAAACTCCATCAATACTCAGCTGACGCTTTATAGCTCCCTTGGGTTAAGCATGCCCTCCCTTTACAGAGCCAAAACAGTAACTTAGCTATAAGATCCACTGGCACCATTTCGGTACCTATTTTCTTAAATTATGGCAAATGGGAATTTGGGGCATATATAAGTCAAACCCATCTACATATTTCTCCTATAATAATGCTTGGCATATTTATACTACCTTTTCGCAGAGAGCCCCCAAACACTTACTAAACATTTATTCGTTCTTACATTAAAAAGAGTTTGGTAGCTCTTGTTAACTCCCATTTTACAGAAAAGTGAAAGTGGAAGTCTCGGAGCCCATGAATGAATACATAATCGTAAGTATTAATCATCTCTTTCTCCCTCCTTAAAACCAAGTGAGAAGTGCTTGGAGCTGAAATAATGTCAGTAGTGACATTAATATTTTCTGCTGTAGCCTGTATTGGAAGTTCTCACACTTGGGTGTGCAGACTGCCTATCTCCAGCCCCAGAGATTTTGACCTTGAAAGTCTGGGGTGGGGCTCAGGCAACAGCATGTTTGACAAGCACCCTGCCACAGGTGATTCAGAGGACCAACCATCGAGAAACAGTGGTCTAGATGAAGTAATCAAATTGCAAGCTCATTAATAGAGACGCAGTATCAGAGCTCTGAGCCAACTGCAAATCCCATGCTCAAGCAGGTCTCCCCTTCGTCCCCAACCACCTGCGACCTCATAAGATTATTCCATTTTTCAAAAGTATTTCTTGAAAGCAGCTGCTATTATCACTAGAGGAGTCCCCAGAAGGAGAAATCATCCCGAAAGAAAGAATGATAATGTAAAAGTGAAAGTGATCATTTATACAGTCAGTCAAAGGAACATGGCCTCAATTTGTCCTGCCAGGACTTGGAGGGTCTGGAACCATCTTGGTCATTCAGAAGAAGCAGAAACCGTTTCCAGAAGCAGACTCCACATCTTTAAGGATTTTTCTAACATCCATTACACTGCTTCTCACATGGCAGATGAGCCTCCTCAAACATGTGTGACCTGTCCCCACAGTTCCACTAAGGACTTTTATGACCCTGGTAATAATGTCAACTAACTTTTGCTGTTTACTGTGTGCCAATAACTTGGTACTCAGTATGGCATTTGATCTTCATTTTACGTGATGAGGATCCTCGTTTTACATGGTGCCCATTTCACAGGTGTGGAAATTGAGATAGATTAAACAACTAGCCACATAGGCTAATAAGGCTGCTAAGTGATTAAGCCTCGATTTGAAACAAGTTTTGTTTGTCTCTGAGTCCCTGAACATAACCACTATCATGCTGCCTCTCTTGGAAGAAGGATGGTGAGTTACAAAGGCAAACTTATTCCCCTAGAAAAATCTTTGGGGTAAGAAAATAGGCTATGATAGACTTAAACCATGCTTTCAGGTAGAGGGCAGTGGGATTCTCATTTCTCAGAATTCCAACTATAGAAGGGGGTTGCAGTACCTTACATACCATGTATTATTCTCCAGGTAATTATACTGAGTAGAATACCTTTTTTTTTTTTTTTTGCGGTACGCGGGCCTCTCACTGTTGTGGCCTCTCCCGTTGCGGAGCACAGGCTCCGGACGCACAGGCCCAGCGGCCATGGCTCACAGGCCCAGCCGCTCCGCAGCATGTGGGATCTTCCCAGGCCGGGGCACGAACCCGTGTCCCCTGCATCAGCAGGCGAACTCTCAACCACTGCGCCACCAGGGAAGCCCTAGAATACCTTTTGACTAATTGTATACATAATCAAATATTGTACAAATCGAAAAGCTTGAAAGTGCCCGCTGACTCCCTCCACCCCAGACCAAATGGAATCCTATGTACAAAACCATAGTTATAATTTTCCCCCTGGTTTCACTTGGATTTCCTTTAATAATGTTTGATTGTAATTAAAAATCAGTGTATATGTGGAATAGATGAAGAAACCAAAATTATTCTCTTTGTCTTGTAGAAAAGTGACAGTTATAAAAATGCTCAATATAATCAATTCACTTTTTCCCCCATTGAACTAGCATTTTATCAACCACAAATATGCTTCTCCACATAAGACAGTCACTGCAGTTCTGTGGTAAATGCAGCAGGACTGAAGTCATTGCCAAAGAAGCATCAAAGCTTTCAGAGCAGCTATTGATGTGCTCAGTTCATAACTCAAAGAAAGAGCAAAGAGAAAGAAGCCAATGGCACGAATGGCTTTGGGCTATGCTTTCAAAATAGGCTTAATATAAAGGCTAAAGCAGCAGTAAGATATTCATATATAGAACAGATATCTGCCACTTAGCGACCTGAGTGGAATAAGGTTTCAGAACCTCTCAGTGTTCAGGCACTGCTGATCCTAGTAACAATAGGATTGAAAAAAATAATAGATCCTAATAGCTAATTCTGTCCTAACGGCATCTAAATGGGAAGTCCAGACATTTTAGTGATCTATTGTTTTTTAATCCTATTGTTAAGAGAATTAATAGTGCTGCAATATTGATAGGTTCTGGAATCTCACTTCATCTTTCAGGCCAAAGTGACTGACAACCATCCAGAGACTCATCCAGGACAGATAGGAGAACTCTGGTCTGTTCTTGGGTAAACTTACTTATTGGTCTGGTAAATCACAGCCCTAGGTTTGGGGGATATTAGTAGCAGTGATATTATTTGAGAAATTCTACTCTCCCCACGGGTCCTTGGAAATCTCTGATTTCACTGGTCTGCAGTCACTCTGTCCTCTTTTTCTACCTGGCCTGATGTGGCCACATTACGGTTATGTTAGAAACGTGGTTGGGATGAATGCCTGCCACCTTGTTCACAACCTTTCATGACAGCCATCTCTGTAACAGATAAGAATCACCTCTTTATTTCGGAAGACAGTATGCTATGAGGGGAACAGTGTGCTGGGAGACATGTAAAATCTAGTCTAAGTGCTGCCATTTATTAGCTCTGTGGCATTGAGCAAGTTATTTAATCTTTTTGAGTCTCATTTTTCTCATCAGAAAGTTGAGATAAAACTCAACTTTGTAGGGTCACCATAAGGTATAGAGATACTAGAGTGAGGTAAATAAAAGGTGGCTGGTGTCATTGTTGGGATGACAATGGTAAAGGAGAACAGTTAGCGATAAAGAGTCTAGTCCTCACTTTTTGAAGAATAGGATTCACGTCTGGTGATTTTCAAAAGAAGATGGGAGGAGGGAAGCAAGGCTACTTTTTTCCATGGCTGAGGGAAGATCACTGATAGGAAGCGGCCAACAGTATTCTCTAGAGGCAGTGAGACAGCACCAAGCCAGAGAGAGAAGACTCAAGGTGATAGAACTCTCCAGATAGACACTGGTAGAGTGAGATGGGTTCCCCCTGGGATTCACCAAAGATGACCTCAACTCCTCCATGACTCTGAAAGTCCTTCTGGAATCTACTCAAAAGAGGATACTGGGCATAGCAGTGGGCAACTGTAAATGAGAACTGTAGTATCTGAGGGTGAGAAGATTCGGAAGTCAGTGGCAGTCTTTATGTATGGATCTTTCAGATCCCAAATTCCTCTTCTTAGAAGTAGAGTAGATATTCTTCAGTATTTGTCTTGTTGGAACTAGGGCAGGTATTCTCCAGGGTCTGCAGTTTGTCATTGGAACACCCTTTTCCCTGAGGTCTTAGGCATCAAGGCTAGAAACCAACCTACATCTGAATGGAGGGCTCCTGTATCCCACCTATTGTCCAAAATGCATTGCAGAAGGTCCCTCATCCTCTTTCCAGCCCACGATTCTCCTCCCTGTTTGAATGAAATTTTGCGATGCATTTTCTCTAACTACTCTGGCAGTCAGGGCTTCAAGTACAAAAAATTGATTGTACATTTGAAAAAATATCTGGCTGTTTGGGTGAAAACAGGAAGTGATAATTTTGTAGATAATGTATTTTTACATTCTCTCATTTAAAAATATGAATTTTGTTTCATCATTTACGGAAACTTTTGAGCACAAATGATACAACTAAAAGAACTGGTGATGATGGACAAAACTCACATACCTGAATATTTTCTTATAACCTTAAAACCTTTCCTCAACTGGTAAGAGCATCTTCATCAAATAAATGCATGAAAATTACAACTTTCTAAAAGAAGTCCAACCACATATGGAAAATAATAAAAATCTGGAAGAAGATGATTTTTATGACACCGTGGCCTGTTGCTATGGAAAATATGATAAGGCAAGCTGAACAATATTATGCTAATAGAAAAATGAGGTAGAATAGGGGTGGGAATTGGAAAAAGAGAAGTCCTATATTACCGCACAAATACCTTCCATAATCAGAAATGGTAGCAGAGAAAAAAAAAGTATGATATGGAAGAGAAAGGTAAACAGATTTCTGTCTGATCGGCTTGAAAATTATCCTCATCACCAAAAGGGCGTCTTCAAACTTGAAATATAAAGATGATTACTTTTTACTTGAGTGTACATTTTTTATACAACACTTTGAACTCCTCAGTCTCCACCATCTGTAGAACTCAATTTCCGTTTTGTAAAAAAATTGCTGACATCTGTTTAAACCCTAATATCTCCACAACCATGTAGAATGTTAACTCAAGCTTGGTGTCATGTTAAATCATTTTAACTTTAAAATAATATTAAACTTATGGTTCTGTTTCAACTTTGCCATGATACTAGTATTTAACCCTTCACATATTCTAAACTGCTCACCAAAGAAAAAATCTTGAATGGAAAAAATGAAGTCAAATGTGAACCCCTCATTTTTACAGGATACTGGAGAGATTTGTCTAAAATCTACCAAGAATTTATAGTCTTGGAATAAGATGACAGACTATTGGAAGGCCAATGACTTGACTAAAACATGGAACAGTCTGACTTAAAGAGATCTTGTCCTACTGACCATGGCAGTTGATCCTGTGCTTGGGCCAACCCGTGTCAAAATTGTGAAGTAGTGAAAATAACCTGGATTTATAAAGTGTTGACAAATTTAAAGCCCTTCTACATTCATGATCTTATTAAAATTTCAGAACTGCACTGGTACATATAGTGCCAACTTACGTCCCAGGTTTCTCTCCCCACCCTCACCTGCAGGACTGAGGTTTTTATTCTGCCAGCTATTAGGACTATTGCCTGCCAATGGCTCACAGTAAGTCATGCCCCACGAACTGCCCTTTGTTGAAGGGAGCTGCCTCACACAAGTCTACGTTTCCACTCCAAGGACTGCCCATATCCAAAAACCACATGGTCAATAAAGGAGCAACAAAGGCCCCTCTCCCTCACCTCAGTTCAAACAACTCTGAAAGGCCATTCCAGACCAGAGATCGCCCAGGGTATCGGCTGGGGGCCTCTGTTGCAACTTCATTGCAGTTCAATTTTTCCCTCTGCTCGATCCTATTCTCTCTCTCCCTCATACATATTGTTCCCAAGAATACAACCAGTGGAATCCCTGCATGCGAATCTCCATCTCAGAGTCTGCTTCCTTGGGAACTCAACTTAAGACCTTGGTGCCGGTCCCAGAAAGTCATCTCTAAAATGGGATTTATAAACTAGGTCATCTGCCAGCTGGCAGGTGCAACATCTCAGAGATTCAGGAGAAGAA
The DNA here is from genome assembly GCF_008692025.1 of Phocoena sinus. NCBI lineage: Eukaryota > Metazoa > Chordata > Mammalia > Artiodactyla > Phocoenidae > Phocoena > Phocoena sinus. The sequence goes on from NC_045769.1 coordinate 36,121,284, forward strand.
GTAATTACAAAGACAGTGGAATTAGGTTGCTCTTGCGGAGTGTACTCAATACGATGGAGAAAGATAATGAAAAGGTTAGGGTGATTAATCACCAATTTAAGGCAAATTGTAAGTTCAGAGGGCTTTCTCAGAAGCATATGAAAGAACAGTCATCTCCTGCAGCCAGAGAGCAGAAAATGCTGAGGATCAGTCCCCAGACTTTAATTACAAGGGTAGCTGAGCACCAGAGAACTTTGAATTGCCAGCCCTACAGCAAGTCAGCTATGCCACGGTCAGAGCCCTGGCTGGGAAGGGATGGACCCTGTGACCTGGGATGGGGATAGCTGGGTGTGTGCACTAAAGAACTTTTATCCCCTGGAACCTTGGTACAATGCAAAAAAAAAAAAAAAAAAAAAAAAAGCCCACTCTTTCCCACTAAAGCACTCCCTCTTGTTTGAACATGGGGCAGAGTCCTCTGCCTTGTAAGAAAACCCTTAGGTTTTACTCCCAACTCCACTCTTGTCTGCTAACCAATAATTAGGAGCACACCATAACATAACCTGACCAAGGCTATGCTGGACCTGCTAAGGGTGGAAAGAGACTAGGCACTGAAGGGGCTGTAGGACACAGGCAACATGGACCAACATTGGTCATTCTCATCTCTGTAATTCCAGGCTTTGGGGATCCAGAGACCCTGGTTCCCAGAAGGAAAATTCCTCCAATGGGATTTACAGCAAGAGTTCCTTTAACCTCTAAGTTACAGCTGCTACCTGGTCACTTTAGGCTATGTATGTCAAAGGCAAAGAAGGAAGTCACTGTCTGACAGGTATAATTTAATCATCAGTAGAAATGGAGAAGCTGCTACACAATAGGGAAGAATTCATATGGGACCCAGGTGATCCATTGAGTCATCTCATCTCTTGATACTCAGTTCCCCAATTTTGACTATAAATGGTCACGTGCAACAGCCATAGCCAGAGAAGGGCATAGGGTCCAGGAGCTCAGATCCACTCAGGAAGGAGTGTCTGGGTCACTTTACCATGTAAGCCACTTAGACCGGCAGAGATGCTAGGGGTGAAGAGAATCTAGAACATGTAGCAGGATAGGGAGATGAGACGAGTGTCAGTTGCAGCCTCAGGACCAGTTGCAGTGGCGGGGTGGCTGTATTTCATCCAGTAACCCTCCCACTGTCAGTTTTCCCAGGAAGAGAGACAAACCAGAATCACGGAGGAGCTGTTTCCAGGTGGTGTGTACTTACATACGAAGTAAGTGTGAAGTAAGTGCATCCGAGTGGCTCGGGGGTGCATGCAGTGGGTGTTGTGCACTGCCGAACCCCTCCCCTTCAGGAGGCCTCTAATTCTCCCAGCTGCTTACATTAGTGCTGGGGATGGCTTCAGCTGAGTCCTCCCAGTCTTGCTCTCACATGAAGGGAGCTGCGGCCTCTTCCAGGGCTGTATCCCCTCCATGGTAGGGGACCGGTCTGTATCCAGTGACTGGTTAGTGTCGGGGTATAGACATCCGCCCCTTAGTCTCAGTGCAGGACAGTTTTGAAGAGCTCTGCTCATCAGGAGATCCCTGCAGGGTCACCTGAGTCTGCTGTTGAAACTTCATCACACTTTACCTTCTCCCACTGCCCGGTCCTGCCTCCTTCCTGCTCTCGTTCCTGAGGGCTGTCCCCACGGAACATAAATCTCAGAGTCCGTCTCCTTGGGGATTCATCTCTACCAGCAGAATTTTTGGTTTCAGCACAGGACACGGGAAAATTGATGTTTGTGAAGACCTGGAAAGCTTGGAAGCAGGCAAAATAGGAGTCTTTCTGTTCTATCTACCAATGCAGCTGGCTGCACCAGGTAACTCATAACGGCTGCTGTGCGTGCACAGGGACCAGGTTTCAAGACACAACTTTCAATACGTTATAAGTGCAAAACAGGTTTTATTACAGAAACCTAGATTTTAAATAATAGGATTAGGTATAAAAATGTGTTTTCACTGTTGTTCCAAATTCTCTAAGCATTTGAGAATATACATGTTTCTAAAACACGCAAAAAGGGTAGTGGGTGTAAAAGCTCATTTTTATACCCGTTTTTTTTTAAACATTTTTTTAAACATTTTTATTGGAGTATAATTGCTTTCCAATGGTGTGTTACTTTCTGCTTTACAACAAAGTGAATGAATTATACATATATATATATATATATATATATATATATATATATCCTCATATCTCTTCCGTCTTTCATCTCCCTCCCTCCCAACCTCCCTATCCCACCCTTCTAGCTGGTCACAAAGCACCAAGCTGATCTCCCTGTGCTATGCGACTGCTTCCCACTAGCTATCTATTTTACATTTGGCAGTGTTTCTATATCCATGCCACTCTCTCACTTTGTCCCAGCTTACCCTTCCCCTCCCCATGTCCTCAAGTCCATTCTCTAGTAGGTCTGTGTCTTTATTCCTGTCTTACCCCTAGGTTCTTCATGATAATTTTTTTTTTTTTTTAGATTCCATATATATGTGTTAGCATACGGCATTTCTTTTTCTCTTTCTGACTTACTTCACTCTGTATGACAGACTCTAGGTCCATCTACCTCACTACAAATAACTCAATTTTGTTTCTTTTCATGGCTGAGTAATATTCCATTGTATATATGTGCCACATCTTCTTTATCCATTCATCTGTTGATGGATACTTAGGTTGCTTCCATGTCCTGGCTATTGTAAATAGAACTGCAGTGAACATTTTGGTACATGACTCTTTTTGAATTATGGTTTTCTCAGGGTATATGCCCAGTAGTGGGGTTGCTGGGTCATATGGTAGTTCTATTTGTAGTTTTTTAAGGAACCTCCATACTGTTCTCCATAGTGGTTGTATCAGTTTACATTCCCACCAACAGTGCAAGAGGGTTCCCTTTTCTCCACACACTCTCCAGCATTTATTGTTTCTAGATTTTGTGATGATGATGGCCATTCTGACCAGTGTGAGATGATATCTCATTGTAGATTTGATTTGCATTTCTCTAATGGCTACTGATGTTGAGCATTCCTTCATGTGTTTGTTGGCAATCTGTATATCTTCTCTGGAGAAATGTCTATTTAGGTCTTCTTCCCATTTTTGGATTGGGTTGTTTGTTTTTTTGTTATTGAGCTGCATGAGCTGCTTGTAAATTTTGGAGATGAATCCTCTGTCAGTTGCTTCATTTGCAAATATTTTATCCTATTCTGAGGGTTGTCTTTTGGTCTTATTTATGGTTTCCTTTGCTGTGCAAAAGCTTTGAAGTTTCATTAGGTCCCATTTGTTTATTTTTCTTTTTATTTCCATTTCCCTAGGAGGTGGGTCAAAAAGGATCTTGCTGTGATTTGTGTCATAGAGTGTTCTGCCTATGTTTTCCTCTAAGAATTTGATAGTGTCTGGCCTTACATTTAGGTCTTTAATCCATTTTGAGTTTATTTTTGTGTATGGTGTTAGGGAATGTTCTAATTTCATACTTCTACATGTACCTGTCCAGTTTTCCCAGCACTACTTATTGAAGAGGCTGTCTTTTCTCCACTGTATATTCTTGCCTCCTTTATCAAAGATAAGGTGACCATATGGGCGTGGGTTTATCTCTGGGCTTTCTATCCTGTTCCATTGATCTATATTTCTGTTTTTGGGCCAGCACCATACTGTCTTGATTGCTGTAGCTTTGTAGTATAGTCTGAAGTCAGGGAGCCTGATTCCTCCAGCTCCGTTTTTCTTTCTCAAGATTGCTTTGGCTATTCGGGGTCTTTTGTGTTTCCATACAAATTGTGAAATATTTTGTTCTAGTTCTGTGAAAAATGTCAGTGGTAGTTTGATAGGGATTGCATTGAATCTGTAGATTGCTTTGGGTAGTATAGTCATTTTCACAATGTTGATTCTTCTAATCCAAGAACATGGTATATCTCTCCATCTGTTTATATCATCTTTAATTTCTTTCATCAGTGTCTTATAGTTTTCTGCATACAGGTCTTTTGTCTCCTTAGATTGGTTTACTCCTAAATATTTTATGCTTTTTGTTGCAATGGTAAATGGGAGTGTTTTCTTAATTTCACTTTCAGATTTTTCATCATTAGTGTATAAGAATGCCAGAGATTTCTGTGCATTAATTTTGTATCCTGCTACTTTACAAAATTCATTGATTAGCTCTAGTAGTTTTCTGGTAGCATCTTTTGGATTCTCTATGTATAGTATCGTGTCATCTGCAAACAGTGACAGCTTTACTTTTTTTCCGATTTGGATTCCTTTTATTTCTTTTTCTTCTCTGATTGCTGTAGCTAAAACTTCCAAAACTATGTTGAATAATAGTGGTGAGAGTGGGCAACCTTGTCTTGTTCCTGATCTTAGTGGAAATGGTTTCAATTTTTCACCATTGAGGACAGTGTTGGCTGTGGGTTTGTCATATATGTCCTTTATTACATTGAGGAAAGTTCCCACTATGCCTATTTTCTGCAGGGTTATCATAAATGGGTGTTGAATTTTGTCAAAAGCTTTCTCTGCATCTATTGAGATGATCATATTGTTTTTGTCCTTCAATTTGTTAATATGGTGTATCACGTTGATTGATTTGCGTATATTGAAGAATCCTTGCATTCCTGGAATAAACCCCACTTGATCATGGTGTATGATCCTTTCAATGTGCTGTTGGATTCTGTTTGCTAGTATTTTCTAAGGATTTTTGCATCTATGTTCATCAGTGATATTGGTCTGTAGTTTTCTTTCTTTGTGACATCCTTGTCTGATTTTGGTATCAGGGTGATGGTGGCCTCATAGACTGAGTTTGGGAGTGTTCCTCCCTCTGCTATATTTTGGAAGAGTTTGGGAAGGATACATGTTAGCTCTTCTCTACATGTTTGATAGAATTCGCCTGTGAAGCCATCTGGTCCTGGGCTTTTGTTTGTTGGAAGATTTTTAATCCCAGTTTCAATTTCTGTGCTTGTGATTGGTCTGTTCATATTTTCTATTTCTTCCTGGTTTGAACTCGGCAGGCTGTGCATTTCTAAGTATTTGTCCATTTCTTCCAGGTTGTCCATTTTATTGGCATATCGTTGCTTGTAGTAATCTCTCATGATCCTTTGTATTTCTGCAGTGTCAGGTGTTACTTCCCCTTTTTCATTTCTAATTCTATTGATTTGAGTCTTCTCCCTTTTTTTCTTGATGAGTCTGGCTAATGGTTTATCAATTTTGTTTATCTTCTCAAAGAACCACCTGTTAGTTTTATTGATCTTTGCTATCATTTCCTTCATTTCTTTTTCATTTATTTCTGATCTGAATTTTATGATTTCTTTCCTTCTGCTAACTTTGGGGTTTTTCTGTTCTTCTTTCTCTAATTGCTTTAGGTGTAAGGTTCGGTTGTTTATTTGAGATGTTTCTTGTTTCTTGAGGTAGGATTGTATTGCTATAAACTTCCCTCTTAGAACTGCTTTTGCTGCATCTCATAGGTTTTGGGTCATCATGTTTTCATTGTCATTTGTTTCTAGGTACATTTTAATTTCCTCTTTGATTTCTTCAGTGATTTCTTGGTTATTAAGTAGTGTATTGTTTAGCCTCCATGTGTTTGTGTTTTTTACAGATTTTTTTCCTGTAATTGATATCTAGTCTCATAACATTGTGGTCAGAAAAGATACTTGATACGATTTCAATTTTCTTAAATTTACCAAGGCATGGTTTTTGACCCAAGACATGATGTATCCTGGAGAACGTTCCATGAGCACTTGAGAAGAAAGTGTATTCTGTTGTTTTTGGATGGAATGTCCTATAAATATCAATTAAGTCCATCTTGTTTAATGTATCATTTAAAGCTTGTGTTTCCTTATTTATTTTCATTTTGGATGATCTATCCATTGGTGAAAGTGGGGTGTTAAAGACCCCTCCTATGGTTGTGTTACTGTCAATTTCACCTTTTATGGCTGTTAATATTTGCCTTATATATTTAGGTGCTCCTATGTTGGGTGCATAAATATTTACAATTGTTATATCTTCTTCTTGGTTTGATCCCTTGATCATTATGTAGTGACCTTCTTTGTCTCTCGTATAGTCTTTGTTTTAAAGTCTGTTTTGTCTGATAGGAGAACTGCTAGTCCAGCTTTCTTTTGATGCCCATTTTCATGGAATATCTTTTTCTATCCCCTCACTTTCAGTCTGTATGTGTCCCTAGGTCTGAAGTGGGTCTCTTGTAGACAGCATATATATGGGTCTTGTTTTTGTATCCATTCAGCCAGTCTATGTCTTTTGGTTGGAGCATTTAATCCATTTACATTTAAGGTAATTATCAATATGTATGTTCCTATTACCGTTTTCTAAATTGTTTTGGGTTTGTTATTGTAGGCCTTTTCCTTCTCTTGTGTTTCCTGCCTAGAGAAGTTCCTTTAGCATTTGTTGTAGAGCTGGTTTGGTGGTGCTGAACTCTCTTAGCTTTTGCTTGTCTGTAAAGGTTTTAATTTCTCCTTCGAATCTGAATGAGATCCTTGCTGGGTAGAGTAATCTTGGTTGTAGGTTTTTCCCCTTCATCACTTTAAATATGTCCTACCACTCCCTTCTGCCTTGCGGAGTTTCTGCTGAAAGATCAGCTGTTAACCTTATTGTTATTCCCTTGTATATTATTTGTTGTTTTTCCCTTGCTGCTTTTAATAGTTTTTCCTTGTATTAATTTTTTGGTAGTTTGATTAATATATTTCTTGGCATGTTTCTCATTGGATTTATCCTGTATGGGACTCTCTGCACTTCCTGGACTTAATTGACTATTTCCTTTCCCATATTAGGGAAGTTTTCAACTATCATCTCTTCAATATTTTCTCAGTCCTTTTCTTCTTCTGGGACCCCTATAATTTGAATGTTGGTGTGTTTAATGTTGTCCCAGAGGTGTCTGAGTTTTCCTCAATTTTTTTCTTTATTCTGCTCTGCAGTAGTTATTTCCACTACTTTATCTTCCAGGTCACTTATCCGTGTTTCTGCCTCATTTATTCTGCTATTGATCCCTTCTAGAGAATTTTAAATTTCATTTATTGTGTTGTTCGTCACTGTTTGTTTTCTCTTTAGTTCTTCTAGGTCCTTGGTAAACTTTTATTGTATTTTATCCATTCTATTTCCAAGATTTTGGATCATCTTTTCTATCATTATTCTGAATTCTTTTTCAGGTAGACTGCCTATTTCCTCTTCATTTGTTAGGTCTGGTGGTTTTTTGTTTTTGTTTTTGTGTTGCAGTACACGGGCCTCTCACTGTTGCGGCCTCTCCCGTTGCGGAGCACAGGCTCCGGACGCGCAGGCTCAGCGGCCATGGCTCACAGGCTTAGCTGCTCCACGGCATGTGGGATCTTCCCAGACTGGGGCATGAACCCGTGTCCCCTGCATCGGCAGGCAGACTCTCAACCACTGCGCCACCAGGTAAACGCTGGTCTGGTGGGTTTTTACCTTGCTCCTTCATGTGCTGTTTCTCTGTCTTCTCATTTTGCTTAACTTACTGTGTTTGGGGTCTCCTTTCGCAAGCTGTAGTTTCGTAGTTCCTGTTGTTTTTGGTGTCTGCCCCCAATGGCTAAGGTTGGTTTGGTGGGTTGTGTAGAATTCCTGGTGGAGGGGACTAGTGCCTGTTTTCAGGTGGATGAGGCTGGATCTTGTCTTTCTGGTGGGCAGGTCCATGTCTGGTGGTGTGTTTTGGGGTGTCTGTGGCCTTATGACTTTAGGCAACCTCTGTGCTAATGGATGGGGTTGTGTTCCTGTCTTGCTAGTTGTTTGGCATAGGGTGTCCAGCACTGTATCTTACTGGTCATTGAGTGGAGCTGGGTCTTGATGTTGAGATGGAGATCTCTGGGAGATTTTTGCCATTTGATATTATGTTGGAGCTGGGAGGTCTCTTGTGGACCAATGTCCTGAACTTGGCTCTCCCACCTTAGAGGCACATCTCTGATGCCTGGCTGGAGCACCAAGAGCCTGTCATCTACACAGCTCAGAATAAAAGGGAGAAAAAAAAGAAAGAAAGAAAGAAAGAAAGAAGAAGATAAAATCAAATCAAATAAAAAGTTATTAAAATAAAAAATAATTATTAAAAAAATTTAAATAATAAAAAATAAGAAGGAAAGAAGAGAGCAACCAAACCAAAAAACAAATCCACCAATGATAACAAGTGCTAAAAACTATACTAAAAAAGAAAAAAGAGAAAAACACGGACAGACAGAATCTTAGGACAAATGGTAAAAGCAAAGCTATACAGACAAAATCAAAATCACACACAGAAGCATACACATACACACTCACAAAAAGAGAAGAAGGGAAAAAAAAAAATATCATTGCTCCCAATGTCCACCTCAATTTGGGATGATTCGTTGTCTCTTCAGGTATTCCCGAGATGCAGGGTACATCAAGTTGGTTGTGGAGATTTAATCCGCTGCTCCTGAGGCTGCTGTGAGAGATTTCCCTTTCTCTTCTTTGTTCTCACAGCTCCCAGGGGCTCAGCTTTGGATTTGGCCCCGCCTCTGCGTGTTGGTCGCCTGAGGGAGTCTGTTTTTCGCTCAGACAGGACGGGGTTAAAGGAGCTGCTGATTCGCGGGCTCTGGCTCACTCAGGCCGGGGGGGGGGGGGGGCACGGAGGGCGGGCTCGACTGCGGTGGCAGAGGCCGGCGTGACGTTGCAGCGGCCTGAGGCGCTCCGTGCGTTCTCCCGGGGAAGTTGTCCCTGGATCCCGGGACCCTGGCAGTGGCGGGCCGCAGAGGCTCCCGGGAGGGGCCGGTGTGGAGAGCGACCTGTGCTCGCACACAGGCTTCTTGGTGGTGGCAGCAGCAGCCTTAGCGTCTCATGCCTGTCTCTGGGGTCCGCGCTGTTAGCCGCGGCTCGCGCCCGTCTCTGGAGCTCCTTTAAGCAGTGCTCTGAATCCCCTCTCCTCGCGCACCAGGAAACAAAGAGGGAAGAAAAAGTCTCTTGCCTCTTCGGCAGGTTCCGACTTTTCCCCGGACTCCCTCCCGGCCAGCCGTAGTGCACTAGCTCCCTTCAGGCTCTGTTCACGCCGCCAACCCCAGTCCTCTCCCTGGGATCCGACCTCCGAAGCCCGAGCCTCAGCTCCCAGCCCCGCCCAACCCGGCGGGTGAGCAGACAAGCCTTTCGAGCTGGTGAGTGCTGTTTGGCCTGATCCTCTGTGCGGGAATCTCTCTGCTTTGCCCTCCGCAACCCCGTTGCTGCGCTCTCCTCTGTGGCTCTGAAGCTCCCCCACTCCGCCACCAGGAGTCTCCGCCCGCGAAGGGGCTTCCTAGTGTGTGCAAACCTTTCCTCCTTCACAGCTCCCTCCCACTGGTGCAGGTCCCGTCCCTATTCTTTTGTCTCTGTTTTTTCTTTTTTCTTTTCCCTACCCAGGTACGTGGGGGGTTTCTTGCCTTTTGGGAAGTCTGAGGTCTTCTGCTAGCATTCAGTAGGTGTTCTGTAGGAGTTGTTCCACATGTAGATGTATTTCTGATGTATTTGTGGGGAGGAAGGTGATCTCCGCGTCTTACTCTTCCACCATCTTGAAGCTCCTCCCCCCAAGTTCTTGAATAAACGGGGTTCTCTAATATTCTACCAAGCTCAATGTTCACTATCATCCAGCTTTCTCTTTTTAAGTCGATTTTCACCCACTATACATTCTATATTTTTCTTTGCTCAATTTCATCCCACTTCTCTTTTTTATACCCAATTGGCTTTCTCATAAAACTTTGCTACCATTTTAGTGAATGATTAGAATATGCTGGTCTAAAGGTCTGAGCTAAAGAAATACTTACAAAGATTTTCTTGAACTTGAGTCAAAAATCTATGAAATATTAAGCTCACTTAATCATATAAGTATGTTGAAAAGATTAGAAAAGAATTTTTTAATCCTAAAATGACAAACTAAGAGTTTGACCGGATATAGATACACACACACACAAACACATACACACACACCACCACCTCCTAGGAGTTCTAGCACTTAAAAGGCAGAAAATGTGTTAACTCAATGCAATACATCTTTAAGGGCAATACTGCAAAGTAATAGACAAACAAGTCAGATTTTAAACTAAAAGTCTCTGAAGATCCCAGATCTGGAAAATCTTTGGGGTCAGTGTGGTGGACATATCCACTCTCTTGTTGGTTGCAGACATACTCAGATGAGTGAAAACTGGAGATTACCTATAAGTGGAATAATTGGAGATTCCTATAGTGAATCTCCAATTCACTGTAAGTGGTGATTCCCTATAGTGATTAATGCTCGGAAATTAACTTATTTTAGTGGGCATAGTGAGAAGAGGCTGCAGTGTGAGTGGGGAGGTGAAACACACTTTTTACCTCCCAAATTAGAACTCTATGATTGTCACATTGTCTTAATTATTGAAGTGACCCTGTGGGGTGGTAAGAGCTGCTCTTCAGTGGACCTGCAGTGAGGCCTCAGATCCACCTGCACGTTTCCTGTGGTGTAGGTAAGAGGGAGTCCTTTGGGCTATGGCTCCACCTCACCCCCCAAGAATGGAGCAAATCCTGGAACTTACAGTTAGCTCTGGTGTAGCGTGAACCCATACTTATCGGGCCCTCAGCTATGTCAGGAAAAATGCATTTTTCATCTTAGATATGACTTCCTCAAGTGCCTCAGTTAGTTAGGGATGCTCTAACAAAGTACCAGAGACTGGGTGGCTTAAACAACAGAAACATATTTTCTCACAGTTTTGGAGGCTAGAAGTTTGAGATCAACGTATCAGCAGGCTTGGTGTCTTTTGAGGCCTCTCTCCTTGGCTTGCAGATGGCCGTCTTCTCCCTGTGTGTTCACATGGTCTTCCCTTCACATGTGTCTGTGTCCTAATCTCCTTTTCTTATAAGGACATCATATTGGATTACGACCCACCCTAATGATCTCATTTTTACTTAATTACCTCTGTGAAGGCCCTGTCTCCAAATGCAGTCATATTCTGAGGTGCTGGAGGTTAGGACTTCAACACATGAATTCAACAGTTCAGCCCATAATGCACCTATTCTATGCTATTGCTCTTTTGGGGGGCTTTTAAGTCCCAAGAACTTCTTTGAGAAGTTCACAAATGAAAAGATCTGGGTCCAGCTCATCATAATTGTCACCTTATCATAGCTTTTCTTCACATTCTGATGGCTGTTTTGTAAACAGAAGCTGTTTTTTGCAACTCAAGTCTGTATCCTCAGTATAGGATGATAGATTTCAAAACTATTTTTACAAATAACAGTTTACTCATTATTCAACAACTGTTATTGACTATACATCAAGGAATAAAATAGATGCATTCCTTCCCTTATGAAACTGTTTTATATTTTATTCTTTTATTGAAGTATAGTTGATTTACAATGCTGTGCCGATCTCTGCTGTGCAGCAAAGTGACTCAGTTCTATACATACAGACATTCTTTCTTTTAATACTCTTTTCCATTATGGTTTATCACAGGACATTATGGTTTATCACAGGAATGAATCTTATAGTCTAACAGGAGAGACAGATACTAAGGAAGTAAGACATAAATGAATATTTAATTATAAACTGTGATAAATACCATCTAGGAAAATAGCAGCCTTGCCATAGCTTCTCTTCCCATTGTGCTGGGTGTATTGTGAGAGAGAGTAACAGCATGGGGGACCGACTTTACCTAGGTCAGGAAAAGGCACTGAGATCTGAAGGATCCACAGGAAGTAGCCAAGTGATGAGTGGAAGGGAGAACACTGCAGACTGAGAAACACCATGGAGAAAATCACTGAGGTCAGGAGGAGGGACAGAAGTATGGTAATCTGTGGCAGAAGTGCAGTGAACAAGGGGGCAAGAGGCTCAGGATGAGGCTGGAGGTTCAGGCAGCAGCTTGGAAACCACAGGGGGGAGTGGACTTTCATGGTAAGTGCCTTGGAATCTTTAAGCCTAGGGTGACATAGCCTGCCTGGTGTTTTAAGAAGATCATTCCAGGTACCATGCAGAAAATAGATTACAGGGCACAGATGTGAAAGTCTAGAGAACAATTAGAAAGATTAGGGGAGAATATAAGCAGGAGGTGATCATAACTCACACAGGCAGTAAGAATGGAAGGAAGTAGATGGATATGAGACATAGTTTGGAGGGAGGCAGGACAGGGATGGGTAACTTTTGAGTAACTGTGAATGTGTAAGGTTGGGGTCCTGATGGAGAGGAGAGGACTCAGGAATGACACCTGGTGTGAGCAGCTCAGGGGGGCGGGGTACTCCAGGCTGTACAGGAGAAGACAACTCAGGAAACCAGTGGGTTCCAAAAGTGGAATTGTGACAATACAGACACAGCTGATCCTGTCACAGAAAAGAGAGACACCTTGGAAACCAACTTGATTGAACAAAGAAGCCTTTGATGGCCTCAGATTTCAAAGAGAAGGATCAAAAAGATAAAAATAGAATATTTGACCTCTTGAACACGGTAATATGAGTCTTGGCATACATTGGCAATATACGAACACTGTCAATATTGAACACAAATTCCCTCAGATTCCCTGTTCAGTTTCTGTGTGCCTTTGCTTCTACCAGGTGGTACCTGCAACTATCTTCAGAAGATTGCCCTTGAACTACTGGGCATGCATACACACACACACACACACACACGCACACGCACGCACACGTGCACACACACACACTCCCAAGCAGAGAGCCAGAGGGACCTAGCAGTTTATACCCCCCACACACTCACCCTCTACCCCTCTCCCTGCCCTGTAGCCCCCTAACCAGTGACTGACCGCCACAGGATTATGAAAGCCCAGTTCCCTTGCTTCAGCTGGGGACAAACACTGCAAGGTCGGGCTGAGGCTGGGCCTCTGCTTGAATTATATCCTGGCTTGCTTTCTTTCCCTTTGTTGTCTTTCTTCCTCCCCTCCCTCACTGGATTTGCCTGGGTTTACTTCATTAAGAAATCCCTTGCATGTACATTCTTGTCTCAGGGTCTGATTCTGAGAAAGCCTGTCTTAAGACACTTCCCAATGATATATATACACAATAGAGTAGCAGGAATTAGAATAATAGATCCAGGAAAGCTAAAATCCTTCTGGAACTGAGATTTGCAAAAACAACAATAACAACAACAAAAAAAAACAGACAAAAGCCATTCAAGCTATGTTTGCAAAAGGAGAAGAAACAAGGAAAATCTAGGAAAGTTTATAATGTAAAAAAGTGATATATAAGAAGCAGAACTCCTCAACTCCTGTATTGACATCATCTGGTCTGTTAAGGAAAATAATCTCCTCAAACTAGAAAGAGTAGAGCAAGCTTGCTTAAGAAAAGAGAGGAGGTGGTGTGTCCTGGCACAAAATTTATCATTTTTGGTGTGTCTTCAACACAAGGCCCAGGCAAGGCACAGCCCAGAAATTTAGGTAACATTTTGTGGTGTGATCTCATAAACACCTGTGGATTTTTAAGAAATCACGAAGAAAGAGGGGCAGAGATTGCTTAAAGAATGTAGCTGGCAAAACGTGTTCTTGATTTTCGGAAATGGGAAAAATGTAGAATGGTAAATTTGATTGTTAATTGCTTCCAAGTTTTAAGAGTGGGTAATCAAAGAGACAAATACTTAGAAAAGAATGGAGTGATTGCTTAGTGCTAACATAGTATAACTAAGAACCTTCATGCTAAAGAACTTTTCTTTTCTTTTTTTTTTTTTTTTTTTGCGGTGTGCGGGCCTCTCACTGTTGTGGCCTCTCCCGTTGCGGAGCACAGGCTCCAGATGCACGGGCTCAGCGGTCATGGCTCACGGGCCCAACCGCTCCGCGGCGTGTGGGATCTTTCCGGACCGGGGAATGAACCCGCGTCCCCTGCATCGGCAGGCGGACTCTCAGCCACTGCGCCACCAGGGAAGCCCAGAACTTTTCATTTTTTTATTGGGTTATCGGGTGAAATGTTCTCAATGTGGTGAACATCATCAGTAAGGTGTCTGATAAAGCCGCACGTGATTGCCTTGTGGAGAAAACAAGGGAATGTCCCTTTGTTGATTGTAAAGTACAGTTAGAGCTGGCATCGATTAATGGGCTGAGGTCAACCCCAAGAGGAGGTTTTGGGGAATTTACTGCTGAGAACTTCATTTTCTTCAGTGACGTAGACAGCTAGCACAATCTCCTAACCCTGGCCTTTCCCATTCCTGAATTTCCACCACAACTGCTTTCCCACTTCCAGTGGCCCAGCCCTTCCCTGTCACTACAATATATCAGCTTCTTCCTCCACTGGACCCAGTGATTGGGGTGGCATTTACATGCACTGCAGCTCAGTCCTTTGCTCTCCTGTTACTTCCAACCTACCAATATTCCACCTTTGGAATAATTCAGCCCTCTCTTTTCTTCCCTTGTGATCCCAGGGTACGGAAAAATATTGGAGAAAATTGCAAACCTATAGCTTCCAATTACAGCCATTTCTCCTTTGAGTAGTTCCTGCTTGTCTTAAGCTTTCTAACCTCTGCAAATAACACCATGTACTGAAACTGGACTCCTGAGAGTACCCTTGACCTCTTCCTCTTCCTTATTCTTTTTATTTACCAGTCTCATAATCTTACTGATTCCACCTCCTGAAAAGTCTCATTTCTGTCCCCTCCTGTTCTCTCCCATTGCCCCTGCAGTATTTCAACTCTTATTAACTCTTACCTGAAAATTTGCAATAACATCCTAACTGGCCTCTCTGGCTCCAGTAGTTTTTCCTTCAACCCATCATCCTAGCTGCTATGTTCTCCCAACACATACAACTGATCAGGTTATTCCCCTGCTTGAAAATTTCCTAGGGCCTAGAGGGCCAAGTTCAATCTCCTTAGTGAGGTAAGTGATGGCCATCTCGCTGACTCCAACCTACCTCTCAACTTGACATCTCATTCTCCCCATCTCTTATCTCTCTAGACAGTGAATGCTTTGAGGACAAGCAATCTTATTTATTTTTGTATTCCTCTCATCTAGAATAATACCAGCTACACAGTGGATCTTTGTGTATTAGTGAACAACTGAAAGCACAAAAAAAAGATTTATCATATGAGTCAGGATTCAAACATGGAGAGAGCAGTTCCAGCATGACAACATAAAAACCAGAAAGATTTCAATATGCTAGACATGAAACTAACCAAATTAGTTTTAGTGGGGACCAATGGTTCAAAATCCAACTTTGCAAGAACAGAATGAGAGAGGCCTGCATTACTTTTAGTTAAGATGAAAAAGACCTAGGAGTTTAGTTGAATTCCAAATGAATAGTGGCCAGGGGAATGTTATGACTAGCAAAATATGATGAAACCCTAAGCTGCATTACTAGAGGCATAGAGGACCATATAATAGAAGATAGAGTTCCACAGTGATCTGTACTGGTCAGAACACAACTGGGTTTCAAGGGTACTACTGATGGGTGAAGCTCAGAGGATGGCACCTAGGGAGGCGAAGGATCTGGAAAACATTTCACGTGAGGAACTACTAAAAACACGGAGTGTTTAACCTAGCAGAGAAAAAGCTTAAAGGGAACATTATTGTTTTCTTAAAGTTTTTCAGAGCTGTCGTGTGGAAGACTGATTGATGTAAGCTGGGTTCTTTCAAGGGCAAAACTAGCTTGAATGAGATGAAGTTATAGGGTAGATGACTTCAGCCCTGTATAATGAAGACATTTCTATCAATGGGAATTATTAAAAAAATAAATGGGCTGTTGTCTGAGTTTCTTGAAAACTGGAAATGTTCAAGGAACAGTTGAATGATGGTATGTCAGCAATATTGGAGACGGAATTCTAGAAGGCCTCCAAGTTTTTTCTAACTAACTCCAAGATTCTGCAATCCTATACTATGTTTTCAGTTAAGTTTTAAAGGAACCCACTGAGGAAATCCATTTGGAAACTTTTAGTAACAGTGTAAGGTAAAAATCTGCGGTCTACAACTAAATTGTTTAAAAGGCAACCCCTAACCTATGTTTTGTTTCTTGGTTCTGGGGGCCCTAAGCACCCCAGGGGTTGCTTGTGATAGGATAAGATCATAGATGTGATCAAAATGCTTACAGCTAAACTCAAGATTGGAATTAGTAAACAACTGTCTAAAGATGTTTACAACTGATAATAAGGAAGCAAAGGTAGAAAGAAGAATGTCCAAAATGGAAGCTTCATCAGACCCAAGAATTCTCCGGGTTTTTTGCAAGTCCAGAGTAGGACTTGACCAAGTAAAAGCAAACAATGGAGACAGCATTTTTGTTGTTGGCTTGTAGGCCCAAGAGTTCAGCTCCTTCAGGGTCACTCTCTAAGTCCTTGGCTGCTCTGTGCCTTGTTTTCCCCAAAAACGAATTGTAGAGACTAGCACATACCAGCCCAGTAAAGGTTCATTTCTGCACATTGGCTGTATTCTTACAATTGATAAAGTCAAGAAAAATGCACTCATGGAAATCCAGCTGTTCGACTACCCCATGACCAATCCACCAGACGTACACAATCCCAAGAAACACCCGGGTGCCACTTGCCGGAGGCCTGGGCTTCAGGAGTTAATGTCTGCAAAGCATTTTGAGCTTGTTGGAAGAAAGGCGCTAGATAAATACAAAGTGTTGTTGTTATTATAGGGAAGGAAAAGTAACTGTTAGCTCAGGGTCTATAATTAGGAAGCAAATATAGTGTCTGGTGGCTTTGATAATAGGATTTCTATGAAGATGTGGCATGCAGTAAGGCTGTTGACTGAAATGTTATAAATGACATGATTTTTGCCATCCTAGTCAGAATCCTTGACATTTTCGTTTTCGGTTTTGCCTTCCTGCCCTTCCCCCACACTCTATTTTTAGGCAAACTCTAAGAAGGCAAGTGTCAAATTAACAGCTCCGAAACTAATAAACTTGGTGTGTTCATGGAGAAATTACGGTCCTGAAGGAATCAGGGCTTGCTCCTTTCTTGCCGAAGCCAAATGGTGAAGACTTGGAGTCGAGTGTTGAGAAGATCCTCCGAGTTCCTTCAGAGCCTGGGTCCTTGTTCTGCCTCTTGTCCTCAGCTGGCAAGCCCAGAGCCCTAAGCGAGGCCTAGTTCTGCAGCTTGGAAAAGAAAGCTTGGGAATCCTTTCAAGAGAAGCATAAATCCGAGTTCAGGTCTTGGAAAGTAAGTAAAGAAGGAAATAGTTTTAAAATATTTTAATGTGTTTGTCTGCATATTTTCGGTCTACGCATAATGTTCTGAGAATTTAAATGGTTTAAGAAAATCACTTCTTAAAATAAGGAATACTGTTTTTTGGTGGAACAGTTAGCCATTCAGACTCCTGTGACTCTTTCTGTTATCAATTTGCTCGGTGATTTTCACCTGTACTTGCCTCAATTTCTGCCCTGTAAAATTGTCATATCTGATTACCGTTCTCATCGATGTTGCTGGAGAAAGGCAGCAAAGGCAGAATTCACAGATGTTCAGTTAGCGTCTGATCGTTGGCCTGTCATTAACTCGCCAGCTAGAGGCCTTCGTGCAATTGCTAAACTCCTCCAGCCTGTTTCTCCATAATTTAATAATTATCGAATGATCAAAATGAAATGAAATGCACTTTCATTTAAAGGAAACATCTAAATATATATTTTTAAATTTTCTAATAGCCACATTTTTAAAACATATTTATTGGAGTATAATTGCTTTACAATGGTGTTAGTTTCTGATGTATAACAAAGTGAATCAGCTATACGTATGCATATATCCCCATATCCCTCCCTCTTGCAGCTCCCTCCCTCCCACCCTCCCTATCCCACCCCTCCAGGTGGTCACAAAGCACCGAGCTGTTCTCCCTGTGCTATGCGACTGCTTCCCACTAGCTATCTATTTTACATTTGGTACTGTGTATGTGTCCTCCTATCCTGCCCCTAGGTTCATCAGAACCATTCTTTTTTTTTTTTTTTTAGATGCCAGAAGTGCCCGTTAAGGACTTTTCCAGTTTTAAAATCTTTTAATTTTTTTTGTGACTTCAGTGTCTTTTCTAAGTGAACACATACAACTACACCTTCTAATGATTTTTCTTGTTGATGTGGTGGTGGTGGCTTTTTTTTTTTTTTCTTCCTAATTTTACTGTGGGGACTAGTTTGCTCCAAGGAACTTGGTGCCATAATTCTTGATCTGAATGTACCTGCTGCAATTTTGGAATACGGAAGTTTCCTGTGTGTTTATTTCATGGATATTGTCTCCTTTTTTGGTTGTGTTCCATGGGGTAGTGATAGGCTTGCTACTATTATTCCATGGGTTTGGGCTATTTTGTGACAGGAAAAATTTTTCCTGTTACAGCTACAAATAAATTAAAAATATGTAAAATAGAGATCTATATTTTTCACACGCTTCTTGTCAGCGGTTTGAAGAATTAGGTGCAGCACATTTATCCAGCAGTTACACCAGGCCAGGCAATGCAAGTGGTATCCGCCCTGGGTGGATGGTGGTGAGGCGCTGTGGGAAAACAATAAAGTCTCTAATTACACAACCATCTCGGCACCCCAAGAGTGGGCTTAATGCTTTCAGAGGTGTTACAACTTATTTAGTGTCTGTTTAAATGTATTAAAGTTTGCTTTGCTTTAAGATAAACCGACACTCCCTGAAAACACACTTATTGCTTTGCACTTGGAAAATAGGATTACTGATTTTTTTAAAATTAATTAACTTATTTATTTTGGGCTGTGTTGGGTCTTCCTTTCTGTGCGAGGGCTTTCTCTAGCTGCGGCAAGCGGGGGCCACTCTTCATCGCGGTGCACGGGCCTCTCACTATCACGGCCTGTCTTGTTGCGGAGCACAGGCTCCAGACGCGCAGACTCAGTAGTTGTGGCGCACGGGCTTAGTTGCTCCGCGGCATGTGGGATCCTCCCGGACCAGGGCCCGAACCCGTGTCCCCCGCATCGGCAGGCAGATTCTCAACCACTGTGCCACCAGGGAAGCCCAGGACTACTGATTTTTTTAATGTCAAATTCCATTTTCCTCAGAAGCAGATGTCCTGAGCAGAGACCCATTTGGAGTTATCAGGATGTACTGTTGGGCTCATGTCACTGCAAAGTAGCAGTTGAAGTACATTAAAAAGATTCTCACACCAATGTAGGGAAATCTACAGGAAATCGTTGTGTAGCTCAAAGAACTATTGTGAGCGGATGGAGGATGAATGAGATAATGTGTGTAAAGTGCTTTTGAGATACAGATTGCGACACAGAGCGCACGAGCAGGGTGCTGTCGCGGTGGGCACCGTAGGCAGCCTGTCGCAGACCTTGCGGTGACCGCGGTGGGAGGCGTCCTCCTGCTGTCCCCGCGCTGCGCCCCCTGCTCTCTCGGCTGGAAGTGAGAGGCTCATCACGGGTCCCGGTCCTGTGGTCACCTCCCAAGTCCTCCAACTCCCTGACACAGCTGCTTTCCTCGGGTGACAAATAAGAACGTCCGAAGCGGCTGGAGCCCGCTGCCGCCAGCACACATGGCCAACATGTGAAGCTGTGATATTCCTGGGTTTTGACGCATTCCATCTAGGACACAGGGACAGCACTGTTTAGCAGTTGACACAAGAGGGGTTTCTACTGCCTGCCAGATAGCTCAAAAACTGCAAGAAATCTTTTGTGGGTTCCCGGAACGCTTTGAATTCTTCTGGCCAGCCTAACAGCCCTCCAATAGCGTTCTGGAAAAGACTGCAATGTTCCTGTAGGGCCAGCAGAGCCTTCCTTATGGGGGGTGAATAGGACCCCAGGAAAACTTGAAAGGGACAGTAAACGCCAGGACAGCAAATCCTCTCTCCTGCCGCCCTGCACAGTAGTGGCGGACACCCCGGCAGACAGGACCTGCCTCCGTCCTTCACTGATTCAGGGGAGAAAGGAGCCCGGGTATCTCAGTGGATATTAGCTTTCTCTCCCCTCCGCCACCCCAACTCCTAACCCACCTCTCCCCTCCCCAGCCCCTTTCTGCCCCTGCAGGGTTTGTGTTCAACATCAAATTAAGTGTTCATGACAGCTAACCACAAGTTATTAAATGTGATTCACTGCCACATTGCTGGGCCTTCACTGGTGGTACAGAATAACCACTTAGACAAACCATTTGATTCATGGCATTGATACAAAGAGTCTTTCAGAAGGAGAGAGGCCTTCTCAGGCCTTAGCTGAAAATTGTTTTATTTCCGTTATTCTCTTAAACAGGTTGGTGAGCTGAATTAAACCCCAAATCCTTTCTAACTGCTTAGCTGTGAAATCTTTAAGATGTTACAGAGCTTGTGAGAAGTGGCTGTGGATTGCCAAGTCAGCGGAAATTTAAGAAATCAGTGTCAAAAATGAACTTATGTTTGACAAGTGAGACAAACGATCTGCAAAGTGTGAAGGGTGGCAATCTTTTAGTGTTTAATGCTCTTAATAATTTGGTTTCCTATCCTAGAAAGGCATTGTTATTTTTGAATAACTCGCTGCTGTGAAGGGAGAGTCGATGAACTAGTAACTGTTGCTTTCCTTGCCTTGAAATTTCCCCCGGTTCATGTTTGGAGACAGTGGATAATGAAAGGCCAATGATCTTTCAAGTATCAGACACCTCATTTCGTTGTTTTCCTCTTTCATCTTTCAGAGCATCAGGGTAGCATGTTGACTCCTTGTGAAGGGCGCTGTCCTCTCCTGGATGGAGTGTTCAGTCTACTGGGGTGTTAAGTTCTGCTTGTGCTAAGCCAACTGGATTTATGCATTTAGAAGGTCCTAAAATAGGAAGCTAAGTGGTCTTTGTTCAAAACTCGCTGGCCCATGTTTTGTTCCGGATGATGCCCGTGGACAGTTCCCCATAATGCACAGTGTGGCCTGTGCTCACTGCAGCGTGCTGGGTTCGGAGGCTCACCATCTGTTTATAATTGGCGTTCAGTTCTGATCCATTATAGAGGTATCCCAAGCTTCCTGAATTTAAAAGGGGGTACCAAGTTTGTGTGGGATATTTCAGATCTAACTGTCACCTCTCTGCCAAAAGCATGTAATTCACTTTCTTATTACCAACATAGTCTATTAGAAGATAAGTTAGCTACGTAACAAACTGAAGTCTAAGAAAATATCCATATTAGGAAACCTAGTTCGATGATTAAATTAAGCAAGGATTACTTTGGCGTGAATAATTCCACAATCTGCTTTTCTGTCCTGAAAACTGAGTTTAGCAAAGCATGCCTGTGCTTGTAACATTTAACAGCTTCGGTTTCAAGGTTTTGAGTTGTTTCCCTCTCCTTCAGTCTTCCGAACATCTTGATGTAGTGTCACCTATTTGACTATCATTTATGATATTTACAGAACTGGTTTGAGTCAAACAGATGTCTTACTAGAGGGGCCAGATCCAACTTCATGTACATTATTTGTTCATTCATTTATTTATTAATGAGTGCTTCTTCGGTGAGAGGTATCTTAGAGCAAATCAGATGCATTTCTTCATTAAGAGGTCATTCAAAGCAATAGAAAAAATATTATAAGAGCACAGTTCGCCAAGGTGCATGGAGTTAAGGTAAAATCAAGTTTTCTGTTTAACTGAGGATGAAACCTGCAACCCCTTTCGCTTCAGTGTTTATTGAAAAATCTAAATAGATGGTTCCATTTTTCTCCCTTTTAGATAGAAGGGAGGAAAAAATTGAATCTTTGGTGACTTGGCATACTAATAAATCATTATTCTTAAGAAAAAAATGTTCGTTTTAATGCATTAATAGACACTTGCCGTAGAATGTACGCTGCAAATCTTTTTTTGTTGTTTTAGCTAAAACTGACCTGTTTCATTGTCTTTGGACTCTTTTCCTCAAGTATAGAGCAAAAAATAAATGCTGGATGATGGAGAGTTTAGATTATGGTTAATCAGTGTTCTAATGTACTGCAATAAAAGATACCATGCTATCTGTAAGGTGAAGATGGTCTTTACTTGGAAAGCAGTTTCACTAATATTAATAAAAGTAAGTTATTGAAAGACAAAGGGGAATAATTGAAATATTTTTGTTTCCTCGAAATTATATATTAGAGGTTGGACTAATGGCTTGCTTTTAGCTTGTAACTTTTTGCATACCTATAAAAACCTGATACAGTCTACTGCATTAGCAAGATCAGAGAGAAGGTTTAAAGTTCATCAAAAAACATTTTGCCACATGAAGTTCAAAATCATCTGACACATATGATAATTAAAGGATGAGTATTGGAAGAGTAAGAAACTTGGAGAGAACATGAAATTAAAAAAAAAAAAAAAAGAACTGTAATGTAAATTGGCAAAATTTGCAGAATTTTATGATTCATGATAGATGCATTTGAGTGTATAAGTAGATTTCAAAAGTCAGTACTCATCTAGGATGGCAAATGTATTCGTTTCTTCAACACATTTATTTAACACCTACTATGTGCCATTCTCCCTACTGAATACTGGGATTCAGCGGTGAACAAGATAGCTTTCATACACATTGTGTCCTACGGTGGGGGAAAGTATGAAAAAAGCAATTTCCATAAAATGTGGGAAATAGTATTCATTTATTCCACCATCAATTAATTAATAAGTGCCTAGAGTGTACTTGGAAGGAAAGGGGGGACCTTCTGGTAGAGGTCTTAGTGAAAGCCACACAAGCCCTTAAGGAAGAATGAAAGCTTAGGAGGAAGCAGTGCATATGTAGGTAGAGGAAACTATGCTTTCAGCTGAGAAAGCAGACAAGAGTTCGGTGTGACTCGCACAGACAGAAACAGCGTGGTGAGCAATGAAGCTGGAGACCTAACAGCTAACGCTGAATTTACAATCTGGGCCAGCATCTCGGTACAACGCTGTGAGGTAGCTGCTATTATTATCCCCACTTTAGAGATAAGGAAATCGAGGCCGCAAGATCGCACATCTAGGAAGTACAGAGCCAGGAATTGAAACCAGCACTCTGGCAGTAGAGTCTCCACTTTTAATTGCTTGAGGTCAGAGAGGGACAATTATCGGCACCAAGTTTTGTCTTTAGACTAGGATGAAGGGAAACCATCGAAGCACTCAACTAGGGAATGAGATACTCCCATTTGCCTTGTAGATGGATCATTCTGACAGCAATGTGGAGAATGGACTCAAAAGGAACAAAGTGAAGATATTGGTTAGAAGCTATTGCAGTGGTCCAACAGAGAGATTCTAGAGGCCAGACTAGGATACTGAAGGAGGAATGGAGAGAAATGAGAGTTTTAAAAGATGTTTAGGGGATAGAACCAAGATGATTTAGTAACTGACAAGGGGGCACAGGATGGGTAAGGTGTCAAAAAGAGCTCCTGGGGCTTCCCTGGTGGTGCAGTGGTTGAGAGTCTGCCTGCCGATGCAGGGGACACGAGTTCGTGCCCCGGTCTGGGAAGATCCCACATGCCGCGGAGTGGCTGGGCCCGTGAGCCGTGGCCGCTGAGCCTGCGCGTCCGGAGCCTGTGCTCCGCAACGGGAGAGGCCACAACAGTGAGAGGCCCGCGTAATGCAAAACAAAAACAAACAAACAAAAAAAAGAGCTCCTGTGTTTCTGACCTGGATAGACGCTGGTGCTGTCGCCCAGCCTGGGAATAGAGATGGCGGGGACCAGATTTGGGGTACGTGATGAGCTCAGGATATGGGACTTTAAAAAAAATATTTAGGTTGGGCTGGGTCTTCGTCGCGGCACTCAGGATCTTCATTGCGGCATGCATGATCTTTTTTTGTGTTTTTTAGTTGCGACATGTGGGGTCTTTTTAGTTGCAGCGTGCGGACTTCTTAGTTTTAGCACGCATGTGGGATCTGGTTCCCTGACCAGGGATCGAACCCGGGTCCCCTGCATCGGGAACGCGGAGTCTTACCCACTGGACCACCGGGGAAGTCCCAGGATGGGACATTTCGAGTCTGAGGCTCCTTTGAGACATCTGAGTGGAAATGTTTGGTATGTAGCTGAATCTCAGGAGAGAAAGACTGGACTGGCAGGGAGTTAAATCATCTTCAGCACGTAGAAATAGGAGGAGTCATTCCCACGCAGTGGGAGGAGGCTGGACCGCTCGTCTGTCTTTCTGTCTACATTCCCGCACAGCAATTCTCTGAGTCTGCTGTTGTCTACTTGTTGTGTTCCCGCATCCTCGCCCTCATTTTCCTCTCTCACAAAGTAACAGAAGGTGAGAGAAGGGAAGTGAACCCTTATCCGCTTCTTCAGATTTCCTGCCCCATACTTCTTCATTCTGCTTCCTCTTCCTGGTTCCCATTTTCAGCTAAGAGTAAGTTATCTATCATTCTTTCAGGCCACAGAACCAGGAGAAACCCCTGACTGTTCCGCGCTATAACCAACCACCCATCGTGTCCTAGGAGTCTCCCGCAGTAAGATCTTCAGAGCAGGGCCCCATGGTTCAGTCATTCTCTCTTCTCCTTCTCCCATCTGAAAGTCCTTTTTACATGACAGCAGGCTCATCTTTCTAGAGAGCAAAGCAGATCAAGCCACTCTCTTGTGTAAAGAAACTCAAGAGTTCTTAATAACATTCAAAATGTAGCCCGAGAACTTCAGGGTCAGGAGGGAAGGAGGGAAGGGATCTATGTGTACTGAGAACCCATCATGTGGCCACGTGCTTTGTGGGCTGATTCGGTGTACTAACAGCAAAGAGATGGCATGCTCAAATTAGGTAAATGAAGGAGAGTTTATCTACAAAGGAGCTACTTCAGAGGTGTGGGTGTAGGAAAGGAAACCACAAGAGATAGTGCAGTAACTGGGGGAGAGGGTGGGAAACCTAGGGGAATGTTTTAAAAATCTAGATATTTCCAAATATTTCCCCAATAAGTTACAATGATTTACAGTCCTCCCAATAATGTCGAAGAGTAACCATTTTCCGTCATTTATGCCAGCATATAATGTTTTCAATCATTTCAATTTTTCCCAACCCAATGGGTTGGTGAGGGGGCAGGGAAGAGAAATCTCATTGTTTAAATTGCATTTTCATGAAGGAACATCTCTCCATATGTTTATTGGCCATCTGTCTTTTATTAATGAGGAAACTGAAGTTAAATACTTTACCCAATATTACACAGCAAATAAGTGGTAGAAGCAGATTCAAGAGTCAAACATAAATCCATCCACTCTTCAACCTCTTCTATTCCCACTTCACTATCTACCCTCCATGGTACGGCATATAAGACCTTTCAGAATCTGACTCTTACTGGCTTTCCCTTTTTATCTTCCCTTTCTCCCCAACTTACCTCTAATTCAGTGGTCCCTGAACCCATCATGCCCTTTGAGACTTTGTTACTTTGCACATGTTTTCTCCCCAACATTTTCTACTTAGTGAATTTCCATTCTCCCTTCAAACCCTGGATAAAGCACTCCCACTTAGAATTATTGCTTGACTTATTGAATTAGCTAGGTGAGCCCTCTGTTCATTTGTAGATTCCAGTTTATATCACATTTTATTGTGATTACCTATTATTCATCTGCTCTTCCCCTGGACCACAAGCTTTCTCCTCACACTGTTTCCTTTGTCATTCACCTCTGTCTCCATGTACTTTGCCCAGCACAGGGCTCAGAGTGGGTGTTTGATAAGAGATTGCTGGATAGATATTAAATTAAAAGTAAGAAGCTTTAAATTACAAACAAGAATAAAATAAGGGGAAATAGCTAATCTATAAAAACTTGTTGACCTCCTACCACAAAATATGTGAAACATTATGTCAGCCAGCCTGGGGGAGCAGCCCTCTGAGCTCTCTGTCCCCCAGGCTGCCAGGCTTCTGCTCCCCACTGCGCCTTTGTCCTTCCATAGAGAGGACCCACGGGGAGGTAGGAGACATTTGGGCCGAAAAGTATCCACTGAGAAAAGAAAGCTGGACTTTATCCTAAAATCCTTGCAATTGAGTTTTGTTATCAGAGAATATCCAAGTTTTTCTTGAACACCTGAATACAGGGAAATTCCCTGTGAAATTAGGTCGTATACTGCATATGGTTCTCTCTCTCTGCCAGCCTTTGTTTGTTCCCGGATTTCGAGGTTTAAAATAAAATAAACTGAGTTTTCCCCTTTCTCAGGCATATTTCTAAGTCCTTCATGCATCTATGTCCAGACTACCTTGGATAATCACCTGCATGAGTAACCTGTTGCTGAGAAGTGTTCCCTTCCCACCCTCCCCTGCTCTGCTCTGGGTCATAGGGAACCCGTATCCTCAGGTTCAGCAGTGACAGGTACTGGTGGGAGACTGCAAGGTGAGAGGAAAGGAGAAGCCAAAGGTACCTCTCCCCTCCCCAGGCCCACCCCAAACACTTACAGAGTCCAAGGTAAAAGGTCAAGGGGAGGCCCCCATACCACATGTCTCTATGCATAAACATTTAAGAGTTACAAAGCAAGCCGACCGATTGTTAAATAAAGCACACTCTGTCCTCCTACCTCATCAGCTCTGCCTACGCGTCAACTCTGAAGGCTAGCTGGACTCTAGGGGTTCCACGCCTGGACATGGTGATGCAGGAAAAGTGGCCCTTATCCCTATCCCCACCCTCACCCTCGTGCCACTTTGGCCTGGCCTCTGGCCTGCCAGTTGCTTCTTGTGACGTTTCAAGCACATATACTTACTTCACTTAACTTCCTTCCAACCCTACAAGGTTGTTTTATTAACATCCCTATTTTACAGATGAGGACGCTGAGGCACAGAGATGTTAAATACATTTGCTCAGTCACACAGGCATTTCAGAACCCAGACTGAAGTCCAGCTTGGTTTTAATCTTAACTACTGTACCATTTGCTCCCCAGAGCTGATATTGTCATTGATCATTTATATTTATATTTTATTATTATATCACTGTCCAAACGTCCAAGCTCCATCCTCTTTATCCCAAATAGAGCACACTGGAGGTGTGGCCCACTGCAGGTGGGGGCCAGAGGCCTGCACGGTCCCTGGGATTAGGCTCAGGTCATTGGGACAAAGGGTCCCAGTGTGGCCTAGAAGCAGGTGCGCAGGTTTTGAGGCCATAGGTACCTCTCTGTAGCCCTAAGCACTCCTGCCTCCAGGGCCAGGGTGGAGAGCTCACAACTGGAGGAGGCCACCGTGGGCTCTAAAGCTCTCAAGTGCAGACCCAGCTGCGGTCCCTTCTAGCTCTGGTCTAGGGGACGCCCTGTCCCCTCCCTTTGTGCCTCAGCCGGTGACTGTCTCCTGCCCGGCTCTAGCTGGTGTCACCTCCTCTCCTGCCCCTCCAACCCAGGAGAGCCCTGGCTCCTGATTTTTGTTAATCTCTGGATTTCCTAGCTGTCTCTTGTTGGCTTAAAGCCCCCTTGTAGCTCCAGTGTAACCAACACTCTGTATTAAAATCTTTGTTCTAAATGCTCAGAGATGTTTCTCTTTTACTGACTGGAATCTAGCTGTTATAACAGCAAGTCATTAGGATTTTGGCTGGGGCCATTGGGAAAACGGTCAAATCTTGGTGTACCTCCTCCATCTAATGAATGAGCTTGAAAGGTTCTGTGACACTGAAGGAAGTATCTCCATTGAGGGAAGCCACAAGTTCACATCGGCAGGGCTAGTTTTCCGAAATCTTAGTATAAGAACCATTCCACTGCTAACCATTGCATTTCTCCCAGAACTGACCTGGACAGTTATTTGCAGTGGACTCGCTTCTATACGCACACTACCATTTTATAAAACTTTATGAAAACCAGACTTTGTACACTGTTCTAAGTTTTGCTGCATCAAAAAGAAGTTTAAATATTTTCATTTAATGTGGAAATATTTTTAGATGAGGAAGATGATTAAGTGTTGAAAATGTAGCGATCTGTTTGGCACAGAGAGAAAAGAAATATGAAGAATTTTTAATAAAAATCTGACCACAATGGTGTTGGAACACAATCTGTCTGAAATACAAGACAGATATTTTATCCCACAGGCTAAGCTGACTCTACTAATAGTTTTGGACAGTTACAGGTGTAATTTTAGCTACCAAAGGGAACACAAATTGTATAAGAGTGCGATAGAAACAATGGGAAATGCAATTAACTTTTTTAAAGAAAAACTGAATATAAAGTTAACAGAGCTAATACGAAGCATATTTTCATAGACTTTCACCAACAATGTATGTGAATCCAAGCTATTATGAAAATCAGATTTACTGGCTGGCCTTCTTATACAAAGAATATGGAGTGAGAAAATTGTTTTTGCTGTGAGCTCTGGCTGTAAACATTAAATAAACCTTGCACCTAATACAATTATTTTTCATATGTTTGGTTTATAAAATTGTCTTTAGAGAAATATCCAAAATAATAATGATAATGGATACTTATCTGGAAAAAGATCTGTTCTCGTCATCCTTGCTTCTACATAGTAAGTAAGGATCTCTCTCTCTCTCTTTTTTTTGTCTACATGGCTTTAATTTACCATTGCAAGATGCAGCGTGTGTGGGGAAAATATGTGGAGAGAAAGCTTTTATGTGTTTTTTTGATTAAAAAAAAAAATGAGTGCCACCAGTCCGTGAGTGATCCTAAAATAACAAAGCAGTTATATGTGTGTATGTGCACGCTGAAAAGAAAACTTTTGGTAAGGAAACAGATTTAAGTTTCAAGTTTCCAAAGATCTATTTTAAATGACAGCAAGGAAAAAAATATTATAAAAGTGATGAAAAATATCCCAGCAGTATCCTTTCAGAAAGCCATTTAACTTCTGGTGGTTTAAGTTGTGCAATGTAATTTCTACAGCCTTTGAGATATGTGGGCGCCCTCACTGCTATTTATGTTCCCAATACTCGGAATCAAATGCTCCATTAGGGCTCTGAGAAGACAGGAGTTTCCAGAAGAGTTTGGTAATTGCCCATTCATTACTCAAAAACAATGACAGGGAATCACGGTCTTTTTTTCCCTAAGTAATGCTGGCATGTGGTCTAAGCCAGGCACAGGAAGAGGCAGGAAAGTGTCAACTCAAAAGGCTTCTGCAGACCAGTTAGTAATACTGTGCATGGACTTAAGTCTTCACTGAAGGTGAAGCTGTTCCTCTCCTGTGTCTGGAGGCTAAGACCTCTTTCCACCCAACAATGCTCTTACACATGCAAGCTCAGGCCTGACCATGCTGGTAAGAAAGCTACCCCTACATGAAGCAAGGAAAGAGACGGCACACAACTCCTGCTCTAGATTTTCCACGGACAACGTCCTCTGTACTGTGGACAATGTTATTTGTGCACATTACAAGGTGATGAAGTACACTTCCTTGGGCATAACTAATAATGTTGTTATCATTCCTCTGATGGTTGCCATGGAATTTGCAGACCCCTGTCCCGCTAACATCACCTTGCTGGTGCCCTTTCCACTTTTATATTCCAGCTGTGTGCACTGGGCCCAACGGCGTGCAGTAGGTTAAAACAGCAGATATTTTTAAGCACGTTTAGAGAAACTTCATTTTTGTATTTCTGTGAGGACAGTAGAATAACTCCCCATTTTATAGATGGTACAACTGAGGCTTTCGCTAGTAACTGATGCCAGGAGGGAACCTAAATTTCTTAGCTCCCAATTCAAAGTACTGTTGTTTCTGTGGATTTGGGCTCTAGTCCCATTTACTTTCTTGACGTCACCTCAGCATTACTGTAAAGCTGTATCATTGGGTTAATAAAGAACACTTTTTTCCTTGCTATGTCTCAGAAAGAGTTCAACTTATGATTTTTTTTTTTCATGGAATTAAGGATTTGGAATTTAGAAACTGATTCCTGGCCCCACTCCTGGCCATATTGCTTCTCTCCTGGCTTTGTGTCTCAAACTAAGCAGGTTTACAAAGTGAAGGTGGGAAAAAGTTTTGGAGGAGTTATACATTTCTCCAAGTACTTCTAGGTTGTAGTGTTTTCCTTTAAAATTAGACTATTAATACTTAGAATAAGAGGAACAGATATTTAATTAGTATAATTGGTTTAAAAATATAAAGGGAACCAAATCCTCTGTTCTTTGAAAAGTTTTGTTTCTAACAAGCTTCTTCTCCCACCTGGAGTTTCACATCAATGGGATAATTTTGTTCTCTCCCCAGTAGAGACTTTAGTGTGTGGGTGCAGAGGGATGCTGGGGACTTCCATCTTGGAGACCCAGGATACCCGTCAGGTGCTTTCTGATAATCATTGTGCTGGAGAGGAAATCTCCTCTGACATCTTACCAAAGGTTCTCGCTATAGCCCGACAGTCCTTTTGCTCTTTTTGGTGAAGATCAATGAAGACTGTTGTACGAATGACCCAGGCATCAGACAGCTTTGGAGTTTACAGCATGAGCAACTGTATCTTAAAAAAACCTGGTAGAATTTTACATGAATTGTAATCTCTTATGTTCTCATCCACCCAAGTGAAATATCACTTGAATCAACCTTAAAGGATAATGTCTAAAGATCATACCAGAAAAATAGAGTCATATAACAGCTCCACTTAGGAGAGCTCATGGTTACATAGATTCATATTTATTGTAGGTCCAGTAAAACCTGACCATCATAAAACCTCCAGCTTGGGGAAATAGGGCTAGCCTCTATGAAGAGTCAGTCAGGCTAAAGGAGGTGCCTCTGTTTAAAAATTTCCCCTCTGGTTGCACATCCTAATCTCGTGCTTACACGTAGCTTTGAATTTTTCTAAGTGTTAAGTAAGGAAAAGAAAAATGCCTGTGATTGGTTTTATCACATAAAGAGTCTGAACAAAATAGTGTCAGTGTTAAATCGTGGATTGCCTCTTCACAGACCTTTTAGATAGATGTCCCCTCACCATAACCTCTGTGCTCTGTGGGTCCCAAGTGACTCTGCTGGCTTCCAACAGCCTCTGTGTTCATGTGGCTCGTTGGGAAATCCCACTGTTTTCCTGCCAAAGGGTTTGTTACCTAGGTTTAATTTCTGCTTGGAATGAAAAGTATAGTTAACTTGTTTCTGTGGGCTTTTTAAGAGCGATATGCAAAACCAAAGTTAGAGCAACGGAAAACAAACATTTAAGAAAGCACATACTTAAGGGGGGGCAGATTCAAACTGGGGAGGCTGATTTCATAAAAGGGACAGGACTGTGTGTGGTCAGAGAGGAGGAAAAGTGTGCATGATTCGTCTGCTTTTGGAGACCCACCTCCCTTAGAAGTGGCGTCCCGGGAGCTGGAAGTTCAACAAAACCCTACAAATTGATAAAAAGTCAACAACCTAAATGGATCTGATTAATAATCAAAGGTGTAATTACTTCTCAGTTACAAAGTCTCTAGTGATCCCCAGGCCTCATAAAAGTGACCAGATAGCGAGAAAAGTCATTCCTTAGGAACTTTGCACTGAAGGGGTTTACGCAGAGATGTTTTCTTCCAAGAGGGGAAGAGCATTGTTACAGAACCACGGAGAGAGTGAGGTAAACGAACATTTAGCGGCGTCCCTCTCCAAGAGGAAGAGACGAGAAAATTTAATAAAACAAAATATACCCACTCCCCAAAACGTCGAACTATGCTGTTTTTCGGAGGAAAGATAAAAGAACTACGATTCTTATAAAAACCAATATGGTGCTGAATTTGAGGGGTACAATGGGGAAAGTTACTGCTGTGATATGGGTGGGTTTCTTTTCTCTATTTCTAGGTGGCAAAGGCAGCAGTCATTTGAATGCCATCGAACAGCTTTTCAGCTAACACAAAAGAGCAGACGGTTCCACTTATTTCTGAAATTGGATGCAATCATATCTGTGAATCACGCAGCAGCAAACCACCGTAATCTGCATTACAATACATTATCCTGCCACGCTCCCTAACTGCAGTCTACCGCGGCAACAGAAACACTTTGCGGTGACCTGCACCGCGTCTGCCAAAGCGCCGAGCTGCGCTAAGGCAGGAAAGAGACAGAAAAGAACCGCTTTCTGCTGCGAAAAAAGAGCAAATTATAACAGGACTCAAGTCTCAGCTAATGCAAGACTAGCATCTTCTTGTTCACAGTTTGCATAATTAGATATCATGAATAGGGTGGGTTTTTTTTTTTGTTCTAAAAATACTCCTGCTTTGTTTAAATCAGCTATTTCCTTAACAGCATGACTTTGCTACCAGAATTAGTGAGGTAGTTAGGGCAGCGGCAGAGAGAAGGTACCTTTAGTTAACATTTAGAAGAAAAAAAAAAAATCACTTTATGGACTATTTCCCCCTGCTGGCTCTCAGCAATTGTCAAAAGAGGCCTAGGTTTCCAACACCACGTAACCAGAGAGGCAGCCCTACTGGAATGGTGATGTGAATTGAGTCAGGAGTTTGAGGGTCAGAGGGGCCCCAGGGCCCTAGTACTGCCGAAACCAACTTTTATAACTTCCCTAAAATAAGACATTCAGAGCCACTACCAACATCTTCGCAGATTAAAATCCTTAATACAGTGGGGCCCAGGGTAGCACTCCAAATGATAACATCTCAAAGTTCAAACCCAAAGGAAAATATAAAATACTTTCTAGGCTTTACTGGTTTGAATGCTACTCCATTTCCCCCATAGGATGGTGGGAGGAAAGGGGACACATTGCTTGACTTCCTAATCTCCAGCTGCTTTTCTGTTTTCCTTCTCATTTACTCATAGTCAGCGTGTTATGAAGAGCATTTAACTTTCAAGGGAAGAAGCAGGCATCAGGCTCTTTCAGGAACTAGAAAGTCATTAAAAAGTCCCCCCTGCTGCCCCCACGGCCTGTTAGCCTGACTAGTTGCAGCTGAGGAGCTAGAGTGACAATGACCAGTCCTGGGGTCTATCTTGGTATCATACACCAGCAGGACCTCATGAAGGGGAGGCTGTGAAGAAACTATGTGTTCATTCTTCCAGGTCTCCAGAAGTCCAGGAACTGGCTGGAGAGCCCTGGGGGCCAGGTGATCCCCCAGCAGTGCTCTCACTCTTCTCCCATGCTCTCCAAGGGTGGTGGCCCTCAGTCAAAGCAGCCCCTGGGGGAGACATTCAAATTTCTGTCTCTGTCTCTCAGTCCTCGGGACCTGTCTGAAGGCCCAAGTGACAAAATACCCTAAATGGCATCCAAAGATCAAGGCTATGTTATCCTTGAATATGCCTTTTAATACACTTTTAACTGTTGTTATTTTAAATTTGCATTAATGATCCTTAGGCTTCCGGTGACTAAGGCAAAGAAAATGGCACCAAAGCTTTTATTTTAGCCTTTATTTATGCATTCAATAAAATGCATCTTCCTACAATTCTTGCATTTATATAGAAGCTATTAGCAAGATCTTTCAGACCTGGACATCATTCCTTTTTGTAAGGGAAATAATAATAGCCATTGTAACAATACTGTG
The DNA here is from genome assembly GCF_008692025.1 of Phocoena sinus. NCBI lineage: Eukaryota > Metazoa > Chordata > Mammalia > Artiodactyla > Phocoenidae > Phocoena > Phocoena sinus. The sequence goes on from NC_045769.1 coordinate 36,154,324, forward strand.
ATAAATGATGTATTGTGGACTATTTCTATTTCTGCTAGAAAAAGCTAGACCCTAATGCCTCCTGGCTCTTGTTTCCGTACCACTGTAGCCTGAAAGCTCAATGAAATACGACTTTTCCTTTCTCCTCCTCAAAGTCATGGGAACAAAGGGAATACCATCCTGTGTCAGACCTTCCACGCATCTCCAGTAGATTGGGGTGTCAGGGGCTATTGTCATCCTCATGAGAGCACATAAGAAAATTAAAAAGACATTCCCCAGGTAACCCCACCTTCCCATCACCACCAGTTAGAAACTGACATCTGTGATCCCATCTAAACTCTGAATAAACGAATTTCGCAAAGATTTGAGATAACAAGGTTTTTAAGAATACTCTGAAACTTGAACTTCTTTTTATTTGATCTAAAATTATTCTTTTCATAGATCTGGTAATCTGAGCTTAGATAAGTGGGTATTGTCACCTTTCATGATGTAACTTTGATCAGCTTTCCAGAGAGAAATGTGCTACTTTTACAGTCTAATCTCAGCAGAGAAACCCCTTAAAACCCAGGATTCTTTTCCATATCATTTTATGGATAAATTTACAGCATGTTTTGTATTTCTTGAGATATAGTGACCAGAGCTGCATGGAGTGCAGGTTTGGAAATAAGCCCTGTTGTTGTGCAGAGTGACCTAACACCTGCTGACAGCTTCCAGTCCTCCCAGTGCTTGGTCTCATATCATCTAAGTAAGGTTGACCTTCATGTTTCTAAGGAAAGACACTTAAAAAACACAACAACCGGGCTTCCCTGGTGGCGCAGTGGTTGAGGGTCCGCCTGCCGGTGCAGGGGACATGGGTTCATGCCCCGGTCTGGGAAGATCCCACATGCCGCGGAACGACTGGGCCCGTGGAGCCATGGCCGCTGAGCCTGTGCGCCCGGAGCCTGTGCTCCGCAATGGGAGAGGCCACAACAGTGAGAGGCCCGCGTACTGCAAAAAAACAAACAAAAAATCCCCCACAACAACCTTCAGACCTCTGCAGATGAAAATTTGAATGCCTTTGTCTCATCTTAATATAGACTCCGTTGAAATAGGCAGTAAATTAATCAGTATTATGAGTTTTAATCAGTAACATGAGAGATAGAGTAAATCTAGCTATTGTGCATTAATTTCTGGGGACATTTGAAATTTTTACTTATTGACACTAAGAGATGGAATTTTCCAAAGTGTTAGACTCTGTTGAAGCATGAATCCTGACATAGTTTCATTTAATCGTGTGTAAGCTCTAGGGTAAGTTTTGAGCATTTTACAAAGTACCCAGTGATCTCTATTTTCTTACTCAAGGCCTGGCACATCTGGTGTTGATTTCTTGTGCCAGAAAAGGTGACAGCAATCCAAGTTGAAGGGTGCTGGTGCCTAGATTGGGATAATTCTGTACTGATGTGTTCAAGGGGGAAAGAACGAGGTTCCATCAGGCAGGCACTGATGTGGCACAAGCTCCCCCTTCCACCTACTCTTTTCTCCAAGGCCGCTGCCAGCTAACCCTGCATTTCTCATGTTGATTATAAGTGAAGCTTTGACAAGGGGGCATTCTGGGTATCAGACAACCGCATTATAATTCTACTGAAAAGTGTTCTTATTGTTTCTAAATTACTAGTTACAGTGAGCAGCCCTGGTGACTTGGAGGGGGAGGAGGCATTTTGAACAAACACATTTAACCTTTAAAGCTGGTCTTTGTAAAAGGGGGAGAGTCACAGATAGAGATCACCTGTATACCTCAATAAGCAAAGGGCCATCTGCTTTGGAAGAAGTGGACCCCATTAAGTTAATCAGTTGCAAATACTAAAGAACCTCTGGGGTACATGTCAGAAATAACTGTGAACCTCCAACTAAGTTTTCATCTCCTAGCGACACACAGCATGCTTTTACCACAGCCCCACAAGCCAACAGAAGCCATCCCTTATTTTTTCTATTACACTTTTTTGCCGTAAAGGTCAGGGTATAGGCTATAAGGTCCCAATTGCGAGGGGCTCCATTACAGTGAATTTTGGGGGAGTGATCTAGATTCTAAAGTAAAGGTGAGGAAAGAACTCTGTCCCTTCAAATATTCACCCTATTCATGTTGTTTTCCAGAGAGAGCTTAATAAATGTAATGCAACTCTTGGACTCAAGGAAGTTAAAGTTACATTGAGACTCCTTTGTCCAGTGGATATTTTGTGTGATATATGTGTACTGCCTAATAGCCCTGTATTTTGAATAGTCTATATAATCAACACCTCTCTTATTTTCTTCAGTTTTCTTGCCTGATTCCAAGACCTTCTTTAATTCCTCAGAATTTTTGAATTCTGTTTACTGACATGTAGACAAAATCACAAAGGCAAGTGATATCTCTTAGAAAAAAGGGATGTTATCTGGATCACAGCAGGTTTTGAATAATAATGTATTTAAGAAGCAAAACCAGAATGTTGTCCACTGTGGGTACCATTCCCAGCAGGTCTGGCCCTGCCCCCCAGAGAAGACCAAAATGTCAGTTTCCCTGCACTATTGTGGTCGCTGTTGTAATAAGAGAGGATAATAGCTAGGTTTTTTTGGTTTCAAACAACTGATTTATGATGCAAAACTGCTGAATATTTCTGGTAAGGGAATGCATTGTTCTTTTTTGTTTCTTTCTGAAACTGAGACCTTGAATATTTTTTTTTTTTTTTTTTTTTTTTTTTTGCGGTACGCGGGCCTCTCACCGTTGTGGCCTCTCCCGTTGCAGAGCACAGGCTCTGGTCGCGCAGGCTCAGCGGCCATGGCTCACGGGCCCAGCCGCTCCGCGGCACGTGGGATCTTCCCGGACCGGGACACGAACCTGTGTCCCCTGCATCGGCAGGCGGACTCTCAACCACTGCGCCACCAGGGAAGCCCTGAGACCTTGAATATTTGACTAGAAATATTGAGGTACATCTTGCATTCCATATAGTGTTTCTGCTTCATTCACTCTAAAAAGATGGTTCTTTGGTCTCCATTCCCTTTACTTTATTCCCCTACTCCATTCCCCTGTCCTACTGTAATCTTAGCAAGTCACGGAACTCATCTTTTTTGTCAGTTTGGGTACCGTAGTTGAAAACAGAATTTTTTTGTTTGTTTGTCCTGAACATGAAGAACCCTTAATCAGCTGTTTTGAATTAAAGGTTGAATTTCTTTCATGTTTTAGAGATCAGAGTGTTGAGAATTATATGTTCATAAACTTAAAGAACTAAGTAAGATTTGCAAATGTTGGTAAGTGGTCATTATGTCACATACGTGTGTATGTTGGGAGTGGGACGGAAGGAAACGGGGGAAAAGTGTAGAACTTGGGGAAGAAGGGGAATGATGCTGAGGAAAATAGAGGGGTTCTTGTGAGGGATGAATGCACATAATGTGTGAAGATCTGAGGAGTAGAGATGGCTTCATAAACCACAGCCACGCCTGACTGTCTTAGGTGCCCTCGCTAGACCTTAAGTAAGTAACTCAATCCACTCATTTAAATAGGCCTGCTACGACCTTTCTCTGCAAAGGTCCGATTGGACTAAGTGAAGATGGCGAGGCTGCCATGAGTCATGGGAATGACGCTAGGTCTGACGCTAGAGACTACGCTCTGGTCCCTGACCTTCCACCAGCCATCTGCATGAAGTCTCAGGTCTTTGGGACTTTTGTTTCTTCTTCTGGAAAAATGAGATTATGGACCTAAATAATGTCAAAATCTCACTCAGCTATAAGGATCTAAGAGCTTCTGTATTTCTTGGCTACCTTGAAGTGGCTGAACGAGCCAGAGAGAAAGAAAGAGAGCCTCCTGGCAGCTGAAATGAAGCAGGCCTGTAGCTAAACATTAATCCCAATATCTGAATGTTGACTGAGGCTGAGGCTCAGAGGTGGAGCACAAGGATATTTTGCTACCTCTTTTTATTTATTTATTTTTATTTTTTATTTTTTTTTGCGGTACCCGGGCCTCTCACTGTTGTGGCCTCTCCCGTTGCGGAGCACAGGCTCCGGACGCGCAGGCTCAGCGGCCATGGCTCACGGGCCCAGCCGCTCTGCGGCATGTGGGATCTTCCCGGACCGGGGCACGAACCCGTGTCCCCTGCCTCGGCAGGCAGACTCTCAACCACTGCGCCACCAGGGAAGCCCCTGCTGCCTCTTTTAAGAATATCAGAGCTGTGGGACAAAGACAAAAGCACCTGTTCACACACGAACATGCACACACATAGAGACATGCCTCATATGTTTTTAAAGAAAAATAAGTTCTACTAAATGAATATTCTCATAGAAATTAAAGTTAGGGAGCAGCAGAAAGAGGACGAAATTTAGTTTCAGGATGCCCCAGCACTTACCACTTTGGCCATGTAATTGAATCTGGTTGATCTTAGTTTCCTTGTCTATACAATGGAGACAATATGTATGTTCTAGGTGCTTTGTGAGAATTAAACGAGAGTGTATATTCAAAAGTGCTTCATAAAATGTACAGTTTACACAGGCATTGTTATTATCCAATCATTACAGCCATATGTATAGCAAAATATGTATAGCTTAAACCCAAAGCATTCCCTAGAAAGCTTGGGGGTTCTATGAGAGAAAAGCCCTCCCCAAACCATTTGGGAAGTCACCGGTTCTGCTAATTCAACAGGCGATGTTTGCAAGTTGTTCTGATGGAACTCTGAGCCTCCATAAACCATCCCCTTTCCACCTAAAATGACAAAATCATGCTGATAGGAGCAAAGAGCTAGAATGTCAGCATTCACATTTTACAGTTGAGAAAACTAAAGTCTCCACAGACATAAGATGTATGACTAAGGTCAACTCAGCCAGTTGGCAGCAGGACCCTGGGTAGATTCCTGAATTCCTGATGCCCTATCATTTTTTTAAAAAGACTTTTCTTCATTACCATTATTTTAGTTAAATCTAGTAAACCTATGGGAGTTACCCTTAGACTGAATGGCAATTAGTAACCTAGGTCCTTGGTATTAATTACTTGAAATGTGTGGGAAAAATAAAATAGACAATGGAAAGCAAAGTTTAGAGCAAGGGGAAAGAAAGCCTTAGCACCTTTCCCCCCATTGTCTAGATATATTAGTCTATAAATATATAGTCTCTATTTCTCTATATCACTAAAAACCACCTAAGATGCCCCTGAATATTGGGGGCAGGGGGAAGGGGACACTGGAGACATATTTATCCAGCAGTTACCAGTGGATAAGTGAATTCCTTCTAAAATTTTACTTTGGGCCCAAGATTTATCTAAATATGTCACTGTTTAGACTGCTAAAAAATATGGTATAAAATTTCCGATTCTCATTTCACAATATGTTAATCTTTCTTTCTTTATTCCTCCCAAATGTTTTTAAAACAATCTCTTTCTGGGACAATTGGATCTTGTGTATCCTGTCAAATTTTAGTAGAAAGCAAATTTTTATAACCAAATTATAAAGCTTTCAATACTGAGGCTTATTTACAATGGAAACATTGACAGAATGTTAACTGTAGTGGCTTCAGTGATACATGCACCAGTGAGGTAGAATTTCCAAATTGGGAAAATGCTGAAACTCTTTAGTATCTATGTTAATAAGCTTCCCTGAACATTGTGCACTGCCCCACCATCCCCCTCCCCATTTCAAGGGTATCTGATCCATTTTTGGAATGAATTTTTAGATTTGACATCAACTTTATACATCCCTTGAAAAAGAGATCTGAATGTTGCAGATTTTTAAAACTGTGAAACGTGTTCTTGTTTCCCCAGTAATTGATTTAAAAAGCGAGACTTAGCAGAGCAGTATCCTACAGCCATCCGATGCTTGATCTTAAATTTAGCTCTCATTGACTAGGGTTAAATCTTCCAGGAGAAAGTAGCACTTTGCTTTTACCTCAGAACCACAATTGGGAGGGGAAGGGGAAACTTAAATCCAACCCTTCCTTTGAAAATCGCTTTCTGAGTTCAAACCTGGGTGGCTATGAATAAAATTTCTCCAAGAGGCCAGACAATTTTTATCCCCTTTGAATAACAGCAGAAATTCCTAATACTTCTCTTTCCAAGGTCTTAACAGGCTTCACAGACCAGGGTTAAGGTTTATAATGAAATTAAAAAATAATAAGAACATGACTGAGAGATTGAAGCTCTGATGAAAAGAGCAAACCCTTATATAAAGCTATTTGTAGCCCAGGGGCCTGAGAGCAGAACTTTCAGTTCATCTAGATCACCTCCCCTGATCTAAACAGATAATCGGACGAGGATTCCATTCAGGTCCGGAATTGTTCAGAATTGTTCGTGTGCTTTGTGGCAGCCACAAACCCCTGGTTTTGTGCGAAATGAAAATGAATAGGACACAAACAAAAGAGCAACTCGAAAGAAACAGCATGCCCAACGGCCAACTCCCGAGTCGGAGGGACCCGGGGACACCCCAAATGAAGATAATTTAAGTGGAGGAGAAGGTTTTTGAGAGCTCTTTCCTCTTGGAGTTCCGAAAGAGTTGTTGCTACCAAACGTACGGAAAAGCAAAAGGAGAGAGAGACATTAAGCATTCGCCTGCCAGGGGAAGAAGCGGAAACGGTAGCAGCCGCGGTGCCTGAGAAATAGGAAAGAAATGAAATTAGAGGAGAAAGTGAAACTCACCAGCTGAGCTCCCCTTTCCCAAGCTGACAATCACCAAAAGAGGGCAAAGGGGAAACAATGCATAGAATTAAATGTGAGCACATGGATTCTAGGGGATTTAGTGACCTAAGAGGTGTCGTCCGCTTGGTATACTAATAGTTTCTTTTTGCAAATATAATCCTTTGGCTAATGTATGCTTTTTAAGACATCGATCTCAGCTTCTTTTCTGTTAGGGAAGGCTACCAAACCGCCTCATTGATCAAATAATTTGCCCTGAAACAGATGAAAGAATCATGGAGAAGGAAAACAGAACATCTTTGATGTGCTCCTTTATCAGAAATGTGTGTCAAAGGTCAAAAAAGCGGTGCTCCAGAGTCTCTTAAACATGTCACTGTCATAACATAAAAACTGACTTACTAACTTAGATTATTTGGAGAGTTAAGTGCTTGTGTTATTGCAAATTAAACTAATTAGTATCATTTCCTGACAGCTGCAGCGAGTGTTAGCAATTCCACGAGTTTTCTTCAGCCGTTCATGTGGGATACACAGAGGGGAGACAGATCTGTGATTTAATGGAATGGCATCGGCTTATCATACTAAGGGCACATCATTCCACTCCCAGCAGAGAACAGCTTCCACCCCCATCACTTCCCAGTTCATCCGTTATTGTTATCTTATTAACTTCTTACATAGGAAGAAGCACACAGACGTGAGGAGTCAGTGGTCTCTGAAAACAGCGATGAGATGGAAATGTGTCGGAATTTGCTTGTAATATTACCCTTTTGGAATTGCTGAGATTACCCACTTCTTCTTTTGAACCAAAATTGTAGCTGCCCATAAAACATGCTGGAACTAATTTCCTACAGCAGCTAACTTAATTGCTATAAAGCAGCTTTATCAAGATGCCCCGACCGGAGCTTCCAGCATCTGTAAATGAACAGCTAAAGCAAAGGCTTACGTATTTCATCAGCTTTCCTCTGGAGCCGATGAGCTTCTAACCATGAATGGCTGTCGAAGAATAACGATAGGTGCTTTGCAACATTAAGCACAGGGAAACTTACATAATGACTTCACCCCATTAAACACAAAAACTAAGGAATTATTGAGACTGGATACTATCAGCCACAATCTGATCCTCACAGCAATGAGTTTCTATATTGGTTAAAGAAGTGACAAACAGAAGCATGAAAAAGAAAAGGAGGAGAGAAGAAAGGCAAGACAGAATGAAATATATATATACATATATATACACATATATATATGTATATATATACATATATATATACATATATATATGTGTATATATATATATATATGTAAAAAGCAGAAAAACCAAGGATCTGTAACAGCTATGTAGCAAGGAGTTCAGGTCATAATGGACTCTTGTACTCCACTCCTGATTTTTTGTTCCTTACCCCTACTAATACTGATTTTTCAGCCCATATTTAATAAGACAGCAGAGGACTCAGCAACATCTCTGGGGCTATTTAAGGTGAAGCAGTTAAGAGGTGAAACAGGGAGCTAAGAGCAAGGAAAAAGAAAGAGGAACCTCTAATCTGTCCTGAAGGAATATAAATAATTTATCATATAAATAATTGACTTTCTTACTAATGACTCAACAGAGCAATTTATTGTGCTTTCTTCACTGTTTAGGGTTACTTTCTGCCTAGGACAGACTGAAGGATGACCTGAAAAGGAGTAGTAGGTCTGGCAACTAGACCTCATCAGCTATACACTAGAATCACTGATTAAAACAGAATCTCTGAGATGCGTCTTGGTATTTTCAAAAACCCCATGATGATGCTGATGGGCAGCAGGGTTAAGAATCTCTAGGATCAAAGGAACTAGGGTCAGCAAATCTGGAGAAGAGCCAAATGGCAAGGTGGTAAAGAGGATGGATCTCTTAAAATCTCCAAATTGTTGTTGAAAGGCAGGGAGAGTACCAGACATATAAGCAGCCTTGAGCTTAGAACTCAACTTCCAGGAAGACATCCTACGGAAGTGTATCTACGTGGGCCGTATTACTGGTTGCAACAGCAAGAGACTGTAAGAAACCTTAAAAGACAATTGGTTAAATAGATTGTGTATAACCACACAATGAAATACTACACAAAGTTAAGAAGAATGAGGCAGATCCTTCACTGCTAATGTGGACCAATCTTAGGACAAAACTATTAATTTAAAAAAGCAAGATAGAGAACAGCCTATATGGTTGTTATGCTATCATTTTTGTAAAAAAGAAAAAATGAGGATATACGTGTTTGCATAATCATAGACTATCTATGGAAAGATACTCAAAAATCTGGTAACCATAGTTGCCGTAGTTATCTCTGGGGAGGGGATTTGAGAAACTGGGGTTCAGAAGAAGAAGAGAGACTTTTCACCATATGCTCTTTCGTACTGCTTGAATTTTTTTTCAGTGTGCAGAGTACAGATATTGCCTCTAACATTAGTTGATTTTAAAAATTAAATCTCTTCAGTAAGATATGTTCTATTATTTTAATTCTTGTAGAATGCTACACTGCTATCACGTAGGCACGGTTGCATTTCTATAACTTATACTCTAAAAAAATCCTGTCATTTTTTTTTCCATTAAGCAAACTGATAATTCTGTGGGCTTAACTCTTTCTTCATGAAATTTTTGTTAAAATGATCAGCTTTTATTGTGATATTTATCCAGTTTGGTTCCATGCAATGGAACTATTGCTTATTGAGTCCTAATCAATTAGGGGTACACTGCTTCAATCGTGCTGTTGGAACACAAAAGATGAATGTTCTGACCACGATACCTGGTACATAGGAGGGCCTCGATTTGTCTTAGTTGGATGATGGAATAATGTAGGCATGAATGATAGAGAATAAAGCACAGAAACTTCAGAGATTGAACAGCAGACACTGCAAGTTCATGCCAAAATTTTCACCAGTCGACAGTTAAATGAGAATAGTAAAGACACGAAGTGGGTTTTTTTTTTTTTTTTTAAGCATCTTTATTGGAGTATAATTGCTTTACAATGGTGTGTTAGCTTCTGCTTTATAACAAAGTGAATCAGCTATTCATATAAATATATCCCCATTTCTCCTCCCTCTTGCGTCTCCCTCCCACCCTCCCTCTCCCACCCCTCTAGGTGGTCACAAAGCACAGAGCTGATGTCCCTGTGCTATGCGGCTGCTTCCCACTAGGTATCTGTTTTACATTTGGTAGTATATATAAGTCCATGCCACTCTTTCACTTCGTCCCAGCTTACCCTTCCCCCTCCCTGTGTCCTCCAGTCCATTCTCTACGTCTGTGTCTTTATTCCTGTCCTGCCCCTAGGTTCATCAGAACGAATTTTTTGTTAGATTCCATATATATGTGTTAGCATATGGTATTTGATTTTATCTTTCTGACTTACTTCACTCTGTATGACAGATTCTAGGTCTATCCACCTCACCACAAATAACTCAATTTTGTTTTCTTTTTATGGCTGAGTAATATTCCATTGTATATATGTGCCACATCTTCTTATCCATTCATCTGTTGATGGACACTTAGGTTGCTTCCATGTCCTGGCTGTTGTAAATAGAGCTGCAATGAATATTGTGGTACATGACTCTTTTTGAATTATGGTTTTCTCAAGGTATATGCCCAGTAGTGGGATTGCTGTGTCATATGGTAGTTCTATTTTTAATACTTTAAGGAACCTCCATACTGTTCTCCATAGTGACTATCAATTTACATTCCCACCAACAGTGCACAAGGGTTCCCTTTACTCCACACCCTCTCCAGCATTTATTGTTTGTAGATTTTTTGATGACGGCCATTCTGACTGGTGTGAGGTGATACCTCATTGTAGTTTTGATTTGCATTTCTCCAGTAATTAGTGATGTTGAGCATCCTTTCATGTGTTTGTTGGCAATCTGTATATCTTCTTTGGAGGAATGTCTATTTAGGTCTTCTGCCCATTTTTGGATTGGGTTGTTTGTTTTTTTGATATTGAGCTACATGAGCTGCTTGTAAATTTTGGAGATGAATCCTTTGTCAGTTGCTTCATTGGCAAATATTTTCTCCCACTCTGAGGGTTGTCTTTTGGTCTTATTTATGGTTGCCTTTGCTGTGCAAAAGCTTTTAAGTTTCATTAGGTCCCATTTGTTTATTTTTGTTTTTATTTCCATTTCTCTAGGAGGTGCTTTTATTTCCATTTCTCAAGGATCTTGCTGTGATTTGTGTCATAGAGTGTTCTGCCTATGTTTTCCTCTAAGAGTTTGATAGTGTCTTGCCTTACATTTAGGTCTTTAATCCATTTTGATTTTATTTTTGTGTATGGTGTTAGGGAGTGTTCTAATTTCATTCTTTTATGAGTAGCTGTCCAGTTTTCCCAGCACTACTTATTGAAGAGGCTGTCTTTTCTCCATTGTGTATTCTTGCCTCCTTTATCAAAAATAAGGTGATCACATGTGCATGGGTTTATCTCTGGGCTTTCTATTCTGTTCCATTTATCTATATTTCTGTTTTTGGACCAGTACCATACTGTCTTGATTACTGTAGCTTTGTAGTATAGTCTGAAGTCAGGGAGCCTGATTCCTCCAGCCATGTTTTTCTTTCTCAACATTGTTTTGGCTATTCGAGGTCTTTTGTGTTTACATACAAATTGTGCAATTTTTGTTCTAGTTCTGTGAAAAATGCCATTTGTAATTTGATAGGGATTGCATTGAACCTGTAGATTGCTTTGGGTAGTATAGTCATTTTCACAATGTTGATTCTTCTAATCCAAGAACATGGTATATCTCTCCATCTGTTCGTATCATCTTTAATTTCTTTCATCAGTGTCTTATAGTTTTCTGCATACAGGCCTTTTATCTCCTTAGGTAGGTTTACTGCTAGGTATTTTATTCTTTTTGTTGCAATGGTAAATGGGAGTGTTTTCTTAATTTCACTTTCATATTTTTCATCATTAATGTATAGGAATTCAAGAGATTTCTGTGCATTAATTTTGTATCCTGCTACTTTACAAAATTCATTCATTAGCCCTAGTAGTTTTCTGGTAACATCTCTATGTATAGTATCATGTCATTTGCAAACAGTGACAGCTTTACTTCTTCTTTTCCAATTTGGCTTCCTTTTATTTCTTTTTCTTCTCTGATTGCTTAGGCTAAAACTTCCAAATCTATGTTGAATAATAGTGGTGAGAGTGAACAACCTTGTCTTGTTCCTTGTCTTTGAGGAAATGGTTTCAGGTTTTCACCATTGAGGACGATGTTGGCTGTGGGTTTGTCATATATGTCCTTTATTTCGTTGAGGTAAGTTCCCTCTATGCCTACTTTCTGGAGAGTTTTTATCATAAATGGGTGTTGAATTTTGTCAAAAGCTTGTCAAAAGCTTTTTCTGCATCTATTGAGATTATCATATAGTTTTTATCCTTCAATTTGTTAATATGGTTTATCACATTGATTGATTTGCATATACTGAAGAATCCTTGCATTCCTGGGATAAACTCCACTTGATCATGGTGTATGATGTGCTGTTGGATTCTGTTTGCTAGTATTTCGTTGAGGATTTTTGCATCTATGTTCATCAGTGATATTGGCCTGCAGTTTCCTTTCTTTGTGACATCTTTGTCTGGTTTTGGTATCAGGGTGATGGTAGCCTCATAGAATGAGTTTGGGAGTGTTCCTCCCTCTGCTATATTTTGGAAGAGTTTGGGAAGGATACATGTTAGCTCTTCTCTACATGTTTGATAGAATTCGCCTGTGAAGCCATCTGGTCCTGGGCTTTTGTTTGTTAGAAGATTTTTAATCACAGTCTCAATTTCAGGACTTGTGATGGGTCTGTTTATAATTTCTATTTCTTCCTGGTTCAGTCTCGGAAGGCTGTGCTTTTCTAGGAATTTGTCCATGTCTTCCAGGTTGTCCATTTTATTGGCATATCGTTGCTTGTAGTAATCTCTCATGATCCTTTGTATTTCTGCAGTGTCAGTTGTTACTCCTCCTTTTTCATTTCTAATTCTATTGATTTGAGTCTTCTTTTTTTCTTGATGAGTCTGGCTAATGGTTTATCAATTTTGTTTATCTTCTCAAAGAACCAGCTTTTAGTTTTATTGATATTTGCTCTTGTTTCCTTCATTTCTTTTTCATTTATTTCTGATCTGATCTTTATGATTTCTTTCCTTCTGCTAACTTTGGGGCTTCTTTGTTCTTCTTTCTCTAGTTGCTTTAGGTGTAAGGTTAGAGTGTTTATTTGAGATGTTTCTTGTTTCTTGAGGTAGGATTGTATTGCTATAAACGTCCCTCTTTGAACAGCTTTTGCTGCATCCCACAGGTTTTGGGTCATTGTTTTTTCATTATCATTTGTTTCTAGGTATTTTTGATTTCCTCCTTGATTTCTACAGTGATCTCTTGGTTATTAAGTAGTGTATTGTTTAGCCTCCATGTGTTTGTATTTTTTACAAATTTTTTTCCTATAATTTATATCTAGTCTCACAGCGTTGTGGTCAGAAAAAATGCTTGATATGATTTCAATTTTCTTAAATTTACCAAGGCTTGATTTGTGACCCAAGATATGATGTATCCTGGAAAATGTTCCATGAGCACTTGAGAAGAAAGTGTATTCTGTTGTTTTTGGATGGAATGTCCTATAAATATCAGTTAAGTCCATCTTGTTTAATGTGTCATTTAAAGCTTGTGTTTCCTTATTTATTTTCATTTTGTATGATCTGTCCATTGGTGAAAGTGGGGTGTTACAGTCCCCTCCTATGGTTGTGTTACTGTCAATTTCCCCTTTTATGGCTGTTAGCATTTACCTTATGTATTGAGGTGCTCCTATGTTGGGTGCATAAATATTTACAATTGTTATATCTTCTTTGTGGATTCATTCCTTGATCATTATGTCATGTCCTTCTTTGTTTCTCGTAATAGTCTTTATTGTAAAGTCTGTTTTGTCTGATATGAGAATTGCTACTCCAGCTTTCTTTTGATTTCGATTTGCATGGAATATCTTTTTCCATCCCCTCACTTTCAGTCTGTATGTGTCCCTAGGTCTGAAGTGGGTCTCTTATAGACAGCATATATACGGGTCTTGTTTTTATATCCTTTCAACCAGTCTATGTCATTTGGTGGGAACATTTAATCCATTTACATTTAAGGTAGTTATTGATATATTTGTTACTCTTACCATTTTCTTAAATGTTTGGGGTTTGTTATTGTAGGTCTTTTCCTTCTCTTGTGTTTCCTGCCTAGAGAAATTCCTTTAGTATTTGTTTTAGAGCTTGTTTGGTGGTGCTGAATTCTCTTAGCTTTTGCTTGTCTGTAAAGGTTTTAATTTCTCCTTCAAATCTGAATGAGATCCTTGCTTGGTAGAGTAATCTGGGTTGTAGGTTTTTCCCTTTCATCACTTTAAATATGTCCTGCCACTCCCTTCTGGCTTGCAGAGTTTCTGCTGAAAGATCAGCTGTTAACCTTATTGTTATTCCCTTGTATATTATTTGTTGTTTTTCCCTTGCTGCTTTTAATATTTTTTCCTTGTATTTAATTTTTGATAGTTTGATTAATATATGTCTTGGCATGTTTCTCATTGGATTTATCCTGTATGGGATAAATCCAATGGGACTCTCTGCACTTCCTGGACTTAATTGACTATTTCCTTTCCCATATTAGGGAAGTTTTCAAGTATAATCTCTTCAAATATTTTCTCAGTCCCTTTCTTTTTCTCTTCTTCTTCTGGGGACCCTTATAATTTGAATGTTGGTGTGTTTAATGTTGTCCCAGAGGTGTCTGAGTTTTCCTCAATTCTTTTCATTTTTTTTTTCTTTATTCTGCCCTGCAGTAGTTATTTCCACTACTTTATCTTCCAGGTCACTTATCCGTTCTTCTGCCTCAGTTATTTTACTATTGATTCCTTCTAGGGAATATTTAAGTTCATTTATTGTGGTGGTCATCATTGTTTGTTTGCTCTTTAGTTCTTGTAGGTCCTTGTTAAACGTTTCTTGTATTTTCTCCATTCTATTTTCAAGATTTTGGATCATCTTTACTATCATTACTCTGCATTCTTTTTCCGGTAGACTGCCTATTTCCTCTTCATTTTTTTGGTCTTGTGGGTTTTTACCTTGCTCCTTCATCTGCTGTGTGTTTCTCTGTCTTCATTTTGCCTGACTTACTGTGTTTGGGGTCTCCTTTTCACAGGCTGCAGGTTTGTAGTTCCCGTTGTTTTTGGTGCCTGCCCCCAGTGGCTAATGTTGGTTCAGTGGGTTGTGTAGGCTTCCTGGTGGAAGGGACTGGTGCCTGTGTTCTTGTGCATGAGCCTGGATCTTGTCTGTCTGGTGGGTGGGCAGGACCACATCCAATGGATGAAGTGGTTCTTTGTAAGCTAAGTTTATTCAGTTTAAATTCTGACTTTGGAAATTAAGACCTCTATATTTTGTGTGTGATAAGTCCTTTCTTTTATGATATAATTTGATAACAAATAGTAATTGTTGTTTTTAATTGTTTTTAACTCTTATGTGGTAAAATAAAAGGGACAAAACCTATGCTGAACTCCCAAATTTTATTCTGTTTGGTAACTATGTTTGGTAATGAGAGGCCAGAGGTTATGGAGCTGTCAGAACAGACTAACAATGAAAAACAGGCTTTCTGGCAATTGGCTACTTCTTATTAGACTTTATTTTTTATCAATTGTTCTATGTAAAACATTATTTCTAAAAGTACTACATAAAATAAGCATTAATATTAGTACATTCTCAATATGATTTGCTTTTAAAAAGAATTATCTAAAATTCTCACCTTATTTTTTTGAAATTTTCACTTGGAAAGAGTAACTCTTTTCTAAAACAAAGATTTTAGGAAAATTGAAAATGAATCCTAAAATAGTAAACTAAAGCACCATGAGAAAATATTTTACATTTGATTAAAGCCATAACTGGGAAACATCAGTGCCCTTAATTCTCAGTGACCACTTACACCCTCCCTACCATGAAGGCCTGCTCATCATTAACCAAAAGAAGAATAGTATTAGAGCTGTGATAGCAACTTCAATTTGTTGACAAACTGTTGACCACAGTTGTTTCTTTTTCCTCAAGGATTACATTTTTGTTTTCCAGCCTTTTGGGGCCATTGTAAATTTGTATGGCTGCTTTGGAGAGAACACACAATCAAAGCGATGACCCAGTACACTAGGAAATAAATGACAGTGGAATTCAGTTCAGTTTACGGACCATCTACTGAGTGTCTGTGACAGGCTGTGCTAGGCATCTGGTAAACAGAATGCATGATACTTGGCCCCTGTCTGATCTCAGATTGCTCACTATCTACCCAGGATTCATGTAGGTATATAATTAACCGTAATACTAAATCTGTGTTCTGCTAGAAACAAGATAAAGTACTATGGAAAGAAAAAAGGTGTGGGAGTGGATAATTCCATCCATGTCAGGGAAGCTTTTGAAGGGTTCTAAGAGATGGCTGCTTTTATACTAGATCTTAAGGAATGAATGTTGAAAAAGGCTTTCTATGCTCTGATGGCAGTTATCACAAAGATCAAACTTAACCTTTTATGAGTTTGTTTTCCCCATTAAAAACTGCCTCATTCTGCTTTGTAGATATACTGACACTTAACAGCAGGGCTGTCATGCAGCAGGGGCTCAGTCCATGAATGGAGAAATTGGCTAAGCAACAAAATATTGGCTAAGCAACAATAAATTCTAAAAGGCGTAGTTTAAAACGGAAGATTACAGTCCCCTGATCTCTAACATACAAGATCAAAAGGGACACGTCTGAAGAAACTTTAATATGTAACACATAGGCGTGATTCCTCAACTACCTACAAAAATGTCTTGAGCAAACTGTTTTGAAAGACACTTTCTACCATGAATTTTTACAGAATTTATTTATCATCTTCCTGTCCTTGGTGATGAGATGTCAGACGTTTTAGACATCTGAATTCTAGGGCCTGACAGAGTTTGCATATATGATCTCATCTGAGGCTAATGACTTTATACAGCTTGAAAGAGGATGTAAGATGGATGCTCAGTAAATGTGGTTGACTGATGGTGGTGTCTCTTTTCTTAGAGAAGTTAAATTAAGCACATCCCATTTAAAAGAAAATTCTTTGTTTTGTCTCTACACTGGGGAAGAAAAAAAAGATCCCCTTTTCTTCCTCCTATCCTTACCTCCATCTCCTCCTTCTTCCCCTTCTTCCTCTTCATTTACTCAACTTGACAAAGACTATTCTTGTGGCCTTGGTTCATTTGTGTTTATTCCCTGTTCCAATAGGTAGTTCTGGAATCTTCCCAGTGTATATGTTCATTTTCCATTTGATTCCACCCACACATCCACCTTCTATCCCCTAAGGAGATGGAGATTGAGTCTATTTCTTTCTTCCCCCCATAATTTCCTTCCTTGGGTAACACCAATAAATCCCTAAGGAGTCCAGGGTTGCTGTTGCATACACTTATTTTAGTGACTAAAACAGAAAACACACCACCTTTTCAATGCCTCCATTCCTAAACATGGTGAAGAAATATTGCACAGGCAGAGAACGAAAGTACTTTTTAATTGGAGAGAGGGTAGGGCTTCAAAAAAGGATACCTTAAACAAAGAGGTATTTAATTATTGGTAATGTGATGAGGGGCCAAAATATTCTGATATTGGACCAAAATAAATTTCATGGTTTCAAATGAGGTCAGGTCAGTTATAATTTTTGTAGCCATGGAGAGTCACCACCTGGACTCAATTTCCATACTACAGGCTCTGTGATATCATTTAATGTGATGTCTGGCTGACCATTTGTGGTGTCAGAGAGGTGCCAGTATCTATCTACACAATAGAACAGAGAAACTATTACCCGCTTTTAGCCAGATGTCCATTTTTTGAATAGCCTAGGCAGAAATTTGAATGACACTCTGTTAACAATTCAAAACTCCTTCTGTTCTGTAAGGAAACAAAACATATTTACAGTCCAGTCTTCTGCAGATTCAAAAGCAACAGTGGTGGCTCTAAAGGAACATTAATGGCCTATTGGATAATAAGCATGTATGTTTTATTAACTGCCTTAATAAGCATTAGCATTGTAGATTTCACTGCAGGCTGTATACAGCCCTTCTTTTAGGACTCCAGACATGGAGCCAATTATTAATTCTTTCACAAAGTAATTTACCCAACAAGGAACATGTTGAAAAATGATTCTTATGCCAACATTTCAGTCTTTTCTGAAGATGTTTCCCATTTAAAATAATGGAAATTTGGCCTGAGTTACTGGAAGGCCCTGGACAGCAGCGGTATATAATGAGAAAGTTTGTCATTTATTAATTTTACAATTGTCATTCATTTAAAGGAGAAACTAGGTAAAACTTTATACTTACAGAAACTTATTTTCTCAATCTTTGCAGCTACCCAATAGTTTAGCTGGGTAAACTATTCACAAATGAGAGGTAAACAGAAAGGCATGAGATAGAATTGAAGCCTGAGTTTTCTGATGATTTAATATTTTCTTTGAAGGGTATCTCTTCTAAACAAATAAACCAAAACAGTGAATGAAGACCTACTGTGTGCCAAGCATCTTGGTAGGTGCCTTCTTTTTGTGTTAAGTCAATCTTTTTAAATTAAAAAATCATGTTTGTTTCTTATTATTACAAGACCAAGACAGATTTCAAACTAAGAAAAAAAAAAAAAAGGAAAAAGAAGGAGAAAACACCTACAATCTTCCTTCTCAAAGATAGCCACAGCAAACCTCCTGGGGTATGTCTCCTTCTGGCCACTTTCTTCTTTTTTCTTCTTTTCTTTTTGTTGGATATCCTTCCATACTTTTACTTGAATGGGGTCACAAAACACATACTATTCTGTAACCTGCTTTTTTCACTTAAAAAAATCATAGGTATATTTCTATGAGAGTTCATATAGATTTTGTTTTGTTGTTAAATGATTCACGTGCGTTATTGTGTTAATCAAGTAATCAGATGACTGCAAAGGAAAAGTAAAAAAAAATTGCACTACATAGAAATAATGAGCGTTAATATTAGGTGGACATAATTCTAGATATTCCTTCTTCCCATCTAAATAACCTCTATAATTCTATTAAATGATTGTGATGTATAGTTTAAATAACCTTTTATGAATAAGTTTTGTCCCAGATTTTGTTATTATCATGTGCAAATATACTTCATTGTGCATTTGTCTCATAATTTCCTTGGGTTAAATTTCTAGGAGTAAAATTTCTGGATCAAATTTTTTTTTTTTTTTTTTTTTTTTTTTTTGCGATATGCGGGCCTCTCACTGCTGTGGCCTCTCCCGTTGTGGAGCACAGGCTCCGGACGCGCAGGCTCAGCGGCCATGGCTCACGGGCCCAGCCGCTGCCGCGGCATGTGGGATCTTCCCGGACCGGGACACGAACCCATGTCCCCTGCATCGGCAGGCGGACTCCCAACCACTGCGCCACCAGGGAAGCCCCTGGATCAAATTTTAATATAGACCTGCCAACTTGCCTTCAAGAATTTTTTTTATCTCACTGTTGCTAATTTATAGTTCTCTAATTATCAATGAGTCTGAGCATCTTTTTACATATTTATAGGTCTTTTGTGACTTGCTTGTTCATGTTTTTGTGCATTTTTTTTATCATAGTGTTCATCTTTTTGTTTTTTAGTTGATCTGTAAGAGATCTTTATATATTTAGGAAAATATCTCTTTGTCAAATGTGTTTTAGTTATTTTCTTATTTGTTGTTTGTCCTTCAACTTTGTTTATGGCACCTCGACCATAAAACAATTTAGAACTTTTATGTTATCAAATCTTTTTCATCATTTCCCTTATGGGTTTGGGCATTGGTCACAACATTCAAGTGTTATTTTAAAAAAGCGTATCTTACATGCTTTTTTTAAGTACTTACATAAAATAAATATAATAAGTTTCTGTAATTTATTTTTATATATGGTCTGAAAAATATATATGGTTTATATATATTTTATATTTGGTCAAACATGTTTTTCACCATATTCTGCCCTTTGTCTACAAATAGTTTACTGATCTGAAATATCACTTTTTTCATAAATTCCTGCATATTCTGTGGTGTGTTTCTAGATTATTCTGTTTCAGTGAACTATCTTCCTATTCCTGTATTGGTGCCTCACCATATTATTTACTAAAGCTTAAGAGTATATTTTACTATGTGGAAGGAGAATTTTTACATCGTTATTTATTTTTTTCTGAAAATTTTTTGACTATTACCATGTATTTATCTTCTATATGAATTTTGGAATCAATTTGTTAAGGAATCAAAAAAATTTTCTTTGCCATCGTTAACTAACCTTAAGAAGCTAGAGGATTTGTAAATTCAAGCATTATTCTTATTGGTCAAAATTCATATGAAATCCAGATACTGGGTTTCAATAAAAGCCCAAGAATTCTGTAAGATTCTTAAAGTAAAACTCTTTCAACAAATATTTGTATGTCTGCTATAGTATTCTCCATAATTGTTAGTTATCTATCATATATTGGTATAAATAAGATTCATGACATGAGAATGCACAAGTCTGTGTTATGGTTTATAACATTGCATCTGAAATTAGAGCAAAATCACTCATAAAGTTTCTGTCCTTCTGTTACCTATCATCTAACCATATTGGTTCCCATGCATTGGGGGTATTGTCTGACTCAGAGAGCACTCACTAAATATATATAATGAATAACTCTAAGAATAATGCAGACAGGATTCTATCTGTATCTTTATATCACAACCAGCAGGGGAAAAAAATGGAAGCTCAAAATGTTTGCTTCAACATAACAGCCCTTGGTGTTCCTTGGCCTCCAAACAAGCTTCAGGATCCAGTTTATCAACTGTCAATAGGCAAATGCATGTTTTTCTTTTCCCATGAGCTGATTAAAGTTGTGGTCTCTTGTAATTCATGGCATTCCATTGTATTTATTTCTGCTGGAATTTTCAGGCTGAATTACTGTAACTAATATACCACTAAGTCTGTGCTGCAAAATCCCTGACCTTTTGAATCTTCCTTTTTAGCAGAAAATTGGCATAAGAAATTTCAACACAATAAACACTTTAATTTTTTTCTTAATCTTGATCCACAATCCATATGGTTCAATTTAATTATGTCAGAGAATCTTTGCCACCAGTATCAATTTGGATTAAGAGGTTTTGAAGATTGTGGTGATAGGAGAAAAAGAGAGATGAGATCATTGTATTTGCAGTGGATTATTGGGGGGAAACAAAAATATGAAATGTGAAATCCTTTGGTCTTTTCTAAAGTAATTTGTGCCCACAGCCCATTTTGAGTAAATAGATTTGCTGGTCTCTAAACCATGAGATCTGAGAATTTTAAAAAAATCTTTCATATAGGATTGAAGAATATCTATGCCCACCTATCAATGACACAATAATGGACTGTTTGTATCCATGTAGAGGGATATCCTTCAGTATAGAATTGGGAGAGATTTTGAAGTAAGAGATGAAGTGGAAGCAGCAAGAGAGGGTGGTATGTTCAGAATTTGGCAGGAACATTGTGGGTATAAACTGATATTTCTACTATCTTAGGGGTTGACAGACTTTTTGTAAACGGCCAGATAGTAAATTATTTTAGGTTTTATGGATGACATATAGTTTCTGTCGCTGCTGCTGCTTCATGTTGCTTTTGTTTTGTTTTATTTTTACAACTCTTTAAAAACGTGAAAACGACTCTCAGCTCACGGACTGTTCAAAAACAGGCCATGGGTTGGACTTTGCCCACTGAGCTCACTCTGACAACGCCTTTATGGAATCATTGGAAGATAAAGTCACACATAAATCATCAGACTGCGAGATGCTACTGAGAATAACTACAGTCACACCTTCCATTTTTCTTCAGCTTTATAGTTTACCCAGCATTATCCTTGGACATTGTCCCATTTGATCCTCAAAATAACGCTTATGGCAGATGTCATTATTCCTATATTAGAGAAGAGAAAGCAAGCTCAGAGAAGCAGTGACTTGCCCAAAACTATACAGAGGATAAGGGGTAAAGCCAGAAATGAATGCGTCTTGTGATTCAAGTTTGTGGCTCATTCTGTTCAACTCAGATTGAGTCAGAGAAAGCGTTGGTAGAAAGAAAACCAGATTGAGGAAGCTGTTAGCTCAGGATTAACATGTCTGTCCTCTGGGACTCCCAGCCTTAATGCGAATAAAAACCCAAGAACACACATTCCCCACTTCTTCCACAGTGCAGTGGCCCTAAGGCTTCGATAAATTACCACATCGACTTGCAGCCAACTCAGGATTTGGGGAAATCTCTTGTTAGCTCATTATTCCCACCTACACTGATGAAAAAAAGATGTGATTTGTGCTTTATTAATGCTTTAAAAGGCTGAGCATGGAAGCGATAGTTTAGGTCCCAGGAACATACTCCGAGATACCTTGGATTGAGGAAGTTAAGAGAGCAACAACTGTTCGTTTCATCAGCCTGCCAACAGGAGTCCAAGCAATGAAATACAACAGAATTGTTTGGAAAGACACGTTAACTCAACTTGTGTGGCCCAGAGGCTAATCAGCATCTACATCATAAAGACTGCGAAAAGGTACATATGGGACTCATTCCTGCATTTTTATGGTTAGAGACGTGAACTGTGTATCCCGTTACACAGCAGAATAGCACCAGTATGGAAGAGATAAGGTCCAAAAAATACAGTAACTTTATGGATTATATTGTGATATCTTTTTCACTAAACATCATAGGCCAGAACTGTTCAGTGATATTTATTTCTTGATTTGGGTTTTTTATTTGCTGTTTCCTATATTTAAAAGTGCATCTCTCTAAGAAGCCTGTCACTCTGTTACACTTATTAAATGAGTGTTACCAGAGTGCTGTGACCACTTGTGGGTTCTGCAACTTGAAAATGTGGGATGGTTGGAGAAGGTTCAGAAAAGACTATGAAAAATAAAAGTGCTAGGAAAATAAAGCCTGAGAGGCAGGGTTAAAGGGATTCATTTCTGCTGAGTTTTAAAAAAGCTTAAGGGTGACTGATGCTGTGATTAGTGATCACAATGAAGATTTTTTTACGTAGAAGGTGCAGAGCAATCGTTTTCTCTTTCTATTCAGAGCAAGAATGCAAGAACATAATCTAGAACTTCGATTTCCAATTTGTGGACTTCAGACCTGGCGAGAAGGACAGAGAGGGAGGTTGCTACTGAATTATTTAAAGAGATCCTCAAATTTATTTTATTTTATTTTATTAAATACTAAATACAAAAAGTATAATGATTTTTTTTTTCTGGTGTGAAATGTTTGCCATTAAAAGGTGGCCTTCGTCTTCGAAAAGGTTGAGAATCACTGATTTTGAATATAACATTGGGATGTGGGTGTGGTACAAAATGAATTTCTTAGCAGTAAGAATCATTAACTGACAAGCATTGTAATGTACTTTACTAGACCAATTAAATAATTGAGACCATTCCTGTTTTAAGGGGACACAGGAATTTGTTCATTTATTTATTCCACTGTTATTCATTGAGCATCATCTACGTACCAATGCATCAAGCACTCTGCTAAACCAGGAGCTACCATAGCGGCAAGGCAGGTAGTGTCTCTGGAATCACGTCACTCACACTCTCTCGGTGGCTAGTAATACAATATATATATATTCATGCCCAGCATGTGAGATTGCTTCCATTCCTGTAATTCTATTATCTTCTATTTAATAGCAAGAATAACAGATTTTGAAAAGTAAAGATGAATATTTACTTGTGAGGCTTATTTCTGCTCTCAACATAAAATTATGACTAGTAATAAATAAAAGAGCCTCCTTTCAAAATCCTAAATTTTATTTCCCATTTGTGGAATAGCTAGAGAATATTCACTTTTCCTACACAAATGTCACATGAATGTTTCCTGTAGTCAACAGTTATCTCACACCCCTCCCTTTGTTTGTTTTTTCTCTAGGATAAGGGTAAAGAGAGTTGTAGTTTTTTAGTAGTAAATTGGCATCATTCCATAAGATGATGATTTAATCTCCAGTTACTCATTGAGCTTTCGATTCACTTAGAAGTCTTCACGATGATAATTTTTCTTTAAAGAACATCTTAAATTTATATTAATGGACTTGCTACATAAAGTCTATGATTACAATATAGATAAGAGAGATTCATCTCTTCTATTTAAGGGCTGGACCCCAGTAAACTAATTTTTCTTGAAGCTCATCCTTTTTCCTTTTCCTTTTTGGTCCTTTTAACATTGTCTTTAATGGTGCGGACAGCACAAGAAAGAGACGAGATTTGTCATCTTTTCTTCAGGAGTATTAGGAACAGTGCTTTTCTCTTTAGCTCATTAATTGAAAAGTCTTAAAATACCTTCTCATATACACTTAAATCTGCAGAAACATCTAGACTTCATTCCAAATCTCTGCCTCTTATGGTGGATAGTGTTTATTGAGCACTTAAACATGAGGCAGCACTGCTCCAAATACTTTACATGTGTTAGCTCATTTAATCATTGTATCAATTCTATGAGATAGATACTATTGTTATCCCCATGATACAGATGAGGAAACTGGGGCTCAGAGAGGTTAAGTAACCCGTCCAAAGTCACACTGGTAAAGCCTTGGAAGTGGCTCTTCACCACATACCCTGCACTGTTTCTCAAGAAGGAAATGGTTGGGGGTTTCGAGGCATTCTAAGTTGGACACAATAGAGAAACATTAATCAAAAAAAATTTTTTTAAACATGTCTTTATTTCCAGACTGCTTCATCTGGTATATTTAATAATGACGAACTCTATAGCAGTGAAAAATGAATGAACCACAGCTAACTACAGTTGTCCCCCTCTTATCTGCCATTTTGCTTTCCTCGGTTTGAAAATATTAAATGGAAAATTCCAGGAATAAACAATTCACGAGATTTAAATTGCACAGTTGTTCTGAGTAGCGTGATGAAATCTCGCGAGGTCCTGCCCGGGTCGAGAATCATCCTGCATATCCTGCCTGTTAGTCACTTAGTAGCTTTCTGTCTGGGTTATCATATCTCAGGTGATTTACAATGCTTCTGTTCAAGTCACCCTTATTTTACTTTAACAATAATGGCCCCAAAGCACAAGAGATGTGTCGCTGGCAATTCTGATAGTCAAAGAGACGCCATAAGTGCTTCCTTTAAGTGAAAAGGTGAAAGTGCTCGACTGAATAAGGAAAGAAAAAAAATCATATGCTGAGGTTGCTAAGATCTATGGTCAGAACGAATCGTCTATCCATGAAATTGTGAAGAAGGGAAACGAAGTTGCTAGTTTTGCTGTTGCACCTCAGACAGCAAAAGTTACAGCCACGGTGCGTAAGTGCTTAGTTAAGATGGAAAAGGCATTAAATTTGCACAATATGATATTCTGAGAGAGAGAGACCACATTCACATAACTTTTATTATATTATATTGTTATAATTGTTCTATTTTATTGCTAGTTACTGTTGTTAATCTCTTACTGTGCCTAATTTGTAAATTAAGCTTTATCATGAGTATGTATGTTAGGAAAAACATAGTAAATATCAGGGTCAGTACTATCCAAGCTTTCAGGGCATTCACTGGTGGTCTTGGAAGTATCCCCTGTGGATAAAGGGACACTACTGTTTATCAGCATAGCTGAACATCATAACTTAATGTAAAGTTTAAAAAAATACACAATGATTCAATTTATATAAAGTTCAAAACCATACAAGCCAAACAATATAGCTTTTCAGGACATAGCTATATGATAAAACTTGAGGGAATCCTATAGACAAAATTCAGGAGAGAGAAAGGGGAATATAATTTGGGACAACTATCAAAGTATTGATAGTGGGTGCACAGGTGTTTTCATTTATTATCATTTTAGCCATTCATATATGTTAATATTTTATATGTAGTATGCTTCATAATCACATTTTTTTTAAGAAGATGTTGGGGGTAGGAGCTTATTAATTAATTAATTTACTTTTGCTGTGTTGGGTCTTTGTTTCTGTGCGAGGGCTTTCTCTAGTTGTGGCAAGCGGGGGCCACTCTTCATCGCAGTGCGCGGGCCTCTCACTATCGCGGCCTCTCTTGCTGCGGAGCACAGGCTCCAGACGCGCAGACTCAGTAGTTGTGGCTCATGGGCCTAGTTGCTCCGCGGCATAGTGGGATCCTCCCAGACGAGGGCTCGAACGCGTGTCCCCTGCATTAGCAGGCAGATTCTCAACCACTGCGCCACCAGGGAAGCCCCGATAATCACACATTTTAAGGAAATAGTATTGTACAAATGCAAGGAAATATTTTAATATCAATACAAAGTGGATTGCAGCAAGATTTCATCTAGCGTGCGATAACTAACACTTTTTTAGTTAGAATTTCTATAATGACTTTTAGTCATTGTTAAGAATTTCTATAATGACTTTAAGTCATTGAAAAATCTTTTGAAAAGTAAAAGAATAAATTATGCCTATTATTATAACTGAGGGCACACTTTCTGGTATTCACATTTTAAAAAAATTGTTTATCAGTATAAGAAGAATATGGTGACTATTAACAGCTGTACAGGGATCATCACCATCACTCCTCAGGGCCACTGGATACCAGCATTTTCTGGGTAACACCAGAATTTCTGCCATCCTTAGGAAAGATAAGCAATATTGTCTTATTTTTTTTTGCGACACTTATTCTGAATCAGGGCAGAGTTAACTATTTTTAACTGACAGATTATGGATCATAGCAACAGACCTTAATATCAACCCCAGTCACTCATGCTGTCCCTTCTGGCTTTGCCTGATATAACTCTGACCAAAGGTAGCACCTCTGCCTCACTGCTTTTTCATATATTCTCACAATCTTGGCTGACTGTTCTTTTTTTTTTGGTTTACTTTTTTTTCATGGACCTTTACTTTGTTCTGTAAAGGGAATTTGATAAATTTTAATACCACACTCTAAAGTACCATTTTACTTCATCTACAGATGTGGCAAAACTTTATCATTCACTGGGGATTTCTGGGAAGCAAACTGAACAACGTAAGGTGAGAATTGACAGGCTCTAGCAGGTAAGCTAGCCAAGGACTTAGCTACTTGACATGGCTATCATGATAACCATTAATAGTATATAACTGGATTTTAAAAACTTTTTCTTTATTAAAGCAACAGATGTTTATTATAGAAAATTAAGATCACAGAAAAACAATTAAATTACCTGTAATTAATTCTATTGGTTGTGTTAACATTTTGTATTATATACTTCCAGTCTTTCCCTCTTCTTCCAATTTTATGAGTAGATGAATACAAAAATTACATCCATATACAATAAGAACAAAAGAAGAGAAGAAGCAGTATAATCCTATACAAGTAGGATTGTACTAAACATAAGATGTGCTACCTCTTCCAGACTTCTAAACTCCTACTCAGTACCCAAGAACAGTTTTTAGATGCCGTCGATTCTTGACTGTTACTTTTCAAGCACGAGTGTGAATTCAATAGCAAAGACGAACAACAGTGATCTGATCTTGCAAATGCCACATTAATGTTCATATGTGAGACCTGAGTCCTCTACATGTGACGTGAATCCCAAGATATGAGAGGACTCAGTGGCAGCAGTTCCTAGAACCCACTTCACTTGCCCCCATCTCCGACTCTCAGCCCCTTCCACTCTTTCTCCCCTGGCTATTTTCATGCTTGGAGACAAAAGACATGGAGGTGGAAAAGACAGAAAAGTATAATTTTTTATTCTCTTCTCATTACTCTCCAAGTCCAATCCTGAAATCATCAATGTTGAGGGACACTGAGAAGCAGGAATGAGATTATTCACTCATTCCATCTCAATCAGTGAGTGCCTTTATTGAGCACCTGCTGGTGAGATTCTGGGCCCTTGTAGCCATGCACTGTGCTAGGTGCTAAGAGAAACCCCAAAGCTAGGTTAAATGTGATTCCTGCTGAAAGATGTATCATTTAATTGGAGGAGCAATACTAAATAAATTCTATAATTGAAAAACAATACAAACACAACATGTATGCATGTATGCTTATGGAGGGGGGAGGGGAGGAGAGGAAATGATAAGAAAAATGGAGCAAACATTTGGCAAATCTGGATGAAGAGTATACAGGAATCCCTTGTACTATTCTGCTACCTTTCTATAAGTTTACAATTATATTAAAATAGTTACCCCCTAAAAAAAGTAAAAAAGAAAAAGAATACATACAGTATATAATTACTTAAAATGTGTAGTACAAATAATAAATGTTATAGGAGTTCAACATTAGCCTTTATTTTAAAAGAAATTTTTCTCTTGAAAAATTCTATGGATCCTATAGACTTTTGTGTTCTGAAACATTTGAGAATTAACCAAGGTATAAATTTTGTTTAAGATAGTGTATTTTAACAAAATAACATCACATTATTTAAAATAACACTTTTTTTGATAAGTAAAATGTGGTAGGTATATTTGCTTAATGCATTCCCAAAATAATGAAAATGAATGAACTACACCTACATGCATCAATGTGGATAAATCTAAAAATCATAGCTTTGCGTAAAAAAGAGCACTTGCAGACTACACACCAAATATCATTCATATGATGTTTAGAAACAAACAATAATCAATATATTATCTAGGGATATCAAGATTAAAAAGCATAAGAATGGTAAACACAAAATCAGAAGAGTGGTTATCCTTGGGAGGAAAAGGGTATCATTCAGAGTGTTGTCCAAGACATATATAATGATTTCTTCTTTCCTAATCTAGCGGTGTTGGTTTTTATTTCTACATAGTATATGTTATATTCTTTTGTATGCATGAAACACCTTATGATAATTTTTTTATTGTGGTAAAATATATACAACATAAAATTTAGCATTTTAACCATTTTTAAGTACAGATACAATTCAGTGATATTAGGTACATTCACATTGTTGCACAACTATCCACCACTATCTGTCTCCAGAACTTTTTTTTAAAAAACAAAGTTTATTTTTTAGAGAAGTTTTAGGTTCACCACAAAATTGAGTGGAAGATACAGAGATAGCCCTATACTCCCTTCTCCCACACATGCATAGCTTCCCCCATTATCAACATTCCCCACTGGAGTGGTGTATTTGTTATATTATGAAGCTACATTGACACAATATTATCACCCAAAGTCCATAGTTTATATTAGGGCTCACTCTTCGTATTGTACATTTTGTGGGTTTGGACAAATGTAGAATGTCATATGTCCAACATTATAGTATTATACAGAGTAGTTTCCCTGCCCTAAAGATCCTCTGTGCTCTTCCTATTATACAGAGTAGTTTCCCTGCCCTAAAAATCCTCTGTGTTCTTCCTGTAACACTGTATTTTAACTAAAATTTTATCAAAACAAATCCAAGAATGTATACAATGGATAATGTCTCATGACCATGTGGGGTTTCTCCCAGGAATGCAAGGTTGTTTTCACATTTGAAAATCAAACAGACTAAAAAAGAATAACCATATGATCATCTCAATAAATCCAGAAAGAAATTTAACAAAATCCAATATCCATTTCCTGATCAGAAAACTAGGGATAGAAGGGAACTTCCTCAACCTGATAAAAAGCATCTTTAAATAACCTATAGCTGACATAAAACTTAATGGTGAAAGACTGAAAGCCTTCTCCTTAATCTCAAGAACAAGCCAAGGACATTCACTTTCACCATTTCTATTCAACATTGTACTGAAGATTCCAGACAAGAATCTTCAAGATTAAACAAGAAAGAGAGGGCTTCCCTGGTGGTGCAGTGGTTGAGAGTCCGCCTGCTGATGCAGGGGACACGGGTTCATGCCCCGGTCCGGGAAGATCCCACATGCTGCGGAGCGGCTGGGCCCGTGAGCCATGGCTGCTGGGCCTGCGTGTCTGGAGCCTGTGCTCCACAACGGGAGAGGCCGCAACAGTGAGAGGCCCGCGTACCGCGAAAAAAAAAAAAAAAAAAAAAAAAAAAAAAAAGAAAGAGAAATAACAGACACCCATGTTGGAAAGGAAGAAATAAAATTGTCTTTATTCACAGACATGATCATCTTATGTAGAAAATGTAATGGCAATCTACAAAGAGCTAAGATAAGTGAATTCAGCAAGGTAGTTGGTTAAAATCAATTGTTATTTCTATATATTAGCAACAGTCAGAACTTGAAATTAAAAAGTGATGCTATTTACAATAACATCCGAAATATGAAATACTTAGAAATAAATTTGACAACAGATTTGAAAGGTCAGCATACTGAAACTACCCACATTGCTAAGAGAAATCAAAGAAGATCTAAATAAATAAAGAGATAAACCATTCATGGGGTTGAAGACTCAATATTGGTGTAAAGATAAGTAGATGAATAGAACAGAATAGAGTCCAGAAATAGGTGCACACATTCACGAACAATTGATTATTTTTTACCAAAGTGCAAAAGCAACAACTCAGTGGAGAAAATGTAGTTTTTTTCAACAAATCATTCTGAAACAACTGCAAATTCACATGCAAAATAATGAATTTCCATCCATACTCATACTGCATACAAAAAAATAACTAAAAATGGACCTCAGACCGCTAAAAGTAAAACAGGAAATTATAAAGACTTCGAGAAAAATATCGTAAGAGAAAACCTTTGAATTTTCATCTTGAAAAACTTTCACCTTTGACCTTGAATTAGTCAAAGATTTCTTGGGGATAACACCCAAAGCATGACTTATAAAAGAAACAAAAGACAAGTAGTACTTCATCAAAATTAAGAACTTCTTTTTGAATGACACTAATAAAAGAATGAAAAGACAAACCCCAGACTGGGAGAAAATATTTGCAAAGTATACATCTGATAAAGGACTTGTGTCCAGAATATTTAATGAAGAACTCTCTCAAAACTCAATAGTAAGAGAACAAGCAACCCTATTTTTTTAAATGGACAAAAGTATCAAACAGCCACTTCACCAAAGAAAATACATGGATGGCAAATAATCCTGTGAGAAGATGCTCAGCATCATTGCCCATTAAGGAAATGCAAATTAAAACCAGAATAAGATATCACTATACACCTATAAAGTGTCTAAAATTTAAAAGACTGACCATAATAAGTGCTGATGAGGTTGACGAGCAACTTAAACTCAGATGGACCATGGTGGGAATATAAGATGGTACAACCACTTTGGAAAACGGTTTGCCAGTTTCTTAAAAATTTAAACAGCCACCTACCATATGAATCAACTATGACATTCCTAACTATTTACCCCAGAGAAAATAAAGCATATGTCCATATAGTGATTTGTACATGAATGTCTGTAGCAGCTTTATTTGTAATAGCCAAAAACTGGAAATAATACAAATGTCCAGCAAGAAGTGAATGGGTATACAAATTGTGATACATCCATACAATGGAAGAGTAATAAAAAGGGATGAGCTATTGGTACATAAGACGACAGGGATATATCTCAAAATAACAATGCCGAATGTTTGAAGCCAGAAAAAGAGTATATAGGTAAACTGTGGAAAATGCAAACTAATCTATAGTGACAGCTGTTAAGTTGCTACCTGGGTCAGAGTGTAGGGAGGAATGCAAAGGAGGGATTCAAAGGAAGGGGCACAAGGAAAGTTTGGGGGTTATAACTCTGTTCACTATTTTGATTGTGATTGTGGTAATGGTTTCACTACAGTGTATTTACATATGTATCATATATTTATCAAATATATATACCAAAACTTATAAACATGTGCAATTTAAGTACATGCCGTTCATTGTGTGTCAATTATACATCAGTAAAACCACTAAAAAATTTTATAGTTCCTATGACTTTGTGCCCTTAATCATTCGAGTTAACCAAAGTCTCCAATTATGTTTAAAATGCTCACAGTTTCATCCCAATGACACTAGCCATACTTGGAAAATTGAAAATTCATGAACTGCACTGTGAATTATTTTTAAGTACAGAGTTCAAATGAACAATTATTTATTAAAAATGTCTTTAAAAAACAACTATAAAATAGTATACAGCCCTACTATAAAAATCTAATAGGAACAGCAGTATGTGAAACTCAAACTAGAATATAAAGTGAAAATTATGTACCTGTCCAAACAAAAAAATATACGTTGGGGCTCTGTATGAAATTCTGAAGGGGCTTTTCTCTTGGTGTGGTTCTAACTCTATGATGAAAAATATCTTTTTCTAAAGTGTATAATTACCCTCTGTCACTCTTAAATCTCCTCTGGTGTCTAAGCTCGCTTAATAATGGTGAACAGATGAGCAGAAATTAAAAATAAAGGCCTTCTACCGATTTAGCACCCCGCACATAATGTACCTATAATGATAGTTTGATTGCCAGTGGCCATTATTTTGTTGCTGCCTTATTTTTTCTATTACTGCACCAGAGCCCTGGGTTTCAAAAAGAATGAAGCATCCTCTTCTATAAAACCAGAGCAATTTACATGAACATGAGCATTAGCCTGTATTAGAAAGAGGCATAGAATAAAAGAGAAAACATAATGTAATGCCACGAGGACCATTTAATGTCAGTGGCACTCTTCACTTAAATATCATATTGCATTTTGGTTAATTTATTTTCCAAAATGAAAAAGTAAAAAGCATGAATTTTTTCCAATAGAATAGGGAAGAAAATGGAAGGGTTTATGGTAGTAAAATGAATAAGAAAAATATATTGAAATGAGGCTAGCAAGTCCCCTACCATCATCCCCTCAGTGTATACAGAGCAATGAAAAAAAAAAAAAAAAAAGACATTAAAGGAAAAAACAAAAGGAATATGATTCAGCTCTGACACAAAGTAGAAGAGTCTTGAAATACTGTTAAAATTTGTATTATTTTTTGAATCTAAGAAACTCTTTCTTTAAAACTATTCCCTTTAATGACACGTATCCAATCACTTTTGGCATCTTACTCCTATTTACGTTTTTCCCAGGTCCCTGCATGATCATTCAGGAGAGAAGGCTCCACTGCATCCACTTAACTAATTAGTGTAGTAAAAATAAGTTTTGTTTTGTGGGTTTTTTTTAATAGCTGAGAAGACTTCCCTCACTTTCTAGAACTAAACTGACCAGTCACTTTAGGAAAGGTTGACAACAGGCTTAAAAACCAGTGCCTCAGTTCCCCGGTCAGGAGAACGTTCGTCCGTCCGCAGGACGCTGCGATCCGGCCTGAAGTGTGGACACGACTTCCAAGGCTTTGGGGTGAACTGTGTTCCAGCGGCGAAGGTGGACGGGGGAGTGGGGATGCCACTGACACGACTTCATTAAAATTCAGCCTCTGCAAAGTGCTGTGCGAAAATCCGTTCGGCAAAACCCCAGTCACCATGAAACACAGCGTCTTAGTGCAGAGCTGAGGGCTCAAGGATCGCTGCTCCCGCCGGGCTGACGTAAAGGAGGCAAAGCAGCTTGTGGTAATCCTAGGGCCCTATCTAGTGCTAGTGAAAGCTCTCCCTCTCCACAGACCGAGGGAAGCGCCCAGGAGAATTGCGGACGGTTTCCAGTTACCGTGAAAACATCCCGCACAGGCCCTTCTTGTACGCGGACAAGCGGCCTGTGTGGGTCATTTGTCCTTCCGCGTATGCTTACTCCCATCTGTGCAAGCAGCCCTAGAGCCCTCAGCGTGAATGTCTTCAGCTCTCACAGCCTTTTCCCCAGTCACTTCCTTGACTGTATAGCAAGTTTTTCTCCATTTTGCCCCTTCGATGTTCTGGGGCTCGAATAGGAATTTGGATCAATTCTCTCGGGCTCTCTTCTGAGACCAATTCTGTGCGCGGCCCTTGCGCGCTGCTTGTCGGTGTGTGAGGCGATTCTGAGGGGCTGGAAGCCCCCCTTGGCCCTCAAGCTCCCTGGTTGCCCGGTGGGGTTGCAGCAGAGAGCACGTATTGACGCAGATTGCGTGCATGAGTCCTGTAGAGAACTAGCCCTCGACTTCCGCATGAAACAAGGGCGCATAGGCTGCAGCTGGCGGGGGGTTGAGGAGGGCCTTTTAGTTGGAGGGCCTAGCGCGGGCGGCAGCCCTGTCTCTATGCCTCTGAGGAGACCACCTTTAGGCTGCCAAGCACTGCCCTGGTCTCTTTAGGACAGGTTCAGTGTTAGCGAGCTGGAAGTCATGCAGAAGAAAAACAGAAAGGAAGAAGGGGGAGCGCCTTGAGTAGGCCAGCCGAGAGGGGGCCGGCCTCTCGTCCTTGGCCCGGCAAAAGTCAGCTGAGCTTCAACTCCGAAGAGCCAGGCCTTAACCCAGGAAAAGCGCTGAGCACAGGACGCAACCCGTGAGAAGAAACCTTGCCAGCCTTCAGTGTGGCCTGTGCTGTGCGTCTGTCATAAATAGACAGCAGTGGAGACTTCAAGGAGGGGTTGGATTTCAACCTTTTGAAGAAAATCCGACAGCTCCCCGTGTTAGTTGTTGGTCAGTGGCTGGGACACAGGACCTTCTGTTTTTGTAGTGCATCTTGCTATCTTCTTTTATCTGCTCCTCGGCATTCACAGACCCAGTAAAGATCAAGAAGGGGCAACTAAGCTGCTTTTCAGGTGCTGGGAGACAGGGATATGCCAGGTTGTTGTCATAGCTCTGTCTTCCAGGCCCAGCGGGGAGCCGGCCTACATAGTGGAAAGGATGGTCGAACTGACCTAATAAATATTTTCCATCCCTAACCTCAGTAATTATTTTCATGTGTCACAGCTCAGCAAGGAATGATGAAAAATAAAGCTTCCCTGATTAGACGAGACCCGCAGATCACTGGTGGTAGAATCTGAAACTGTTCTCTGGGTTTGCTACAGAAGTGACTCTCCAAGCTCTTCAGAGTGAGTGCTGGTGTCTCCACTCCACCTCTGCTCAGTTATACAAAGTAAGTGAATTTGTTTCTTTCCTGATTACACTTCTGTCTTTTCTTTGTCATCTACCCCCACCCCACTCAAGAAACTACAGTACTGAGATTTTTCTCTGCTCCTTGCTCCCTCCAAGATGTGAAAATATACCTATTTCAATCTGAGAATCTCAGATATGATTCCGCTTGCAGCCACAATGCTTTTCTGTGGGGTGGGAAATGTGGTCGGATGAGTGGTAGGAAAATGCCTTTTGGAAAGTTGTTTGATTTGCTACACGCTGTTGAGTCCTAGTGGGAAGTCAGCGTCCCTTTGCTATTTTGGAAAATTCTCGGAAATGATACTCAAAAAATAAAAAAGAAATTCAGCAAAAACATTTTCTATCCTAACAACTTTTCTAGATTGTCTCAAGGTAAGAGAAGAGGGGCCGCGGGAAGGGGTCTGATGAACTAGGCCTCCCCGTCTCCCCACGCTGGCGATGGGGAGATGCCATCTCAAAGCAAGGCTCTCAGCTTAGGGAAGCTTTTGGCCCGGTGAAGGATATGGTTAGCATAATAAAGAAAACTTCATTTAAACTATCTGCATTTAATTTCGGTTCAGGCCTCCTCATTAGAATTTGGTTGGCAAGGGGAGGTTGATAACCCCCGTTTATTAGTAGGTCAGATGCAGTAGGCAATCAAACATCCAAATGCTGCATCTCGCAGCTTCAAGAGCATAACCCCCCTCAGAAGAGCCTACTAAGGTCTTTAGGTTGATTGCCTCAAATCTAATTCTTACTTTAACCCTTTTCACTTCTATTAGGATTAAGGATAAATTCTCTTTAGCGGATTATTGCTTAATGAAACCCAACACTGACAGGATACAGGCTACCAGAGAAAAAAAATCTTTTTCTACAAGTCTGTTGTAATGTAGTTTTTCATCAGAGTGTCCAAGAATCTATTTGAGGAAGAAGCAGGCTCCACCTCTGGGAAAACTTTAGAAACTGGGATCTGCCTGTTATCCAGTCTAGGCAGGCAACACGTTCGGTGGTGAAGTGCGCTGGTTCTGAGGTCACTCTGCTTTCGTTAGAGCCAAAGAGAAACCTTAGGGACCCTCTAGTGACATCCTTTCAGAGGAGGACAATGAGACCAAGAGAAAAACAGCGATTTGTTCAAATGCTTTGATGGAACTCAGGTCCTCTGACCCTGCTTCTAATGTTCTTACTCAGAAAACCAGCAGAATTAGCAAAGCGTGTCTCCAAACTGTAGTCCACTTTTCTAGTCTTTGTACAAGAGACGGTTTTGTTTTGTTATATAAATTTTATTGAAATATAACATAGATGTACACGAAAGTGCACAAATCGTAAGTGTACACTTGATGCATTTTCACAAAGGGTAACCCCATATAACCCATACAACCAAACACCCAGGTCAAGAAACAAAATGTTACCAAGCACTCTTCTGCTTTGTGTCCCTTTCTGGTCATTATTTACACCAAGAGAGGCCACTCTTCTGGCTTCTGACATGATAAATTAGTCTTGCCTGGTTTTGAACTTTAGGTAAGATGGATCAGATGGTGTGGGCTTTTTGGTGTCTGACTTCTTTCACTCAACGTTATGTTCATGAAATTCATATATTGTGTTGTGTGTAACAGTACGTTTTTGGGCATGTAGTATTTCATTGTATGAATACCACAGTTTGTTCATTGTACTGTTGCTGGACATCTGAGTTACTTTCAATTTTTGTCTATCATGCATAAAGGAAACATTTCTGTACCTGTTTTTGATGGGCATATGTGTACCTCACTGTTGGAGTAGAATTGCTGTGTCATAGGGTATGTGTAGTCTAGCTTTAGCAGAAAATGTCCAATGATTTTCCAAAGTGATTGTACCAATTTATACCTCTACCACCAGTATACGAGAGCTCCAGTTGCTCGAAATCCTTGCCAACACTTGCCACTAATAATGCCTTTCTTAAGAAATGAATTTAGTTACTTTTCTTCCATTTGAATAAGAGCTGGAGGGAGAAGAAAGAAGGGGGATTTGGATCCCTATTTCTTTTATATCTTTAAGTGTTCCTGAGGCTTCTCAGGCCCCACCCCTTACAGACTTTTTGCCCCAGTATTACCAGCCTTAGGGAGATGACTATAGTAGTAGTAGCCACACACCTTCCGGGAACTACCTTCTTAGGACCCTGAATTATACGACTATAGTCATCTACCTAAGTTTGTTGCCATTGAAGATGACTTCCATTGCCTCCTGAAGTCTTTGGCTCTTCAGGAGGGTTCTACTGAGAAACAAAGATTTATTGTCAGCTCACACCATAGCTGACTGTTCTGGGATGACTTGGTGGTTGAGAACTTGATTTTGATTCCAGAGAAAGTCACGGAAAGGATATCAGGAGTAGGGATGCAGAAGAACACCATCATCTCGCCCTTGGGCCAACTGCCAGTCTATAGCTTCAACGTTTTATTATTATTTTTTTGATTATTTTTTGGCCTCACCATGTGGCATGTGGGATCTTAGTTCCCCAACCAGGGATCGGACCCATGCCCGCTTAACCACTGGACCACCAGGGAAGTCGCAGGCCTCAACATTTTATAGCTTATTTTTTCCTAGAAAGTTTCCTTGGCCTATCAAGGTATGGTAAAATCAGAAAGAGGTAAATTGTAAGAGAACGTAGCCTTGACATTGATATTTTAAAAACAGAGTGAATTTTCTTGAAAACAAAACCTCTAGCTGCTAGGTCCAAAAGTAAGGTTGTATGGAAGACAGAAACAGATGGCTGCCTGAGGGGAGGGAGGTGAGAGGAGGAAAGAAATAGGTGAGGGAGATTAAGAGGTAGAAACTTCCAGTGGCAAAATAAATGAGTCATGGGTATGAAATGTAGAGCGTGAGGGATATAGACAGCAACTCTGTAAAAGTCTCTGTATGGTGACATTGTAATTAGACTGAGAGCGGTGATCGGTTTGAAGTATTTAGAAATATCAAATCACTAGGTTGTGTATCAGGAATGAACACAGTGGTGCAGGTCAATTATACTTCAAAAACAAACAAACAAACAAAGAGACTCATAGAAAAAGAGATCAGATTTTTGGTTACCAAAGGCGGAGGGTGGAGGGAGGGGGGATTGGATGAAGGTAGTCAAAAGGTACAAACTTCCAGTTATAAAATAAATAAGTACTAGGGATGTAATGTACAACGTGATATATATAATTAACACTGCAGGATGTTATATATGAAAGTTGTTAAGAGTAAATTCTAAGAGTTCTCATCACAAGAAAAGAATTTTTTTCCCATTTGTTTAATTTTGTATCTCTATGAGATGATAGATATTCAGTAAATTGTGATAATTACATCTTATGTATGTAAATCACATAATTATCCTGTATACTTTAACCTTATACAGTACAGTATGTCAGTTATATCTCAATAAAACTGCAAGCAAAAAAAATTAAGGTTATACCCCAAACAGAAACCAATTAATCCAGTGTTTTTATACTACATTAAGAGCACAATCTGGTGAGCCACATCT
The DNA here is from genome assembly GCF_008692025.1 of Phocoena sinus. NCBI lineage: Eukaryota > Metazoa > Chordata > Mammalia > Artiodactyla > Phocoenidae > Phocoena > Phocoena sinus. The sequence continues at coordinate 36,192,129 of NC_045769.1, forward strand.
CTGTTCCTACCAAAATCAGTAACATTTGAGGCAACATGCTATAAACATAATTTAATTTACATCTCTAATATCTGGGATAGATATAAACTCAATTAACTTATATTTAACAGTATAAAGTTATTCATTGGGACACAGTGTAAAGTCAACATCAGTTGTAAAATAATCTCCTTATATACATTACCTCGTGTGGTCCTGACAATATCCCTCTGGGAGAGCTGTGTTGTCCCCGTTTTATGCATCAGAAAAAGACCTTGCCCTCAAGTGGCAGAACAGGGATTCAAGGTAAAGTCTGTTGGACTTTAGGTCTCTGATACTAACCACTATTCTTCACTGGCTCCTGCAGGAAACTAGAGCAGGGCTTCAAGCTGGAAAGACCTTGAAGCTGTAATATCAGCCCTATGTTTATCCCCATCTCTCTCTTTTTGTCTGTACCCCATTCCTCCCTCCCTCTCTCTCTCCCTCTCTCTCCCTCCCTCTTCCAGGACCTGTCTAGTCACCTAGTTACTTGCATGGAAGGTGGGAAGGTGCACGTAGTGCATTTGCTTCTCCTGATGAAACTCGACAGAGAAGGCCTCACAAACACGTTTCTGTTTGAACAGACTGCCGAGCACCATCTGCCAGCCCGATAAAGACAATCCTCCTTTAATTAGGAATGTTGAAATGTTGGAAATCCAGGCCAACTTCTAGCATTACAGAGGAAACTTAGGTTATGGAATCCTCAGAGGAGCAAACCAAGAGTTGGGCCCAGATTTTCAGGGAAAACACATGACTTGCCGGAGTTCAGGAGAAATGGGGCCTCGTACCCTGTCCTTGGGAGGCCTCCCTGCACCCTCCAAAGTGGCTTCAGTGGTCACAGGGCCAGGGACCAGATGCACAGGGAGAACTTTTCAGTTATGTTCACATGTTTCTAGCTTGTTTATTTCCTTACGTATGTGTGTGGGGCTTTTTCATAATAAGGGCTTCGTCAAAACTAGATTCCTCTTTTTGGATGTGCAATTATTGAGCAGATACTAGACATTTCTCCAGCTCTCCCGCCAAACTTAATTGCATATATAGTATATATAATATTTTAATTTGGCATCCATTATGGAGTTAAGACAATGTTATTTTCAGTCATAAAAAGAGAATGTTTATTTGAATATAGTGTGGGTTTTTTTTTTTTGTCAGCCATGCTCTTTCACATATTGTCCGTGGCCGTTTTTTGTTTGTTTTTCATTGTACTATAATTGATTTACAATGTCGTGTTAGTTTCTGGTATACAGCAAAGTGATTCGGCTTTATATATATATATTCTTTTTCATATTCTTTTCCATTGTAGCTTATTATAAGATATTGAATAACGTTCCTTGTGCTATACAATAGGACCTTGCTGTTTATCTATTTATACATATAGTAGTTTGTACCTGCTAATCCCAAACTCCTAATTTATCCCTCCCCCACCCCCTTTCCCCTTTGGTAACCATAAGTTTGTTTTCTATGTCTGTGAGTCTGTTTCTGTTTCGTAAATAAGTTCACTTGTGCCATATTTTAGATTCCACATATAAATGATATCATATGATATTTCTGATAATCTCTAGGTCCATCCATGTTGCTGCAAATGGCATTATCTCATTCTTTTTATGGCTGAGTTATATTCCATCGTATATGTACCACGTCTTCTTTATCCATTCATCTGTTGATGGCCATTGAGTTTGCTTCCATGTTTTGGCTATTGCAAATAGTGCTGTTATGAACATTGGGTGCATGTATCTTTTCGAATTATAGTTTTCTCTTGATATATGCCCAGGAGTGGGATTGCTGGAGCATATGGAAAGTCTATTTTTAGTTTTTTAAGGGACCTCCATACTGTTTTGCATAGTGACTGCACCAATTTACATTCCCACCACCAGTGTAGGAGGGTTCCATTTTATCCACACCCTCCCCAGCATTTGTTATTTGTAGACTTTTTAATGATGGCCTTTGAGACCGGTGTGAGGTGGTACTTCATTGTAGTTTGATTTGCATTTCTCTAGTATTTAGCGATGTTGAGCATCTGTTCATGTGCCTGTTGGCCATCTGTATGTCTTCTTTGGAGAAATGTCTATTTAGGTCGTCTTCGATTGGGTTGTGAATGTAGTATATTCACTATAGCCAAACTGAGATTTTTTTCCGTTGTGTTAAATAGATTTCAATAATTCATGCCTTCATGAAGAGAAAACAATTTGGTACATTAAAATGACAGATGCAGTTTATTTCAGCTTTTAATATTCCTCAGTGGTTAAGTGTTTTGTTGTTGTCGTTGCTATTGTTCCTAGATTTTAGCTATCTTTGATTAATTTAGGGAATAGTGTTACCTATTATTTAACCGCCATGTAGATGAAGTATTTTTTTTTTAAGTTTTTATAATATGATTTGATAGTAAATGTCACTCAATTCTAAAAAGATCTGTGTCTTGGAATTTAAAATATAAGGCTATATGCAATATTATAATAATCAGAAGAGTAAATACATGGCAAATTTTACCTCACGGAAATTATATAATATCTCAGACAAAATTCTGTGAAAGGAAATCAGACGAGAACCTGAATATTTCAGCATTGCCATGTTCCATTATTGCTTAATGGAAGATTTAGTCATTCATGTCTCTTTAGCTAAAACCAGTGAAGAGGTAGAAATAAGTTGAACAAACAAAATTAATTTCACTTTGACTGTAATGGACAATGTCACAAACTCACTCACACACTCTCTCTCCTAGATGGGCTCAAATACAAGAGGAATGAGGACATAGTTCCCAACAGATATAATACAGGTAGTATTAAGTTTAACTAGTCAGAATGTTGAAATAGAATTTTATTGATTCTTTTTATTCTCTGCATGCTACAGCCACAAACACAAATACCAGATCCTAATTCAAAAGGATTCAATATCATGCTAGAAATAAACCACAGTGAAAGACAACCCCTATAATGGCATGTCTCCCTAAATTTGAGTCAGGGCTGACATTTTGTTTTTATGAAATGTGCTGTATTATACATAATGATCATCTAAGACCATTGACCCTAACTACTTCTTGCTAATAACAGTATTCTGTTGTACCTGGTAGAATCCATACTCCCCTGATTTGTCAATGTCAGGCTTTCATGGGAAATATGTTAAGTCAAAGGACAATTTAGTCACCAGCACTGTCCCTCCATGTACCAGTTTGATATTCTTGTTATCAAAATTAATCTGGCTTTTGAAAAACCATTTCATAGCTTCAAATGATAGCAACATAAAACATTTGTCATACAAATCAGAAAATCCTAATTTATGTGTACTTCACAGCAGAAATATTGGAGAAAACATTATGGTACAGTCCACACAGTAAATGTCAAGTTTTTATATGTGCCTCTAGGTTATTAGCCCAAGCTATAAATTGTTTGTAAGAATGACATCAGATTTTTGCATACCCTGTCTAAAATCAATCTTATTATAACTCTTACCGTCATCATTTTTATCTTAGTAATCACTAACCCCTGTCGAGTCTACCACCTACATTTTCCCTCTGAAATCGCTTCTTTTCATCTCCATTACCTCTGCTTTATTTATGTTGCTTTTGCAACAGTATCCACACCTATTTTCTGTATCTCTTCCTTACATACCTCCTCTAAGCTACTACCTACCATACTAAACCACTAATCTGGTCATGTTAAACTCCTTTAATGACCCTCAGCCAAGCAATAATGGTCACACATTCACCCTTAATTTTCTAGAAATCAACTGTTAGTACCTGAGAGAAAAGTCAAGAGTGACAGAAATTACAATTTAAATACTGAAACACTGCAGGCAAAACTTAGGTTCCATTTCACCAAATGAGACCGTGTCCCAGAGTGGGTGGGAGAGGGGAGACGTGACTCTTCTCTTCCTTCACTCGAGAGTTTCTTCCTGCTTTCACGGGGTGGACATCTCACCACGCTAAATGGGATGACAATGTTTAAATATATCTATTTCTTGTACAACATGAATTCAAAATGTAAACCATTTTTGGGCTTCCCTGGTGGCACAGTGGTTAAGAATCCGCCTGCCAATGCAGGGGACACGGATTCGAGCCCTGGTCCGGGAAGATCCCGCATGCTGTGGAGCATCTAGGCCCGGGCGCCACAGCTACTGAGCCTGCGCTCTAGAGCCCGCGAGCCACAACTACTGAAGCCTGCGTGCCTAGAGCCCATGCTCCGCAACAAGAGAAGCCATGGCAATGCGAAGCCCGCACACCGCAACAAAGAGTAGCCCCTGCTCACCACAACCAGAGAAAGCCCGCACGCAGCAACAAAGACCCAATGCAGCCAAAAATAAATTAATTAATTAAAAAAACAAAACAACAAAAACAAAATGTAAGCCCTTTTTTTTTCATCTGGTACTCAATAGGAGAAACAGCCACCTCAATGAATTTATGGATTTTATGTCTAGGATGAATTTATTGAGAGATGGCACATGGGCACCAACATGGTGCCTTTATAAAGGACCTCAGAATGATGAAATCTGTTGAGATTTTTGCCTTGCTCTCTGGCTTTCAGCCTTAACCACTTGACTTTGGACTAAGTTGAGATTCTCTTGCAATGCTTCTCTGTTCCCTCCTTGTGTTTTGCCATTGCCTTCCAACATTCACTGTCTAGAACTTTATGAACTATTTAGTGCCCCATGTGCATACTCTTCATATTTCTGTTTGAGTCAATACAAGGCCTGGCAGGAAGTACATGTTTAATAAACACGTGACAGTTTAGAGAAGACCAATTTTAGCTCTAGTGCTATGTCAATAATTTTTACTTAGCATTATGGTCATTGTATGCATGTGCAGTTGGAACTAAAAAATCGCTCATTTGGCACCAAAGCATGACTAATATAATTTTGCAGGAAACGCCCCTAATTTCTCCAAGTACCATGTGGAGGCCTCATGGGCCCAGAGTTCCTGACTGGTCTGAAGGCCAGCTGTAGACCCAAAGAAAGGGAACTGTGTTATGGGGGCTCACAGGGGTCTCTTTACCAGGTACAAATGAGATTTCCCTGACTCTCTTCTTTTCAGTGAAGGGTCTTGCTGCAACGTTAAGACGAGCAGAAGCATCACCATTTCAGAAATACAAGAGCAAACAAACAATCTGTCTGTCTGCATAACATTCCTTTAAAGTCAGATGAGTTTATTTAAAGCATGGTAGCCCTGGGAGGAGGGTGTAGACTGGCCGACCCTACCACAGAGCCAGCAGAAACCCAGTGGCCTGGCTAACTTTCCACCAAAGCCTGTGTCAAGCTTTGTTGGGACGGGGTAATGTTTCCTACCAAATAACTCAGACAGAGGATTAAACACATTTCTATGCAACTGTGGCAGATTTGGGTTTTATTTTTACCCTGCAGTCCTTAATTTACAATACCTCTTTTGATGTGGCGATGCACATTGTGTATTCTTAACTGCTCATTTAGATACATTTGGGACTTTCAGAAGTCCTTTTTTTTTTTCTTTTCATTGTAGATGCCAATAAATATGTCTGTAGAGGGAAAGGAATAAACTGTACTTTTATTCCTGGTTTGGGGATCCTAATAAGGTTTTAAAAATGTATAACCTAGTAACGAGCCATGTCTACCACTGCATCATATCAAAAGATTTTTATTTTCCTTAAAAGGAAAGATGCAGGATTTTTTAGTTTAAAAATGACCTGCTATAGTTTCCCATCTGGAAATTCTAACTGCCTTCATTGTTGGTATTTCCCTATTGTCTCTGCAAATTAAAATTATGGACAAGCTCCATTGAATGAGAGCACAAGATTCCTAGTTAAAGTACTTTCCTTTGGACTTCCCTGGTGGCGCAGTGGTTAAGAATCTGCCTGCCAACGCAGGGGACATGGGTTCCATCCCTGGTCCAGGCAGATCCCATATGCCGCAGATTAACTAAGCCCGTGAACCACAACTACTGAGCCTGTGTTCCACAACTACTGAAGCCCTCACGCTTAGCGCCTGTGCTCTGCAACAAGAGAAGCCACCACATGAGAAGCCCGCGCACTGCAGGGAAGAGTAGCCCCCGCCCACTGCAACTAGAGAAAGCCCACATGCAGCAACGAAGACCCAACACAGCCAAAAATAAATTTAAAAAATAAATTAATTAAAGAAAAAGTACCTTTTCACTGATAGCTAACTTCATCCTAACACCACTACATCTTTGTTATTTCTGCCCCTTGACTTGCAGGTACAGTATTATATTTTCTCTTTGACATTGTAAGTATTAGTGAATGTTTTTGCCGTCACAGAGATTCCCGAAAATGCTCTATAATGAGTGAATAGGAATCAAGAAGAGCCAGAAGGGACAAGGAAGCTGCCAAGATGAAGCATGGTGCACAGAGTATTAGGGCAATGGACCCATCCTGGACAGGAGATAGAGGGGTACGGGTGGGCAGAGCTTAGTAGAACCTGGAATCCATCAGACCCAAGCAATGGGGCCTGACCTCCCTGGCTTCAGGTTAGGAGCCCCACGCTCTGAGCGCCTACATCTTAATCATGTTTGCATCCGCAGAGACTATGAGAGGACGTAAACAAATGGGTAGGACAATTGATGCTTAACGCTAGCCAGCGACCAAGGTCCCATCAGCTTTGAAGTTCAACCTTCTGACCTTTGAGTTCATTGCCTAGTGCTTCCAGTTCCTCCTTCATTTGGATTCCTACTGTCGCGGAGACCGTTTAAGTTAATCGGTGACACTTTGATGACTTGGCATATTTTTAGCCTCTGGAGCTTTGTGTGTGAGGGCAGAGGAGGGAAATTGGGATTGTGGTTGGGCCTTACTGCCAAGCATAGCATCGTGTGTTACCCTGACCTTTTTCTGGAGTTCTCGAGACCCTAATCGAGTAATCCTATTAGTGGTATCTTTTAGGAGAAAATATAGCAGAGGAAAAAACAAATACTGTTCCATAATCATGTAGATTAAACTTAATATTATAATAATCTATTGTCAATCATCATGCAAAAATGATATATCTTATTGACTTGGAAAACAAATCATTTGGAAGGTTTATTCTTTTCATTTTTTGCTGTTTGGAATTTTCTACTTCACGAATTTTAGTCATCCTTTGGGTCATGTCAGATTTGAACTGTCTTATTAAAGAAAAGATTTTGTCTTTTTTTTAAAGCTGATTTTCTACTATCTTTGAACTTTTATAGGAACGTTAATAGTCATGGTAAGGAGATATTCTTTCAGATCGTATTTGATTCAGCTAGTCAGCTCCTGAATAAGAGAGTTAATTTCTGTTGATAACTTTAGGAAAACATTTTGTCCTTTGTTCAAAACCCTTTCACATTTTCTAACAAGTTATGTCTGAATTCTAGAAGAAGTAGAAATTTCAGAAAAATCAAATAGATAAGTGTGTGGATTTATGGAGACAGGAGATTGCAATTTCTTAGTTAACATTTGAGTGCATCAAATTCCAGACAAGAAAGTCTACTTTGAATATTATTGTGTAGACGGAATGATTGTATGTAAATTGCTTGGTATGTTTCTCTGTTTATATGCATGTATGTGTATGGAATCTGTGGGCTTTTTTGTGGGGGTGGATATGTGGTCAAATTATGTGGATGGTCTTGTTTGTTGGGAAGTATGGGTGTATACAGGAGATTAGGAATTAGAAGCCCTTACGGTTTTACTTTAACAGAGGTAAGGATGGATCGGAGTGGCTTTCATTTTTCATATAAAATCTTTTAGGCTGGCGTTATTCTCATAATATACCTCAACATGAATTCAAACCGGTTTTAAGAAATGAAATTCTTGCAGAGAAGGTAAGCTTACAAAACTGCGGAATTAGTGTGCATATTTTTTTAATTGGAACTATCTCACCCGGCACGTAATAATTTTATATTTATAAAACTGACTCCCCTGTCATTGAAGAACAACTCTTCTACACCTTAAGTTCTTGAAAACCAGTCTGAATAATTTAGCCCGTTTCAGACAAATAGTTACATAGCCATCTGCCTAGATATGCTTTAACCCTAAGCCAATGAGTGTGGTAACCGTGCAGAGCTCCAAAAAGAGTACAGTCTGCACGTAGTGTAGAACTGAAAAAGGACACCAACATCCACAGATGGATTTGCCTACCACATTGAAATCAACATGGCAAAGAGGAGAGGAAACGAAAAGTGTTTATTTCCTCAGGAAATCACATATATTCACTCTGATGGGAACACATCCATGCAACAAACATTTACTGAGAGCCTACTATGTGCCAGACCCTGTTCTGTGTGCCAGAGAAGATTCCTAAGAGAGCCCCTCCTTGTCTGTAAGGATCACCATATACCTGGTATGTGTTTTGACAGAGTCTGGGCAGAGCCTGATTGCACCTCCTCAGGCAAGGTGAACCTCCCCAGGGCTGGGTCCTGACGGATGAGTAGGAGTTTCCAAGTGGAGAATGAGGAGGGCATTCCTGGCAGCAAGGTCAGTGCTGAAGAGGGGTACAAAGCACATGGCATGTTTGGGGAATGGCAGGAAGTGTAGTGTGGGTAGAGCAAAAGGCTAGGTAGATAACACTTTCTGGCTCTTACCAAAGAGGTCACAGTCTTAGCTGGCAGACATTTTTTTTTTCTTTTTGGCCCACACAGTGTTTTAAAAATATTTTGAATTAGTTGCCAAGATTTAAAAATTGGAAGATTTCTCATAAAATTCCAGATTTCTGGCTTCTCTTGAAAAAAAAAAATCAGAAGATCTGGCAACACTGGGCCCACATTCCCACATGGCAACAAATGACTGGAGCTGAGTAGCAGTTCCTGTGGCTCCTCCCTCTGTGAAAGAGGCATGTGCTTGCCGGTTCACACCCCCGCCCCCGTTTCCCCCCTCCACTGTCTCGTCTCTTTCATGTTATGTGCCTGGACATCTCTGAACCTGCTCTTCACTAGGGTAGAATGCTGAACAAAATGCCCATGATTCTTGTTTGTGTGGAGCCCAGACAATAGAAGACTTTCTGGAGAAAAGTGACAGGGCAAAGGGCCTGTATATCTTGCTAAGGAATTGGGGTTTCATCCTATAGGCCCACAGGGAGACAAGAAATATTCTTAAAACGGTGATGCGGTTGTCTGTCCTGAACTCTGACAACAGAATGAAAGATGACATGGACAGAGAGAGTCCAGGGCAAGGAAACGAGTAAAAGGCCATCACAGCAGCCAAGAGAATTCCAAACTAGGCCATGATATCCTACTTATGACCCTAAAAAAGCTATAATCAAACTTTAAAGCATTCTCCAGAGAGAGGTCTTGTAAAACTTCAAATACAGTAAAATGTCAATGTATGTATTTTCAATGTTCATGTATAAAAAGGAAAAAGAAACTTGACCAGAGTAACATGGCAAAGAAATGCCAACCTTTGAAGTTTTGTAATGAGTAGCAACATAAAGCCTCAGGCCTTCAGATTGACCCCACTAAACAGTCTCTAGACAGCCCCATGGGTCTTTTTTTTGCAATGCATAATTCACAGTATAGCATGATCTAGCGCCGCATGGAGGGATTCAGATATTAGACCAAGTTGACCCAATTGCAGAGGGAAGTTTTAAAATGATAGACATATTCCTTATACTTTTTCTAGGATTCCCTCAATGAGAGAATATATACTCTTTAAATTAGCTACTTATTTAGAAGCCAGAATTCTGTTCGTCTTAGAAACTCTTTAGGACACAAGTAATTTAAATCTCTGCAAAACGTGCTCAGTTTCATTCGTGTTCTTTCTTAGGGTTCTATTTACCTTTACCTGGAGTTGTCCTTTTATCATTCTCTTCATTATATTCTTTTTCTCAAACTTCTGTAAGTAAGGAAGGGGGAGAAGAAAGTTAGGAAGGAACAAAGATCGTGATGCCAATGGATCTTCCACTTCGAAAACTGTGAAGTTTTACACAAATGTACAGTTCTGTGGTTAAAAGGGAAAACAGATTGCTGGAGCGCTTTCTTGTAATAACTAAAAATTCTTCAAAACCCTAATGCTTCTACTCCAAGGGGCTCATTGTCAAATAAAGCGGCTCATAAACGCCTAAATCCTCCATCCATTCTGCCAAGCATTCCATCCTCTAAACAGCCTGAAACATGCTTCTTGTGTTTCCTGTCAACATTTTTCACAGAGAGATAAGTTCCATGTCTCCTGTATAGATGCATGGATCTACCTTGAATGAATGAGATCTCAGAACATATAACTACCCCAAGAAGAGGAGCAAAAACACCTCCAAAGGTGCCTTGTGACATTGTCAACACTCTGTGGTTTTTTTAATAAGATAGTAAAGCCTTAGAATGTTTTATTATCAAATAGTTATTAGATCAACATTCCTTGACAGACATGACACCCAACAGCATATAATGCAAATCAGTGTTCAGATTCTTTTTCTAAATTCTTGTGTGCAAAGGAATTATATGAGGCTTTTCAAAGTCGAAGCCTAGAGCATGATAATAGCAAATGCTTACTCTCTACCAGTAATATGTATGTATCAATTACTTAAACCTTACAACCCTATCAGATGAGGGTGCTATTAATACCATGGTCCCCTTTAGCGGATGAGAAAACTGAGGCACAGGGAGTTTTAAGTAGTTTTCCCAAAGTCTCTCAGCTGGGAGAGCTGGGGTTTGAACCCCTGCAGTTTGGCATTAAAGTCTGGGCTTGTAAGCACTGTGCTTCACTTCCACGCTATACAGATGTGTCTGCTTAAACTTCCAAAGATATTGATGATGTACAAATGCCAACCCCACCACTCCCAAATCTCATCATTTTGGTTAATCTGGAGACAATTTCAAGGTCCCTAACATCTGTCGTCTGAAGCTATGTTGCAAAACCCAGTGAAATTTCTTATAAAAATACAATATAAAAAATCCTTCTCACATATTTATATCTGGCATTGGTGCATCTAGTACAATGGGAAATAGCTTTGCCGTTAGTTTATTTAATGTGAAAGATCATGATAAATAATCTCTTCACTGTGCCATGGTCAAAATAAGCACCCATTGAGTATTTGCTGGATTTTATCCATAGTGAGGAAATGCAGGAGATTATCTCAACCCAGAGCAAAGTTTATTGTGGCTCCCAGAGTGATCTGTTATCCTACATAGAAACTTCGTGGCATTCTCAACCTAATTTTTTGTTTTCATTTATCTTTTTTCCCTAAAGCCATCATGTATTTTTCTTATTCTGTATAGTGTCTTGAAATTTATATATTCAATTTAACACTTTTATTCAGAGTTAAAATACTTTCCTTTTAACTTAAGGTACTCAAACACAAGATTGTAAATCAATTAAAAGTGAAATTTCAGAAAAATAATCACTTGACTTTAATAAGTATCTGTAGTAATAAGTATTCATTAGTGAAAAGAATAATGCTACTTAAAATAAGACACGTGGTGTTTAACTTTTATCTCTGATAAATGATGATGCCTTTTAATATATGCCAAGATAAATACATTTTCTTCAAAGAGGAGTCTGAAATGAGATTCTGTAAGTGCTCAGAATATTAACTTCTGATGACATTAAGACTATCAGTGATTCAGAGAACTTTGTGGAAGCAGTAAAGTATATTGAAAAAGCAAGGGTTTAGAAATTCAAATTCCTAATCAATAGCTCAGTTTTTTCATATGATAAATGAGAATAACAATGCCTACCTCGGAGAAATGTTGTAAGACTAAAGACACTGCAGTGTGCTAGGAAGTCAATAAGTAGGGCTCATTATTATTATTATTGTAATCATCATTATCTTTTGATCTATCTGAGAGATGTTTGATTTTATTTCTAGTATGAAGTCATTAATTATATTAAACTGTTCACTAAATTGTGTGTTCTGTCTTAGGCAGCCATTGGTATCATCTAGGAAACTAAAACACACTAATGTCAGTGTCCCACACTCAGAAATTCTGAATTACTTGGTCCGGCATTCAGGAGTTTTAAAATATCCTCAGGCAATTCTAATATGCAGTTAAGATTGAGAATCAGCTCTAAAATAATTCAACTCAAAAATCAACATACAGAAATGAGTTACATTTCTGTACACTAACAATAAACATATCTGAGAAAGAAAGAAAACAATCCCATTTACAATAATATCAAAAACAAAATACTTAGGCATAGGCTTAACCAACAATGTGCACTGAAAACTATGACACTGATGAAAGAAATCAAAGAAGACACAAATAAATGGAAAGACATTCTGTGTTTATGGATTGGAAGAATTAATATTGTTAAGATGTCCATACTACTCAAAGTCATCTATAGACTCAATGCAATCCCTATCAATATCCCATTGTCATTTTCCATAGAAATAGAAAAAATAATCCTGAAGTTCGAATGGAACCACAAAAGACCCCAAATAGCCAAAGCAATTCTGAGAAAGAAGAACAAATCTGGAAGTATCACACTTCTTGATCAAAATATGTTACAAAGCTATAGTAATCAGAACAGTATGGTACTGGCATAAAAATAGAAACATAGACCAGAATCAAGAGCCCAGAAATAAACCCTCACATATATGGTAACTAGTGTTTGACAAGGGAGCCAATAATACTCTATGGGGAAATGATAGTCTCTTCAATAAACGATGTTGGGAAAACTGGATAACCACATGCAGAAAAATGAAGTTGAATCCCTATCTTACACCACTAACAAAAATAAACTCGAACTGAATTAAAGACTTCAAAACAGACCTGAAGCTGTAGAATTCCTAGAAGAAAACATAGAAAAAAGCTCCTTGACATTGACCTTGACAGTGATTTCCTGCATGAAACACCAAAGCACAAGCAATGAAAGCAAAAATAAATAAGTGGGACTACATCAAACTAAAAAGCATCTGTTCAGAAAAAGAAATGTTCGACAAAATGAAAAAGCCACCTATGGACTGAGAGAAAATATTTGTAAGCCATTTATCTAATAAGGGGTTAATATCCAAAATATATAAGGAACTCATACAACTCAATAGTGCAAAAATAAATAAATAAAAATGGGAAGAGGACCTGAATAGACATTTTTCCAAGAAAGACCTACAAATGGCCAGCAGATACATGAAAATGTGCTCAACATCACTAATTATCAGGGAAATGTAAATCAGAGTCACAGTGAGATATCACTCACCTCATACCTGTTAGAATGACTGTTATCAAAAAGGCAAGAGATAACAAGTGTTGCAGAGAATATGGAGAAGAGGGAAACCTTGTGCATTGTTGTTGGTAATGCAAATTGGTACAACTACTATGAAAAAAAGTAAAATATTAAAAATCATATTATCCAGCAATCCCTCTTTTGGGTATATATCCAAAAGAAATGAAATCAGGATCTCAAAGAAATATATGTACTCCCATGTTCATTGCAACATTATTCACTGTAGCCAGGATATGGAAACAACCTACATGTCCACCCACAGGTGAATGGATAAAAATGTGAGATATATATGATATTATTCAGCTATGAGAAAGAAGGAAATCCTGCCATTTATGATAACATGGATAAAACCTTGAGGGTATTATACTAGTGAAATAAGTCATACAGAAAAAGACAAATACTGTGTGATCTCACTTATATGTGGGATCTAAAAAAGCCAAACTCATAGAAACATAAAGTAGAATGGTGGTTGCCAGGGGCTGGGGGTAGGGGAAGTTGAGAGATGTTGGTTAAAACATACAAAATTTCAGATAAGATGAATAAGTTCTGGAGATCTAATGTACAGCATGGTAACTATAGTTAGCAATACCATATTATATACTTGAAAGTTGCTAGGAGAGCAAATCTTAAACGTTCTTCCTGCACAAACAAAAAGAAAATTACGTGAGGTGATGGAGGTGTTAGCTAACCTTATTGCGGCAATCATTTTATAATATACACGTGTATCAAATCTTCACATTGAATACCTTAAACTTACACAATGTTACATCTCAATTATATCTCAATAAGGCTGGAAAAAATACAGTAAAATAACTCAACTCAGCAGTAGACATTCTTGTATACCATCAAACATTGCAATCAATATTCTAGTGACATTAGGACTTCTGGTTTAAGGTGGTACCAACTAAGCAGCCTCTGGTACACAATCCACCAACTGTCCATTTAAAATACCTATTTGGACATCTAAAGTTATGCAAACTCATATTACAAAGGAAAATAAAAGTTTACCACATGCCAGAATCTTCCTGGAATTTTCACAAGTAAGAGTGCTGGGGGCCAAATTCACAAACACAGTGGCTTTCCCACTCTGTCCCACTTCTGAGTCAGAGTAACACCTTTGGCTATTGAGTAGGTAGAAGAATGCTATATTGTTATTCTCTCTTCAGTGAGGCAGAAGCTAGCTCTATCAGAAAATAAGGCAGAAACTACTTCCCTACAACCAAAACATTTCCCTTAAAAGACCAAAACTAAGTTTTACCTTCCCTCCAGCATCCGTGCATCGCGTTTTACGTCCATTCAGAGACCATTACATGGTTTTTGTAAAAAAGGGAAGTGATTAGGGTGCATTACTCTCTGAGAAGAATGTCCCTTTAGATGAAGTGTCCCAACAGGGCCAAGGAATGGTATGTGCTCTAAGACTACAATGCCCAGTATGAAGATCTCTAGTCACATGTGACTATTTAGATCTAAATTAATTAAAATTATACAAAGTTAAAACTTTAGTTCCTGAGTCATACTAGCCATATTTCCAGTACCCAGTGGTCACACATGACTACTAGCTACTGTGCTCAGCAGTGCAGATTATAAACCATCTCTGTCATCAGAGGAAGTTCTGTTGGACAGTGCCACTCTAAGATAAAATCTTCAATAAAATATGGAATAGTAATAATACCAATTTCATAGAATTTTTAAAGCCTCCCAAACAAAGACCACCAGGAACATACTTAAAGCCAATGTTTGTTGAGCTTGGTGAGTAGGGAAGGAGGTATTTCAGAGGAACCCTGCGTTATTTCAAGAGAGAGCAGTTAAAGAGTACTTGCAGCATATGGGGGATTGGATTAATCAAAGGATGGCCTTGACAGGGTAAATTGCTGAAATAATCCATGGTCTTTAAACACATGAGTTTGTGCAGAGATATTGCCAGATCCCTTTGTCCATGACCTTATCTCAGAACATACGGGTCTGAATGAGCTCGTCATAAAAAAAGTTTGAACCTAGATACCCTGTGATGCCCAAGATGGTTCCGTGCAGTTTATTTGTTTTGCAGTTTTGAAAATTGTGCCTTCTGTCTCAATTCTCAGTATCTCCCTCCCTCCACCACAGCCTAACTACCAGTAAGGACATTTTTCACTTTCTTGGCGATAGATCATTTTCTTTTGGGAATATGATCATTTTAGTTCTGCACCTCTGTTGAAAGTGTAGTACCTAACAAACTCTTAGGCAAAAAATGAATGAATTTTGAGGATCTGATGTACAGCATGGTGGCTATAGTTAATGCCACTGTGTTGTATATTTGAAATTTGCAAAAAACAAACAAACAAAAAAACCCAACTATATCTCAAAAGAAAAAGGGGAAGAAAAGAAATTTGCTGAGACTAAGAGAGTAGACAGATCTTGTGTTCTCACCAAAGAACAAAAACAAAAACAAAACAAAACTATGTGAAGTGATGAGTGTGTTAACTGACATGACTGTGGTAATCATTTCACTAGAGATATATATATATTACATATACATAAAATCATTATACTGTACACTTTAAATATATACAGTTTTGTCAGTTATATATCTCAATTTTTAAAAAAGAAAGTATGACAAAAATTATTTAAAATAAAGAAATAATAAAAAAGAAAGTATAGGATCTGAATCTATTAAAAAGGAGTGAACATTGATAATGGTAGTTGTTTTGAGAACTGTGCGCATTATACTTCCTAGCTATTTTTGTTGGATGATTATTTATTGAATCATTTGGTATGACAGTGACTATGCAGCAGTATTTAAGACTCTGGAGATTATGCACTTGGCAACTATACCAGAGATAAACATGGATACAAGGATTATTATTAATGGTTGAAACATGTCCCACATGTCCCACAAACTACTTGGATCTTCCTTAGATGATCAAGTGATTTTTCTCTTTAATTTGTATATGGGTTGTTTAGCTTTGCCAGTAACTAGAGATGTGGTCCAGTATCTGGAAATTATCAAGGATAAGGGTGTTGGCATGAATGAGGGAGTAGAACCAGCAAGGGAGAGTGAGATGGCTTAGAGGATAAAAAGCAAATGTGTAAAGAAGCACAGTTCTAGTGGCTTCTGGCCCCTGGTTTGGTGGGGAGGGATGGTTTTGAACCAAATCTGTCTACTTTATGAAGCCATATGCTTGTTCTAAGGATCTTGAGCTAGCTAGCTATTCCCATGAACCATCTGCTTCTGAAGATTCTTCAGCTTAATGTTTCCATTAAGTGTGGAAATTTTTTTAATGCTGGAGAATGGATGATGTTGTTTTATCTGGAAAACCTATCATTGGAATCTTAGTGCTGTGTTAGATGTTAACAGCACATGATAAGTTCTTTTCTGGTGAGGTTTAAGTGAAGTCTTTATGGTGATGGTGTTTCCAAAATACCTAAATACCTGATCTGATATGTTGAAGCTGATTAGATAGCTGGCAGGGAAGGCTGTTCATATCTTTTGGTGATAAAAAAGAACATTTCATGATAATTTATTATACTACACTACACTATTTGAATAGAGGAGAGTAGAATTCTCCTTTGAGGTATCACACAAAATTAGCCTATAGTGATTTAGTCTTATTCCTAGGAAGAAAAACATACGAACAACGAGAACAGTGATAAATATCCAGTGTTTTAATTTATCCAAAAATGTATACTATGAAAATCACCAATTGACATTTCCTATGTAAATCTGACAAAATCTTTATGTAGGCTGTTATTGTATCTATGTGTACCTATAGATACATACATTACATTGTATCTGTATGTTTTCTTTAATGTGAAGAGTACACAGTAATTGATACATATTTAGAACACATTTTATTTATACTTAACATAGAAATGCTGAATTTCTCTTTGAATTAGTCAACTTAGAAGAAATTTATCCTAATTTTAATAAAGAAAAATATTCTCATAATAATTTTGAGTTAATTAAAATAAAAATTGGCAGACAAATGGAGTCATTCCTATTACCCTTTCCTATATAAAGGAGAAAATCTTTATGTTACCTGTATCTGTTGATGAAATGCAAAGGTATTTCAGGGGTAAAAGGCTTCCGTGGTGGGGCAGTGGTTGAGAGTCCACCTGCCGATGCAGGGGACACGGGTTCATGCCCCGTCCCGGGAAGATCCCACATGCTGCGGAGCGGCTGGGCCCGTGGAGCCATGGCCGCTGAGCCTGCGCGTCCAGAGCCTGTGCTCCGCAACGGGAGAGGCTACAACAGCGAGAGGCCCACATAACGCAAAAAAAAAAAAAAAAAAAAAAAAAGCTCTCATGACATTTTTATTATTCTAACTTTGATGTCTAAATTTGAGAAAGACAAAATCAAATAGAGTCATCATAGGAGACAAGATATGCTTAAGGCAAGTAATAGTTAAAGCAGTAAGTGTAAAGCATCAGTTAGTGAAGGTCATCATTAAGAACTTAAACTTTTTCAAAAGTGAAAAGCTTTTTAAATTATTTAGAATACGTCAAAAGCAAAGAGAGTTAGAATAATTTATTTTATTAAATAATTTTATTATCTAGGCACAGAATAATTGAGACATTTTTAACGGAAAGAAAATCCATTCTAGTTTGAGCTTTTAAAAATATCATCCGTGGGGCTTCCCTGGTGGCGCAATGGTTGAGAGTCCGCCTGCCGATGCAGGGGGCGTGGGTTCATGCCCCGGTCCAGGAAGATCCCACATGCCGCGGAGTGGCTGGGCCCGTGAGCCATGGCCGCTGAGCCTGCGCGTCCGGAGCCTGTGCTCTGCAGCGGGAGAGCCCACAACAGTGAGAGGCCCGCGTACCGCAAAAAAAAAAAAAAAAAAAAAAATCATCCGTGATCAATTTACAGATAAAGACCTGTAAGTGTTTTTCTCTTTTGAATAAACCTATCAGTTTAAACATCTTGGTAAAATTTTTAGCACATTTTTTTCCAACTCCTTACTTATAGATATTCTAATCCCAAGCTAATAAAGTTTACTCTTCAGGAGAGATTTTCTACACTTTTAAAATATGCTAAAAATCTGTCTTTTATTATTTTTTTATTCTGACATAACCAGATATTTTTTACTTTAGGACAAAATTATTTCTTTTTTTAAAAAAATAGTAAACTGAAATATATCCATTACTCTATGGAAACATCCTCCACTATCACATACTTTTATTTTAAAATGAACACATATGTTAAAATAAATCAAATGTATTTGTGTGTTTTTTAACCTTTTAATTAAAGACTGCTCTACATGTATTAAATAATAACACAAATATATTAAAATTATATGCTCAAGTATCTAAAGATTATTTCTCAGTAAAATCAAAATAATATTAAGATTTTAAACTGAGGGTCTTGACAAATCTTATGGTTTGTAGCTTTATATAAATTTATCTCTTTTCATAAAGCCTCTACCTATTATGATACAATATACTTAAATATATAATATTCAATTTTATATCTTAAGGGATTAACTAGCAAAACCAATAAAGTAAATTTAGGGAATTCAAATTAGACATTTTATGAAAAATAAAGTCTAGCATAAACTAGAATATTTTGTTAACATTGTTTTTAATATGGTGGTGAAATCAAGGGAAAAACATAAAGCAGTATTTAAAAAATTTTTTTATTGGCGTATAGTTTATTTACAATGTTGTGTTAGTTTCAGGTGTACAGCAAAGTGAATCAGTTATACATATACCTATATCCACTGTTTTTTTTTTTTTAGATTCTTTTCCCATATAGGCCATTACAGAGTATTAAGTAGAGTTCCCTGTGCTATAGAGTGGGTTCTTATTAGTTATCTCTTTTATATGTAGTAGTGTGTATATGTCAGCCCCAATCTCCCGATTTATCCCTCCCTCCCAACCGCCATCTCCTGGTAACCATAAGTTTGTTTTCTACATCTGTGACTCTACTCCTGTTTTGTAAGTTCATTTGTACCCTTTTTTTTTAGATTCCACATATAAGCAATATCATATGATATTTGTCTTTCTGTGTCTGATTTACTTCACTCAGTATGACCATCTCTAAGTCCATCCATGTTGCTGCAAATGGCAATGGAATATTACTTAGCCATAAAAAAGAACAAAACGTAAAGCAGTTTTTAAACCTGAAATGATTAAATCAGCTATTTGCCCAAGGAATCATTTTGATAAGAATATTACATGAAGTTTTTTAAAATATAATTTATAAATGTGTATACTTACAAGCCAAAAATTTAAATATTATAAATCATAGATAAAAGCTCTTGGCATTTTTCTTTCCTTCTTGTCTTGTTACCCAGAAACTAAGGCCACGTAGTTTGGGGTTTTTTTCAAGACCTAAATATGTTGATGTTGTTTTTAAAAGTCAGCAAGAACTTGTTCCATTAAACCTAATTTCTGATATCTTTCCCTTTTGGTTAGATCTATCTAAATTAAACATTCCTAGAGTGACATATAGTGACAACTTTTTAAAGTAATTAGTGTTTAGAGTTTCCAATGAGATGGGGAAAAAATTAAATGAGCCAGCTACAAATATGGAAGAAGTCATTATAGATTGGGTGAAAGGGAGGGTCTGAGGGGTTTAAATACCCCTGTCAGCTACATGTAGACACTATGGCAGGACTTCTAGTTGAAAGTGCAGTGTCTGAATCTACTAAAAAGGTTTGTTTCTGTCCTCCTATCATTGGAGATAATTTTCCTTGCTGGTTTAAGGGGTTCGTTGGAAATTAGGTGCTGAAGTCTTGCTTGAAGCCTCTTTATTTTCCCACAGAATCTTCAAGTTCCTTTTTCTTTTTGGTGGAGTTCAGGGCAGCCTAAAGAATGTAACCATGATAAGTCTAAACTTTTAAATAAACTTTTCTTTTAAAACTGTGGCTATTGGCAAATCTTTTAAGGGGACCATTTTAGAATCCTAATTGCATTTGGAAGTTTTCCTATGTCAATTTAAAAAAATAAAGACCGATGGATAGTTAAGATTTTGTTTCCTTTTCTGTTCATGTTCAAAGTTCTCCAAAGTGGCCACTGTAAGTACAAATTGTCTTTGATTAAATTATGAGAGTAGCATTGACATACATACACTACCAAATGTAAAATAGATAGCTAGTGGGAAGCAGCCGCATGGCACAGGGAGATCAGCTCGGTGCTTTGTGACCACCTAGAGGGGTGGGATAGGGAGGGTGGGAGGGAGACGCAGAGGGAGGAGATATGGGGATGTATGTATATGTATAGCTGATTCACTTTGTTATACAGCAGAAACTACCACAACACTGTAAAGCAATTATGCTCCAATAAAGATGTTAAAATAAATAAATAAAGACCGTTGGATAGTTAAGATTTTATTTCCTTTTCTGTTCTTGTCCGAAGTTCTCCAAAGTGGCCACTGTAAGTACAAATTGTCTTTGATTAAATTATGAGAGTAGCATTGACATACATACACTACCAAATGTAAAATAGATAGCTAGTGGGAAGCAGCCGCATGGCACAGGGAGATCAGCTCGGTGCTTTGTGACCACCTAGAGGGGTGGGATAGGGAGGGTGGGAGGGAGACGCAGAGGGAGGAGATATGGGGATGTATGTATATGTATAGCTGATTCACTTTGTTATACAGCAGAAACTACCACAACACTGTAAAGCAATTATGCTCCAATAAAGATGTTAAAATAAATAAATAAAGACCGTTGGATAGTTAAGATTTTATTTCCTTTTCTGTTCTTGTCCGAAGTTCTCCAAAGTGGCCACTGTAAGTACAAATTGTCTTTGATTAAATTATGAGAGTAGCATTGACATACATACACTACCAAATGTAAAATAGATAGCTAGTGGGAAGCAGCCGCATGGCACAGGGAGATCAGCTCGGTGCTTTGTGACCACCTAGAGGGGTGGGATAGGGAGGGTGGGAGGGAGACGCAGAGGGAGGAGATATGGGGATGTATGTATATGTATAGCTGA
Source organism: Phocoena sinus (assembly GCF_008692025.1). Taxonomy (NCBI): domain Eukaryota; kingdom Metazoa; phylum Chordata; class Mammalia; order Artiodactyla; family Phocoenidae; genus Phocoena; species Phocoena sinus. Next base: position 36,213,140 of record NC_045769.1, read on the forward strand.
TTCACTTTGTTATACAGCAGAAACTACCACAACACTGTAAAGCAATTATGCTCCAATAAAGATGTTAAAATAAATAAATAAAGACCGTTGGATAGTTAAGATTTTATTTCCTTTTCTGTTCTTGTCCGAAGTTCTCCAAAGTGGCCACTGTAAGTACAAATTGTCTTTGATTAAATTATGAGAGTAGCATTGACATACATACACTACCAAATGTAAAATAGATAGCTAGTGGGAAGCAGCCGCATGGCACAGGGAGATCAGCTCGGTGCTTTGTGACCACCTAGAGGGGTGGGATAGGGAGGGTGGGAGGGAGACGCAGAGGGAGGAGATATGGGGATGTATGTATATGTATAGCTGATTCACTTTGTTATACAGCAGAAACTACCACAACACTGTAAAGCAATTATGCTCCAATAAAGATGTTAAAATAAATAAATAAAGACCGTTGGATAGTTAAGATTTTATTTCCTTTTCTGTTCTTGTCCGAAGTTCTCCAAAGTGGCCACTGTAAGTACAAATTGTCTTTGATTAAATTATGAGAGTAGCATTGACATACATACACTACCAAATGTAAAATAGATAGCTAGTGGGAAGCAGCCGCATGGCACAGGGAGATCAGCTCGGTGCTTTGTGACCACCTAGAGGGGTGGGATAGGGAGGGTGGGAGGGAGACGCAGAGGGAGGAGATATGGGGATGTATGTATATGTATAGCTGATTCACTTTGTTATACAGCAGAAACTACCACAACACTGTAAAGCAATTATGCTCCAATAAAGATGTTAAAATAAATAAATAAAGACCGTTGGATAGTTAAGATTTTATTTCCTTTTCTGTTCTTGTCCGAAGTTCTCCAAAGTGGCCACTGTAAGTACAAACTGTCTTCGATTAAATTATGCCATTTTGAAAGGTGTGCATGAGTTAAAAGTATAATTCAAAAAATATTAAGAAATCAGACGTTTGACCCAAGGTGACCGGCGACTTAGATCGGGACCACCCCATGTGCACTGCAAGAGTAAGAATGGTGTTTCTACAATCTCAGGTTTCTGGAATGTAAACAAAGGCCAGCCATCACTAGTGGTGAGATTGACAAATCCATAGCTCTGGGCAGACGAAACTGAAGAAAATAGTTCTCAGGGGCACAAAGACAAGACTGAAGAAGCCCTTATAAAGGTTTTGAAGGATGACTCAAGGCAAAGTTTGTCCAAAGGATGCCAGTGTGATGCCAGCTTCTGAACTTGTCAGCCTTGGAGCCATCTCAAATATGAATGCATTGGGCCTATGTCTGTCGTGGCTGCTGGGCCTTATGTGACTGACCCAATTCTAATAAATCAAAGACCTTTCTTCCTGGACGGTTAGAAAAGATCCATTCAGGAGAAAGCAGAGACCAAAGATCAAATTTCTGTTCAGGCATATTGACATTGGAGATTTGCCACATAGGTTTATACTCCAAATGTCCAATATTTGAATTGCAATGTAACAACAGAGGAGAAATCCATATGAACCGGGAGTGAATTATATCCATAAATGGATATAAAAATCAGGGTCCCCACGTGTTGCTTTTTAGGCTACCTGAATAGCAGTTACTGTGTCCTCTTGTGTGGAATTTGTCTTTTAGTCTTGGGTAGTATACGATTCATTGTGCTTGACCTAAGTGGAGGAAAGAATTGCAGTAAATCTTAGTATCTCAACCTAAAGGCTTATGGAGTAATTAATTTTTTAGAGCCTGAGTGCTATTTAAGTTTACTCTTGGAAGATCTGTTTTCATGTACCTGTGATCTGTTTGGACTCCGGGTCATGTGGGCTGGCCTCTGACTCACATGCTGAGCCAGACATCTCCGGATTCCCAGGGGAAGAAGGGAAAAGTTAACTACTCTCCTAACAGCACACGTATAGCAGCCACTGCCTGTGTCAGTTACATGTCATAAGTCTGAGCTGGCAGTCTTTGAGAGCAGAGTTTTTGGCATCCTTGACCGATCTGTTCCAGATGGCTCAATGGTCAACACTACCTCTACAGTGCTGCACTGAGGGTCAGGTCAGGGGATTCCAGTCTTGCTTCCTCTTCACTCTCTGTGACCTTGAAGTTACCAAAGGGAAAAGAAAATAATCATGCACCCTCACCAAGCCCCCACTGACTGCTGGTTTCCCAAGTTTCCCAGCCTGGATAAGCAAATTCTTCACCTATCACCTTGGCTTGTTGGGATGTTTATTTAGCAAGAATGAGACCAGCTTCCTAAGTGGCTATTATTTCTCTGCACAGGAGGAAATAGAAAGTTGATTAGGAGCAGTTATTAACCTATTGTTATAGACGCTCTTAGGGCAAAGAGAAAAATGGAGTTGTCAAAAACCAAAGAGCAATATATACAATAGACTATTACTCAACCATAAAAGAGAATGAAATATTGCCATTTGCAACTACATGGATGAACCTAGGGAATATTATACTTAGTCAAGTAAGTCAAACAGAGAAAGACAAACGCTGTACGATATCACTTATATGTGGAATCTAAAAAATGATAGAAATGAATCTATATACAAAACAGAAACAGGGCTTCCCTGGTGGTGCAGTGGTTGAGAGTCCGCCTGCCAATGCAGGGGACACGGGTTCGTGCCCCGGTCCGGGAAGATCCCACATGCCGCGGAGTGGCTGGGCCCATGAGCCATGGCCGCTGAGCCTGCACGTCCAGAGCCTGTGCTCCGCAAAGGGAGAGGCCACAACGGTGAGAGGCCCACGCACTGCAAAACAAAAACAAAAACAAAAACAAAACAGAAACAGACTCACAGACATAGACAACAAATTTATGGTTACCAAAGGGGAAAAGGAGGGAAGGAGGGACAAATTAGGAGTATGGGATTAACAGGTAACAAACTACTACACATAAAATAAATAAGCAGCAAGTATTTACTGTATAGCACAGGGAATTGTATTCAAAATCTTGTAATAACCTATAATGGAATATAATCTGAAGAAAATATATATATGAATCACTTTGTTGTACACGTGAAACTAATATAATATTGTAAATCAACTATGCTTCAATTAAAAAAAGAAACTAAGAAGCCAAAAAAAAAAAATCCCCAAACAAACAAAAAAAAACCAAAGAGCATATCTTGCTCTGAAGCCAGTGACCTTCACTGTAATCACCACTGTGGCCCCTGTCCCGTGTGCAGAAGGTATGGAGACCTAGACTGGAGGTTAACTCTGGCTTCTCTTCTCTACGTCATGAAGGAAGCAGCACAGTCTTGTCACCATGGATGGCTGATGGGCCCTGGAGTCAAGGAGCTTGAACTTGGAGCCATCTCCACCCTCCTCAGATTTTGGATTTGGAGTTCCAGGGTGAGTGTTCCAGTTGTCCTTTCCCAGTGGAGTTATGCAACAATGTCTGTTTCTTGTAGCAACTATGTATGGCAGTACACACAGAATGTTGCCAACCAGAGAAGCTCACTTGAGCTTTGGTGTCCACAGATTTTATTAGGGATCAGTCATATAAACATGGTTGACTGGCTCCATCACTGACCTTAGCCTCTAGCCCTTTCAGAGGTTGAGCTAATACTGCATGGCTATATGGTGAGCTGATACCCCACCATAAATTACATTGTTAGCATAGACTGTTGTGGCTCAAGGGACCAAATAAACAAAAACACTTATCAAGCAGGACATTCTGAGGACTTAAAGGTTGCTTCCCAAGAGCAAAGGCCAAAGGTACAAAGGCCAAACCTCTCTTAGGGCAAAGTTAATCCTTTACTATAGACTATTGATAACCAGACCTCTTTTGCACTATCCATAAAACACTAAAATAAGACTTCAAATACAAAAATTAATTAATAATTAATTAATTCTTCTGATAAAAGGTATGTTTTTAGCACTTACTATGATCCATGTATCCTGATGGGCAATGGAGATTAAAAAAAAAAAAAACTCACTAAGCCAATGCCTCCCTTAATGAACTATTGGGAGAAAAAGATGTCAAGACCAATAATTACAATATAATCCACCAAAGTCTTCTAGGAGTCCAATGAAGAAAACACTTAATTTTGCTTGGAATTGTAGGGAAAAGCTACTTATTTCCCTTTGGGAGAATTTTATTTTGATGTTTTTAGCTTGAAAATTTGCTCTTTCTACATTGAAAAATGGCTTACCTCTGAATTATATTCCTAATCTGTAAGCGAGGACTGACAACAATACTCCAGTGATTGATATGGGTAGTCCCAACTTTTCAAAGCTTCTCACTTCATTGCTTCACCTATTGAAAACTCTAATTAATTCCTGTGCTTCACTTCCCAATATTTTTATGGACTGCTTCAGCCAAGTCCTTTGCCTCTGCTCTTGGGTAGTGGCTCAGGAATAAAACAGGAAGAAACACTATTTGTTACGTGTTTAGGAGGAAGTGATCCTCACAAAATACAAATATTTGCTCCTTTTTATATATTGACTATCTGGATCAAGGATCAGCAAACTCTTTCAGTAAAGGGCCAGATAGTAAATAGTTTAGACTTTGCAAGCCAGATGGTCTCTGTTGCAGCTACTCAGCTCTGCTCTGGCAGTGTGAAAGCAGCCATCTGCAAACATAAAGGAATGGGCACAGCTATGCGCTAAGAAAACTTTATTTACAAAAATGCGGCTGGCCAGGTTTGACTATGGGCTCTAGTTTGCAGACCCCTAATCTAGGTCGTTCATTATCACGTGAGTATTTGTGGACTTACCTGATGTAGAAACACTGAGGGATAAAGAAGGGTTTTCTAATAAACGCAGAAACATAAGTAGGCCAGAAACTAGGACTGTAGTTCTCAGCTTTCAGTGTGTTGTGCTAAATGAGATGGGATTCAGGCTATGTGAGTGAAAAGAATGACTAAGGCAAAAGAGCCCAAATCATCTTTCTGACCCATTCTGGCAAGCTCTGCCCTTTCTGCAAACTCCATAGGAAACACATGGGAAGTCCCTGAGGCTGTGTCTAGGCCTGCAGGAAAGAATGGAGGATTTGAGAGCTAAAGCTTGTTGTTGTGATATAAATTGTTTTGGGATCTTCTGATTATAGCAGGTCATATTTGAGGCTGAATCTATACAACATGAATGAAGTAAAGTAGAAAATGGGTCATTTATTTGGTCACCATAACGAGCCACATCAGACGTTTCAAGCACTCTTACTTGTCTACCCAATTTCTTTTTTCCTCCCTTCATCCTTACCAATGGAGAATTGATTTTATTGGGGGAAGCAAAGTACTTAACAAAAAGGAAGTTGATTTTCCAAGCTACCCTTTCAACTAGTGGTGGCCTATGTGAGACGGTTCTGGCCATTGAGATATAAGCAGAGTTCTACTGGCAGAGCTTCTAGGAATGCTGTGTTTGCCTTGTTAAAAAGGGGCAGACTCAGCTGGCATGCACTTCCTTCTTCCAGCTAAGGCCACAGATATTATGCCTAGAGAGGGAGCCACCATCTTGTAATCGTGGAAATCAAACACCATGGAAGATGGAGCAGGAAACTAGAAGGAACCTCAGTCTTTAGTGATTTCTTTAATGCTTGTAATGCTTCCTTCTGGACTTCTAATTTATTTGAGAAACAAAACTTTATTGTTTAAGCCACTGTTGGTGGGGTTCTGTTAAATTTAGCCAAATACAACTCTGATTGGATTAATTAGCTTCCGGGTTTTCAAAGCCATGAAAATTAGTCCATTGTCAGTTGTTGAAATGCTGTCAAGGACAAAGCATAAAATCTTGGCTTTGCTTTGTGTAGTATAGACAGTAGAGTTAAGAGCAGGAGAGTGCTGGGTTGATCAATGCTCTGGTCCAGATCTTGTTACTCTTCATCAGCTCATTAGCAGCAGTTTGGGGATTCCTAGTGGCTACTGAGAAAGGCATTTATGATGGTGGAGTGAGTCTCATTAAGGAGTCTGGTTGGCTAAACGCAATCCAGGCTCTACATGTTTAATACAAGCAGTTTCATAAAAACTTGGGGAAAAAGTAGAAAATCTCGGTGTTTGGGAATTAGTACATCACGCCCAAGAGTGTTCCCATATTTTTTGCTGTTATCTATGAGGTGACCATTTCATATAAAAGGAAAACATATTTTGAAAGTTTTAATTATCCATTCCTTTTTCTTTCCTCAGCTTTATAAACAAATTCTATTGAAACCATGTTTATGATGAGTAATTCTTTGAAAATTTTCTCTTAAAAGCCTTTTGTCATTAATATTTCAGTTTATTAAAAATGCATTATGCCTTAATCCTTTGTTAAACGTACAACAGAATTAAACAGCATATAATATTGAAGTTGAAAGTTTCTTTGGAACTGGATGGTTGAGCTTACAATTGATGGTTTATTAATGTAAACCTATTAGGGGGTAAGCCAATGAACATTTCATGTTCTAATGTTTGCAAAAGAGATCAAATTTACAAGGACATTATTTTTTTTCCTACTGAATTCCTAAACATTACTATTAAAAGACATAGAATATGTGTAATACAAACATGTGTATCCCAAGGGACAGTTCAAAAAGATTGCTAAACATGGAAAGTTTATGGAGGAATCCAAAATCAAATTAATATCCCAGAGCTTAGATACTAACTTGGATTTTGGAAATGTTTTCCCAGATTAAAAAGGAGTTTTGGTGTAGGGCCACATATGGAAAACATACATAATTTATTTAAAAGTCCAAAGCAAAAGTGAATTCACAGTTTGAAATCTGGTAATTATGCTATAATTAAAGGACTACTTTGTTTTTTGTTTTAAAATTATTGTCTTCAGCGTCTCTACCAACCCCCTTCCCTCTATTCAGGGATTCAAAAGTTTAGAAAGAATTTTCTTCATAGAACTGAAAGTTTTTATCTTTTCACTGCAGTACAATAATGAAAATCTTTCTATCCCTTCACTCATTTTGACTTTCCACTTTATAGATGATATTTAAATAAGGCTGCAAAATCAATGACATTGAGTAAACTGGTTTGGTTGGCTACTTGAGTAAATGAATCAATTCCATACAGAATCATTATACAAAATCATTCATTCAAAGAAATTTTCCTATTTTAGGTATAGCAGTGTGTACATGTGTACCCTGCTATATTGAAAATAGATAACTGGACTTCCCTGGCAGTCCAGTGGTTAAGACCCTGAGCTCCCAATGCAGGGGGCACAGGTTTGATCCCTGGCCGGGGAGCTAAGATCCTGCATGCCGCATGCCATGGCCAAAAAAAAAACGTTAAAAAAATAGATAACCGGGCTTCCCTGGTGGCGCAGTGGTTGAGAGTCCGCCTGCCGATGCAGGGGACACGGGTTCATGCCCCGGTCCGGGAAGATCCCACATGCTGCGGAGCGGCTGGGTCCATGAGCCATGGCCGCTGAGCCTGCGTATCCAGAGCCTGTGCTCCGCAACGGGAGAGGCCACAACAGTGAGACGCCCGCCTACCGCAAAAAAAAAAAAAAAAATAGATAACCAACAAGGACCTACTGTATAGCACAGGGAACTCTGATCAATATTCTGTAATAACCTAAATGGGAAAAGAATTTGAAAAAGAATAGATACATGTATATGTATAACTGAATCACTTTGCTGAACCCCTGAAACTAACACACCGTTGTTAATCAGCTATACTCCAATATAAAATAAAAATTTAAAAAAATGTCCTGAAATACTTTTGTATGTTGGCTCCAGTGGCTACGCATTAAGGATCCAATCCTTGATCCCAGGAGCTTTACAGCCATAGTTGTATAAAAATTCCAAAATACTTCATCAATCACACAACACATCTTAAGCACAATAGATCTTCAGCAGAGACTAAACCCTCAGCTTATCTTCTCCCCACATTGTATTAAATGACAAGCAAACAAAAATGCATTTATGTGAAGGAGGAATAGGAAAAATTTTTTCCCAATATTTTAAGATTCTGTGTAATAGATTCCAATGATTAAACATATATTTTAAAATTCTTCCACAACCATAAAGAAATGGAAGTAATTATATATTCAAATGTAAAAACTAGTTTTGAGGATACATATCCAAGACTCAAGAAAGTTTAGGTCATATACAGTTGTGGTAGCAAATGAATTTTGGTTTCCACACTTCCACACTCCTTTCTCTCTTCTACATATATATGTCCAGTGCATATGTACTCAAATCATACAACAATTCTTTATCTATGAGAGTAGGTATTCTGTTAAATGCCCACACAGGTAAATTTTACCTGGAAGGAGTAGTTCATATAGTCTTTCTTTTGACATAAATCCTGGAAGAGTTTCTTTTCAGAGAACCAAACCAAGAATATAAAGTATATTATTCTGTGGTTACTGTTCCTGAAATCAATTTGATCTAATGCACTATAGACTAATGTCCCCTCTCATTGTTCAAACTTGAGTACAAAAGTATGCTACATGATTAAAAAGTCTGATGATTGAGCATAGGAGAATATAGTTGAGAGATGAAATAAAATATAACATGTAAGTAATGTTAGTCTGCCACATATTTGATGGTATGCATAATCATCTTTGTACTGCATACAGAACAGTACATAATGCATAAGCGGCTCTTGTAAGGGACAGTAATTAGTATTTTAAAAAACCAAACCTAGCATTTTGGGGGTCAACTGAGAACAGGGAGGAAGACAAGGAACTAAGAGGTGGATGTTGGAGGATGTCCTGAGATTCCTATGAGGACCTCGAGGCTCAATCCCCACGTGGGGTCCACATTCTCCCTTCTCTTGGCTGAGAGCCTCCAGGGAGATGGTATTTCCATCGCTGCTAGTTGGAAGATTCCACCAAGCTGATTATATTGGACTGGGGGAGGCAGCCCCATTCTCTCTCTCTCTTAAACAGAGAGAACCTGAGAACTGCTCAAGGACAGCACAGTTATACTGTACAACCCCTAACAGCTTGGTTCACAGTGGGCACTTGAAACATTTTTGCTAAAGGTTTGAATGAATGCAGAGTTGCCTCTTTTCATAGAGAAGCTGATTACCCTGAGCAGCCCAGTTTCAAGTTCCAGACAGGAACCTAAGGAGAAACATGCAATGGAGCGATGAACCATCCCTCCTTAGCCCCAAGACAGAGACCTGAGTTCTTAAACTCCTGCTTCTTCATCCCCATTCACAATACCCACATGGAGATTGAAAAGGTTGTCTGCCAAATTGCTTTATCCTATAGCGTCAAAAAGTCCTCTCGTTAAGGGACAAAACCACCTGTCTTTATGTCTGAACAAGGGAAGTAGATTGCTGGTTGGGGGTCTTAGGACTTGAGATAAGAGCCCGGGTTTAGGCTGGGGTTGTATTAAGGATCAGACAAGGGCTCTGTCTGCCAAAAAACACCAAAGTAAGAGGAGACCAGGAGAGAGATGAGGGGCAGAGCAAGTGAAGAAGGGAACAAAGGGAAGAGGAAGGGAAACTTAAGAAATCAAGAAGAAACAAGAAAAAAAAGTGCAAAGAGAGACAAAGTAAGTAATGAAGGAATGGTTGTAGGGGCAGCATGGAAACAAAGGAAATGAGAACAAGGAGAGCGAGGAAAATAGGAGATACTGAAACAGGCCAGTCCTGAATTATGAGTAGCAAGAGAAGGTATCCTCAGAGTCTACACTGTATGTATCTGCTTGAATGAAATTGTTATTGCATTTGACCTTACCCCTTTCATATGACTACTATTTGCTCCCATTTTATTACTTTAATAATATAAAACTCAGAACTTAAATAATTTTTAAAGCTGATTTTAAATTTTCCTACATTTTCTGAATGCTGCTGCTTTCTTATCAGTTGCAGATTGGATTTTAAAAACTATGTAAACCAGCCTTTTAGGTCCTGCCAAAGTTTAAAAAACAAAACAAAACAAACAAAAAGCTAAACTAAAATACCCCGCTCAAATATTTCAGACATTATACTGGTGGCTTTAATTATATTTCTAGTCTCAGAAATATAAATGTTTAATAAGCTCATGTCGATAGAATGACATAATCTTTGCCATTTATCAAGCTTTGTTTAAAAGCAACACAGGTGATATTATACTATAGTATTTATATTATAAACTGGGCATCAGCAAAGTAATTCCAAATTGAAATTAAGAATAAGAACCCTTTCAGATTGAAATTAGAAAGGATCAAATTGTAAAAGATGAGCTGAGTCATTGGTAACGCAGTCCCAAAGCAAGTCAGTAAATATGTGGTTAAAAGAGCATGCAAAACATAATCAAATTGACCTCAAGAAGGCAGGACTAAAGTGTGATTATAATCAAGAAAGCTTGAATCAAAATAATTGCATTGTATTCCATCTGAGAACGAGTAAGTTAATCTGGATATTAATGCACTGAACCTTGCAAATCTCTGAGTCCTAATAAAGATGAAGTTCCTGCAAAGCCCTCCCAGGAGGTTCCTCTCAGTTCTCTCAGGCATATTCACAAATAATTTTTGTTTGAAGATATGTTCACAGATACTCTTCTGTTTGGTATTTTAAAGCATCTCAGACTGGAGATCAGGACCTAGGTTTTAGGCATGTGTCAAAAGATGGGCTCTCTGCATTTTGGACTTTATTTTTCCATCTGTGGAATGGGCAGGTAGAGCTAAAAATTGCAAAGACACCTACCAGAGGTGTTGACTCTCCTTCCTTCCTTTTGCTTTTCTGGACTCTTGGAGCTGTCTTCCTTTCCTTACTGCCAACTTTTCTTTTATTCTATTCTGTCTGTTATGAATGCATCTCATTAATTCATAACAAAAGTGGCTGTTGGATATTAGATGAGTACTTGCAATGTGCCAGGGAGCACTTTGTCTGCTCTATTTCATTTAATCTTCACAGTAACCAATTACATTGTTTCATACCAATAGGTATTCATCTAAATCATTTCCTATATTGTATCACAACAATATTCCATATTCTTAAATGCCCAAATGTTGGCTAATCAGTTTCCCATATTATAATATTAGAAGGATAAATATTGACACGTATATGTGTTTGTGTGTGTGTGTATATATATATATATATATATAAACAATGCTATAATAAATGTATATATACATGTGTGTATACATGTATATATGTGTATGTGTATATATATATATGTATATATATACACACACACAGTTCATTCATTCAACAAATATGTGATAAATGCCTGCTATGTGCCAGGCATTCAAGTTATGATGATGATCAAAAAAATCCTGTCTCTTGGCTTCGAGGACCTTACAGTGCATTGGAAAATGTAAGTAAACAGAGAATTACATGACAGAGTGAGTAAATAAATGGAGTATAAAAGAGGGGTGATCAGGAAATGCTTCCTGGAGTGGAGCCCTGAAAGATGAGAGACTACTGATAGAGATATATGACAAAAGGTTCCTGGAGAGGAGAAATGAAGGGTTTTACAGAAACTGAAAGATCTATAGTAGAGCTAAAATGTTTTACAAAGTGCTGGTTGCAACCCATTAGTTATAAAACCAATTCCTTTAGTCATGGCCAATATTTCATGTAAAATGAGATAGAATAAAAGAGAATGGAAAATACCAGAGTGTATCACTGTAGAAAGGTTAAATCTTGTTTTAAAAACTTTTGTTTCATTATGTGTAGGAGCCAAGTCAAAAATATTTGAGAAACACTGAGCTAGATAGAATGTCAAGAATGTGTAGGGGAGACAGCTTAAGGAGTGTCAGAGATGTGATCTGAAATGAATCTTACTATATCCTGAAGACAATGGAAGCCAATAAAGAGTAATTCAGGGAATGTTGTGATCACATTTGTGTTTTGGAAAGATCCCTCTAGAGAAAAGATGAAAGAGGAGCCAGGAGACTGCTCAGGTAGCTACTGCAGTAATGCACAAGAGATCAAGATGGGCTGGACTGGGACAGCAGCAATGGGGATGGAGAGAGAGCCCACTTAAGGTTGGCCCTCAATATATAAAGATACCAAGCTGTACTGCCGCATAATTAATTCCCTTCAGGTGTAAACAGTAGGTGATGTGCAAGGCAGAGAAGTCAGAATGATTGATCTTCACTGGGGATTTGACCAATAAGTAAGATGAGATGACACTGGGGCTTGGGACTACTAAGAGAGAAATGGAATTATTAGGCTGTAAAATCTAATCTGGATTTTAAAAGAAATTAAATCCAGAAGCTGATTTAAGTTAAAAATAGTGAGAACAAGACACCTACCAGAATAGCTTAAATTAAAAGGACTAGTATTGGTGAGGATGTGAAACAAGTAAAGTTCTCATATACTGCTGGTGGCAGTAAAAATTGGTACAGTCAATTTGGAAAACTGGTTGGCAGTATCTACTAAAGCTTATCATATACAAATCTTATGACCCAACTATTCTACTCCTTGGTCCTCCTCTTCCCCAAAGAGAAAAGCATGCATTTGTCCAAAAAGACATGGACAAGAACGTTCATAGCAGCCTTATTCATAATAATAAAAAACTGAGAGCAACTTGAAGTCCATCAATAGTAGAATGAATAAATTGTGATGTTTGAACATTAAAATATTATACTGTCTCTCTCCCCATTAAGTGTGATTACCAGTTATCAACTGACAACAGTATAGCAATCTGTAGTGCCTCAGTGCATGGAACTGCAGAGGATTACTTTTTTAATATGAATAGTACAAGATTACTATTCTGTTTCTTTTGATGAGTTAATTTTGCCATTAAAAAGTCATTTTATTGTTGTTCCTTACCAATGTACACTTTTTGATGGAATAGAGTCAGCAATTCAGTGAAGCAAAGTGAGGATTAGAAGGTCATTCACGTGAGCAGAAGAAGAAGATGCACTTAAGTAGAAGAAATAGGCCGGTGCCTTTGCTGAGCCTGACACTATGGTCCTGAACAGAGGAGACTTTAAGGCAAACATTTAAAATCTATATACTCATTGCATGAACGAATAGCCTCAGTCAGCGTAGATACTCTTATTGAATCAAGTAGGGTTTGAAAACAGAAATCTAGAAAAAAGCATGGACTTGTTCTTTGTTCTTCCATTACTGTAGATATTAACCGGTTTTGGTCTTCAGTTGTAAAACAACCGAGTAATGTAGCACCTGCAACCAGAGGGAGGTTACATATGATGTCTGTGTTGAAAGAAGCCTGGTTTGCATGTTATTGTCACGATATCACTTTGGGCCACAAGTTCTTTGAGTCTAGAGGCTATGTGTTGTCTTTGTATCACCCCATGGTCTGTTACAGAATATCTAGCATAGTCTCATTATCTGTAGGCTCTAAAGCTGTTATGTTAGTCTTAGCGACTTCTTTATTAGAAGTACTTGCATTTTCAGGATTCAAAGTTTGTTTTTAAAAATTGGCTATTATATACTGTGCTGGGTTTTAGTGACAATATAAGAACTATTTATAATTGATATGTTAGGTGTCCAAAACACATTAACATACCTAAGAAACTTTGGAAAGTTTCTTGACTATTTTAAACATACTCAAATTAATCCAGTTTACATGGTTAAAAAAAAATTATACTGTCTCTTGCAAAAACATGGGTTAATCTCACAAACATAATAGAGAAAGAAAGAAGCAGACACAAAAGAGATACCATTTACAGAAAGGTTAAACAGATAAAACTAATCTGTGGTGTGGGAGATCAGAATAGTGGTTACCTTTGATGGAGGCCAGTAATGGCTCAAAAAACTTCAAGGAATTGAAAATGTTCTGTTTCTTGATCTGGGAGTTGATTATATGAGTGTGTTCCTGTGTGGAAAACCATCAGGCTTTACGTTTAATCTTTGATCAAAATCAAAGATTTTTGATTGTGAAATATGTTTTACTGCAGGCTTTTAAAAAGTAGAAAATCAACAGAGACTACCTATTGTCATAGAATAAATTCTAGCAGAAGTACAATTTCCGGTTCCATGGACAGGCACCTCAGCTGCCCCAAGTTGAGTTTCTCACACACTTCAGTTCATGGCTTAGTAGTCTAAGTAAGACTTCTCTTATATGTTATTTCATGCTATTTTTATTCTCTTTATCCCCCATCTTCCTCTCTCCCAGGTACCCATCCTAGTGTATTTAATATCTATCCTTTAAATTCACTGTCCATTCTTCTATGTAGAAATATGTGTATCTGAAAAACTCATCGTGGTGTTGTATATATGTACTTTTAAGATATACAAGTGATGCTGCGCTAAAAATCTCATTTTGTTTCTTACATGTTAACCTTAAGTACTATGAATTTGAGATATGATCATGTTATATGAAAATATTATAATTGCTGCATGGCATTCCACTGTATGCATGCTTTTTTTTTTTTTTTTTTTTTTTTTTTTTTTTTTTGCGGTACGCGGGCCTCTCACTGTTGTGGCCTCTCCCGTTGCGGAGCACAGGCTCCAGATGCGCAGGCTCAGCAGCCATGTCTCATGGGCCCAGCCGCTCCACGGCATGTGTGATCCTCCCCGACCGGGATGTGAACCCGTGTCCCCTGCATAGGCAGCCGGCCTCTCAACCACTGCGCCACCAGGGAAGCCCTGTATGTATGCATGCATTTTACTTCTTCATTCCCTAATAATGGACCTCCACGTTGCTTCCCACTCCTCACTCCATCCCACAAACTGTACACGTTTACTCATGGATCTGTGCGACAGTTAATGAAGCACATTGTACGAGCTTGTCATCTTTATCATCAATTTTTTTCCAGGAAGATTCAATCACATTCCTATCAGGTTTTATAATTCTTTTTAATTTTTTTCCCCAATCTGATAAGCAAAAATTCTCAATATATCTTAATTTGTATTTTAAAATAACTTTAAAAATTTTAAATAAAAAAAAAACTAGTAAGATTCAATCTTTTTTTCATATGTGTTTTGTTCATTTGTATTCTTCTTAGTCAACTGCTCATTCATGCCTTTAATTCATTTTTCTTCTGGGATTTTTTTCTTTTTTTTTTTCTTTTTTTTTTTTTTATGCTGTACGCGGGCCTCTCACTGTTGTGGCTTCTCCCGTTGCGGAGCACAGGCTCCGGACGCGCAGGCTCAGCGGCCATGGCTCACGGGCCCAGCCGCTCCGCGGCATGTGGGATCCTCCCCGACCGGGGCACGAACCCGCGTCCCCTGCATCGGCAGGCGGACTCGCAACCACTGCGCCACCAGGGAAGCCCGGATTTTTTTCTTTTCCTCATTGATTCTTAAGAAAGATTCATATATTAACAAAATTGACCTATGTTCATACATTGCAGATATTTTTCTCATTTCATTTTGTCTTCTAACTTTGTTTATTATGGTGCTGCTTGTGGTAATTGGGGAGTTTATTTTGGTTTTTTTGCTGTTTTGTTATTTGGTTTGGTTTGGTTTTGGCCTTATACCTGCCTTTTTGTTTCCTTTAAAAAAATTTTTTTTTTGTATTTGTATAATGCCTTTTTATGGTTTTGGTTTGGGGGTAATACTCAAGAAGAGCAAAAAAAAACCTTCTAATTCAGTTATACGTTAAGAATTATAGGAAATATAAGCGAGGGAGACTATGGTTGAGAGGAACATTAATCCTATCACGACACATCAGGGAAGAAAGTAACCAACCAAACCAAAAGGAACTGTGTTTGCAAAACAAGTTTTTGAAGTTAGAACCCACTTGGAATGTTTAAGATAAGCCAAAATAGTGCTGGCTTCAGCAGCATATATACTAAAATTGGAATAATACAGAGAAGGTTAGCATGGCCCCTGTTCAAGGATGACTTGCAAATTCGTGAAGTGTTCCATATTGAGGGGAGAAAAGGTATTTGGACCACAGTAAGAATTCAATAAATGGTAGCAGTTGTTAAGACAAAAGAAGACAAGATAGACCAAAATATACCCAGGATGTTGTTTTGATTGTACCTACCCTCTACTCACCTATACACTATGATAGTCTTGTTAGGCACTGAAGTCAGGGTAGGTTCCAACCGTCGTGACTTGAGATCCTGGGTCCTGTGTCATGCAGTGTCAAGAAGCAAGAAGTGGCAGCCTCTCGCCACATTGGCTGACTAGCATTGGTGGGAATTTTAGACCAGCAGGCTGATATCATCTGCAGTGTGTCACATGGTGAAGAAAGCAATGGTTCTTCTCTGGTCAGCATAACTGCTGAAGAAGTACAGTTACTTCTTTTTCTAGACACTTCAGTTAGAAATTCAAACCATGCCTTATTGAAAAGGGGATTTGAGATTGCCTACATGCAAAAATATAGTGCAAGATTTAAAGAGTAGATGAAGAAATTATGGAAAAGGAAAAATTAGAGTAAGACAAATAAGGTAAAACCAGGGATAACATTATTACGCAAAATGCATACCTAAAAGTTGAGTACAAGTTGTGAAATAAGGGCAGGAGTTTGAGCTGCCTCACGTTAAAAGCAAAAAGAGTGAAGCCTTTTCATGAAAGTTGTTAATGAAAATTACAATCATTCCTGATACTGAGTTCTGAGAGAAATTTCTCCACTGAGTAACCATAAAGAGAATACTGCCCTATGACCTAGTTAATAAAACCCTCAGCAACATATAAGCAGCAACGGTATAAGCCCTCCAATGTAGGCAACTAAGGGGAGTACTTGATATTTTTACATCCAGTGAGTCTCATACAAAAAGGGTTGAAAATGTCTCCCCTTTCTTGATTAGAAGATTCTCTTAGATAAGGAAGAAAGATGTTATGAATGTTCATAACATTCGGTTCAAAATACACGTGGCAAATTTTGTTCCTTTGAATTTCTGTAGTCAAATTTTCAATGTTGCAGGGCAGGCTTGGATAGGAATTTTGTAGCAGAAAAGGACTTTCACATTAAACTGTGTAATTCCTTGCTGGCTTTTTATTCCTACCCAGTGCAAGCTATCCTTTTTATAATTCTGCAGGGTACTTAATAAACAAAATTTTATTGTAGTAATGATTTGAACTACACAGTTGATTTGCTACCCACAATGACTACTTTTCTCTTCCTTCTATTAAGAGTGGTTTTGTATATGTTTTCAAATAAGTCGATTGAGCAATAAGAGTGATGAAGAGGGTAGCTTAGAGGAAAAGAGTTAACAGGAACTAAAGGGAGGGTGCGGCACGCATTTTTGTGTCATCTTATTTTTGTCCTGGTGCTCTTATAGACAGAAGTGGAGCGAATGCACACTTTATGGAACACAGTCGGCCTGGGCAAAAACTGTCCTGTATTTGGAATGAGTTTTGGAAGCAGAACAGAGGTGTGTTTTTCATTATGCCACATTGGATTTTTGCATTCGAGAGTATAATTACCAAACCCAGCCCTCAAACCACTGCAAAAACATCACATGTTTCTTACACACATTTTTTTCCCTTCAAACTAGCACTCAAGTGCCCACCAAGGGCCCTGCCCACAGTAGGGTTCGTTTAAAATTCTTTTCAAACACAGTTGTAACATGGCCCTCATCCACAAAACAAGTATTATCAGCAGTTAAATCATAGGATTATTCTTACATTACAGATAACTAGGTACATTCAATGTATAATAGTTGTTATATTAAGACCTTGGGCCAGGCTCTCCCTGTGTATAAAATTGCCATCCAGACGGCAAGCTCTCATCAATGCACCAGTATCTCTTTCAAGCTTATAATGAACCCGTGCTATAAACTTGAAGTTTAGAAGGTCAATTCAGTTTGGAGTTTAACTTACATTTAAAATTTAGAAGCAGTGCTAAGGAGAAATAAAGACAGAAAGAGGTAGATATTTTATGCTTCTTTTTTTCCCAGAGAGCTCTTTTGGGGTCAGTGAGAAATTCTAAGCATCAAGCCCTCTTACGATCCCCCTTCCTTACTGCATGTTGCAAACCCATGATTCTCCCCACTCACCCCTGCAGGCTGGGGGACAGCAGTTACTGAGGCTTCCTGGGCAGGAGGAGTTTCTAACTGAATCGTGTTCTAGCAGCTTAAAGATTTAATGCAGCTTTTTGAAGAACCTTAGTCAAGAGGAGTAGCATGGGAAAGGGAGTCATTTATCACCTATGGGTTAGTGTGGAATATACACTAATATAATGCAAGAAGCTTACAGGTGTTACATTAACAAACACTTATTTTAATAGTTAAGTGTTTAAAATAATAATAATTATTGCATTTAAATAGTACTTACTATGGGCCAGACATTATGCCTTATCTCTACTAACTCATTTAGTCCTCAGAACTCTAGGAAGAGGGTAGGTAATATTATTGTCCCCTGTTACAGATGAGGAGACCAAAGCACAGAAAGATCAAGTGATTTGTCCCTGGTTGTTTAGGAAGTTACAGGTAAAGCCTGGATCTGAACCTATATAATCTAGCTCCAGTGTCTATGCAGTTAAGCCCTCTCCAGCTCTTCTCAGCCGTATCGAGGGCATCCATTGTGTGTAACGAATTGCCTCCTCACCTATGCGTCTAGAATAGTGATAGCTAAGTACCATCCTTGGGTGCATAGTGTCTATCTAATGACTTCAGAAAAAGTCACTTAAATAACTTTCTGCTTAATTCTCACACACAACCCTAATTGGAAAAGGCCATTCGATTATACAGTATAACACGTATTAGAGAAATACATGACTAGCTGTATTAATTATTGCTATGGACTGAATGGGGCTTCCCCTTCATATGTTGAAGCCTAATCCTTAATTTGATAGTATTTAGAGGTGGGGCTATGGAAGGTAATTAGGTTTGGATGAGATCATGGGAGTGGAGCCCCCATGATTGTATTGGTGCTCTTGTAATGAAGAGCCCAGTGCTCGCTCTCTCGCTCTCTCTCTCTCTCTCTCTCTCTCTCTTTCTATCTCTATCTCTGCCATGTGAGGACACAGCAAGAAGATGGCCATCTGTGAAGCAGAGTAGCCCTCACCAGACACCAAATCTGCTGGCACCTTGATGTCAGACTTCCCAGCCTCCAGAACTGTAAGAAATAAATTTGTTACTGAAGCCACCCAGCCTATAGTATTTCTGTTATCGCAGCCCAAACTAACAAAGACATTTAACCATTATTGTATTAAAGATTACTCCAAAACTTAATGGCCAAAACAGCAAATATTTATTATATCATAATTTATATGGGTCAGAAATGAAAACTTATGTTTACACAAAAACCCATACACAAGTGTTCCAAAAACTGGAAATAACTCAAATATTCTTCAGAAGGTGAATGGTTAAGCAAACTGTGGTAAATCCATACTATTGAGTACTAATGAGCAACAAAAAGGAGCAGACTACTGATACATGCAGCAACTTGGGCGGGTATCAAGGGAGTTATGCTAAGTAAAAAAAGCCAATTTCAAACGGTTACATGACTTCATTTACATAACATTTTCAAAATGACAGAATTATAGAGGAATTTGAGAACAGATTGGTGGTTGTCAAGGTCTAGGGAGGGCGAGGAAGAATGGTGGCTGTGTCTGTAAAAGGGTAGCACGAGAGATCTGTGTGATGGAACTGTTCTGCTTGATGTGACGGTAGTCACGTGCATCTACACACGTGATTCCAATTACACAGAATGAAATACACACAAAAGGAGTGCATGCAAATCTGGTGGATGATATCAATGTCAATTTCTTGTTTGGGATATTATTCTATAGTTATGCAAAATATTGTTGTTGGGGGAAACTGGGTGAAGGGTATATAGCATTTCTCTGTATTATTTCTTACAACTGCATGTGTAGCTCATTTAGATTAAAAGTACAACAGTCAACTTATTTTTTTAATCAATAAAATGAATAGGATGAGTACATTCTGAGAAAATCTACAGAAAGTAGGACAAAAAAAGTAAAGATGCAAAATATAAGAGACAAGAAAAATGATTATAGAATCAATCCAGGTGGGGAATAAGGAATGGCTGTTATTATGTGGTTTCTTTTGGGGGTGATGAAAATCTTCTAAAGTTAGTTTATGGTGGTGGTTGCACAATTCTATGAATATACTAAAAAATGATGAATTATACACTTTAAATGGGTGAATTTTATGGTATGTGATGCTTTTAAAAATAAAGAAAAAAGAATCAATCCAGGAGCGTTAAGACCAGACTAATAGAACTTCCACAAAAAGATAACATGAAAAATACTAGGGAGGGAATTTTCAAATAAATATTTCAAGAAAATTTCATAGAATTAAAAGATATGCTTTTATAGATTTAAAAGACCTATGTAAAAGACTTAGAACAACGAAAATAATATGCATACCAATGCACAACAATGTGAAATTTTAGAATACTAGGCACAAAGAGAAAATTCTAAGTTTCCCAAAAGAAAAAAAGTCACAGACAATGGATAAAGAGTAAGGATGTTAACCAGATTTGTTTAAATTTATTTTTGAAATTTACACACAGTAAAATTTGCTTCTTTTGGAGTATAGTTCAATGAATATTGACAAATGCAGAGTCATGTAACCACCACCACAATCGAGATACAGTTCTATCACCTCACAAATTTCCTTGTGCTGCCCCATTGTAGTCAGACCCTCCCTCACCAGTGTTCTCTGACAAGCACTGATCTGTTCTCTAACACTATAGCTCTGCCTTTCCCAGAATGCTATGTAAGTGGAATAGTGCAGTATGTAGCCTTTTGAAATTCATCCATGTTATTGCATGCATCAATAGTTGATTCCTTTATGGGGCTGAGTTGTAATCCATCATATAGATGTACCATAGTTTGCTTATCCATTCACCAGGTGAAGGATATATGGCTTCTTTACAGTTTTGGCTAGTATGAATAAAGCTGCTAAAAACATTCACGTATGGGCTTTTGTGAAAATATAAGTTTTCATTTCTCTTGAGTAAATACCTAGGAGTGGAATTACTGGGTCCTATGATAAGTGATTGCTTATAAGAGACTGATAAACTGTTTTCCAAAGTAGTATATATTTCCACCAATAGCATAAAAGAGTTCTAGTTGTTTCCCATCATCTCTGTCACTTGGTTTTCTCTCTTTGTTCTGTTTTGTTAAATTTAGTCATTCTGAAAGATATGTACTGGTTTCTCAGTGTGGTTTTGATTGGTATTTCCTAACGACTATTGATGATCAGCATCTACTTTGAGGAAATGTCTCTGCAAATATTGCCCATTTTTTACCAGGTTGTTTGGTTTTTATAGTAGAGTGTTGAGTTCTTTTTATATTCTGGGCACAAATTTTCTGTCAGATATATGTTTTGCAAATATTTTATTCCAGTCAGGGAGTTGTCTTTTCATTCTCTTGTGTACTGCATGAAGTAAAGATCTAAGTGGTTGTTTGTTTTGCATATGGCTAGTCCATTGTCTCTGCTCAATATATTGAAAAGATTATCCTTTCCCCATTCCATTGTTTTGGCATGTTGTTTGAAAATTGACAAATCATAAGTGTAAGCATTTCTTTCTGGACCTTTTATTCCATTCCACTGGTATATATATATATATATATATATATATATATATATATATATATATATATATATATATTTTTTTTTTTTTAGAAGATGTTGGGGTAGGAGTTTATTAATTAATTAATTTATTTTTGCTGTGTTGCGTCTTCGTTTCTGTGCGAGGGCTTTCTCTAGTTGTGGCAAGCGGGGGCCACTCTTCATCGCCGTGCGCGGGCCTCTCACTATCGCGGCCTCTCTTGTTGCGGAGCACAGGCTGCAGACGCGCAGGCTCAGTAGTTGTGGCTCACGGGCCTAGTTGCTCCGCGACATGTGGGATCCTCCCACACCAGGGCTCGAACCCGTGTCCCCTGCATTAGCAGGCAGATTCTCAACCACTGCGCCACCAGGGAAGCCCCCACTGGTCTCTATTTTTATCCTCAGACACTATCTTGAATATATAGCTTTATAGTAAGTTCAGGTAGTGTACCTCTTCCAACTTTATTCTTTTTCAAAATGGCTTTGGTTATTTTAAATTCTTTGCATTTCATGTAAATTATAGGATTAGCTTGCCAATTTCTTAAAAAAACAAAAACAAACAAACCTGCTGGGATTTTTATTGGGATTGTGTTGAATCTATACATCAATTTGGGAAGAATTGACACCTTAACAATATTTCATGAACATGGAACATTTCTCCAGTTATTTAAATCTTCTTTCATTTGTCTTAGCAAAGTTTTGTAGTCTTTAGTGCACAGGTCTTGCACTTTGTTAAATTTATTCCAGAGTATTTTATTCTTTTTGATGCTATGGTGAATGAAATTGTTTTCTGATTTTCTCTTTCAGATTGTTTGTTGCTAGCATAAAACAATTGAATATTTATATTAATCTTGCATGCCATGACCTTGTTAATCTAGTTTCTAAGTTGTAATTGTATCATAGATTCCCTAGGATTTTCTACCCAAGGGATCATATTGTTTGTGAATGGTTTTATTTCTTTCATTTCATCTGCATGCCTTTACCTTTCTCTTACCTTGTTATACTGGCTAGAACCTCTAGTACAATATTGAATTTAAGCAGGGAGAGTGGAAATCCCTGCCTTGTTCTTGATATCAAGGAAAAGCATGTAGTCTTTTACCAGTAAATATAATGCTAAGTGTAGGTTTTTCATAGATGCTTTTTATCTGGCTGAGGAAGTTCTCTACTATTCCTTGTTTGCTTGTAATTAAGAGAGGGCATCCTATCTATATATGGGAGCTCTTTTCTCTCTCTCTCCTGGATTCAGCATAATTTCTTCTGCCTGTTGTCATTTGCCCGCAGTTATTCATGAGAATTCAACCTGGAGTGCTAAATTCAAAGAAACGGTCAAGACATTTTCAGTCTCTTCACTGTGGCCAACATGGGCTTCTAAAGCAAAGACAGTCTGTTCTTCTACAGCTTATTTTTCTTTAACAAAATCTAGCTTGTATGCAATTAGTAATTAGGATAAGGATATCAATATAATGCAGAAGTTGTGTTCGCTTAAATGGGATTTTCCCTAGGTTTTTAACATTTTGTGCCAACAAGTAACAGCAATTGAAACTAAAGCACTTAACACAGCTGAAGACAGGAAAGCCATGGGGGTACAATCGCCCCACAGTCGTCTCCTTGGCTGAGTTTTACCTGATTGCCTGTTTCTCCCCATCACGGTATATTTTTCATTCTTTGCTGTAGTTCAGCAACCTCAACAATTCCTTTCAGATATGTTTCATTTATCTATTGCTGTATAACAAGCCACCCCAAAACTTAGTGGTTTAAAGCAACATAAATGTTTAATTTACCATTGTTCTGGCAATTTGGGTGAGGCTTGGAAGGAACATCTTCTCTTTGTTTCACAGTATCTGGGGCCTCAAGATGACTCCAGTGGATTGGAGGCTGGAAGAGCTGGGAGCTGGCTGGGTTTCTCTATTTCTGTCTCTGTTTCTCTCTCTCTTCCCTTCCCACATGAATAGTTCAGACTTCCTCATAGCACGTTGACTTCAGGGTGGTTGCACTTCTCACAGAGCAGTTGACTTCTCCCAGTGGCAGCATTCCCAAAGTCCGTGGTGGAAGCTCCAAGTTTTCTTATGATCTAACCTCAGAAGTACTAGAACATCCCTTTTGCTGCATTCTGTTGGTCAAGCAAGTCATCAGGGCCAGCTCAGATTCCAGGAGAGGGAACTAGACTCCGCTTCTCAATGGGAGGAATAGCAAAAAAACTGTAACCATCTTGCATCTCCCTAAAGCCCCTTTCATCAAAACTCTTTGACTTTATTTTTAAGCTTAAATTCCATATTTACTGGAATACTTTTATTAGGAATTTATCGTATCTTTTAAAATTCGGCTAGTATATTCATTTTAAATTGTGCTCGTTATTTATTTAGATGGTGCTCTAATTATCAAGTTCCATAGATTTTGGGTGGTTTATGCCAACTATATTTTGTCCACAAGCTTTGTTGTTTTGAGTGCAGGATTTCACAGAACTCAACATTTTCAGGAGTACGTATATCATGTATACCCCGTGACAGCAGAGACACCTGTAAATCCATGTGCTTACAGTCCTAGGGTCTTCACTGAGTGTTCCAGGCCTCTGCTTAGACCCAAAATTTCTTAAGGAGCCCCAATTTCTTATTTTACCCCTTGATCCCAATGCAGCAGGACATTGTTACATCAAACAACACTCATTCTTCAAGCAGAAACTGCCACAGAGGCAGTAATAAAACTGATCTTCTGTGATGAAAATGCAGGTTGACTTCAAGGCAAAACTGGGAAAGTGATTTTTTTCAGATTATTGTTGTTCCTGTTTTAGTCATTTAGCACATTGTTACGTATGTGGCACGGCAGAGAATCCCATGCAAGGTTAGCCGAAGACATGTAAGGCATTCAGTGGGCATAATGCCCAGAGGAATTTGTGTTTGTGTGTGTGTGTGTGTGTGTGTGTGTGAGAGAGAGAGAGACAGAGACAGACAGAGACACAGAGAGACACAGAGAGAGGGAGAGAGAGAGAGGCTGGCTGATTTGTCATTCAGAGCTCTGCTGAATTTTTTCCATGCCTACTTGCATCTTCATCACTTTTCTGTTAAGTACTTTTCAAAACACAGGAACACTGTAAGGAAACCAAATACCATTTACAACTAAAGCTAAGACTGACTTTTCTTCCGGCCACTTTCTCTGTGGAAATAAAACCACACGCACGTACGTGCACATGTGCACTAGCGCACGCGCGCACACACACACAGAGCGTAGCGCTCAGAACTTGAGCACCACCGATGAAGGGTAGGTCCTAGCACCAGAGTTCTGACATAAAATTCCATATCAAGATAAGAGCGTTCATCAAAATGCCATATGATTGACTAAATTAGTAGCACTATTGAGATGAAAGTCAGGACATCTTATAGTCGCAGACCAAATTTCAACAAAAATTTCTTGACAACCTGCTGTATATTAAGCACCACATGAGAAGGATGTATGAAAAGAAACAAGAATTCATTTCCTATTACTCAGTTGCTGAGGCCGAAAACCTAGACTCCCCTTTGACTTCTCTCTTTTCAAAGCTCTCAGTAACTGCTGTAGAATCTACCATTCCGAACATATCTAATCCGGACGCTCCTCACCACCTCCTTGTGCTGCCTTCTTAGTTCAAACCACCTTCTCTTCCACGGACTATAGCAGGAGCCTTCTAATTGTTCTTCCTTCTCCCACCCCCCTCGGACCACATACTGTCTACTCTCCACACAGCAGCCAGGATGTCCTTCTTAAAAACAAAATCAGAGGGACTTCCCTGGTGGCGCAGTGGATAAGAATCCGCCTGCCAATGCAGAGGACGTGGGTTCGAGCCCTGGTCCAGGAAGATCCCACATGCCGTGGAGCAACTAAGCCTGTGTGCCGCAACTACTGAGCCTGTGCTCTAGAGCCCGTTAGCCACTGAAGCCCTCACACCTAGAGCCCGTGCTCCACAACAAGAGAAGACACTGCAATGAGAGTAGCCCCCACTCACCACAGCTAGAGAAAGCCCGCACGCAGCAACGAAGACCCAACGCAGCCAAAAATAAATAAAATTAAATCTTAAAAAAAAACAAACTCAGAAAGCTCCAACAACACTCAGAATAAAAATCCCAACTCCTTACCGTGTCCTTCAAGGCCTCTGTCTCTCTCCTACCTCATCTTCTGTACTTTGCTCCTTGCTCACTCCAGCACACTGACTTTGAACGTACCTAGTTCATGTTCAGTTCAAGCCCTTTGCACTAAGCTATTTCTTCTGCTTGGAGTCCTCTTCCCCTCACCCTACCTCCTGCCCCAAGACATTCACTTGATTTGAGTCTCTACTCAAATGTCACTTCCTCAGAGGGGCCTTCTCTGACCTAAAATACCATAGCTTAAAATAGGAGAGGCTGCCAACTCCTCGCTCTGTCCCCTTACCCTGAATTGTTTTTGTCTTCCTAGCCTTTCATATTAAATATTTATCTTTGTTGTCGTTTTTCTTCCCCACTAAAATGAAACCCCAAGAGCTTCGTCCGTCTTAACTGCTATCATCCCAATGCCTAGAACAATGCCTGCCACATAATAAATAATAAATATTTGTTGAATGAATGCATGCATGAGTGAAAACCTGTCCTGGCAGAGCTCTGATCTGTATTAGAAGGCAATCTTGGAGACAGCCATGGTCATACAATGTGATTGTGCTGTGACAGGTGCATGTGCAAGGTGTTTGGGGAGCTCAGAGGACTGAGTCACTGGCTGCTTAGGGAGGGAAGGGCCAGAGTTTTTTCACCTGAATCTTAAGGATTCATAAGGGCTCACCAGATGAAGTCTGCAGAGGACATTTCAAGCAGAAGAAATAGTGGATGCAAAGGCCTGGATATAAAAACATAACACACAGGGAAGCTCGTCATTTCATCGTGCCTGGAAAGCAGGATGTGCAAACGTGCCGCAGAGGGAGATGAGAGACGAAAGTCGCAGAGGTGAGTTGATCAGCTCAGAGCCAGAAATGACTCTGCGAGAAACCTGGAAGGGCCATTGGATTTGAGGAAGATAAAATCATCCTCAGAGTTTCAGAGAGAGTTTACTGGCCTCTATGTGGTGGATAGTGTGAGGCAGAACAGTCATCACAGGGGGAATGGAGACAAGGTGCATTTTGAGAGAGTGTGGAGGGGGCTTGGTGACCTAGTTGTGGGGGACAGTGGAAAGGGAGGAACAGGCCAGCAGCATTTTAAACTTGGGTGACTTGATGACTGTATCCTAGTAAGGAAACCCAGATCTGGGGAGTAAGGAAGAGAAATAGTTTCCGCCCACATTTGCCCAGTGTTCTTCCTCTCCAAGCCCCTGGATAGCCATCTTCTACTTTCCAGCCGTCCATTAGTGGGGGAGCCCACCTGCCGGGTTCCACAGCAAACTGCACAGGGCTGGGCTCACACCTGCTCATCTCTTCCACCCACTGAGCCTCGGGGATTAGGTCACACATGTGTGCCTGCCTCTCTCTTTCCTTGAGACAAAAACCTCTCTCAGGTGGCTCTTTGTCTCGAACATAGATTCCTAGCAATTCTGCTCAGACAGAGCAAGTTCCAGCAGGGCGAAGACTTAAGCTCAAGCCTAGATCCACCCAAACTCAAGTCTAATATTACTGAACTTTTGTTATTATTTTACGTAATTTTTAAATTATACAACTAATACATGAATACTTTACCATTATAAAAAAATTCAGACAATACGGAAGTACACAAAGACTTGAGAGTTCCTTTCATGGCCACCCCTTGAAAAAGAAAAAAAGTACACTCCCCCTCCTAAGAGTAAGATGTTTCTCTTTTTCAGTCCTTTATTACACGCACACACACACACACACATTTATATACACACATGCATACATACATACATACATATATACATATAGAAACAATATATGGTTTTATATGTTATCTTTGGGCTCAGATTATTTTGAAAACTTTTTCACTTAAATATATGTCTTCTAAGATTTTCACAGCAGTAAATTTAAATCTACTTCTTTCTTTGCAAACTACTGAATAGTATTCCATGGCAGAGATGTATATATTTGTCACTGAATCATTCCCCTTCTCATGGATACTTGGGTTGCCTCCAAGTTTGCAAGATTTTAAACAGCGGTACAGTGAGTATCTTTATACACTCTATTTTGTACACGTTTGCAAATGTTTCTCTAATGTGGGTCCCTGGAAGCAGAATTGGTGGGCCATCCTAAAGGTATTCCATTTTAATTTTGCTAGAGGCTGCCAGTTTTCCTATTCTATTTTATTAAGTGCTTCCAGATGTACTAAAACAAGAAAATTTCCTGAAATTTTCAGTTATATCTTGACAGGATCCTTAACTGAGGCTAACATCAATCCAGGGACAAGCCCAACACTCATGCTCATAGATGTGCAGTATCCCAGAAGGCTAGGGATGATGGGCTACAGGCACAGTTCTTAGGGCGTTATAGCTTTTCAGGGGCCTGCCAAAAGGTTTGGAATCTGAAAAAACTCTTTGCTTCAGTAGATGAAAAGAAAAAGAGAACGTTGAGGTTAATACAGATTTATTAACTAATTATAAAATGTAGCATGTGTCAACTTCATGGCTATTAGATTTAGTATTCACAAACGTTTCCTTACTGAGCAACCTGGTATTCTCCTGAATTCTTTCCCTGACCTTCTCTACTCCCTAGTTTGAGGGACCAGCCCAGCCCTCCCTCTTGCCTTGTCTTTCTCATGTTCAGGGAAGATATTCACCCAGAAAATATTATCAGGGCTTCCTTTTTTCCCTTCCCTGCTCTGGGGGTCTTTCCAAGGGGATTCCTTTGTGATCCTCTTCAGGAAGGAGGCAAGTTTAACTTGGACAGCAGATTGAGGAAGGGAGCTCCTTCTCCAGGAGGGGGCAGTATTAGGGAAGGAACTGCATTTGTCAGGTGTCAAACACGGCGGCGGGCGGGGCGGGGTGGGGGGGAATTTTTCTCTCATCTGCGGGAGAAGACGAAAGGCAGTGAGGGCCTGGAGGGACCAGTCCCAAGCACTCAGTGGGTGGGTGGGGCAGGGCCTCTGGGTCACAGACTCTCTGCTATAGGGATGAAGAGGCAGGTAATAGTCGGGATCTCTCTCTGACCTCAGCTTTTATTCTGAATATCAACCTCTTTTTCAATGAATTTATTTTCCGCTAGTGCTTAATTCCTGGTGTGGCAGTGACATTGCACCTTACTATTTTTCATCACTAAAGTATCATATTTCAGCAGCACTGTGGGCTAAACAGTCCTTGCAGGACATGATGGGGACCTGATCCATTATAATGTTTCTATGGGAAAATGCTTTGGGGTTTCCAACAGTGGACTTAACAGAGGAACCTCCGGAGTACATCCATTCCTGACTGAGTGCTGTTCACGTGGCCCACATATGAGATGATCAGACGTTTCTGTTTTCCAAGGAAGTTCCAGTTTGTGATTCCCTGGGAAATGTCCCAGGTCAGGGAGTTTTTTATTCAAGTTTCTCTGTACTAAACTACATAGTACTGTGGATGTGAGATGCCTTATGGATTGACCTGGCTAAATTATGTTGTTTTTTTAAGCTGGTGACTTTGTAGTTTACAAAATGACCCATGGAGTTTGGCAGTGTGCAAGCCTTGAAAGCTCAAGATGCATTTCTAAGAGTATAAACATTCCCTTTGGCCACTTGGACTATAAAACCCAACAGGTTCCCCTGCTGGGGATTGCTGGTGGGCTTCCTTTCCTCCTTTTCTATTACTCCTTTTTTTTTTTTTTTTTTTTTTGCGGTACACGGGCCTCTCACTGTTGTGGCCTATCCCATTGCGGAGCACAGGCTCTGGACGTGCAGGCTCAGCGGCCATGGCTCACGGGCCCAGCCACTCCACGGCATGTGGGATCTTCCACGGACCGGGGCACGAACCCGTGTCCCCTGCATCGGCAGGCAGACTCTCAACCACTGCGCCACCAGGGAAGCCCTCTATTACTCCTTTTTTCCTGCAGCCCAGCCTGGAGCTCTGGGGTCTTTAAAGATGTAGTGAACTAAGATCTGTTGAAATTCTAGCAATTGCCCAACTACTCGTCCCGATACCCTCCCCGCCCTTCTCCCTAGGAAAATGACCTGATTATAAAACTCTCTTTATAGATACATTCAAGATGTGGTGACCTCAGTTCCCTCCTTTGTTAGACAATGGAGGTTGAGTCTAGGTCTTCACCCTGGAATTCCCTCCCACACACACTCAGGAGAGCTCCACGTGGGCACGAAGGGTCCACTAACGAATTTCATGTTTGAGAAAACCTCCCAAATGTTTAGTTATCTGAAATAAAGCCGCACAGGAAAATGAAAACATCAAATGTCTTTTGCTTTTGGCTGAAATTGTATAAACTCACCAGTTGAGACATTGACCATACGGAGATGTGGAAGAGATGGACCTATTTTCAGAGTTTTCACTGTCTAGCAGGATACTTGGTAAGTACTAAACACATGCTTGTTGAATTAAACTGAGAGCCAAGAAACACTGGAGGTGATTACATTCACCAACTCTGCCACCCTGAAATTTCCAGAACCCTCAGTTATTCTTTGTCTTGGCCGCTGCACTCAAAAGAAGGTAGCTGCCCATACCTTTTGCTCTGAGGAGCCCTCCAAGGGCTTCCCATACTCCCAGCACATCGGTCACTGTCTCCGCACAACTTGACCTGAAATTCTCACCTTAATACCACTTTGGGGGGTTAAGCCACTGTTCCCATTTAAATATCTACATTACCAGGAGGAGAGGGAGGAACCTGCGTGGTTCAAGTATGTGTAGAGATGCGTGTGTGTGGTGTGTAGTGGTTATTAAGGGAAAAGGAAGAGTAGAGAGGTAGAGAGGCTGGATGCCTGTAGTTCCCTCTTTTTACCATTGAGCCAAAGACTGTTTCTGTCAGGTTATCTCATTAGACCTTTGGAAGCCCTAGAAACTTGGCTTTGAGGATATAGAAAACGAAATGGCACTGGTGATGCACTTTAGTGCTACACTCTCCAGTCCAGTAGCCACCAGCCACGTGGGGCTCTTGAGCTCTTGGAATTCTGTTCCAAATTGAGATGTGCTGTACATATAAAATACACCAGTTTTCTAAGACGTAGCATGGAAAAAACCCCATAAAATATCTCATTAGTAATTTTTTTATATTCATTACATGTTGAAATGAAAATATTTTGGATATATTGGCTAAATAAAATCTATTATTAAAATTAGTGCTAATTTGTTTCTTTTTATTTTTTAATGATGACTACTAGAAAATTTTAAGTTATGTATATAGCATTGTATCACTACTGAACAACACTGCTCTAGTGGTAGGAGGAAATATCCCACCCGAGAGGGCACTGAAATCCAGTGCACCGGCAGAGGTGCCAGAGGGATGAGACTGCAAAGGCAGAAATGTCACTAGGGGGAAAGGGTGGCCTCAAGGCAGGGGGAGTAACAAAGACTCCCTTGTGTGTCTTGTTGGCATCCTGGCTAAGCACACAGGGACTCCCACCGTCCCTTTGCATCCCAAGGTCTTAAATCGGTTGGCTGATCTCCCTCGTGTTGACTCCCGTGGCAGGGGAATGGGGCAGGGAAGAGGAGAAGATCCCTATGGCTCTAAGATTTGGCTCAGGGTTAGCTTCTGGGGTGATCTCTGTACCTTCTGATTCCCGGTTCTATATGTAGAACTTACACTGTAGGTTACTGACATGTTAGTTGTGAGCTCGATATCCCAGTCAGGCTTGGGAGGACTAATAATTCTATTGACTTGACTGATTTAAAAATTTCAGATAATACATTTTAATTGTAAGACCTTGTTTTACTGTTTTCCTAAACTGACTTTGCAGATTAGTGCATAGACTTTGGTATCAAGGCAGGAATAACTGGATTTTTCATAGTGGTTTACAGTTTTCAATGTCCTTTTCAGCAAATTATCACTTTTTATTGTCACAACATCTTGCAAGGCAGGCGAGGCATGTATAGATTTTTATCCATATGTTATAGCTAAGAAACCAAAAAAAAGGTTGCCTTGACCAGCATTTGAAAGCTGTTAAGTGACAGAATTAGGAATGGATCATGGATGATCTCATTGAAAACCTTGGCTCTGGTCTTTGGTGGTTTCTTCTGGTGTACAGAGGATCACTGAGTTGGGCCAGGGCATGAGTAGTTAACAGCTTCCTGAATTCAAGCAATTCTGCCCCCTTAAAGATCAGGAAAGTAATTTACAGGGCCTGCACATGCAGATTTGGAAAGATGCCATTTGGGGATCCAGAGAAGGAGACTAATTGGAGTACCACCTTCCACTCAGTGCGAATGCCTTTGAAGTCGGTGCCTCTGCTTAATTCCCTCAGGTGACCTCCCTGGTAGCACTGGGAGAGGCCCAGCCAGTTCCTCTGCAGAGAAAGGTTCTGAGCTGCAGGCAGAGCCCAGCAGAGGGTGCTGAGAGCCTACTATTTCAGGGTGAGATTGGTGGTGGGGGCTGGGGGTGGAGAACTGTCTGCCTTGCAGGGATGGACGCTGGAAGAGGAGGAAACTTAAGGAAACAATAGTTATAAGAGATTTCCTATCCAGTAGAGCGATGAAGACGATGATGGTGAGATGTGATGATGATGATGGTGATGGTGGTGGTGGTGGTGATGACAATGATGATATAAGTGGTGGCCAGGACTCACCTGGTGGATGTGGTGTGATTTGGAAATGTTAGAGGATCTGGAACAAGTACTAAGTTTCCACCATATGTTTGAGTTAAGACACCTAGTTCTGAGTTGGCAGCCAACAACAAGCAGGAAATGTGAGGCAGAGAAATTATAGAATCAGAGGGCTGGGGGGAATAGTACAAATGATCTCTGGGTCAATGCCACAGAGTATTTCATTGGTCTTGACTGTACCTTTGTGATATTTTTAGAGATCACCATGATCACTGACATACTCCATGCTGGGAAAATAGTTTCAGTTATTTGTCTAGATACTCACAAATCATTGCACAACCAAAATTAGAGCCACAGTTATTCAACAGGATGACAGGGGACCCAAGTGATGTCCAATGCCTTCATTTTATAATTAAGAATATGAGATCCAGACATGGGAAATAACTTGCCAAAGGTCACATAGCTAGTAGTGACCTTGGATAAGAACTAGAGACAGTGAAGTATCACTATCACAATCAGGAATCCAGGCTATGGAATGAGATCTGGTTTCAAATCTGGGCTCTGACAATTATTTCTTCTGTAATTCGGGCAAGTTATGTGACTTTTCTGATCTTAGTTTCCTCATCTGTACGATAAGGATTTTAAAAAAGTATCTAGGGCTTCCCTGGTGGCGCAGTGGTTGAGAGTCCGCCTGCCGATGCAGGGGACACGGGTTCGTGCCCCGGTCCGGGAAGATCCCACGTGCCGCAGAGTGGCTGGACCCGTGAGCCATGGCCGCTGAGCCTGTGTGTCCGGAGCCTGTGCTCCGCAGCGGGAGAGGCCACAGCAGTGAGAGGCCTGCGTACCACAAAAAAACAACAAAAAACAAAAAGTATCTACCTCAAAAGTATTAAGTGGGATAATAGATGTGAAGTATTTACATATTATATGTTAATTGCAAACATTCAATAAATAGTAACTGATATTATTATTAGAATTCAATTTTTCTGACTTCCAGGTCAGAATTCATTCTTTATTAGGCAGCCTTCCCCAATCCTCCTCAAGTCTTTGGCATGCTTATACAGTTCCCTATTTATAAGTTCTGCTGTGATATCTCCATGGAGGATTGTTTGAATGATATTAAGGAAGTTATTTGACTTCACAGTTTCCTTACATACAAAATGGGAGAAAACTATCTGGGCTCAGGCCAGCTGATATAACAAAAAGACTCCTAAATAGAGTGGCTTAAGCAGAATGGGAGCTTGTTTCTCTTTCATGTAACAGTTCAGAGGTGGCAATACAGGGTTGGTATCTGTCACAGAATCCCAAGGGCCACCCCTAGAGCAGTGGCAGTGGGAATGGGGAGGAAAGGCTGAATTTGAGAGACCTTCCAGAGGAGGTCACCAGCAGGCATTCTTCTGATAACTGAAATGGCACAGCAAGTCCCCTGAGCCTACTGGAGTCCATCTTTAGCTTCAACGTGACTTCTCCAGTTCTTGTATTTTCTCAGGCAAATGGGACCAGAGGGCACATGCCTGACACTTTCACCATCATTTCTCTCATTTATTTTTTTAATTGAAGTATAGTTGATTTACAATATTACATTAGTTTCAGGTACACAGCATAGTGATTCAGTAATTTTAGTTTGTACTCCATTAAAAATTATTACAAGATAATGGCTATAATTCCCTGCACTTGTACAATATATCCTTGTTGCTTATCTATTTTATACATAGTAGTTTGCATATGCTAATCCCCTACCTCTATCTTGCCTCTTCCCCCTTCCCTCTCCCCACTGGTAACTACTAGTTCTCTATATCTGTGGGTCTATTTCTATTTTGCTATATACATTCATTTGTATTGTTTGTATTATTTTTTAGATTCCACATATAAGTGATATCATATAGTATTTTTCTTTCTCTGTCTGACTTATTTCACTAAGCATAATATTCTCCAACTTCATCCATGTTGCTGCAAAGGGCAGAATTTCGTTCTTTTTTATGGCTGAGTAATATTCCATTGTATACCTATACCACCTCTTCTTTATCCATTCATCTGTTGATAGACGCTTGGGTTGCTTCCATATCTTGACTACTATAAATGGTGCTGATATGAACAATGGGGTGCATGTGTATTTTTGAATTCGTGGTTTGTTTGTTTCAGATATATGCCCAGGAGTGGAATTGCTGGGTCATATGTAGTTCGATTTTTAGTTTTTTAAGGAACCTCCCTACCGTTTTCCATAGTGGCTGCATCAATTTACATTCCTGCCAACAGTGCACAGGGGTTCCCTTTTCTCCACATCCTCACCAACATTTCACTTCTCTCATTTAAATGTCCAAAACTTAATCACATGCTCACACCTAGCAGCAAAGGGAGCTGGGAAATATAGGCTCCAGCTGGGCAGCTGTGTGACAGGAAAAAGAAGAATATTACACGAAAACCTGAAATTTGTCACAAGGTCCTTACTGTTACAGACTTGGGAGTTGCTGCTAATATAAGTGCCGATATTTCTAAAGATCTATTCACCCCACTTTTCACAGAAGAACCTAGAAAATTCTCTTCTCTCAAAATCTTCTGATTTTTGGCTTGTGATTCAAAAGAAATTTACAAGCAAGGTGGTTGCTGGTGGTTATAGAAAGAGTGATCAGGGATTACTAATGTAAAACTGAGCTGGAAAAGGAGTGGGGAAGTCATGAAGCAATTGAGAGAGGTGATGTTTTGATGGAGAGGCAGAGAACAAACAAGGAGGTGCTGTGCTGTGTTATGAAATACAGAGGCTGCTTTGACCGTTTGGGGGATACATTCCCTTCCAGGAAGGAGATGATCCAGCACATGGCTGACCCAGAGACCCTCTACATCTGCTCAGTCTGGAGAAGGCTTCTGGAGGCCACTCCAAGAGTCTGGATCCATAAAAATTTTTCTGAAATGCTGGAAAATATTTTCCAGTATCTCTCTCAAGTAGATAATAATTTTCTAGAACTTTAGCACCCTTTTGACCTACTTTGGGGCCACCTAACCAGGATCAGACCAGTTTGTGAGATGCTGGGTGATCCAGGCTCTGGAAGAAAATGATTGGGATGGGAAAATCCAGGTAAGGATTCCGGAGGGTATGCCCTGGGGCTGGACTCCAGTAGGCTCAGGGGACTTGCTGTGCCATTTCAGTTATCAGAAGAATGACTGCTGGTGACCTTCTCTGGAAGGTCTCTCAAATTCAGCCTTTCCTCCCCATTCCCACTGCCACTGCTCTAGGGGTGGCCCTCGGGATTCTGTGACAGGCTTGTTATCCTGTTTAACTTGTCTCCTTGCTACTTGCCGTTTGTTCCTCAAAGCCATCCTGCACATTCTTGCCATGATAATTCTCCAAAATCCTTTTCATGATGAGCCTTCTTTACCTTAGAATTTACCAAGCAGAATTATTAGGGTTCTTTTATATTTCTCTCTCTCTCTCTCTCTCTCTCTCTCTCTCTCTCTCTCTCTCTCTCTGTCTCTCTCTCCGGAGCTGGACTTTTTCTTATACGTACTTTTAAAAGCCTCTACAATAAACATGTATGATTTCTGTAACAATGAGAAGACAAAGTCAGTTTTAAATGCCTTAAAAATTGGGAGGGAGAAGTTGGGAGCCACTGTGACTCTCATTTCTTCTTCATCAAGTCTGTATCCTTTGGGGCACTATTTGAGGCCTCCATAGATAGTCCTACCCTAGGCTACCAAACACACTCTCTCTCAGTTCTTCAAATCTAGGCTGTTATACTTTCTACATGGCACCCAGCTTCTGCTCCTGTCAAAACCTGTCTTCTCAGCCCACTTAAGTTTTAGCCATCTTTCCAGAGCCAGTTAAAATTTCACCTTCCTGGGCTATTTTAATTCTAAAACTTATCTATCACTTCTTTGACATTTTATTTATGTCTGTACCTCACCCCTAGAAAACTGATGATACCCTTTTCATTGTTGCCGACTATTTTACGTGCGTGAATCTTGTCCCCTAAGTGAATTCCAAGTTCTTTGAGGACAAGGGTGAGCTCTTGTAAATTCCTTGCTTTCCTCTCACCATCTGGAATAATTCTAAATACATAATAGGTAATCCATTTATAATTATATTTTGAGAACTTTATTCACATCTTAGCTAAATGATTTAACATGTGTCAGACCACTTCCTACAAAATATTTGAAGGAGGATTTCATAGGGGTGGTAATCAAGAATACAAAGGAGTAAAAAGTTAATGGGGGAGTTTGGGGTATCAGTAACAACCTGACGGTGTGGCCTTGGGAGACATCACCTTTGCCCTGACTTGCCAGCCAGTCGCTCTCTACGTAACTTGTTTGTTCTTCTGACCACTGCCCCGATGAGTTCCTTAGCAGATTGGGAACTCACTGTGTACACCAAGTTCCTGCCTCTGCCATTGTGGACAGCTCTGTCTGTTCATTTGTCTCAGTTCCATCAGCATCTGAGGTACCCCTTTCTCCAAGAGGCAAGCTCGAAATGCCCTCAGTGATCACACGTCCTCTAAGCCCGAATTTCCAAAGAGGCTACTCTTCTGCAATTGTCACTCAAAAACAGGAACTTGTGTCAGTGTACATTTGGATATAAAATCTGTTTGCTTACCCATATATTTTGTCCATGATCTGCGTGGTCAAGCAGGATATGGTTCTATTAACAGTTAATCTTAGATTGTCAGTTCTTAGAGGGTATTCAGGTTGTATTTTTTAAAATGCCTGGCCTATTTCCTGACCTGAAAACACCCTTCCAAAAGATTGGTAAATGGTGCCTTTAGAAAAGGTCACCTGCATAAAAACTCATCTCTGACTCTTCACTGTTAGGCTGATGATGGAACCAGATAGAAAGTCTAAGTAGCTCAGACCTACTCATTAAAACCACTCCTAATTAGCAGTGTGATCTTGTGACAGTTATGTAACTTCTCTGAACTCACTTTTGAAAGTGAAATGTGGATGATAATAGTACCTATCTAACAGTATTGTTTTAAGGATTAAATGAGATAATACATGTAAAGCATCTAGTAACATTCATAGCTCTTATTTTTCAAGTTGTTTCAATTATTCCTTGAGATAGAAGATAGCTGAACGATGGAATGTACAAACCAGTAGCTTCTCAGTATATTTGTTGAACTGATGTGGCTCTGAGTCCTGGGTTTTGAAGTCCCCAGTGTCAGCAGAGACCTGAGCCTTTCGGTCAATCCAGTTTGGTGGCTATCATTCCAGATCCATTTCCTTTTGCTTCTCCTTCTCCCTTCCACAGGACTGAAAATATAAACAATACAGGCACAATAAAAACAAATGGCTGTTATGCAGAAGGGGAGGCAAAGGGTGAGAGTTGCTACCTCAGGCTCCACAGCTGGGCTTCAGTTTATAATAACCCTACCCACCCCAAAGAGCCTGAGGGGTTTCATCCAGGGACAAGGGTTCCCCGTGTGTTAGTGGTGTCTGCCCTTAAGCTGCTGTAGAGAATTGATTGGTAAAAAGCAATCAGTTTGTGTTTGGTTTGTGGGAGTGAACACACCGTCTGGAAGGTCATTGAAATGTTATTGTATGAATGTTTCAAACTAATGTAAATATCTAGGCAGAGCTCACAAAGGACAAAACATTGAATCAAAGAGAGAACCATACAGAACAGCGTCTTGGGTGTTTCCCTTCTGAAAGCCTCTTCCTGGGCCTCACGACTCTGCATTTTAACACTTACACCTGAAGTCAAAGGCAATGGTAGGCCAGGTGTCTAACCAACCTGCCGCAAGCTGATTTGGCCTAGTGTGTAGACTTCGAGAAATCCTCAGGAAAAGAGACACAAAGCCGCAGGACAGAAGAAGGGGGTCTTTGGTGGTAGCCCGTACAATCTGCTCTGCTTTTGCGAAAGGCTGGAGAGGCCGCTCCTCTGAGGCTTCAAGCATGGCCCCCACGGGTTTGTGCTCGGTCTTCCAGGTAAGTGAAGAGAATTCTGATTTGGTGTTGCTGCCCCTGAAGGCTCTACTTTGTCATTGTGCCCTTCTGGGGCTGCTGGTGGCCTCAGTGTAGCTCAAAGAACACAACCCAGAGAAAAATCTGACCACGGTGAGAACAGCAGAGGAATTTATAAACCGGATGGAGAATACCGCCTCACCCAACAAGGTATAACCATTTTGTTCCCTAAAATCAGATGACTGTAATAGGAAAATGGCAATATTTTATTTCTTTGTCAACAGCAAACAAACAACACCGGTGCCTGGGCAAATTTAATGCAGAGAGATGTTTCTCATAGTAAGCCTAGGTCTTCTCACCATTTGGTATGACACCCTGTGTCCCTGTAGCAGGAATCAAAGAATCTTGCATTTCTTTTTCTTTACCCTGAACCAATATAATATCACAACTCTGAGGCCATATGATAAGTTCTACCTGCCTGAGCACAGTCCTCTGAAATGACCTCTTGGAAGAAAGTCCTGCTAACCTCTGCCCGTCTTGCCCAGCTGAGGAGCCTCCAGCGTAGGGGAAGAAAGAGTACAAAACAGCTGAGGAGAAGGCTCTAGACAGATGCTTAATACAGTTCAGAAAAATCTCACTGGTGATGAAGTGCTATAAGGTCCTTTGCATTATTTTGTCTTAAAAAAAAACTGGATCTAAGAGAACAATGTGATCTAACCTTCAACTCCTTGCTCACTCAATAATTTTTCAGTATGAATTAAGAGAGAAGGCCAATTGGATTAGGAATTCCCACATCATAATAATAGAGTAAACATTCTCAAGGTTTTTACTATGTTCTAAAAGCTGTTTTAAGCAACTTACATAGAGTATTTCATTTAATCCTCTCAGCTTTAGGAGATAGCTGTTAGTATCATGCCCATTTGACAGATATGAAAAATGAGGCTCCGAGAGGTAAGTTAACCTCCCCAGGTTTACACTGCTAGTTAAGTGGCAATGACAGAATTGATGTACACTATAGGTTTAAAATTCCGAAGCATAATGCTTCTTCCCCCCAATATTTACATTATTTTTAAGAATTTTTCATAGTCATTAAAGTTACCATTGCAGGAAGATGGTTACTGTTGTTTAAATACGTTTAATCTTTTTAAAAAGAGACTTGTTTCCTGCACCAGCTCCCAGCACACACTGGCATAACCTCCTTAAGGGTGGTCAGAGTTCTCCTTTCCTTTCCATCATACTCCCTACCCAACATCTTATTCACCACCAGTCTTCTGGGTGAGGAAAGAGGTGCAGGCAGTATTCCAGATCCTTCTTCACAGGCCTCTCCATCCAATGTCTCTTTGAGAAGAGAATGCCTGGAGTCTAGCCTCCAGGAAGGGTGAGGGGGCACGACCAGGGTAAAGTGAATCACCTGTTCTGGAAGCTCACCCCTGTGCTGGGGGAATGAGAGAGAGAAACTCTTCACCGTAGACTTCCACCCACTCCCACAGACACAGGTGGAGAAACGTGGACTCACCTTAGTGGGAAGGGATTTCCTAGATCATGGTGCTAAACCCAGAGGATTGAGCTAAATGAATAGAAAGCTATGGAAGGCAAAGAGGTTCAATTCTTCTTGGAGTAGGGGAGGGAACAGGAAAAACAAAGTAGGTAATATGCAGTTGTGTTTAGAATGCATTCGAGTAAATCTTCCCTGTTATTCAACGCAGCTCACCCACACGGAGTGCCAAGGGAGAGGAAGTCTGAGGTTTGTTTTTATTCGTATAGTTTCAGCTTTGCTGTAGATACTGTTGTGTGTGGTAATTCCTAGGCAGAGGTTACAATGTAGAGTTTCTCCAGGCGGTTTAGTTGGTATTTTTAAGAGGACTCGGATTAAAGTCTTTCTCCTCAAAAACCGGTTCAGTGATTGAGGCTGAAAGGAGCCAGGCTTTGAAATCCTCTCCTACAGAACCAAAGACAATCAGAGCAGCCTTATATTCTTTTGCCATGAGTCTGCTGTGAACCATCACAGGTTTAGGTCACAGGAATCTCTCAGACCCCCCAGGTGGGAAGTCACTCCAGCCGACGGACCATGGAGACCCCTTGTGAGATCCACAGCAAGTGTCAGTCTTCAGGGATACAACAGAGCTCACAGGGCCCTAGAGCAGGGCTAACGGGATTGTGTGTTTGAAAGCAAACGTGTCTATTCTGTTCCCTTCCCAGAGAACCTCTTCTTTTTCTCTTGTTGCCATTGTTGTATGTAGGCTAACTGAAAACTTGGTGCTTTTTAACTTCTAAAAGACTGAAATGGGAAGGGCAAATGACTGGGTTGGGGGGTTAGCAGGTCGATGAGCTGAGTTGCCTTAGTGTCATTCCATTATGAATTTCTATAAGCAGTGCTTCTGAATTGTCAATTTTATCAGCCAAATATAATTTTTGTATGTGTATGATAGAATAAGTATCACACATCTCAGCCAACCTATGCTTTTCCTTCTTCTCCCCAATTCCCAAAGGACTTTGAAGAAGGGAAATCAATAAATCAATTGGTACCTTGTCCAATACCCATTTCAGTGACATAACAGCGCCATTTGCTAAAGATCAGACGTTAGCTATGGAAAGAGACAGACATTTCCATTTGATAATGTATCTCTTTGCCTTTGTGAATCAGATACAAAATAGGAATAGTGGAGTGTCCTTGTAAATAAGTATTTTGGTGCTGACCTTATCAAAAATTAATCAGAGGGTAATTATGGAGAGAATGATAAAATATCATTTATATCTCAGGGTTTATTACAAAAATAGTTGGGAATGTTTTCTAGGCTTATCTGATAATATTTCATTCAAGAGATGTCCCTACTGTCGCTAAATCAACTTTTTAGTAATTAGATTTTAATTTTTTTTCAAATCTGATTTTAGAAATGTATGTATTCTTTCCTCTTGGTCCTTAAAAATGACACCAGAATTTAACATTTACAAATCTATAAACAAACACTTAAATGCACTAAATTAGCTCTGATTTTTGGAGAAAAACTATACAACTTGAAAGAATGTGTTTATAATACCAGGAATCCCACATTTTTTGTTCTGTTTTGTTCATTCAGACACATATTTGCACATATCCAATGTTCTTAAGTTGGGATAAAACAATACTATTTTTGTTTAGTCTTTCCTCCAAATGCTTCAATGCTATATGTAACTTCATTTCCAAAATTTCCTCCCTTTGAGCCTATACTCTTTTCACACAGACCTTGAAGATTTTATTATCAATATATTATTAAAGGAGTATGCCTTACTAAGAACCCTAAAATATGTGGGAACATAATAATTACAAGGATAATAACAAAGCCCCATAGTCAAACTGGACTGGACTGAGGGTCAGAAGAGGCGACTTTGAGGCATTTGGGCTTTCCCACCTGGCATGTGATTCTTTGCCTGTATTCAGCTCAAGTTCCTCACCAGCAAACTACAACTGTAAGAATAGATGGTCTTTAAGTTTGCTTCCAAGAGTGAAATTCTTTGTGTTTGTGGTTCCCCAAAGAGACTTTGATGACTTAGCATTAGGAGAGCTCTTAGAGGGTAGTGGTGAGTTCCTGGGGGAAGGCTGGATTTTGTATTGGAGAGCTTGCAGGCTTTTATCTGTGGGAGTATTGACCAGGAAGTCTCTGGTCCCTCAGCACTCCTGTGCGGCCACACTGGGCACAGTGTGGTGGTCTGTGGGCTAACAGTCCAGCTAACCTGGAATAGGGTTGTTCTCTAAACATTGGTCATATCTTAAAATGAAAGCTTCCAAACCCTTGCTTAAGCATATGGAGTCAGAAAGAAAAAGAGTCTGTTGTGATAC
This sequence comes from Phocoena sinus, assembly GCF_008692025.1. NCBI lineage: Eukaryota > Metazoa > Chordata > Mammalia > Artiodactyla > Phocoenidae > Phocoena > Phocoena sinus. The sequence goes on from NC_045769.1 coordinate 36,254,690, forward strand.
TACTACAGCAAAGCCAGCAGGTCTCCTCTGAGCTCCTAGTTTGTGCTGGGACCATCTAAAGCTCCTGGAAATAAAGGACTTGGAAACACAGTGAGAAGGGATTAGATCACCTCAAAATTTGTGGAACTAAGGACAGTCCGTAACCACTGGGGGCGGGGGGTGGGTGGGAGATGGGGGTGAAATCTATATAATGAATATATTTCCCATTGGATATGGGCAAAGGTGATAATCTCGTCACCTACAAAGTTATTTAACTACATCTGGATCTAAAGAATATACTTCGGTCTCGCCTATGTTCTTCGCTATGCAGCAACCGGGAATTAGTGGGCTTGGCCCTGTGATCCCTTCTCTACTGGCAGCTCGCACCTGGAGAGCAGGTGAGGCGGCCACACGCGCTCCGCGTTCCGTTTGCCGCCGGCGGTGGGGCCAGCTTGAGGCCGGGACCCGAGCTGGCCTAGCGCCTGAGGCGGCTCCCCCTACCGGGAATCCGGAGCAGCGCCGGTGGCTGAGCGCAGGGTGGCAAAGCCGCCTCCCCGAAGCCCGTTCCTTCGTGGCTTCGCGGGTGGGATCCGCGAGCTGCCGCCGGCGAGGTCCGCCAGCGCAGGGCGGAAGCGTTCGGTCTGGGTGACGAGCATTTTCCTGCATAAGCACTTAGCTATGAATAAACATCTGAAACGATGGCTCCTTAAACCGAGTGGCTGCCGCGCGCCTCTAAGTGGTGTGGCCGCGGTTGGGCGGGGGTGAGGGTAGGGGTAAGACAGGAGAGTGGAGGGAAAGATGCGAGGCAAAGGAAGGAGGTGCATGCGTGCGTGTGTGCGTGTGTGTGTGTGTGTGCGTGTGAGTGTGTGTGTCTGCGTGTGCAGGGAGCTGCCCCAACACGCGGTCCCCGAGTTCAGAGGCGCTTAAGTTACTAACAAGTCAGGGCCGATTCCTGGAGAGGTAGCCGACCATCCCCGTTACACGGCGCCCTTTTCTCCGGCCCGCGATCCGCGCGCGCTGCAGGTAGTCAGCACAACCCACCTCGGGTCCGGATGCCCTCGGAGACCCGGCCCCCAGGATCGAGGGCCTCGGCCGGGGCGCAGCTACCTTGCACTCCTAGGCTCTGATACAACCGATAGTTCACTGGGGCCTTCGAATGTCTCAAGTTCAGGTGAGCAGAGGAGTTCCCAAGCTCCAGGCCTCGCCTTCTCCTTCGGGACTTCTCTCCCGGGTCTTGGGTCCTAGCAGTACCCCGAAGGCAAAGCCGTTTGGAGTGAAAGACAAGAGGGCGAATCGATTTCAAAGTGGGAGAATGCTTGCACGTGCTCGGGGCCCCCAGCTCGTTTAGGAGCGCGCAGTGCAGGAGCTCAGACTAGGGTGCATTTTGGGCGCGCAGATTTGAGCGATGCACACTCTGCTGGGCCAGAACAGCCATCAGTTCTGCCTGAGAGCTGCCGTGGGAATCCACGTGCGAGGTGGGTGGGTCGAGAACCGAATCTTGAAGATTGGTCACCAGGGAAGCCGAATTTGCAAAGCCTAGCCCAATCCTTGAGGCATTTTATGTAGGCTAAGACGCTGGAATATAGCAGCCGTACACCTAACAAAGATGGGACATGAAAAAAAATGATAGGGAGTAAAGGGGTGAGGGTTTGACCTACCACGGGGCATCTTGCCCTTGCCTCCTTCTCCTCAGGCCGAGGGCAGCCCTGGAGGTAGCGCGAGGCGCAGTGGATGTCACCAGACCGCGCCCGGGGTTCCTGAGGTCGCACCCCCCTCCCCCCCACCCCAGGCAAGAACCTGGCAGTCTCGGAGCAGCCAGAGGCCTCCTAGGCATCCTCGGCCGAGGCGGGGCCTAATCTAAGAGCCCGGGTGGGTGTCTGCAGCCAGACTCATACCGCAGACCAAGCTCCAGGGAGTCTAGGGAAAGGAGGCCCAAGCTCCGGGCACTGCGGGCTGCTTCCCGGGAAGTCTCAGGCAGGGGCTTCGACCTGTGAGTGGAGAAGTCGCCTCAACGGCTTTAGCTGCAGGGAGGTTTCGTGGGTCAAGGGTGCCGCAGGAGACTGTGACGACCTTCTCCAGCCGCCCGCGCTTTCTTGCCCACCTGGGGCTGAGCCGGAGCGGGGAGAGCTGATGCTCTCCAGCACACGCCCGGTTCTCTGCCCGGGCGCCTAGGCTGAGGGCGCTGGGAGGGAGCTGGCGGGGAGGAGGAAAGGATTCGTTTCCCGCCTGCTTCCTCTTCCTTTTCAGAATAAGCCAGCGATATGGTGGTTGTGCTGTTACAGAGACTGACTTTCTAAACTCCCCTCCCTTCCCAGTTTTTCTTGAAGGTCTTGCAATATCCACCACCCCCCTAAAACACGCGCGCGCGCACGCACACACCTTTCTCCAACCTGCTCCTGCCCCCACTTTCGCCGAAAATGTAGTATGTGTGAAAGGCAGCTCAGTCCAGTGTCTACAGCAGAGCCGAAAACTAAGTGCTTGGGGAGGGGGCTTCCCTGAAGGGTTTGGTGTTTCTGAAGTTGCTGATATACCCCCTTGCAAAGGAGCTCGGCTAGTTGGAGAGTAAAACTCGAGCCCCGGGGTGGGTGGGGAGGGGAGGCTGTGTGCGCCTCTCCAGAGCACTGTCTGACCTCCCAGTCTCTGGGCTGGAGGCCCCTAGGCTCAGCCAGGGGCCAGGATCAGGTTCCTAAGGTAGCAGATGAATCAGACAAGTAATCTCGCTCCTTTATCCTCCCCCGCCTCCCACCCGCCCCACCACTTCTCCTTTTTTTCTTTTCGTAGACGGGCTGTGCAATAGGCAGGTAGCCAGAAGCTGCGATGTAGGAGTGGTGAGCGATCCCGGGGCTGGCACTGCCCTCTTGGATTTAGGAACCGTCTAGGGATGGAGGAGGGTCAGAGGAACATCCGTTTCTTTTGAACGAGGACGCCGTTTACTTCCCCTAGACTGCTCGCGCGGGGAAGAGCTCGGAGCGGAGGGCTCTCTAGGATGGCTCTCTGAGCAGGTAAATCTGCGGCGGGGTCGAGAGCAGGTGACTGACATTTTCGGTGATGGCAACCAGGCCGGGCAGCGCCCTTTCCGGTTATCAAGAGGATTAACCTCGGGGCCTTGCCGCTGGTGGGATCTCTGCTCCCCCTCGCAGGGATTAGGGGGCGCTCCTTTCAGAGGAGGACCCAAGGGTCGCGGCCTGGGCCCTTCCTTACCTCCGAGCGACCTCTCCTCTGAGCAGGGCGGAGAGAGGAGGGGGCGGCACGCAGCCCGGTCCCTTCTTGTCGCCCACCTCGCCGAGTAGGGTTCACCGGGCCGGTCCCCCGCGTTCCCCCGGGTCACCTTCCCCGCCCCCCACCCCGCAAACACTTGTCTGAAACTTACCAGATTCCAACCTTTAGGCAGGAAAAAAAGTGTTTCATATACGAACCGATCAGGGTATTTGCAGATAATTGCGAATGTCAAATACTCGGGCGTGATGACAAAGTGCAGAGATTGCCAGGGCCCGAGCTCCGCCTGAGGGGCGGGGGCTGCTGGCGGGGCTCCCGGGCCACCACACGCCTGCTCAGAGGAGGGGAGGGGGCAGTCGGCCGCAGCTGCCCGCAGCCCATTTAACCGGGGCGGCTATTCCTTCGACCTCTCCGCCGTGGAGCTGCTTCATGAATTCATTCACTGCGTCCTTACTCGAGCCCCGCGCGGAAGGGCAGTGCGAGGCTGGGGACCGCACCAGCCCAGCAGCCCTCACAGCCCCAAGAATGCACAAACACCCCAGGCAAGAGGCACACACGAGCGGGGCTACTGGGCCTCAGTTGGACGCCGAGGCCCAACGCCCTGCCAGGCTGCGTTCCCAGAGCTACTGCCAAACTGCCACCCTCTGCTGCGTGACGCACGGGAGAGGGGCGAGTCGCAGGTTACTCTGGGGCCAACTGCTGCACAATTTTAGCGCCAGCATCAGCCCTCTACAGAAGTAAAGACAAACTAAACTAAACTCAAATAAAAGACGCCCCCCCCACACACACCCTCAATTCTCCAACCCAGTCCTCCTATCCTGGTTGCAGGAGGCCATGGTGTCGGGGGAGGGGGGGTGTCCCTGGAGCCACAGCACGCAGCCTGCCAGAGCTGAGCCTGTCGAGAAGGTGGCTGCTCTCAGCAGCTTTCGGGACAGCTCCTCTGAGACCTCCTGCGGGCACGCTCAGAATGCTTCAGGCGCCCCAAATCCTAACATACTAAAGTTACCCTCGTTAAATTCCAGATCTACTGCAAACCGAGAGGAGCCCTTATAGATGGGATGATACAGTTAGTGGCAGATCTGCAGCTTCCCGGCGGTCAGAACAGCAGGGGTGGTGGGGTGATAGGGATTTGGGCGCTGGCCCCGGGGGCTGGAGAGGAGAGGAGAGGAGCAGTAGAAGTGCGCACAGTGCGTAAGGCATCGTAAGGAGCACCTCAGGCAACCCGGAGCTGGCTCTTGTGTTCTGGGAGGAGACTGAGAGACCTTGGTGCGATCGGTCCCTTTCCTTTCCGAGGGCCGAAGAAGTGGCGGGGATGCTTCCGAAGGCCGGGCAGAGGGGAGGGAAGGGTGGAGGAGTGCGTGGGCGTGTGCAGCTGGGCTACAGATGGCGGCAAGTCCAAGAGAGCGCGTTGGGACGTCTGTCCTGGGCGTCCCTGTCCCCGACCCTCACCCCGCCCCCGCCCCTTCCATTGAATGCCTGAAGTCAGCATATCCCTGGAAGCCCTTGAAGTTTTACACTACAGTTGTCTGAGGTTTCCAACGACGACAAATTAGAAAAACGCTTCGGCTGCAACCCAGTACCTCAGTCTGAGAGTTGGGGGGCGGGGACGTTACTAGATGCAGAACTGGGGAAAAGGAGAGACTGGCCTCCCCAGCTTTCTCTGCCTCTAAAACTGCAGGGTTGGGGTGAGGGAGGGCAGGGGACTAAGGCCTGGGGCCGGAGAAGCTCTTCCGCAGTTGGGAAGCCAGATCTGCAGAAGCTGGGCGCTTGGCTACTTAGCCAAGGGCCACCAGGAGTGCTCCGGGAGCTCAGCTTTCCATGTCCTTACCAGGAAGGCCTCCATCTTGCCGGAAAAGCCGACTGGAGGTCACCAGGGACAAACAGGGTGGCAAGCTCTGCAGGGGACTCATCCAAGTCCAGTGAGGCTGGTGTAGACAGACAACACTGTCTGTCCCCAGCCTGGGTGGCAAGCTGGGGCCCCACGAGTGCAAGATGTGATTCTATTTGACTTTCCAAATCAAAATGCATTGACTGGGGCCCAAAGAGTTCATGGCACATAACTATCTTAATTAAACCTGTTATAAACAGACAAATCACTTCTCCTCTTGCACATAGAGCTCTGGGAGGTCGCATGGGGTCTGGCAGAAGCCTGGCTTGGGGGGATGCTCTTTTTTTAAAAAGGAGCGTGAATGAGTCAAAGAGAAAAAGAATAAGAGTGGAGTTTCCACAGCCTCAGAAAACAGGTTAACTGAAACCAAAACATAGGATGGCAGGGAGGTAATGGCGGGGGTAAGGGGGTACTTAAAAGCCTAGGGACCACTTGAGTTCACAGAGCAGCTCTGACACGAACCCGCAGCCCAAGGTGGGACCTGAGTGGAAGGGCAGGGAGGGAAGGGGAGGCCCTGGGCTTTTGGGGGAGGCGGGGGTGCCCATTGCTGAGATTCTAAGTTACCCTACTCAGCCCTGCTCTTTCCTTGCTAATCCTTCCATCTTTCTCTGCCACTGTTTTCAACTGCCTGTCACTCGGAGGACTGCACCAAGAGGACACATTCTTCCTTAATATGGTCAGCTTGGGGGACAAGGGAGCACCCCTGTGAGTGCCCTGAGCACTTGGAACCTGGATTTGGCAACACTGGGGAGGATGGGCGGGAACTGGAGGCTGGCCCACAGCAGATGGTAAGGAAAGTTGTCTGTAACCTTCTGGGAAAGCAGGGGATGGCGTGTATACACCCACAGCTCAAGGTTCGCTCCCTCTGCAGCGAAGCACCAACACTGGGGCATTATCTGGAGAAGGGAGAAGCGGGTCGGGTGCTCTGATGCCCTCAGCCTGCGGGTGCGGAGGAGAGGTTGGGGAAGTGGTGGCTCAGAGAAGAGTCGGTAAGACGCCCTTCTCCGCTGCGAATGCTCAAAGGGCTGAGTCTATCACCAGGTAACTCTGGTCCTCCGGAAGTTACAAAGCAGAAGGCTACCTTCCGCTGACTTTGGGTCTCACAGACTAAAACAAGCTGAGCTAAGGAAAAGCTCATCAAGTTTTAAACTAAAAGTGGAAAGCAAAAGTTCTCCACAGTATGTAAACACTGAAGGTGTGAGCGCACAGGTTGGGGTGTGTTCCTTGGAACTTCAGAAGCCGATTTTCCCCTCCCCCCAACCTGGTTTGCAAACATGAATTCTCTTTGCTTTTCATTGAATAGCTTCTGACCTCAACAATAATCTGGTTCAGCAGTACTCTTCATTTCGTTTAGGCTGACGTTGGTGGGCACTAGCTATGTTGTATCTAGTGGGGAATTTAAGTTCAGGTAAATTTTAGCATAACACTTTTCTTTAAAGTATTTTAAAATACTTCTTTACTTCCATACAACAGTGATGAAATATATATATTGCTGTGATTGTAGAGAAACATGCTTATATTGCCTTTAGATTTCCGAGATTTTGTGTAGGCGCCAACACCTCTGTGGACACTAACGAATGGGCTATTTGCAGTTATTCATGAAAGGTCTTTTATATTTTTAAATTGAGACTTGTTCCCAGGTGGAAAAATTCCTTATGACTAAGAATATGCTTTCAAAAAGATTAGAAAATCAAAACAAAAAATTAGATGGCATTATAGTATAGAAGTCTTTACTGAAAACAACAGATATCATTACAATCTAGGAGTTGAAGTTAAAATGTAGTGAGACTTAATTAAAATGCAAACTATTACGGAAGCACTGCAAAAGTCTTTGTCACATTCAAAGGGAAAAATCTTAAGGACCCCTGCCCTTCTTATATTATACGTGTATTGTGAGACTTGAATTGTTGTTAACATTTTCCTCCTCTGAAATAACAATTCACCTTTCAAAACTCTTCACCATAGAACGACAATGATGATTGTTCTCCAGGAAAAGGACTTTTGAAACAACTTCTTTCACACACTCGCACACCCGACACAAACGCACCCACAGTTGCCGGTTTTTTAAAACGTTGCTTCTGAATGAGAGGGAGAGAGAGAGAGAGAGAGAGGGAAAGAGAGAGTAAGAAGGAGAGAGAGAGAGAGAGAGAGACTGGGAAACTCGAGCTTAGGTAACAACAAACCCAATTACTAGGCTTTATTGATACTAAAAGGAAAAGTTCCCCTCGTAAAATGTCTCTGAGCTTATTAGTTATTTAAATCAGCCCCAGGGCCGGACGAGCGACGCCGCAGGCTCCCGCTGTCTACTCCTGGAGGAGAGCAGACGGCGTCTGCGCCCTGACCTGCCGCCCCTCGCTCGGTCCTTGGCACCGGGGGTAAAGGCAGGCGCCGTAAGCAGAGGTGAGCCACTTGGCAGGGGTGCCGGGCCTGGCCCGCTTGGAGACAGCTCCGCGTGGCCTACGGGGATTAGATTTCAGAAATTAGAATTCAGAGACAGGTGATGAAGCGTGGATGAGCAGGCCAGGCGGACGCCCAGCCCCGGAACTCAGCAGGCTGGCGCAGCTTCCCTAGGGCGCCGCTGGGCACCGGCCGGGGCTGGAGCGCGCGAACTGGCGCGGCTGGCCGGGCGCCCCGCGAGAGTGCAGCTTCTGGCCGCCTCCCGAGCGGCCCCTTGGGCGTCCAGGGCTCGCTCCTCTTTTGTGTGGGGCTGGGAGCTTTGTAACAGGGTGGGGACCAGGTGAATTTCCACCTTTGCGTCGTTGTCCCTTTCCATAACTGACAGTCTCAAAACGTCTGTGCGCGTGTGTGCGCGCTAGCGCGCGCACGGGGAACAATTGAATTTGTTTAGGATAAGCCCCAGCCTACCCACTAAAGTCCTCTAAGCCCGACGTGGTGGCTCTGGAGTCCTGACGTAGCGGCCGGGCAGCGCCAGGTGACGCCCGGTTCGGCGGGGCTTAGCCTCTGGGCTCGGAGGCAAGGCATCGCGGGGTGGGGAAGAACCGAGCCCCAGGGCACTGTGAACAGAGCCCCAGGACACTAACGCTACCTGGGCCTTAGCCCGGGGGTCAAGCCTTGCCGGACTGAGAGAGTGGGCTTTGGGGTTCGTGAGACCGAGAGAACTGGCGAGTCGCCAGCCCAGAAAGCCCTCCAGGTTCCACGCCACTCCGGACGGCTTTGGGCCGCCGGATAGACCGACACCCGCTTGGTCCTCGGTCCCAGTAAGTGCCTGGGACCTTGGGTCTCGCAGCAAGCGCTCTCGCTCTCTCTGGCGCGGTTCGAGACCGGCGTGGGCCCAGAGCCGCGAAACGCTCCTGGAGCCGCTTGGTCTTGGGCTGCCTCGGATTCGGCTTCCTCGGCTCGCTCGCCCCAGCTAGGGGTGGGCGCGGATTTCACGACGCGGGCCAGCCTGCCTGGAGTTTGGGGTTCGGGTGGGGCGCCGCGGCCTGGACTTTCCAGGTGTACTTTTCATTACAAGGGGTTAGGGCAAACTGAGGGCGCCGGTGTTCTGTCTGCCGGGCGCGTTTTTGTGTTGGGTGGTCCGGTTGTGCCCGGGGCCGGGGACCTGCCCCTGCCCCGCCGCGTTCTGAACCCCAGGACTTGGGGCGACGTGTAAGGCCGGCTCCGGGACGCAGCGGACTGAACCGGCGCCGCAGGTTCGGGCCGCAGCCCACGCGGTGGCGCTGTCGGGAGAGGACGCCTCAGCTCAGGTCTGGGACACGGGCCTTGACCCGGGCTTGGGGGTGACGGGGCCGCGATGACGAGTCGAGGCCGTGGGTTTCTTCGCCACCACCTTGGGCCCGGGATTTGGAGATGGGACCGACCATCTTCTTCCTGGCCCAGTGTTTCCCGACAGAAAAAGCAGCGGGTCCGGAACGCGACTCTGGGCTCCCATCCCGGCTGCCCCGGGGTGGGGGCGGGGAGGTAGCGGCGGCTTCTTTGGCGTTTCGTTTTCTTTCCCTCTTTGCCTTGTTACCCCGTGGTTGAAAGTCGATTTCTACTTAAAAAAAAAAAAAGAACAACAACAACAACAAAAACCCCAACTAGATTAGCAGGGCCGTCGTTCTCTCGCTGCGCGGCTGCAGCAGGAGATCCAGCTCTTAAGCTCTTAGGTCTGAAAAAGAATGAAGGGACCCGGGAGCCCCGGGGGCATTGTCCTGTGTCGCTGGAGTAGTGCTCGGTGCCCGCAGGCCCTCCGCCCTCCCGGGCCTCCCGGCCCGCCGCCACGGCGAAAGCACACCCAGCGACTTCCCTTGGCTTCGAAACCTGTCCGCTGACTTTCCTTGCTCCGGGCAGTCAGTGCCCACCCCCGACGCCCTCTCCCATCCCCTACATGTGGGACCCTGGTGCCGAAAGCTCTCCGTCTTCGCCCGAGGCAGCTCCGGGGGCCGACCTTTGCGCGTTCCCTCCCGAGCTCTGGGCCTCTGCACTGTCTGTTCCCCTGACCCCCGACCCTCTGGCATCTTGGGTGTTCCGCTCACCGTCTAACGCGGACTAGTCGCCCACCAACTTTCCCCAATCAGCCGTTTCCCTGGGACGCATCTCGCTGTCCGGGCTGCAGGGGCTCGTTCATTTGAGGATGGGAGCACGACCTCCACTGCCCCTGCCTTAGGCGGCCCGACGGTCTCCTCACCGCTCCGCCCCCGCCCAGGCCCCTGGAGCCGCTGGGGGAGCCAGGAGGAATTTATCTTTGACTGGCGCGGGCTGGGATTTGTCCGGCTCTGATGCCAACGAGGAAGACGTGCGGATAACGAAGTAAGTGTCCCCCGCCCCTGCGCTCCGGCCAGTCCCCAGACGCCCCGGGGCAGCCTGGGAAAGGGCAGGAGCCCACCCTGGTCGATCGGTCCTTCTAGGCGCGTTCCCCACGGGGCATTCTGGCGCCGGGCCCTTGTCCCCTCGGCGCATCCAATTTCCAATCCAAGCCCCGCGCAGTTATGCGGCCTGCGAAAATGTTGGTCACCCAGCTCTCCTCGGACAGTCAGTGGCGGAAATTGGCTTCAGAGCTGGTGTGGGCTTCAAGTGAAAGGAACGATTCCCTCCCGCCTCCTCTCGCCCCCAGCAGAGCAAGCCCCGGGCGGGGGGTGGGGTGGGGTGGGGGAGAGGCAGGCCCGCGTGGGTTCCTAGGAGCCGTCAAAGGTTTTTGACGCTGGCCATTCCCATAGAATTTTCTCCTGTGCTTGCGGCAGTGGAGGGGAAAGGCGGCACAACTTTCCCGTGTTCTCTAAGATGCAGCGCACGGCTGGGAGGGCCTCTTGGGTGACCGGACCTGAAATCCTGGGAGCCTGGTGATAGATGCTGGGCACAGGCCACGGCGGCCCAGCAGAGAGCCAGGATCCCACGCCCAGCACCCGGCACCCTGGGCCGGGGCAGTCGGGCCTAGGCCGTCCCGCGCGGGCATCAGGGAAGGAAGGTTGGCCAGAGTTGACAGCTAGCACGGCACAAACCTCGGTGTCGAGAGACAGAAATCAAGAAATGTCATTAAAAGTGCAGGCCATAAAATAAGGGAGAAGAAAGGCCCGACGAGAGATAGACAGAAAAAGGGAGAACATGGAAATAAGAAAAAGCATATATACTTAAGCCCAGCGTATGAAGACCCGTTGATTTTTAAAATAACAAATCTCGGTGTGATTATGAAAGACAGACGACCTTTGACTAAATAACATATGAAAAAAATTGGGAGTGGGGGAGGATGGGGGGAAAAGTCTGAGTAGATTCCCGACAAAAACGTCAGTGAGAAGCAATCTGAGGTATAAAAATGTCCCCCAAAGTGAACTTTATGCTTTGAGCACTGGAGCAAACTATCATGTAATGCGCAAAAATGCGTTCGGGATCAAATGATTTTTTAAAAAAGTAATTAAAAACAATTCTTTTCTTGAGTGTTATTTTGTTTTAAAACTGTTTGGAAATAAGCCACTTGAGGAATATAAAACAAAACCAAACAAAACTTTTGAATCATCATAATTTATTTACTGTTTTAAAAAGTAGAATATCCTAGCAAAAGGTAAAAATATTATTTAAAATTTCTTATTGTCGAAATTAAACATGCTGGAAATAATCACTTACTTCAGTTGAAATAAGGTCAATACAAAAATTGTGTAGTAAAAAGCTTACGTAATTTGAAACAGAAAAGGCCTTCATTAGAGACAAAACTCAAGAGGAGAAAGAAAAAAAAACCCATACCGGGCATATATCACAAAAATCCCTAAAATTCTTCCTTTTTAAATCGAAATAAATTTGTAAAATTTCTGAACACAAATCTCCAAACATTCAAAATACATTTTTGGTAATAATTCATAGTATTTGCCATTTTCTTTTACGTTAAATGCAATTAAAAATTTTTGAGTTCTTTTGCCCCAAATGATAGATTTGTTCATTACCAAAAATGATCAAGAGTAAACTCCAATTAAAAGAAAAATCAATGAATTAAAAAGAGTGCAGAATCTGAAAACAAACTAGCCACAATGTACATTTAATTGTACTTAACTGTAAACTTTATTTAAATCGCCCGTCTCAGGGGTTTAATAATTTAGAATCAATAGTTCCTTTCAAAACATAATAAAATATTTACACTTTATAAAATATTAACCGATTAACAATACGGCTGTGTTGTTTATAAGAGTGTAACTGAAGTCCCCATAATCATGCTGTTGACATAAGCCTGTGAGGTTAGCGAAGTGATCCTTCGCAAAATGTAGATGAAGATCTTCAGACAGTAGTGTTTATAAAATAGCTCATTAATGACTTAAGATTGAATCGCTCCAACCATTCGCATCATCAGATATAATAATAGTGACGAATCAGACAGGAAAGATCCTGGCTAAACCATTTGCATTTTTTTCCAGAAGTACTGAAGTCCTAATATCACCAATTCTTCTAAGTTCCTGGACATTGATCCGGAGAAGGATTCTGCAGTTCAACACCAAGGTAAGGAAAGAAACAGCATTATTATCGTTGTTAAGGTATTAATAAGAAATGCGCCTTTTCCCCATTTTGAAAACGGGCTTAAACTTTTGACAGTGGTAGTAGTTGGCTTTTGCAACACCCTCTTCCCATTCCGACTTGATATTACAGATTTTTAAAAAAAGTTTGTCAATCGAACTTACAGTTTGTTTCTTTGCAGCCCCAAACCTTTTAGCTAGCACCACGAAGTTGGTTTGCTAGAGCCACTTTGTTCTCACAGACTCCGAAATGTGCGTTTTCTCTAACTCGTTCTTTTGGGGAGGTGGGAGGGGGATGAGGTTGTGGAGGGCACAGGGAAAAGCAAACGCAGCCTAAAACCCCCAGGCTGGCTCCCCGAAGCTTTGCTATCCATCTCGCTTCCTTTCTCCGCTCGTCTCCCACCGCCTCTCGGGTCGCCTAGCGCTCCTTTGGAACTTGGTGGGCGGCGACTGGGTGCGGGGTCCTTCGGATTCTGGGCTCTGAGACTTAGGCCGGGGGCAGGTTTCACTTCTGGGACCCTTTCTCTTCCAGAGTCTCCCCCGCCTCCCAGTTTCCTGCTTTTGAGGGGAGGCCAGGTGCACGCCGCGCGCCGGTTCGTGCGGCGAGTGGACGGCGGCCTGGCCCCGGGTACACTGGGCTGACGCGGCTTCCCGCGGCGGGTGCACCCGACCGAGATTTCCATAATTGCCCCCCGAGCGCGTTTCCCGAGATCGAATTTAGTTTGGCCCTCTGGCGCCGCCGTAGAGTCAGCGCTTCTTAAGGGAGACCGGCGGCTCAGGCGACGAGATGGTGGGGAGTCCTCGGGGTCCCAGGGGTTAGGAGGGAGAACCAAGGTGTGCGGGAGCGACTAGAGATACCGCCAGCTCAGGAGGCTTCATTGGCCTCAAGACGGGCGGGAACGCGTCCACATTTTCCCGCTTCAGGTCGGGACGGGGAGTGTCAGCAGGCGCCCCCGGGGTCTCGCGGGGGCCGCGGCTCCTTCCCACGTGCTTTCTTTAAGGAGGTTCCGCGTCCAAGAGGGATCTTAGGGACAAAAGCGCGGTCAGAGCCCGGTCTGCTCGGCTAGCGCCCGGGCCACCTTAAATGAGCACCGCGGCCGGAGCCGGGCTACGGGCGACTGCGGCCGCGGGAGTCGGCAAAAGTTTGTGGCTCAGTTACGCCTTCTCGGGACCTGCTGGGGACGCCCCCGCACGGCCTCCCCCGGGATGGGGAGGCCGGGTTCCCACCGCACAGCTCTGACCGCGCTCTCAGCCTAGGGCCCGAGCGGCTTGGGATCCCAGGAGTCCCAGCCCAGCAGCCAGCGGACAGGGAGCCCCGCCGCCCTCGCTGCCACCGCGTCACGGCCTGCAGGCTGCCCGGGCTGCGCCGCTCGAGATGTCGCCGGCGCTGCGAGCGCTCCAGGGACGTCATCCAGGGATGCTCCCCGCCCTGCGACCCTCCTGCAGCCCCCTTCCCTGTGCCACCCGCCGCCCGGCGGGCAGTGCTGGTGCTCCTGCCATTCGGGACACCCGGGCTATTGTTCTGGACCCACGGCAGCGCCAACTGTGAGGGAGAAGCGGCCTTCCTAGCGCGTGCGGCAGCGCGGCGGGCCCGGACGGCTGGCTCCGCACGGAGGGGGAGCTCGAAGGCACCGGGAAAAGTTGTTCGGAGGGGCGGAGGCGGTGCGTGGTGGGCGGAGGCGGTGGGTGGGGGAGGTGATAGCCCTCCTATCTCCAAAGTCGAAAGTACTCCGCGTAGTTAGCAGAACCCGGAGCCGAGGCAGCCGTGGTTGCCTCCTGCGCGTGGGTCTGTGCCTCCGCCGGGAGACGAGGCAACCACCGCTTACCTTGCCGCCGCCTCCGAGCCGGGACTAGTGCGCCTCAGGGCTGGGCGAGGCGGCCGCGCCCTGGACCCGCAGCGAGGAGGAGGAGGAGGAGGAGGAGGAGGACGAGACCCCGGGCCCCAGCTCCCGCCTGTACCCGGGCGCACCCACCCACCAGCCGCGGCCACCGCCTCGCGAGGCCCTCGGTTCCCTGCCATAGGTCCCCCGCCGCGCCGCGCGCGCGCGGTCCTCGCCACACCGCTCTCCCACCGCCGACTCTCTCCTTCCTCCTTCTCCCTCCTCCCTGCTTCCCACCCGCCCCTCTCCAGTCGCTCTGCCTCCTCTGCAGCTCCGCCGCTGTTCGGTCGCCGGCCTCACAGCGATTGATTGATTGATGTTTAATTTCCTGCCAGGCGGGGCCCCCTCCCCCCGCAACCTCCCCGGCCCTCCTCCCCGCCCCCCCACTCTCCTCCTTCAATGCGGTGTACCAGTCTGGCTCGGGTTTAGATCTTTTCCCCCCAGCCCCCATCCCAAAATAACCCAGAGACTTCCCCTACCCCCACCCCAAATTATTATTTTGAAGGCGCTAGATCTGGGGACGGACAGGGGGAGGGGGAGAAATCGGAAACCGAGGACAACCCAAAAGGACTCACTTTGCCTGATGACTCAACGCAACTAATAATCATCTCCCTCTCACTGTGTCTCTCTGCGGCTTGTCAGTGAGTCCGGCTTCGGCTGCTGGCGGCGGCGGCCGAAAGGGGAGAGGCTGGAGGTGACAGCTTGGGCGGCCGCCGCTTTTCCTCCCGCGTGCGGTCCCAGGTCCCTGCGCCTTCTCGCTTCTCGGTGGCACCGGCCCTACGGCTCCGGCCGCGCCTCCTCGCGAGCTAGCCGCCCTGCGAAGCGGCAGCCCCGGCCCGCCTCCGCCGCCTCCCAGTTTTCAGCCCTTTCTCGCCAGAACGGGTCTCCTTCCCGAAGGTGTGAAAAGGCTTTTTCAGCCTCCTTCTCTCTTCTCCCCTCCTCTGTCGCCTCCTCCCGCGCTCGCTCGGGTGTTCCTTTGGAGGAGCCCTCCTTTCCCTCTTCTCCTCCTCCCTCTACTCCCCCCACCCCCCATCATCATCATCATAACAACCATCGCCGCACTAAGAAGACACCCTGACCCAGGACCCTAAACGTTTGGACCTGGGAAAGAGGAAAGGGAAAGGAGGAAAGAGAAAGGAAGACTAGGAGAACACTGCAAGGCAAATCACCAGAAACTTTCCACCCTGGATTCTCTACTTTTGCTCCATGGACAGAGCCCCAGCCAGCCAAGTTACAGACAGACTGTGAGCAGTAAGTACTCAGCGCGAAGGCGCCCGCGCCAGGCTCCGGAGTTCGGGGAAGCCCCGGGTCCTGCTGAGTTCCCTCCCCGCAGCTCTCGCGCTGTTCGTTAGACAGCGCAGCCGAGGGAATCCGGGCGGAACCTTCGCCCTCAGCCCTGGCGCTCTGTCTCTGCATCACTCGCATCTCTTCTCACTTCTCCTCTGCCACCCCCACCTTGTCTCCTTGAGCCGTGGCCACGCGGCTTCTCCCACGGCCAGAGCGCCCGCGAGGATTCCCAGCGCACTTTGTTGTGCCGGGTTCCTCTTGCTTCTTGGGGATGTCAGTGACAATGTGAGTGCCGTTTCATCAGGTGTTTCCTCCTCCGCCGCCCCCCAAAAATCCGGGGGTGCCGAGATCTGCGGGTTCCGTGAGGAGCGCGCTGCCAGCCAGGCGACCCAGGAGAAAACTTTTTGGAGAGATTTTAAGATTGGGTTTGATGAAGGCTGCTCCCGCACCTAATAATTTAAATGCTTTTGCTTTTGTAATTTATGCGGAAGAGCTTTTTAAAAAATCACTCAGGATCGGATGTAGATAAGAACTTTCCAAAATAATAACGATTGTAGACCCCGCTTGAGGTTATTTTGATGAATACCGCCAAGTGTTTGGGGATGCTTATTAATGTGGAATCAGGGTTGATTTTGTGCAGTGTGTGTGTGTGTCCCAGGACGTGCTCGGTAAAGGTAAAAAGCGGGGATTCAAGGGTCTTTTTGGCAGGCCTTTGCCTACTGCCCCGCGATTCAGAGCGCATTCTTCTTGTGGTTAATTTGTTTTCATATGGACTTACGTACACCCGCACCCACTCCTTGAGTGAGTGAGATGTCTTCTTAGGAAGTTCACTCCTTCCGCAGCCCTGACCCCCCGACAGCAAGGTCGGCGCACTGGAGAACGGTTTATGTCAACCCTGTCCCAATGAATGGATTAATTCTGGGCGCCCTGGGCGGACTTCGTGACCCAGAGCTAACTTCTGGGAGCAGCGACTGGGCAGAATCGCGGCACCCCAAGTTCTGGGTTTCCTTTGGGCCGCCCAGTGTAAGGTTGGGACCGGCTTCCCTGTTCGGGCCCCTCGGGCAGCGTGGGAGGAAGTTTGTGTGGCTTTGGTGCAGCGCTCTGCCACTGGCCTAAACGTCTATCACGTGTGTGAGCGGTTTTCCCTCTTTTTTTTTTCCCTCCCCCTTTCCCCCCCCCGCCCCCTCCCTAGGTCCCTGTGCATTTTATTGCGACCTGCCGGTGGGAACTTTGTCTCCGAGTCGGAGCAGCATGGAGCGGCGGAGCGAGAGCCCGTGCCTGCGGGACAGCCCCGACCGGCGGAGCGGCAGCCCCGACGTCAAGGGTCCTCCCCCGGTGAAGGTGGCCCGGCTGGAGCAGAACGGCAGCCCCATGGGAGCCCGCGGGAGGCCCAACGGCGCCGTGGCCAAGGCTGTGGGAGGTAACAGCCCGGAGCAGGGAGGCGCGCGCAGCCCGCGGCCGGGTGATAAAGGCCCGGGTGTCAGGGTTCAGGTTGATTAGGCGATGTCGCGGTGTAGGATTACAGGAAGTGAATTCCAGGTTGCCAAATAATGCCCCTGTCGCCTCTCCTCTGCAACTGGTAGCTTCATCTCGAGTTAAAACAAGAAAGTGGTTTACCCGGAGGGTGGCATTTTTTGGGCACTTTGCCACTGTGTGTTGAGGTGTTGGCAGGTTTATGTCACAGCCAGCTAACTGTTTCTAGATTTTCCTAGAGAGCTTTTTAGTGATTTAACTCTTTTGCCTTGCCTCAGAGTATCTGTTGTAGGGATGAAGTTTAGGTGCGTTCGCTTTTATGGACTAATGTTTAATGCTCAGGTTAGTACAGGAGCAAGTGTTGGTGTTACTTTGTAGTTAGGACAGTGCTTCGAGACAAATGATTAACAACTGGGAATATTTCCAGCCACATTTCAAGTGGGAAATAAGGAATCACTACGAATCTGTCAGGCCCTTAGAGACTTTAATGCTACCGTTTTTTTAAAAATAAAGTTTAAAGTCATATGCATTTGTAACTTTGTTATGAATTACAGCACAACAGGTAAAAATAGCATAGTAGTCTTACTGACTGCCTGCTGTTTTTCTTTCCAAGAATTTACTATTACTTAAAATCTTGAGTAGTTTTTGCTATTTAAACAACCACTTTCTTTTAAAGTGGTTAGGGAAAGTAATTTTATAAAATAAAGATATGCAAGAAATTTAAACATTATTAAAATATTTTGAGGATTATATGACATTTCCTTAGTTGTTTTTTAAATATAAATGCACAGTTCTACATGGCATGCAGTTTTTTTGTGTTTGATTTAAATTACTAGTTTAATCTTTTTTATTTTTTGCTTCTAAAGGTTTTTTCCCCCCCTAATATTTTCAGTAGTAGTCTGTTTAATAGAATTCTTATATTAGCCAGCCTGAAATGAAACAAAACCCTGGCAAAAGTTAGGGATGAATTCCCATGTTCTAAAGAGCCATAGTTTGTATTTCCAAGTAAAGCCTTAATTCGCAATATCCACTCCCTTTTAAAGACATTTTATAAACAGACAACAGACAATTTATAAAAGAACAAGTTTTTATTTTTACTTATTTTGCTATTACTATTTCTTCATGGTAGACATTCAAGAAGGTTTGCCTTAGTTTCTTACATTAATCATCTCCCTTGAGAAGCACTCATTCTCTCAGTTTTAACTAAATTATTTGACCATAGATTGTGGCTTATATATCTTTCATTTTAGGGACTTGAAGATATACTTTAATGAAGCAAAAGAAAACTTGATAGTTTTGTGACTCCTTTTTAGAAATAGTGTTTATTAATGTGTTGTCTTGAGATTGAAGCAATAACTTCGGACTTTTCGGATCATTTTTTAGTATATGCATATAAGAAAGAAAAATATATGGTGAATATGGTGGGACCCAATGTGAGATGGTTATGATAAGTGCTGGTAATGTTGGATTGAAAAACTTTTGGAAATCCTTGGAGAGGATGTGTTCTCAAAGTGGCCTTATGCATTAAAGAAAAAAACCTGGACTGAAATTTTGGTTTCTTTCTAAGCTCACTAAATTGAAAGAAGTCTCTAAACATTTTAGAATGTAATGGTTACCAATTGTGCTTCCCTACAAAAAGTTTTTTTTCCCCCTATATCTTACTGAAGGAAACTGCCTGATTTTGTTGACCTAGGGATACCCTCAGTGTAAAATAGTGGTTACTTTTCATATTTTCTGAGACTATAATTCACATTTGGCCACTTACCATAAATTTGATA
This sequence comes from Phocoena sinus, assembly GCF_008692025.1. Classification (NCBI taxonomy): domain Eukaryota; kingdom Metazoa; phylum Chordata; class Mammalia; order Artiodactyla; family Phocoenidae; genus Phocoena; species Phocoena sinus. Next base: position 36,273,126 of record NC_045769.1, read on the forward strand.
TAGACAAATATTATTAAGTCTTGGTGAGGAATAATAAATTTGTTTCAACAAGCTCGTATATTCACTTTTTTCTGAGCTTTAACTTAATTTAGTGATATCAAAGGTCTTAGCTGCTTTCCGAACTGAAAATAAAGATGACATTATTTTGTCTCAGTAAGTACCATTTATGATACTTAACAGTAAAGCGGTTACAATAGTTTACCTATGGTGGATTTTTAAAGATTTTTTTATAAGAAAGATTTTACTCGATAGAACTTAATAGATTGTTTGGAAAGATTTTAATTTAGAAAGCTTTCAAATATAACAACTGAGAACGTAAAATTTCAATAGTACAAAGTTTTCTTATGAATGTTAATGATTATTTTGTGGGTTTAAGTTTATATAGTTTCCAAATGTACATTGAGATGTTAATAATTTTATTTCATTATGACTTTTGATCATGTATATAGACTGGAGAAAAGCAAAGCCTTTTTAAAAATGCACATTCTAAATTTTAAAAATGTTTAAAATATATTTCTATTTAGCGGTTCTTTTATAATTGAAATAAGTTTTTTTTAGAACATAGAATAAATATAAAATAGATTATATTTCTATCACCCTACCTCCTTTTGTTTAAATTTTCTTTATGAAGCAATATAATAAGTATAGAAAGCTACAAAAATATTTGTAGCTCTGCATCATTTATTACCATTTTCAGATATATTGTGGTCTTGTCAATGTTGTAAAGATGGCTATAATCATATATATTTTTAAAATAGAGCTCAAAATTTGGGAGGATGTATTTGTCAATCTTCAGTGATTCTCTTTTTAAATGCTCTCCCTCTAAAAATAGGGGAAATCATTAAGTTAATTGGTTGCTCAATAAAATGTCAGTTTATCTTACTGCTTCTGATAAATAGGTGAATAAATGCTTCTGAATGCATTGGTTGCCCTAATAAATTCTGTTGCTGTTATTCTACCTTTTTTAGGGAGAGAGAGAGTTTGCTATCTTTTTGATGAGAACTAAAAAAAAAAGAGAGACATAATTTTAGTGTCTGGATTTGACTAGATGAGGTGGTAGAAACACTGTCACAGTCTTCAGGGTTCTGTTTTAATAGGGGACTTAAGAGTGTGTTGTTTACAATGTGGTTAGCTTTAGAAGACTATTAGAAAGTAGATCAATTTTGTTTTGTATTTCTAACACTTTGTAGGCTCTATTTGCTCTTATCTAAGCAGTGCGTTTTAAAGCATGTATGTAATAAAATATAAGTGCTCATATGTGTATGACAGTCAGCTTTTATAGAAGGTCCTGGAAAAAAAAAAGGCTAATATCTCTTTAAAAAACATATGAAGGCTGGGAGAGAGTTTAGAGCAAGCAAGAGCACCATGGTGTTGACAGCTTTATATCCCTGCTGGGTAACATTCACTTACTAGAATTGGCGTCCTCTCTCAGCTAGTAATTCACTCCATAAGGATTTTGAAAAAGGATGATTAATGGTGGGGAAATTTATATTTGTGAAATTGTTGATTAAAACTTACAGATCTATTTGAAGATTTAGAAAAAGAAAAGATTATTAAGGATGATGAATATAAGAATCAGATGATCCTTTTACCACCATTAGCATAAGTACCTAAAATGTTCTGCTGTATGTAATGCTTCAGCCACACAACCTACAGCATAAAATGAAAGTGATGCCAATCAAGTTTCCAGAGGAAGCAAGGCATTCTGCTTTCCTCCTGGACTGCTGAAAGGCGCTGGCCAGTTGTGCTTTAATAACAATAAATTACTGTGCTTCATTCATTGTTAACACAAGCATTTTCATTTTTTAATGTTTGGCTTAAAGAAGAACTTTTCAGACAGCTTTATTTAAACTGAATGAACAGCGCTTGAGTATACCAGATGGTGTATTTGCTGATAGGAGGCATTAAACATCAGAAATCTTTTTGATATTTTTCATTTTCTTATGAATTTTGATGACTTTTTTGTGTGTTAAATCTTCTAGAGTTCAAGGAAAAATGTTTAAACACAGAATATCTTGATTTTTTTGAAAAAAAAATAGCTTTTTGGGGGAAAAATTAGTTTTTAAAATAACTTTAATTTTGTTGAAGAATTGTCTGTTGAAGTTATCTTGTAACTCTTTGACCCGAAGTAAACCTATTCTTCTTGCTACCAGGCAGCCCTTTCAAGAACATAACTGTCTTGTTGCAAGGGGAAAAAATATCATTATGCAATACACACTGATGTACTCAAATAGGGAAGCAAATGTGATCATGATTGTTGCGCAGGGCCTCATTTAGAGCTGAACACTGTCTACAACAACAGTTAGTTTAATTGTCTGCATGTGGAACATTTCCTTTTAGATAAGAGTAAAAGAAATGCAGTTCAGGTCAGGTGTAGTCACCATATGAGCAGTTGTAGAGAGATATTTTACTTTTTGAAAGGAGGGCAGATATGAAAGAGTATAGATATTGACCTATTGAAATGTATAAAATATTTAGAAATTTGAAACGTATTGTCAACATAGGCAAAATGGAGAAAACTCATTAAATTCATTTTAACCTAGGATGTTATACCATTATGCTTGTAGGGAAGACTCGTTATTACTTTAAAAGTGAAAAGGTTGTATTTCGGTCTTGTACTCCACTTTTTTTTTTTTTTTTTTTTAAGGGTTTAAGATCTTTTAAATAGAATGAACTTAGGCTTTGGGGTCATCCAACAATCTAGCATGTCCTCTGTAGTTTTGCTGAGGTAGAAAAATAGCCCTCTCTAAAGTGTTTTCAGTCCTTGGCCTGTTATTAAAATAAAGATATACTTGGTTAAAAAAATATATGCAATGGAACATACACATTAAACAGAACATAGGGTATCCGCCCCTCAAAGTCTTGAGCATAATTTGATGTTTTGAGTAATTTTGGAAGCCTTATATTCCATCAGTAGAAACCCCACTGACCATTATATATTCAAGATCATCTGCAGTGAAATGTGTGTGTGTGTGTGAGTGTGTGTGTGTGTTAGAACTGCATAGATGTCCCTTAAGGCGTCTGTTTTCTAACCACTGCAGACAATAAGCAGTATCCTCTTTTTTCAGGGGGTTGTGACTAAGAGTGTCAGTCTGTACATATTAGATATCCTGTGTTAATTCTTTTCTCCTTGTGTGAATGTGTGTATATATTTTGCCTAGCTATCTCTGTAGGGAGGGAAACAGACTAATCATAATTTATTAGATATCTAAGAATGTTAATTTTGAGTTATTTTAAGAATATGGAAATCAGTTTTATTCCAGGCAAGACATGGTAATTATTTGGTGTATCTGACAAGGCGTATCTGGTAAGCAGTCAAATTTGGTGGTGCTACTTTGATAATTTAAAACTCTTTTTTAAGATTCAATGTGGAGACAGTTTATATGATATATGAAAAAGACAAATTGACAGAGTTAGATGAATTTCAAATTGCATTATTTTCTTTTGTCTTTTTAGAGTTTTTAGGTTTCTTTTTTTTTTGACTGAAAATAAGGTAGAAAACTTATGTTTCCAGTATAGAGCAAAATGACAATTTCTCATCATTAAAAAAGTTTTTTATAACTAGTAATCTCACATTAGGTGCCAAAAACATGTACATAGTTTATTTCATTTCAAGAAGCCAAACTTTATCTTACATAGCGTGTAAATAAAGTTATTTATACTCTTTTACCTAATAAGTAGGCTTTTTTTTTTTAACCTATGTAACTAATGTGTGGTAACATAGTTTTACTATCTTCCTTACATGAATGCTGAGATACAATGGCATTTTGGAACATATTTAAGGATGGAGCATTTGACAAAAGTTGTATGTGTAACAGTTTGTCAGTGGAAAGTGACAAGTGGGAAATGACAAATGAAATGTTGGCATCATCACTCTTTATTTTGATAAAAATGTCTCAATTTGCAGTGATATAATACTGTTTCATTTTATTTCATGAGTTGTGTGAGATGCATAAGGGGAATTTAGATTTTGTGAACGGGAAATTAGCAGCCTAAACTCTCTTTTCTGAAGCTTTGGCAGCAAGTTCCCCCTCCCCCCCCAACTCCCCAAGAATAAGAACAGCAGTGAAATGTTGGATCTAACTCATACATTTTAACTCATTACTTTTTGGAAAAAAAGAAAGAAAGAAAGAAAGAAAGGAAGGAAGCAGGGAAGGAAGGAAGGAAGGGACAGGGAGAGGGAGAGAGAGAAAAGAAAGAAAGAAAAGAACTGAAAATGGTTTCAAGTAGGAGACATTTATGCTTAGCTCAAAAAATGAAGAAGCGCGTTTGCCTTTTGTTTTCTTTATAGGGGTTTAAAAATGAGTGATTTCCTTCTGCTGACTTTGTATTGGGCCTTTCTCACTTGCAATTACCACTGCCCTCCATCCTTAATTTAGGGTGTCAATGTGGAGAGCATGAATTCCTTTTATTTTAAGGTGGCAACAGAGGTTTGGAAATGTCTATGCGTTAAAAATTGATTTTTATATACAGAGGATTCACCATCCTCCTACTTACGGATAATGTGATAGATATTTCAAAGTCAGAGTAGACTGCCCTGCGTGGAATTGAGGTATGAGTTAAAACAAAAGCCAGTTGAGAACTTACAGATTTCCAAAAAAGTACGGATGTGGCCTCCATAGGGTGTGATTTTCTTTATTTTCTGAAGTCAGTGAGCAACCAAACATTTATTTTCTTCTTTTACATGAAACAAGCCCCACAAGGACTTCATGCTATACAGTGTTTATGTAAAAATGCTCTATGGTGGAGTTTTCAAAATCATGGAACTCCATCTATACAAATAATTTTTTTTTGCTTTCAATTAACAGAATTGTTTTGCTGTTTAATAACAAGTGATTTAAAAATTGTGGTAAAATCAGTATAATTACGAGGCAGTGAAAGGGTGCATCAAAAATTGTCTTCTACAACTTGTCTTTGGCTTCTCATTTGCAAAGTTTTACTTATTCCAGATTTTTTATTAACCAGGTAAAAATGACCTAAAATGGAGTAAATGTGCCATAGATATACAATTATGGCAGTTGGGCTTTTGGTGTGTATTTTTTCCATTTTTAATTGATGTGTATACCTTTGAAAATTTTTAAAATAAACTAGTGAATATTATAGTTATTAGTTTGACAAATGCTTAAAATGAAGAAAAATCCTTAATAGAAATTTCAAGAATTTGAACCTTGCAATAAAGTTATGAGCAAATTATGGCAGTCTTATATTGTACTAAGAATATTATTTGTGCTTATGACACATTAGGGTAGTAAAACTCTCTGAGGGGTGTATATTTCAATTTTAATTGCTCCCAGTATTATTACTGTTGGTTAGTGGGTGAGGCGGATTAGGTTCTGCCCTTAACTAGTTGCCTTATCATTGGAATGGAGTTCTACCTTAGCACAGTGGCTGTTAAACTATAGCATAACGTAACAAAAAGATTAAAAAGTTAAGGGGAAACCCTTCAAGCTACCGTATATGAAAAGGGGTGCATTTCACACCAGAGTAAATGTTTGGTGCCTACTGATGGTTGCACAGTTATTGAAATGTGCACAGCAGCTCAGTGACTTTGTTTTGTTGAAGACTTGCACAGATATGAACAAATTAATAGAGACTCTAGTTAGAGAAAATGTTTTCCAAAGCACTAAGATCTGACAGAGGTGATTTTCACTTTTCATAGAAACAATTTTAATTTCATAATGTTAAGGACAGATATCTTTTATTTCTTTTAAAAATATTTTTTACTTTTAAAAAAAATTTTGGCTAGAAAGCAAGTGTATCCATTCTTTTATAACTGACTAAGATTGATTTTCAAATTTCCTGATTATTCCCCACATTAAAATTGCATGTTTTTCTTGCGTTGGTTCCAATTATTTATACATACATATAAGAAAAGCAAAAATTGATAGCTTGTAAGGAAAACGCATTCATATCAAGACTCTTCAAATAGCAATGTTTTCAAAACATTATTATTTCTTTTTGGTTAACAGAACAAGAGCTTTCTTTAGTCATAACCCGAAGATGCTAACAGAGCGGCATGATAAATGTCTCTTTAAGTGTCGTAGTAAAAGAAAATGACATGCCTTCTGAGGCAGTGGAGAGTTTATGTTGTTTCGGACCCATTTCCCAAGCAGTGATCGAAAACAGATTACAATAACAATTATACAGTCAGAAGATGCAATATCCATTTCTGCTTTAATTGAGTGAAAGAATAATAAAAACATCATTAAGAAAAATGAGGGGGACCTGTCACACGACGTACAAATTTTTAGTCTTGAAGAAGATGCAGAATAACTCAAGTACTTTTCACTTACTTTGCTGTATTTATTAGCTAAAATTTGTTTTGGGGAGAGACCATTTGGTTCTTGCTCCTCCCTGGGAAGTTCAGAGAGGAGCCCCCAGGAGGTAGTTGCTCAGGAGACATGAGAAGTGCTCGCTGATTTGTCTTCATATACAGTTTACGATGGGAAATCAGTTTCTTATATTCCACCTGAGGTGTAACTACCTTCTCTCGCTCTCTCTCTCTCTCTTTCTCTTTTTCATCTATGTAAATGGAAGTAAAAAGTAATGAATGTTCCTCTTGTTACAAAGTCCTGCAAAGTAAGGGTTAGGTGTGGTCTCTGGATCTGCTGTTCTTCCTCCCCTGGCTGAAGGGGAGGGAGAAAGTTGAAGGTGAATAATGAGCACCCTTATTTTTTCTCGGTTCACGTGGGGTGTTGGGGACCCCGAGTTTCCACATGGACACATCACCTGACATTCATGTAGGTGACATAGACTGTCACCTGAGATGCACAGGATCTGGCCTCCATCTGCAATCATTGGAACCATTGAATCGATAATCCTTCACAATGCTGAGCCTCCAGCCCTCATTACCCAGAGTAGAGCTTTCAGCAACTTGGAGCGAGCTGGCTGGCAGCCGCTGAAATCAGTGGCTAGCGTTCTTTCACCCTAGGCTGTATTTCTTACTCTATTCATAGAATTGCATGTGCCTGGAAACTTGGGTGATGACAGTGGAGTTAGCCCAGACAGTGGAGTTAACCCCTGCTCGTTGTGGGAATACTGAAACCGCAAATGGTGTTGGCCATCAAAGCAGCTGGAGCCCAAGGTTGGACCTAGTGGACAGAGATAGAGGAGACTGTTTCCTTGGTCTGTAGCCAGGAGTTTTCTTGGGTTCAATATTTAAAAACCTTCCTGAAAGCAAAATGAAAGGAATAAGATAGGCAGTATAAACCCTTCCTGGTGGAGTTCTCATGATCCCAGAATTGTCCCAAGCATAATCCCTTTCAGACTGGAATTTATGTCATACAGCTCAAAAGGCTTTTTTTTTTTTTTAAATTCAGTTTAGAGAGTCTAGTTAATAGTGCCTTCATTAAAATACTTTTGTCAGCAAAAGGTTTTTCAGTTTTAACATTTACATAACCTAACATCATCGACTAATGCCACGAGCTTTAAGGGTCTATTAGTGGTTCCGTTTTTTTTCTGGGCTTTATAATTTAAACCTAAACATTAATTCTGGGAGGAACTTGACATAATGTCTTTTTGCCTTGGAGGGAATTTTTGTTGTACAATCAAAAAAAAACCTATATATTTTTTTCATACAGTCACCTTCTCCGTGTCTCCCCTCCCCTAAGTAAATAGCAGGTAAATAGTCAAGGTTTTAAAAGGGCTTATTTAAATCAAAAAAAGAAGTGATTATTTTAGGTGAAGTTAACAATTTTCCATTAGTTCATATTGCAAACTAGTGCTTTTGATATTAACAAAAAAGATCTGTGAGGCTGCTAATGTAATGAAAATATTTTTCCTCTCATACTAAAGTCATGTGGCAAATTTTTTTTTAATAAAATTATATTTGAGAACCCTTGAAACTTACAAATCAGTTACCTGTCTTATTTATTAGAAGCTGAGAGACGTAAAAAATTCTTTATGTCACCTGAAATTATAGCACTGACTAGGAGGAAAGAAGTTGGGATCTCAGTGTTAAGTAATAAAGGGACTAAATTTCCCAGTATTAGTTATTTTGGAAAACATACTTAAACTAGGATTCTTAAAATGATCTTTTAAATATATGATGTTAATACTATGTTAAAGTTGAGTTATTATAGGAATCTGGTTACAAGGTAATTGTGAAATTAAGAAACAATTGAGGAAACCCTGTGATGATCAGTTGCCGTGATCTGCAAACCAGAAAGTGTTCAGAACCCTAGGAAGAATGCATGCCTGGAAATCGCTCATGGAGGAGAGTGAGGCTAAGTTAGGGTTCTCCTGAAGCTTTGCCGGCTTTCAGCTTACCAGGCTCCATTTAGACAGATTTTTTCCTGTATGTAGGTTTGGCAGATGTGGTATTAGATGACCAAATACCCTTCATTATTGAGGAGCGGTATTATAAGAGGAGCAAATTGTTCACTGAAAGGGAAGTTATTACACATTTAAGACCCAAGTAAAGACATTTTACAAGGGTAAACCAGGTGATTCTGATTTTTTTTTTCCTTCTCAAATGGATCTCCAGGTAATATTCAGCACAACTCACTCGATTTACAGGTCCATTCATATAGGAAGCTTGAGCCTTCAGCACGTTTTTACAGGTAACTTATAACCAAACCCCACCGCCCCCCAAACTAGAGCTTACTATTGAAAGCCTGCCAGTGCCGTCACAAACGGTCATTAGTTCCCAAGAGACTTGGAGGAAAAAAGAACTGGAGGAGAATGCCATGACTTCAGTAAGAACCATTTTGCTGCATGTGTATATTTTTGCTGCCATGGCAAAACTGTCTGGGGGCTGACCTTCATATTCAGAACTGATACCACACACTCTCCCATGGAAATGTATAGAATTCCAATTAGCACAGGGTCAGAGTATAAATGTACCTCTGTTCACACTGTTCCAAGTGGTTAGTGGAAGACAAGCTGCAAAGTAATTCCCTTAGTCCCCCAATAAAAATATTTATAGCAAGATAATTCTCGGCCCCATAATGGGAGTGTTGTAGGTTTGCGTTTGATATTTATAAGACTGAAATACAGTCCATGTGCCCAAACTAAGCATTTATTGTAAACAAGTTAACTGCCGAGAGGTTATATTCTGTCCAACATAATTATATTGAAGATTGATGTATAGCTTGAAAGCAGGTTTGAGGGAGACAGTTCTTTTTAACCAAGGAAGGCTTCTGAGACGCAGCTCTTTTCTTCCTTTGATGTGAGTCAGTGAAGTCGTCTTTCTCACAGCCAGCCTCTCATGTATATAATAAACACAGGCTTGCTCTCTGAAAACATATGTTTGTTGATCCTACTTCTATTAGCAAAATAAAGAAATGAACCTATATTCACTGAAGCTGTTAGGTATAGTTTCTTTTATCATCTTTACCTGGACCTGGGCAGTGATGGTGCTAAGATAACATAGTTGCTGTCAGTATGGCAGGCAGGTGAGTTCACACACAAGCCTAAACCTACATCTCTGAGTTAACCTCCAAAAGAACCCCTTTCTCCTTTAATGCAAATTTTGAAAAAGAGCCTTTGCCTTGTCTTTCTGTTATCTTGTGTTGAGCTTGTGAGATGAGAACTATTTTTGAAATTGTGGCCTCCCGGGATGGGGAGAAACTATACTAATAGGCTTCATTTTATGGCTCAGAAATTATTCTAGAGTTAAAGAACTTGTGAATCCAGGGAGTCTAGGGAGAATGAAATCTTTCTGAGGTTGAGATATTCCATATCTGAGATTACCCCCAATTTAAAATAGTACACTGCTCTTCCAGGGTTTCTGTGCTTTAAGGAAGGTAGAAACTTACATTTTCTTTAGGATAAAGATTTATGACTTTTTTTTCCAGGAGAAAAAAAGAGGGTTTTTGTGACACTTTTCAAAGATAGTTAAAAATGGAATAACATTCCTCCTTTGGTTGGGTGGTATCCTTTAGATAACATTAAGAATGAGAATAAGAGTTTCAATGGATTTACATGCAGTGGCTGAAATGGTCTCTTTGGTTTTTTAATATCAAACTTAATAGTGTCTTTTGGAAATGATATAAATTATAAAGGGGATGTCAGAAACATAACGTGAAAAAAAGCAGTATAATAGTTTTCTCTGTTCTGATTTTCTTATTTAAATAATTGCTATAAATTGTACAGGTACATATAAGCTTAAAATATCTTGTGTGGGAAGTATTCCATCAGTGGGGACCTGAGTTTCCCCAGTCTGTGTGCTGGGTTTTATTAACTTCATCTCAGTCACAATAATAATACCCTATGTATTGCCATCCAGAGAGCCCAGTGTACCCTTAGGGAACTGCAGAATACACAGCATGATTTTGACTTTCTTGCTTTCTCCTCCTGTTCTTTTCTTTTTCTTCTCCCAGTGTTAGCCATTTCAAGGACCTGATTGCTGTTACATCTCAGTGGAGGCATTTGTTGGGTGTAAGAATGAGAGTGGCTTTTAGTGGTTGGGAAAGGATGGTAATGGCTGCCCGTCTGTTTAAGCTCGGCCTTGTGAAACCTGCATTCATTTCACAGTGACGATCTTTATACATCTATTAAACATCCATATATGTTTTGCTGTTTGAACCCTAAACATAGACAGTAGGATTTCCTCTTGTAAGGGAGAAAGTCTTTATTTTTCACTCTACAAACTTTACCTTTTCAGATTTTTATTTGATAAAAATCTCTCCACTCTAGTATGATTTCCTTTGGGGCTTTGCACCAGTGTTTGATCTCAACTTTTAATAATTTTGGTGAGTTAAACTCCCCAAAGAAAACATGCTCGTGCTCTGAAATATTCCCACTAGAAATCTGGGTAGTCTTGTCTTATTGAGAGCCGAGTGCTTGATTCCTTTATTAATTCCTTGCTAGAGAACCTCAGTACAGTTAAGCTTTCCTTACCACTACACTGGAGAAATCAATCAAGGGTTTTTATTTTAATTATTAAATTAGATAAAATAACATTTAAGGCAGAGCTCAAAACCTGAGATGACGAAGCAAACGTTAGTATAAAGATAATTTTTATTAACTCCTTTTTTAACTCCTGGGGCTCTGAGTTGCAAATAGCTTTTCCAGAGAGGATAATAAGAATGAAGGGAGCGGCAAGTACATCTCTAGTTCAATACTATTTAAAAAATTATCCTCCCAGAAACCTCCAGAATAAAATTTTACTTAACGGAGAAAGGAGATCCTAATGTTGATGAATTATGGTACAGTCATTTCAGCATGCCATTGAGTCTCAAGGCTTACTAATATATGCATTTCTAACCCCGTGAGAAAAGAACCTCAAGAATTTAGTTTTGAACTTGGGGATACTTACACAGTATGCCATATGTTTGCACTCTTCTGTGATACACAGACTTGCATATTCTACTTTTTTTCCTTTTCTTAATTTTTTTTTTTGATGCTGGGATCAGTAAACATTTTGTCTCTCTGTAGTTACTACATTTAGAAGAGGTGCCGCAGTCCTTCAGTGCAGGACTTGGGTAGGACTGCAGATAAGATGCCCAGGGCTCCAGGATGTGCACAGTCACAGAGCACAGTGCTGCTACCCAACAGAGTCCTACGCCAGTTGACTGTGATGCCTTCGTGGTGATAAACCAACAATTTCTGTGGACAGCGGTCGTGCAGGGCCCTGTGGTCTGGTGCGCTTCCCCCAGAGAACATGGAGTGAGCTCCTGAATCCACTTGTGCGGATCCTTTCCTAGACAGCTTTCCTTGTCTACCAATGCTGAATGCTGTGTAGTAGGGCCAAAGTGATGTGGACAAGTTAGGTGGCCAGGGAGTCATGAGACTTTAGAACCGACACTGCCTATTAATGGTGGTTACTAATGTCTAGGTGGAATTAACATTTTGTTAAAATAAACATTTCTTTTGGGCCTGCTGCAGGTCAGCCTGGGAGTGGAAGGGAGAGTGGGAGGGTGAAGACTTAATCTAAGTCCAGTTCATGTTGGAGAAGGAAAAGACCGGCCTCTCCTTCACTCTAACTGGACATTCTTGACAGCTGGGAATTTGGTTCCTTGGGTCAGGCTTACTGTGGCTGTGTTCCCAGGTGTAGCGCAGGCATTTTTGTTTAGATAAGTTGCCACACTGTGCCTCCTGTGTGCCTGTGAAATCCCGTTTTGCAGATTGCCAGGCCAGCTTGATCCTGCCACTGCGTTTGTATAACTGAAGAGTATTGCGAGACCTGGAGTTTATCCTTCAGCCTTCAGATCTGACTTCAGGTTGAATTGTGGCCTCTCAGTTTGGGGACAGGCCTGGAATCAGAGGTCTGGAAGACCAGAACCCATCTCCCTTCCCTACCACTTTAAACCCAATTTGAGCCTTTGAGGTGCTAAGTGAGAGGACCAGAGTTTACTAGGCCATCCCTACCCCTGGCCTATTTTTCGTTCTTATCTTCCAAAGTTAAGATCTGCCCCAGGGGCTGCACAGTAGTGTCTGGTTTTACTAGAGAGATTTCTGAAAATAAAATATTTCTTGGTAGTCTTACCTCTCCCCACCTCCCCACAGAGGAAGTGGCATCAAGGAGCTATATTGTTAAAGCTTTACTTGGAGGCCTAATTCTCAGGTCTAAGCAACTGGGTCATGGATGAACAGGAGATCGAATTTCTGCATATGTGGCTTCGTTTGCACTTAGAGTAATTATTAAGTGCATTTTGCCTTCCCCATAATTGTAGGATTGACTGGTCTTCCACCTGTGAACAACCCAGGACTTTCAGCTGTCCCACCTCTGTCTCTGCTCCTGCTTCCTCTTCGGGAAGAGTTAATTAAAAACAAAACCAACAACAAAAACGAATGAATCCTTCTGAGAATCTGTAGTTCATAAGCAAAAGACAGAAAGGAACTTTGGAAAGTGGAGCAGTTTAGGGGAGCTTGGAGGTCCTCTGGGCTACCTATGGGTGGCTCCTTTGCCCCCAGATGTTTTTGCTCTTCCCCCTCAAGACTGGTGAAAGCATGTTTTTCTTTATGACAGTACCTCAAATTCTTTCCATTAGAAGTTAATGTGGGATACAGTGTACTTCTTTTACAATGAAAATATATGTGAGGAAATTAAGGGGCTACCAAGCCGTTAAAACAGTGAAGTGTAGCATCTTTTTATCTATTAATCTCTTTGGAATTTCAGCCCCTGGGGGAATGGGAGGCTGGAGTGGAATGTGGAGCCTGGGGCCACCAGAGCTCAGGAGGTTAGTCCCTGGGAGTGAAGAGCAGAGGCAGAAAAGAAGAGAGTAGGGAAGACACACTTGATCCATTTTGAGATTTTGCCTGGGACCCCAAGAAGGAGGTGAGGAACACCCTATCCTTTCTTTCTATTTCTGGTAGCAATTCTTGGCGCTCAAACTTGCCTTTATTGTTTTAGGGTGGGAGGAAGCATCTACAGGTTAATATTGGCGAGTTCTTTCTATTCTTGTCTGTGACGCAGGGTGTGTGTGTGAATGTGAGTGTGTGCTTGTGCGTGTGTGAGAGAAACAGAGAGGGAGAGGATATGAGGTTAAAGAGCAAGGAAGTGGTTGTTTTGTTTTTCTAGTAAATTTGCAATAAGAAAAGATAGTTGCCACCCCTCACTCCCTTCTCTGCCAGTCCTTTGGAAAACCCTGTATTATTCACTTGGTCTCCAGGGTAGAATTTGTTTCAGTGTTTCTGGGGTTCTATGATTTATTGATTGTGGTGGCGTGATGTTTTACCCCAGGTTCAGTTTTATACAAAGAACAGATATTTATGAGAGACTCTGCCCTAAAGCCTTTGTAATCTTCAGTTAGCCCAGGGACCTTCTCAGGTAATAGAACCATATCTACTGCCAGCCCCAGGGAAGGGAGTGGGCCCTGTGGCCGCCTTTCTTTTGGAAACAGATGGTTTTAGGAGCCCTTTGAAAGAGGGGAGGAGAAAGGCTGGCCTCCTGTCATCTCAGACTGATTCCTGTCATTCAGGGGGCAGGTCCAGGAATGAAGGTGGACCCAGGAGGCAAAGGGGCTGGGGAGGAGACCAGAGCCTGTGGGCACCACACTAGAGAAGGACCCAATATTTGAGCCTTTCTCTGTCTGTGAGTGACTGAAGGGCAGGATCTGTGTTTGGTTCCTCCTCTGTGCCCAGCACAGTGCCTGACAGGTGATAGGCCATTGAAAGGTAAATTCACTTACAAGCCGCGCAGGTCACCCACTGGACACAGCAAGTGTGGTGAAGGGTCCTTTACTGAAAGCCCACACCTTTAGATTTCTGTGGACATGGGCTTTGGAGTGTTGTTTTCGACCCCCAAGAAAGCTGTGTGCTTGGGATTTAAAGTTGGTTAATCGGAGCTGCTCTGCTCTTTCCTCTCTTGGTTTCTTTGGACATCTTACTTATTTTCCTATAGTTTCAGCTTCCTCATTTATCAGATGAGGGTAATAATAACCCTCCCACAGGGTAAACGTGGGGAGGAAACAAAGGTAAGTATGTATGTCAGAGTACACGATGACTTAGGAGGCGCTGTGCAAATGAGCGTGTTGTTTTGTGTCCAGCTTTCGCAGAAGGCGGTAGAACCCTGTCATCTAGACCCCCCTGCCTCTGGACCTTCTTTCATCTTTCTCTGTTAGGTTAGATCTAGCCCATTAAAGAGTACTTGTTCCTCGGGTCACATTCATGCCAGTGTCTTGTCATTTCCTGAACACTGTAACTGTTCTCTAAAATGAAGGGAAGGGGGAAAAAAGCCTTTCTTTAATAAAGAAGTTGGATTAATATAATTAGGAATAAAACAATAGCCTACAATTTGCTCAGTGATGCGGAGAAGATATCACGTTAGATATTGGAGTTCAACCAAGAATACATCTGTACTCAAGTCTCCTAAGATCTGGAGCACAGAGAAAAGATAAAGCGAGGGGCATCAAGACAATCGCACAATTGTCCTGCTTATCAGTTTGTGGTGTATTTATCCTGGGTCAGAGAAACCACTGTATATGCTGGTATTTGGCAGATTGCTTAGAGCAGCTTTGTCTGATCGAAATGTAATAAGAGCTGCGTGTATAATTTTAAATTTTCTTGTAGCTTCATTTAAAGAAATGGTAAAGAAACAGGTGAAATTAATTTTAATACATTTTGTTTAACTCAGTGTATCTAAAATATTATCTCTACATGCAGTTCATAAAAATTTTTTTGTGTTAAGTATAATTATTTTTAATTTTTTGGTATTAAATTGTTGAAATTGAGTGTGTATGTCACACGCCACATCTCAACGCAGGACTAGTCAACATTCAAGTGCTCCGTCACCACTTGTGGCTCCTGTATTGGACAGGCAATTTTAGAATATATTTTAGAATATAAAGTATGGTGCTTTTAACACTTTCACCCTTTTGCTCTGGGGCCTGTTGAACATTTTTGGCCTTAATTATTTGCATCTTCAGTAATTAGGCCATTCAGTGATTATTAGTATAATTTTTATTCTGAAGAAATGCTTTTTAGGAAGTATCATGAGCATTGATTACGGACCCTGAAAAAAATGATTGGTCTCTTTTTTTTCTCTGTAAAGTGGTATTAATACTGTTTTTGTAGAAAGAAAATCAAATAGGGACTTCCCTGTGGCGCAGTGGTTAAGAATCCGCCTGCCAATGCAGGGGACACGGGTTCGAGCCCTGGTCTGGGAAGATCCCACATGCCGCAGAGCAACTAAGCCCGTGCGCCACAACTACTGAGCCTGCGCTCTAGAGCCCGCGAGCCACAACTACTGAGCCCGCATGCCACAACTACTGAAGCCTGCGTGCCTAGAGCCCGTGCTCTGCAACAAGAGAAGCCACCGCAATGAGAAGCCTGTGCACCGCAACCAAGAGTAGCCCCCGCTTGTTGCAACTAGAGAAATCCCGCGCGCAGCAACGAAGACCCACAACGGCCAAAAATAAATGAATAAATTTATAAAAAAGAAAACCAGATAGGTTTCATTATTTGAGGGCTACATGTCAGACAGTTTAACTACCTTCCACTGTTTAATTGTCACAACCAGTCTAGGATGTAGATGCTATTGTTCGCATTTCAGCTGGGAGGAGTTTGAGCCTCAGAGAGGTCAGGTAAATTTCCCAGGATCACTCCCACAGGTTAGTATGGTAGTGCCAGGACTCCACCTAAGAGTGCCTGCCCCCGGGTGCAGAGCCGTCCTCTCCCCGCACGCCTCTGTTCCCTCTGTTCCCAGGGCTGTGCTGGTGAAGACCAGATTAACGCTTCATCATTATGCGCGCTTCTTCAGAGATCATGTCATAATGAAAGTGACAATTGAGCATCATAACTAATGACAGTTGGGAAAATGCATTTTTCCAGTAGAGAAAGTCCCGTTTCTTATTTTTCCTCTGTGATAACAGAATTAACCATTTATCCCAATTGTCAGGACAGCTCTTAATTTTTAGCAAATGGCTAGGGCTGTGTGCCTGTCCTCTAGATTAAACCATTTGCTTACCTCCTGCAATTGTAAAAGGCTTAGCGAGGCTTATAATCAAAAGGTTCAAAGTTCTCTCCTTGATCATCTGAAGATGGGTCTGTGCTACAATAAAAGAAAAATAATGCCATAAGCTGTAGGTATAGGGCTAGAACAAGAGTGTCTTTCTTTTTCTTCTTGATCATTTCTGAATTTTTATAGATGCAGTTTAGTTTTATTGCTGTTATTCTTTTGTTGGAACTTATCTATTAATTCTTCCCATTCTTTAGTTTTTGAAGTGCTTTCCACATACTCTCCTTATCCTTTCATCTATTGTCACATTTTTCTTTTTCTTTTTTTCCCCTCTTTTTTCCTGGAGCGAATGGGGGGACAAAATGGATAAATATATTTTTTTGATATATATTTCTACTCATCCTCTTATAGTTTTCTTTCCTAGGGATTTGCTGTTTTTAAAGGCATTTAAAACCTATGCCTTAATTTTCTTCTTCCTTACATTTGACTTCAATTGTACTGTTTTACCCGTTTTCATTTCTCTTGTCATTGTCACTAGTAACTGCATCTATTGTTCCTGCCTTATTCTTTTGTAAAAATTGCGTTTCATTGTAAAGATTTCATTGTTTAGGTTGCTCCAATTCTACTAAAAAGGTACATTGTTTAGTCATTAAATATAACCTGTTTATGATAGTTTTTGGTATCACATGTATATGTGCTTTCAGAACAGATTCTGTTATCATACACTTCTGATTAATACTGTTTTGTTTTATAAATGACTTCAAAGTCCTTTTTTTCCCTTCTTTTTTTGAAAGTAGGCGATTGCCTGTGAGGGACTGGCGCTTGCGTTTTGGCTGTGAGGAGTTACTGCTGTCACGTACTAACAATTGCTTCCTTTACTCACTGAACTAAAATATTTAGGAAATATTTTGGTCATTGCCATTTTCAAAACATAAGTCTCTACATGGTATATAGATCCTTGTGCTTTAGTATTGTATTTCATCTCTAACTCATGAACTGTTAATATTACTAAAAAAAATTAATGGGGTCTTAAATTTTTTCACTTGACCATAGACTTGAGGAAGATTTATGGTTCCTAAGTAATGAATACATGATAGCTTGTGGAGCAACTGGATTCATTTAAAGGTCTTATCTGTGATTCCCAGATGAGTGACACTTAGATGTTGACATTAGGAACTGCACATGGATTTTCAGCATTGAAACTTATGTACACACAGGTATTAGTGGTGAAGTAGCTTATGGCACCACTGACTGCACGGCCTTATGTGTGCTTACGTTTAAATCATTAAAAAGAGAAATCAACCTACTTCCTTGGACAAAGATCATATACCAGTATGTAAGAGTTAAAAGGTCTAAATGGGGGCTATTCCCTGCTGGTAAGGACTCTCACGAATGGGTCCTATAAAATGCCATTATGCTTGCTTAGGAAGATTTTACAACACTTTTCAACTGCACTGAGGGCAGGAGCAAGGTAAGGCTTGTTTTCATTTGTATCACTGGAGCCACAAGGGATACCTGGCACACAGTAGGTGTTCAGGGAGTAAGAGTTGGATAAGTGAATGACCACAGAGACAATTTGGAGGAAATCTATTTTATGTTATTCACTACGTGTCTTACATGCAATGGGGAATAAAGCAGACATGTAAGTAAATAAGCATTTGATATGCCAGTGCTGGTCACAGTTAAAAAAAATATTTTGTAAGGCACCACGTGGCTAGGCTCAATTCTCCTCTTTATGTAAAACAATCAGTCTGCTCCATCCTTATTTCCTATGTTCCGTGAGTCTATACCATAGATGGTATATGAGCAATGGACGATAATGCTGCTTTGTTGTTCCTTGGCGTGAACACTAAGTTAATAGTTGTCCCAGGTCTGGTATTGTGTGGCTTGCTAGTCTGTCGTTCAGGCTTAGTAATAATTACCGTGATCTTTAATGATAACAATTCTTAATGAGTATTATTAATAATGATTATATTTAATAATTACATCGAACACTTACTACCTTTAATAATAATAATTAGCACATGGGAACCAGTTGCACCACTGTATTATCTTTAGCAGAAAAATCTAAATCTGTGACCTGGTAGTTTGCAGAGTATTTGTTCCCACCCTCTGCTTTCCAGATCAGAGTGAGTCAGGAGGCTTCTAGGGTCTGGACAACAGGGAGGGGCTTCTAGAGAAACTCCTCTGCATTCTGTGTGTGAGAGGCCATACTTGCACGTGTCATTTTACACAGAGGTCTTATTTTTATTGTGAAGTGCCATCATCATGAACAGCCCGTCTTCCACCTCCCCCATCTCTCTGCCTGCCCACTCATCCTTCATAACCTTTGATTTTTCTTGCACGAAGAGAAGACCTGGAGCAGATCCTAACTCCGTAACATACTAATTTGTGTGAATTGTGTAGGGCAGAGTCCATGTTTATTACTCGTATGTTGGTAAAACTTTGATCTTCTTTTGCCATGGCTACGTTTAGATTTAAATACCTGTATGACTTTTTTAAAAAAATAAAAAACATTTTATAAAACACCTTTGGCGAATTAAACATTTTTTAGCTTTTCACATATTGATACAAAGGAGAGAAATATTTCAGTGGCAACAGATTTCAACAGATTTTCAACTACACTAGTTTGCTTTATTCTTTAGGGTAGTTTACTTCTTTTCTTTGAAAACCAAGCAGAGGTATTCCTTTCCAGTGATAACTGGTGTTATTATATAAAATAATAATTTTTTAAAAAGACAAAGTTTCATATTTGTATGTATATTTTGACATAAATGTCAGTTAAGACTTACATGAGCAGGGTATTTTCAGGTTAGTTGATGGCCTGTTTACCAGGATTTAGAAAAATAAAAGATACAAGAGGGGCTTCTTTTAAATTCCTATTGATTTTCTTGTACATATTCACATAATAGCTTAGGACCATTACTAGGTATCTTACAACATTTCTAGACAAAAGCAGATCTTATCTGAAAATACTAGTCCTGATTAATAGTTAATGATAGGACCATAGATTCGAGGATGCTAGGGTCTGGAAGGTCACTTTTATCTCACCTATGCTCCGGCTGTGAACTTGAGGTCTCTCAGTCAGGACACCTCTGATTGGTGTGCTCCACTTTTTAATGACTAGAATCTGAGGGCTCTGCCACTGCTCGGGGCGATTCTGCTGCAGTCTGATAGTAATAATGGAGGGGAAAAACCCCCCACAGTTTTCCCATTAGGCGCATCTGACTAAGAGGCTTGTTTAATCCAAACCACTGTCCACAGATGATAACTGTCTCTTCCCTTCTCATGATGACTGGGGTTTGCTTTGTAATGTTTGTGTTTTGTTCTTGGGTTTTGTCCCTGCAGGTTTGATGATTCCGGTCTTTTGTGTGGTAGAGCAGTTGGATGGCTCTCTTGAATATGACAACAGGGAAGAACACGCAGAGTTTGTCCTGGTTCGCAAGGACGTGCTTTTCAGCCAGCTGGTGGAGACCGCACTCCTGGCCCTGGGCTACTCCCACAGCTCCGCGGCGCAGGCACAAGGTATTCTCGCGTCTCCCCTCTCCTCCCCGTGCCTCGGGTGTGTCATGATTTGAGGAAGAGTGTGTTCCCCGAAATAATTCTCCAAACAGGGATCGGAGGAGAGTGGTTACATCTAACATCTTTCCCAAACAGTGAACAGCAGGATGTTTCATGGAGAGTCTGGTTTTCTGGTTGCATTGGGAAGCATTTGACCAGTACCTCTAGAGCCACCAAAATCCCATTTCAAGCCATCACTTGCATTTCAGAGTGATCATCGTGGGTTTTTTTGCATTAATAACTCTCTTATTTTCTCTAAGTCCCCAAATCGGTATTCTCAGAGTGCTGAGACATTTGACTCCTAACTTATCCAAACTTTAATATGTGAATTATAAGCTTTCAGTTTTCTAAATTTATTTATTGCTTTGGGCCTGCTGCTTTTACACATTATGATCAGCTTTTAGTTAAATAGAAAAAAATGTATGCCTCTTATATACTGTACTTTTGTATCTTTGAAAACCTCTCTGTAGTTCTGATGTGGTCCATTCATTAAAAAAAAAAAATGCTCAGTGTCTTTGTG
This sequence comes from Phocoena sinus, assembly GCF_008692025.1. Taxonomy (NCBI): domain Eukaryota; kingdom Metazoa; phylum Chordata; class Mammalia; order Artiodactyla; family Phocoenidae; genus Phocoena; species Phocoena sinus. Next base: position 36,293,549 of record NC_045769.1, read on the forward strand.
ATCAATTCATTTTACCTATTTAATTAAATATAATTAAATATTAAAATTGCATTATTATTTCAGTGTGAATTGTATAGCACTGGGGAATCCATTGTGAGCTTGTGTTGCCCATTGTTCTTTTATGCCAGATAATTGACAAAACAAATAGCAAAAAATCCCCAAACCTTGGAGAATGGGAAAATAAATTTTTGACCCAATGGAATGATTATCTTTGTTTTTTAGCTGAAATTATTGAACTGTATAGATGATGATAATGGTTAGAACGAAAGGGTAGAAACAAGTGACTTCCAGGTCTTGTTCCATATATTAATTTCCTTTATTACTGTCCTTACTTAACATTTGTGTATGTGCCATGGATTTTTGCTACTTTTTCAAATGAATTCCTCTTCATATACTTACTAAGAACTATTAGTCCAAACCTCTATTTATTGAGAGAAGGAAGCTATGAGAGATTAAACAGTTTATAAAAAGTTACAAAATATGGTGACCAAGGACATGGAATTTAAATTCCCCAGCTCTTGACTCTGATTTTGTAATCAGATGATTACTGTTTAAAAGAAGTTTTAATTAAATATTCAAATTATATCTTAGTTCTACCAAGAAAGCAACTCATCTGAAACCAGGAGGTCAAGGATGTTTTTCCAGGGCCATGGATTATTGTGAGTTGAAGTGCAGTCTGAATCCCAGCACTTGGCCTGTCTGGGTGCAGTAATACATACAGCTGAATCGTAGAGTCCACTGCTTTCAGAGCAGTGTGATAAAGGATGATTCATTTCCTTTCCCTGACAACTTTCCTTCTTGTGTGAGGGATTCAAGATTTGATCCCGAGCAAATTGCATAGTGGGCATCATTGCTTTTATTTCATGCTATGTACCTAAATGAAATAAAAGAATCCCCCCTCCTTCCCCCACCGTAAACTTTTCATGCCATTTTAGGGATATTTTTCTCTGAATGTAAAGGTCATTGTATCCCACTGCCTGCATCCTGGTGTGCCAGCTTCCTGTTTGACAGGGCTATCCATCTCAGTTAGCATGGCTGCTCAACACGCCGTGAGCTCACATGTGGAGCACAGAGCACTAAGTGGCCAAGATTTGATTCTTGGCACACGTTCAGGGAAGGGGCTCTCAGGAAATTCGCACGAGGGAGCCACACTGTTCCATTCAGTAGTGTGGCCTGAGAGTTCTGCTCACCCAGGTGAGATCCACTAGCAAGAAATATGGTCTACAGTGGAGGATTAAAGAAGAAAAAAGTCAAAAGTGAATATCTGCTTCCCCAGAGTTTTTGAAAACCACGGTTAAAAATGACTAAATATTACACTTTTTAAAAGTTGAATCAACATCCTGAAGGTGCTCTAGATCATGATATAGTTTATTTTGTAGGTAAACAAGGGTTTTATCGCTAGGTCCTGTACTATAATTTTACAGATGGGGAAGAAAATCACAGTTTGTTTATTTTGTTTTCAATTAGATTGCTGATTTCTGTTTTGGGTAAATGGAAAAACTTGGAATTGTTTATTTGGAAATGAATGTATTAGATCTCTGTTGTCATTCAGATCATCACACTTGTGCATTTTGCTGCATATTTATTACAGACGAAACAGAATGCATGATAAGACAGGTCGTTCATGTGCTGGAGAAACAGCAGAGTGGGAGGAATCTAGAAAAGGAGGCAGAACAAAATGTGACTGCGTATCTGAGGCCTGAGGTTTTATGTGTCTAGTTTTTTGTTTTGGTTTGGTTTTATTTGTTTGTTAGTTTAGGTAATTCCCCCAAGATGGGAAAGTCATTGGGTGACCTGCTAGCAAATGCATTTGTGGCAGAGAAACTGAGTGTTTCCGAACCTCTTCTTCCTGTGTTGGAAAAGTTGGGCCAAAGTAAACTTCAGGGAGAGCTGGTTTCGTGAGCCTGTTTTACAAATTGAGACTCTTGAAATGTGATTTTTCATTTTGACGTGACCAGAAAAGGGCTTCAGTAATTGAATTGGAATAGTATTCAGATTAGCAATGTCATTATTTTGGAGTGATACTCACGTTCCAATGAGAGACAGCATACCCATGTTCTCGTGAGCATAGGATAGTCAGTTTCTTTTTCTGAGATGGCATTTCCTCCAGGTGAACTGAAGAGATTTCATTAAGAAAGAATATTTGCTTATAAAGAATGATAGAAATTCCACTAAAATGGAATTTAGGGGTTGCCAATCCTGCCCCCCCTCCCCATTTTACAGTACCTTCTTTATTTGAAGCCAGATATTTGGACCCAAGAGAGGATAAGGGCACAAGATAATGTCATAAATCATGGGCATTATGTTTTTAACTGACCTAAACCCTCCGTATCCCAGAACACATACCATTTACTCTCTGTGATTCTCAAGGATATGAGATGCAGGATTCATCTGACCTGCTGTTTTGCATATGCAAAAAGCCTAAAGATGGCAAGCTCTTGGCTTTTTCCGGAATAGGTAGCCTAAAGTCTAATGAGCAACAAGCACGTTTTATGTTATATGTTGAACTATGAGTCAATATATGTGGATCAAAAGTAGTCTTCCAGTCTTTTGGAAGAGGAGTATTAACCTAGGGAACTGCTCTGCAGTAACCCTCCCCCACTAAACTCTTCATTCCCTTTATTCGTCTTTCTTGTTTCCTTTTCATCCTTTCAGTTTTGCTCCATAATGCTTTTGGTAATAGTCATGGGCCTCTCTGCATTGTCGAGAGAGTTCTTTATCTCACTGATTAAGTAGCTATTTGTACTTACCAAGATGGTTGGTGGACTCTGGGAGGTGGCAGTGATGGCAACGTGATTCCTCACTGTGTACATTTGACTTAATTTGTAAATGGATATCTTTTTCCTGCTTCCTATTTAAAATTTATTTTAAAATTTATATTAAAATTTATTTTTGACAAGAAAATTTTATTTAAGAACAAACATGCTGAACAATAAATAAGCAAAAATCCTTTCTGGCTGGTTATTTTTGGGGTCATGAGTATGTAAAAATTATGAGTTCAAGAGGAAGTGTTATTAGTCACCAGTTTTTCTTACTTGTGTTAGAATAATTAAGTGTATATAGTCATTTAAAGTGATGTTTTTAACAAGTGACACAAAAAAGCATTTAATACAATGTTATGTGAATCAAGCAGAGTGCCAAATACAGTCTCAGTTATATAAAATTTCACTTATATGCATAGAAAAAAACCAAAGGAAATATATTAAAATATCAACTGGGTGGGTAGTGGGATTATGTGGGGTTTTCTTCTTTTTCTAATCAGAAAAAAAAAAAAGTACGAAATTCCACTTCCTCTATGAATTCCTCTCTGAATAAGTGGGAAGTTGTTATTTCCACCATATTATCCAATTTTGATGAACAGTTCACTTTGTCCCTAATTTATCCATAAGTGTGAAAACTTGTACATGATACAGATGCATTTCTGTTGTTTTTTCAGTTTAATATTAAAAAAAGAATCAGTAAGTCATTAATGAGCCCCTGTGTATAAAACAAGGGTTTCCTAGTTTTTTTTTAAATTTATTCATTGAAGTATAGTTGATGTACAAGGATTTCTTAGAGTTTTAATAGTGCTAGGTAACATAAATTGAGCAACTGCTATTTGTCAGACACTCTTCTAAGAGATTTACATGTACTGACTCATTTAATTCTCATAACAGCTCTTTGACGTAAGTTATATGTTTCCCATTTCATAGATGAGGAAACTGAGGCAAATAAAGAGAGAGAAGTAACTTTCCCTGGTGCACAGGGCTAGTGGATGGAAGAGTTGAGATCTGAAGGCTAGTTAACCGCCTCCTGAGTCAGAGTCCTTAACCACAGAACTGTCCAGTGACAGACCTGATCACGGGGAATGTAGACTTGGGGTAGGAGTCCATTCTTTTTTTTTTTTTCATTCTTATTTAATGCTTGTTCTTTTGATCTTTGACATAAGGCCTAAAAGGAAGGACTTTTTGGATTGGGTGCTTACTAAATATATAATAATTATATTTATTTGATAATGATTACATATATTCAATAATGATAAATTATACATATTTCATTTCCATCATGAAATATATAGAGATATTTCTTCAAGGTAACTGAGATAGATTTCGTTAAAAACAAAAACCTCGGGCTTCCCTGGTGGCGCAGTGGTTGAGAGTCCGCCTGCCGATGCAGGGGACGTGGGTTCGTGCCCCGGTCTGGGAGGATCCCACATGCCGCGGAGCGGCTGGGCCCGCGAGCCATGGCCGCTGAGCCTGCGCGTCCGGAGCCTGTGCTCCGCAACGGGAGAGGCCACAACAGTGAGAGGCCCGCGTACCACAAAAAAAAAAAAAAAAAAAAAAAACAAAAACCTCACAGAATTGTTTTTTTTTTGTTTTTTTTATTTTTTGCGGTACGCGGGCCTCTCACTGTTGTGGCCTCTCCCGTTGCGGAGCGCAGACTCAGCAGCCATGGCTCACGCTCCGCGGCATGTGGGTTCTTCCCGGACCGGGGCACGAACCCGTGTCCCCTGCATCGGTAGGCGGACTCTCAACCACTGCGCCACCAGGGAAGCCCCAGAATTGTTTATTGAAGCCAACTCCTAAAACTAAAAAGTGGACCCACAGTAGGTTGAGGAATTCAAATATACATTTTTTGCTTATGAAGCCAAAATGATTCCTGATATGCAAATAAAGCATATTCCTTAGCAATTCTCATCTTCAAATTAATTAATTCAGTAGTATGAAATGCGGGCTGTGTGTCAGTCATTGTTCTAGGTTCTGGGGATAAAGAACTGAAAAAAAAAGTCTTGTTTTCATGGAGCTTACAGAGAAAAGTTTAGTATGTGGATGACTAGTTGATTTTCACCCTCTGAGCTCAGAAATATTGAATATTGAGGCTCAGAGAATAGAAATGCATATAAAATTTGTTTACAGGTCTGGTGCTAATTTTTAACTAAATATTCATTTTACTCCTGAAAAAACGCTCAAGAATTTCTCTTCCTCTTGTTAGCTTTTGGAAGTAGATGACGAGATGGGAAATAATGGGTTAAAACTTCTAGGAAATCGTACTTTGCATTATTAAAGCAAAGCTGTTTATTTGCCTCTTCTGTCCATTGTTGTCTTCATTTTAAAGATAGGCTTAATGTTGGCTTTGATTTTTATTGGTGAAACTCTTCCGCTCTCACAGGCCCATTTCTTCAGAACACAAGGGTGGTACTTGTGCTAGGCATTTAGTCGATGTTAGAAGAATGAACAAATAAACTTGAAGGTATTTATTACCCTGGAGAAATATGGATTCCTAAAAAGTGCCAGTTTACTGTCTTTTATTATTAGATTTGGACTCATGAGCTGGAAACTATTTTGTTCCCTTATAACAGAGTGATACATAGCACAATGTGAAGTCTGTAGGAATGCAGTAATTGTTTTCTAACTGAATGAAAACAGTTTTTAAGGTTCATTTTTGCTAAATTTTATCCATGAAGAATTTTTTTGTGTGTGTATCACTGTGAAGTTGGCTCCCATTCATTAGCTATTTTTATCAGAACTGCAATATAATTTAACTCCTTATTGATCAGCTATCACCATTTCTAGGTTATTCTATGTCATCATTCCACAGTCAGTGATGTTTTGGCTATGCTTGGGGTGGCAAAACACTCCAATAATAACTGTTAGACTCAAAGAAGTAGTTATTCAAAGGGTACTTAGGGGATTGCTGAGATCCAGATTCTTCTGATCAGAAGTTAGAGATGTTTTGTCAGTATTTATCTGGACCTCATCTGTTTGAAGGCATTGTATGTAGGGTGAATAATTTCAGTCTATGGACTAGTAACTATGATAAGAATAAATAGAATAAGATTTAAAACCAAAGCAGTGAGAATATTTATATAAAAAGGAATGGAAGTAGAGTTCCCTGTGCTATACAGCAGGTTCTTATTAGTTATCTATTTTATACATATTAGAGTATATATGTCAATCCCAATCTCCCAATTCATCCCCCCCACCCCCGCTTTACCCCCTTGATGTCGGTATGTTTGTTTTCTACATCTGTGTCTCTATTTCTGCCTTGCAAACCAGTTCATCTGTACCATTTTTCTAGATTCCACATATACGCGTTAATATATGATATTTGTTTTTCTCTTTCTGACTTACTTCACTCTGTATGACAGTGTCTAGGTCCATCCATCTTCTCTATACAGTAGAAACTAACACAACATTGTAAAACAACTATACCCCAATTAAAAAAAAAAAAAAAGAACTACCATATACACAGCAATTCCACTCTTGGGTATATATCCTACAAACACCCCCAAAACAGTAATTCTAAAAGATGCATGCACCCAATGTTTATAGTAGCATTATTTACAATTGCCAAGATATGGAAGCAATCTAAGTATACATCAGCAGTGAATGGATACAGAAGAGGTGGTACATATATACAATGGAATACTACTCAGCCATAAAAAGAGAATGAAATTTTGCCATTTGCAGCAACAGGGATGGACTTGGAGGGCATTATGCTAAGTGAAATAAGTCAGACAGAGAAAGACAAATACTGTATAATATCACTAATATGTGGCATCTAAAAAATAAAACAAACTAGTGAATATAACAAAAAAAAAAGCAGGCTCACAGATATGGAGAACAAACTAGTGGATACCAGTTGGGACGGGGAGGGGCAATACAGGGATGGGAGAGTAGGAGGTACAAACTATTTGGTGTAAGATAGGCTCAAGGATGTATTGTACAACACAAGGAATATGGCCAATATTTTGTACTAACTAAATGTAAAGTAACCTTTAAAAATTGTATAACAAATTAAAAAAACCTTTTTAAATAAAAAATATTTTATATTAAAAAAGGAATGGAATGGCTTAATTTATGTATTATTTATTTATTATTTTATATATTATTCATTTATTAATTATCATATACTTTCCAGTGGACTAGCTGTACAACATACCACATATTGGGAAGAACTTTACATAGAAGCTACTGTTAAGGTAAATTTCATCATTAGAAATGAATACACTTTCATTTTAAGTTATTCAGTGCTTGAAATGCTCTGTTCTTAAATTAATTCTCTAAAATGTTTTATTATGGGAATATATAATGTATACAAAGTTGAGAGACTAGTGTATTAAATACTCACGAACTCATCAGCTAGGATCACCAATTAGCAATTTATGGTTGATTTTGTTTCATCTGTGCCTTACCCGTTTCGCACCTCTCTCCCACTGGATTATTTAAAATAATCCTAGACCTTGTATTTTGTCCATAAATATTTTACTAAGTGTCTCTTAAAGACTATTTTCAAAACATAACCACAATACCAGCATGACGCCTAAAAAGAAAGATAATGATTCCTTAATATCATAAAATATCCAGTCAAGCCTCAAATTTTCCCAATTATTTTATATATATGTATATATTTTTAGTGTTCATTCACATCAAGAGCCATACAAATCTATATATTGCACTTGGTTGATGTGTCTCTTAAGTCTTTGAATCTGTGGGTTTCCCATTCTCTTAAATTCTAAAAAACTCTAAAACTTATGTTTGCTGCTTTAATTCAGAATTATTTTTAGTTTGCTAAACTTAATGAAAACCCTAATCCTATAAATGCTTGCAAATACTATGATTTTAAATAAAAAATTAATAAGCTTAATCATAACCTTGGAAAGGAATTCAGAAAAATCACTTTTTGTTTTTCTTTTTGAGAGAGGGTGGTTAAAAGACATATGTTGTCTAGAGCTGAAAGGTTTTTCATGTTCTAAAAGTTTGACATTCTCCCTACTGAAAATGTTTTAAATGATCTCTTGCCTTGTCTTTCTTAGTTTCTTTGGTTGTCTCTCTTTTTTTCCTATGTTTTCTTCTTTAATTAAACTCTTATGTTTGGGAGACTCTCAGAAGTTTTTTCTTCATAAGGGCAATGTTGAAAAAAAGGTACATATTTAGAAGTTTTAGGCCTTGGAGCAACCTTTTAACAAACAAGCTGCTTTTTACAAAATTCTGTGGCTCTCAAAAGACAGCTAAGAAAGTTCCCCAAAATTGCTGTTAACCATGTTTCAACCCTCATTAGAGCTGGATGGGCCAAAATATAAAACACTGGCTGGGCTGACACAAATCTCTAACAAGCCCCCATGCTCTTCCCTCCTCTGCTATATAAAATTAAATATTCATGTATGTGTGTGTGCATACATATTTGTTCACCGGCACATAGCAAAACCTGAAACACTACTTTTTAACTAAATGCCAGGGGAAAAATAATGCTCATCTTACTTCTTTGTCTAATATATACTTAGAAATGAATATCTAATACAAGTGTTTATAGTTCTGTATTCCTTATATTTGTTTATATTGTCATAAATATGTTATTTAAAATATATAAATATGTAATTATGGCTCGTTTAAAGGTCAGCTGATGGAATTATTGTCTACAGGTAAATCTGTAGAGGGTGAACACCCCATCCAATTTGATTTGTGGAATGCCTAGCTGTTGGGTAGGAAGTACTTGATAAGAAGTGTTAAGGGCAGTGAATTAAAAAACAAATCTTATCTCACTTTACATCTGACCTTGCAATTTCTGCCAGAATGTACAGTTGATAAAAACCATTATCAGTGGAAATAATTCATTTAAAAAAACAGGCTCATTATTTTCTCTATTATGATGGAAGGGTTTAGCAATGTTTACAGTTATCTGTTTTGTTTGGGGCAGTTGGCCATGGTGGCCATTAGCTTTGGTGTATTTTTAAAACTGCTTAAAATCCTTCTATTTGGAATTTGGTCGTTAATGCCTAAGACCTGGAGGGGACTGATCATCTTAGTTCTGCGTTTTGACATTCATGTAAAATGATCCAGGTTAAACAGATTGACCCACAGTGATATATAACTTATTTAATAATTAAAGTATGTCCCATTAAAAATACACAGCTCTTGAGGAGTTATGAGTAGGAAACCTACAATCTAAAACTGGTGATAACTCTGATACAATTTATATTGTGATTAATTTTTTATTCTGTTCCCTTCAAGAGTATAACTGTCTTTTACTAATGTATGGATTTAAAATGCAGGGTAGAGTCATTTGCTGAAGACCCACTCTTTTTTGTGCTTTAAGAAGATGCAGTAACGATTCCGTTAAAGGAACTCATGCGGTAAAAAGCACATTCAATAATGATACAATAGACAGTGCTGTTACCTTTTGGGTAGATCCTTTATATTTAAAGCTCTCCATTGGTACAACTCTCCGTCTTGGTGCTATACCAGTCATATTCCAACTCTTAATAAAGTCTGTTTTGACATTCATGATAAACAGTGAAAAATTCTTGGCCATAGAGCATTTTGTAATATTCCAATGCTTTTTAAAAACTCCCTGCTTTCTTTTTTTTTTTTTCCTTTTTTATATGGATAAGAGCTCTGTCATCTAAATCTTTTAATTTAAGTTAATTCTTTGCGAAATGGTGAAATTTCAGAATTGTAGGTCCTTTTACTTCTTATTTTAGTGTACATTTTACTTTATACTTTGTCCAAATTTTCTCAGATACAATTATAATTGTATTTAAGCATTTTTATGGGATAACGACTCCACAGTAATTCATTCATTGCATAGTGTCAGTTGGTGGGCAGCTTATTTGTGACTTATGTAGGCACCTTGGCACACGAAGAGGAGCCCTGCAGTGTCAGGGGCCCCTTCTGTCTGCAGTGTGACAGAGCTCAGAGGAGGGCTGTGCGGAGGCAAGGGTATAGAGCAAGCGTGCAGCTGGGCGTTGGTCACTCAGAGGCTCCTTGGTTTGGTTTCCGAAGTGCCACGTAGATTTCACATGATTGTGATGAGCATTTAAAATCCAGTGCTTTGAAAAGCAATTTTTTTTTTTTGACAGTAGCTTTGAGAGTTTTAAAGAGTCTTATATCAAGGTTCTACTTGCTCAAAAGCAGTAATTGGCAAAATTATTTGTGTGTCAATGAGGGAAAACACAAAGGTTTTTCCCTGTCGGCCCCTTTTTGGTTTGAAGAAATACCACCCAGGACAGAACGGTGAATCTGCGCTCTTGTTTTACAAGCCCGTTACTCGGGTTGGAAAAGATCGCTGCAGGCTATATGCAAATAGTGCCGAGGTTTCTCTCAGTTTCCCTAGTGCCGAGGTTTCTCTCAGTTTCCAGCTCCAGCTCGGCAGAGAAATGCATCCAACACATTCTTTCTGTCGGTTTTGTAAATCAAAGAATGAGATGCTGGAAGGCTCATAGCACAGTCAAACCTCTGTCCTCAGTGATTTGGCTCTACAAGGCCTAATCATCTCCCAGGTGTGAAAACTGGGCCCACCATCCTGGGAGCCAAGTTAAGAGGGTGGTCTGTTCTTAATCAAAAGCTTTGACCAGTTTTACCAGCTTAAGGTGATACTCCAGAGCCAGAGTAATAAATAAAAATTCAAGTGTCGTGTTTTATTATTATGAATACAGTAATTCCTTAAGGGAAGGGGGAGACTTCTTTGAAAGGGCGTCTGCTTTAGATACTCTGAAAGGGAAGAGAGATATCAGAATTATTTGGGAAGGAAGCACTTTCTTAAGATCGTTAGTCTTTTAGAGCATCATTGGAAGAAATGTAGCTGAGTTTTACTGTTCCCTTTTCATGGAGAGGAACACAATACAGAAACTTTTATTAAAGATTATACCTTAATTTTCTGGTTCCTTCACACACTATGATATCATTCATTCACTTAACAAATACTTCTTGAGTGCCTATTATGTGTTGGGGACACAGTGAAGAACCAAACATACAATGCCTCCGCCCTCAAGATACATTCCAGTAGGAAAGATAGAAAATAAACTATAAATATATAATAAAATGTGTGGTAGGACCTGGCAATAAGTTATGCTTATGTTGACTCTGTTCTCTCAATCTTGTCTAGAAGGAGGTTTTGGCAAATTTAGGCTTCTGGAAAGTAGCCGTTTAGCCAGAACAAACTTGAAGGTTTTGAATGGGGTTGAGGATTAAAAATAAAATGATGTAGGTACTGAAAGGGTAAGCCTCAGTTTTCTGAGAAATTTACCTATTTTGGACTATCTCATGTTTGGAATAGGATAAATAATGTCAGAATTAGCTTAGATTAAGCCGTAGTTTAGTTTTTGTGAGGGAAACTGAAACTTTTACATAATAGACATGCTATGAATATATTTGATAGAGTTACTATTATTAACTAATTAGTAATATTAAGCTTCACTATTTATTTACTGCTTCTCATACACCAGGTACTGTTCTAGGTGCTTCACATATATTTGCTCATTCAATCTCATAATAACCGCCATGAAGTACATGATATAATTGTCCACATTTTACCAGTGAGGAAACTGACATTCAAAGAGGTAAACAGCTTAGCTGACACTAAAAACCAGCTTCAGAGAATGTGTACTTAACCAATATCCCATTCTGTGGCATTATATTTGTAGTCTGCCAATTTAGTCTAGAATTCAAACTAATAGTAACTATATTTTACAGGCATAAACCAAAGATTGACATTTTGGAATTGGTAACTGAACATATATATGTTTAAATTGAGTGGGGAGCTTGTTTTGAGTTTAAATAACGAAATGGAACTTGCTGTCTTGGGATGGCATTTTATGAGAATTTATTTTGTGAGACCCCCATTTTTGTATACCTAAGCTCCTTATAAACTTATAAATTAAAAAACAACTTTTTCTAATAACAAGCTAGTGCTTATTAATTATAGAAAACTAAAAAATACAGAAAAAGGAAAAAGAAGACAAACCCCCCACACCCCCCATTGGACCTACCACCTAGAAATAAATGTAGGTAACATTTTAGGACACTCCTCTTTAGTTACAGTGCTAGGCATTTTTTTACATAGTTGAGGTCATATATGCAATATTTTCATCTGTGGTTTTTCACTTAATATTATAATGTATAATTTGCATATTATTTGTTATTATTTCTAATATTTTATAATAGCCAAGTTTTTGGTTTTCAAAGCAAATGTGAAAGATTCATTTTCTTTTGATGATCTAGAAGGATTTAGGAGTGGTCAGTAAATTAGGTGTTAAGTACAGATGCTGTGCGTAGGCCGTGCTGGAGGATCAGAGTGACCAACTCCACTATTTATGTGAGAACATAGTTACCGTTTGAAAATAAGTTTCTTGTAAGTTATTTCATTGCAGGGACTTCCCTGGCGGTCCAGTGGTTAAGACTCCAAGCTTCCAATGCAGGGGCCGTGGGTTCGATTCCTGGTCGGGGAACTAAGATCCCACATAATGCGCGGCCAAAAAAAAAAAAAAAAAATGGCTAAGTTAGTTCATTGCAGGTGAAAGGCTGATTATTTAAAAAATAATTTTGGCATTGACCTGCTTTCTTCCTTACCTCTGCCTTGTGGTAAAGAGTTGTTTTTTAATGTGGGAGAAAAGTTAAAAGACATTGTGTCATTCAGGAAACCTTAGTTAATTGATTGCTTACTTTGTTTTTATAACAGTCTCGTTCTTACCACATTTTGGTCATTCTCCTCTTTAAAAAACACATACACAGCATTGTGTGGGTTAGTTACTGAGCGCTTAATAGTTTCACAATGACAGTCCTGTGTTAACGATGTCCCTTGGCCCAGGAATTAATAACTGATGACAGTTTGTCTATTTTTTAGCCTCTGGTTTTTGCTCTGTGCAGTAAGATGGAGATTTTCTGAAAGAGTCATTGGGGAAAACTCTTAGGGAAGGTTTCTCCTGTGTTTGAATTGACTGAGCACAGCTCACTATGGGAGGTAGGGAATTTGTCAGGCAAATCATGAAAACTCCCAGGCTTGCAGGAGCAATGAGCTGTAATCCCTTTTTGGTGGTTTGTTTCTAGAGGACCTCAGATCCTGCTGGGCATGGGAAAGAGATGATCATCTCTCCGTCTCCCTTCTGTATTTTATAGTTCTAAGACTGACCCAACTTCTTTCCATAGTCTTCTCTGTAGCTTAGAAGGTGTGAGATGGTCCTAGTTAGAAGTCAAATGTATTTGGCCACCTACCCTGCACCCTTTCCTAACAGTGTTGTTGGTACCATTCCGATCATCTCCCTTTTGTGTGCTTTTCTGGAATCATTCAACTCACACTGAGGTCTGTCCTCAGAGGTAGGGATCACTCTCTTCCTATGTGATAATGTTGCTGGCTCTTGGATAGAAAGAAGTATTTGACTGCAATAAATATTTAGGTGGGTTTTCATAATGGGCATAGCAAGGATTGGTCAGGATTTATGTAACCCAAATCAGATAATAGATGTTAAAATGTACGCATGTGACCAAAAATATCAATTCATATGAACAAAGAGTTTTATTTATGAAACCAATGTTTTATCATGAGATATCTTACATAACACATTAAGTTATAATCTGCTACTATTTTCCTTTTTTCACTTGTAACCCCTAGTGGATATTAAAATGCACCCATTTGCAGTTTAAACAAATGCAGTTAAGATCAATAACTGCTTTTCTGTCTTACTTATTAAAGGGAAATTTCCTGTTGTGACTAATAAGATTATGAATTTGTCTGAGTCTCTCAGCAGATACTAATTCAGCCAGGTAAATGAAAAAGAATAGGCCCAACTCTGTTGTAAATCGGGGGGATTAAAACACTTATGGGTGTGGTGTGTTCCCCCAGGAGACTGAGGTGTCATTTCGTACTTGGTAAGGAACCTTGGCTGCATTGCCTTGAAGTTTACAAAATTAACCAATTTATCACCCCAAAAAGGACACACCAATAGGCTATTTTTCTCTTGTCTATCATTGGAATACCTCGGTATTAATCAGTAAGACATAGTTTTGTTATGTTTTCATGTATGTTTAGTCCTTAAAAGAAAAAAAGGAGTGGTGTGCATATTGTTGCTAATTATAGTGCTAGTGAACACAGAGCTTACTGTATGCCAGGCATGTGGCACATTTAATGCTCACAAACCATGTGTGGCATAAGTACGATTATCTACATTTTACAGCTGAGAAAAAAACTAAGGCACAGAGAGGTTAAGTGAATTACCCCAGGGCGTCCAGCAAGTAAGTGATGGAGCCGCGATTCAGATGTTCAAACCCAGGCATTCTGCTTCTTGAGACAGTGGCTTAGTCACTATCCCCTGCCTCTCTATGGCATCATTAGACATTGTTGTGGTAGTGAATATAAATAAAATCCTCTACAAGGCCTAATATAACTAGACTAACTCACTAAAATGCTACTTATTTTCCCCTCTTTTTCCTTTATTTATTTATCCTTTCTTCTTGTAGTAGATTGGGAGACAAGAACTTCAAAAACATTATGAGTGCATTCTACTTAATCTGAAATATTTTGATGCTTCTGGAAAAGTGAGATGAGTTAATTTCATATATAATTGCATGAGGAATTATAAATTATGTTTTCTAAAATACCTATGACACTAAACCACAAAATGAACAGACAAAACTGATTTGTTCTCTGACAAATCAAGATATATGGCAGTGTTTTCATTGCAAGTGCCGTTCGTGGGGATGGAGCAGCTGAGCGTGCTACAATATGACACAAACGTTCCCAGGCAGCACTGCTTTCACATGGGCATCCCGAGGTGATTTACAACACGTACTAAAAATTTTTTTAAAACAGTGTCGGGCAAAGCCCAGGTTGAACTTCTAAAGTCATGGAATGCAGATATATTTTTCTAACTGGCCTTCGTTAGCATTAACTTACTCTTCAGAAATAAGGTTGTTTTATCCTGTGGAGAGAATGGACTATTTTCAGGGCCCTGGGGGAGTGACATTTAGAGAATTCTGTCTTAAGTGCATTCAATAGTTTCCTGGAAGGTATGTGTTGTTCTTCTGGAGGGTAATTTATTCATAGTAAGACTGAGTAATAATTCCTTTTTCTTCCCACTGGACTAAAAACAGAGTGTGTTGTAGGTCTCTGTGTGGTGAAAGGCTAAAAACTCAAAATTTGGATGTTGTGAGTTCAAGCACTTCTCAAAGGACCTGTGTCTGCAAGCTGCCATAGTCATTTGTTTGCCCTGAATTTTTAAAAGTCTTTGAAATGTGTGGAACCAAAATAGTTCTGTTTGTAGTACTAGGGAATCTGGGAAAATAAGTGTTGTCTTCTGTGTGGGAGAGACTGATATGGGTTGATTGCTGGTAGCACCTAATCACTGTGTTGGTTTTTGTTGGGCGGTGATGGATTTTTCACTGAGTCTGCCAAAATCACTCACCTGGTCCCTTTTGTGATCCATGACAGGTGATTTATGTTGGGTGGGTAGGAACAGGAGGGGAGATCAGATCTTTGGGTCAAAGACAAAAACAGAACTCCATAAGGCAGATCTTGGTTTATTTTGTATGAGATTCCAGTCTGATGGGTGAATTCAGACATAACAGGAGATGTTATTGTGTGTCGCTAATACTTGTATTAGATGCTTTATTTAATGTTTTCTTTTTGGGTACGTTTTTTATTATGTGTAACAAAAAGGTGGTTGAAAATGGTTGTCCAATTTAAATGTGAGAGTTTATTAAACAGACCAAATCAAACAACAGATAGTATTGTACAACAATGTAGAAGGAAACCAGGCTAAGTGTTGAAAGTAAAAGTCACTGATAACATTTCACAGTTGTACATTAGCTTTAAAAAAAAAATTTAGCTTCCAACTTAACGAACATAAATGGTTAAAAGCACATGGATTTCCCAGTTTCTTTTCTTTAAGACATTGTTAGGAATTGCTCATGGTGAACAGTTGATCAAGTGTCTCCTGTCGGACCAGCTGAGAGCTATCTAATGTGGTGGGACGGGGCCTTGGGTCTCCAGTTCTGTGTCTTCTGTGGTGCTGCTCTTGTTGAGGACAGGATAGTATAGTGTGTTGTTAGGTGTTGAGAATTCGGGAGAGTGACTGCTGGGCTTTTAACCTTGCTCTTACCACTTCCCAGCTCTGTGACTCTCTGCCCCTCATCCTCATCTATAAAGTAGGGGTAACAGGGACTTTCCTGGCGACCTAGTGGTTAAGACTCCATGCTTCCACTGCAGGGGGTGCGGATTAGAACCCTCGTGGGGAAGTAAGATCCCACATGCCCCGTGGCCAAAAAAAAAAAAAAAAAAAAAAACCGGTAGCGCTGACAATAATCACCTCCTTCCTAGGGTTGTTTGGAAGATTAAATGAAACAATCCAGATAAGGAGCTTTACACAGGGTAAGAGCTGGGTACCTGTTAGTTGCTAGTATAAGTACTGTTGTTATTATTATTACTTTACAAAGCAGAAGCTAGACATAATGGGTTAATTTCTTTTGTTTTCTGTGGTCTCCATTCATATAGCCCCTCATTCTGAGATTCTGGATGTGAATTACCAATATTATTTCCATAATCATTTTGATTTTCTTACAGTATAGGAAGAATAGATCTTCTGATATTCATTGTGTTTTGATCAACAAAATCCTATTCCATGGCTCTGCATCAACTTGGAAAAGAATTGATTTCTTTTTTTGTAGACAAAGTATTCTGTACTACATTGACTCCACTTTTTTCAAAGAATTTAATCTGTATTTTATATATGCTGATAGAAATTTTATAAAATTTCTCCCCCCAAGTCATCTGGTTGAAATTGTGTGTTTTAAAAAATGAAATAGCCTTATTAATAACAAATTTAAAAAGTTTTACATTTCACTAATGGCTTTGTAATAAAATGAGCTAGTTTTTAAGTCAAGTGACAAACACTTTGTGTCTGTTCAATCTTCTCCTTCCATAGCGTTCTAAATATCAAGTTACCTCCGTACAAATGCAGCTTGACTACAGTGAAACCATCTAGTTTAACACAGCTTTTCCACAGTTGGATTGAAAACCAGGCTATTTCCCCTCTCATTCCTCTTCCAAAATAGTTGTTCATATCTTTTCTTCTGATGTGGTTCCACTTGTGGAACTGCCTCAAAGCAAATCTGGGGCTGTGTGGAGCGGAAGGAATGTAAATGTTTTCCCCGGGGACACATTGTCAATAGGTATTTGTGTCCTAGAAGATTTGAATGTCACGTTACCTTTGAATCACGGCTCCTTCTTTTCATTCTCCTTCCTGGAGCATCTCACAGGAGATAGCTTCGCTTTGGTACGCTTTTACCTGGACTAAATGATCACAGCTTAAAGAGAAAAAAGTAAATAGTGATATTTGTGTGACTAAAGAGCCCAGCTAGATAAAGATATTAGGTCACGTTATGCTATATTCAGTTACGTCGCAGCATGGTGCAGTTAGCTTGTAAATTAGGGCAATAAGAAACGAACCGGCAGTGAACTCCGAAGTAGCAGTTTTAATTTATTGTGATTTATTAATTTCTTTCCCCTGATTTCTGTAGTCTTCTTCCATTCTCACTGTTTCTCTCCCTTTTCTTAGTATTTAAAACATTCCTGTTTCAACGTTACTTTTCTGATTACATAAGTCAATCTTTCTTTTTTTTCCCTTAATATTGTTCTTTTGGGTATGCCAGATCCAGCGTCAATGTGAATAAAATTCAAAGTTTAAATCAGAAAAAAAAAAAAATTCCTGTCTCCCCTCCCTGCCCTTTTTTGAGCAATATTCTATTATTAAAAAAAAATTAAGCATGCATTTATTACTTGTGGGAAAATACAGCATGTGAAGACCTTTTTCCTGCCAGCTAGTAGATGTGTGGTCCCACTGTGTTTTGGTATGTGTTTATTTTAATATTAGAATTACCAACTGAAAGCTATTAATACTCTAAGAAAAGTATAATTATGAAGGTAAATCTGTATCAAAAATTGCATGGTGTACCTCAAAGTCAAATATAATTATTAGGGGATAGTCTCCTATTTGATAATTATCCATTCATAGATTTGTACATAAAGTAGTGTTTTTAAAATTGTGTATTTTTAAAATTCATTCAATTTCCCACAAAGTATAATCCACTAGATTTTAAGCAAAATAACCCACTTTGGTATAATAGAACCACACCTATATCGAAATAACTAAAACACACTAAAATAGAAATATAATGTTTCTTCTGCCAAATATTATGATGACTCCTGCCAAGTCCTGGTGCCCACTCCCTTCTGGATCCAGTGGTCCTATTTTTAACTTTCCCGAGTACTCACCCCTGCCGAGGCCTGTGCATATGACAGCTACCTCTTTACCCTGTGGCCATTTGCAGTGGCAGTGGGAGCAGCGGTGATGCTACAAGTCGGCTGACAGGCTTGATGGGGCTGGGAGCAGCCTGAAGAGAAGGACAGCTCACAGGGAGTGGTGCTGGGCCTGGAGGCTGCCCTCAGAGGGCTTGGAGAGTAGGATGGAGTGTCATGTCAGGAAGGAGACAGGCTAGACCAGGAGGGGCACAGTGCAGGTGTCACGGGGACTAGCTTCTAATCATAAAGGTTTACATGGCCACCGCAGACCCGTGGGGGAGGCATTAGAGACGTGATGGGTCACTGGACACCTAGCAAGCACGGTCTCATCTGGGGAGTGAGGGATGAATTTATTTAATGCAATTTCTCACGAATGAAGGAGCCACCTTCCCATCCAATCAAATATCTACAGATTTTAATGCAATTTTGATACTGTTGTTATTGTATTGTATGTTATTAATGTTCATTCAGTTATTTTTTAGCCAGCATGCATTTAGTATTAAATGCTTGTTAAAGCAGTATCATTTTTAATTATAGTATCTAATATGTTAAAACAATACTAGATAGCACTGTCAGTGTTACATATGGCTAACGATTAGCAAGTTTTCTCAGAGATTTACAGTAATATTGATGACTTAGTCTCCATTCCAATTAATAGTGTATGTAACAGTTACTTTGTTTTGGCTTACTTTGAACACTTACTTGGCCATTAGGCAGATGACAAACTTAACTCTTCTGGTGTTTTTTTCTTTTTGGCTGTGTCACATGGCTTGTGAGATCTTAGTTCCCTGATCAGGGATTGAACTCAGGCCCACGGCAGTGAAAGTGCTGAGTCTTAACCACTGGACCAGCAGGGAATTCCCAAAGTTAACTACTCTGTTACGGCAGATAACATTTTCTTTAGGGACTTGCCGTCGTGGAGCTAGTACGAGTTATAGTAACCCTGTACTGTGAAGAAGGACAGCATGTTTCTCACTTCAGGTCCTATATTTTAATATGTAAATTTTATGGCTCTCATTCTTATTTGAGTTATTTTGTTTTTTAGATTGTATTCAAATTGCACAGGCTCTCATCCTGTAGACTTTCCCTCCTTTTATGATTCCCAGCTTTTTGCCGTCTGAACTGAATGCTTCCTCGGTATTGCTAAGGTGTAGCCTTTACTTAGTCAGGACACGCTGTTCTTCTGCCCTTGGCCAACACGTCCTGCTCTTTACCCCTGTCTAGCTGCCGGTGATCATTTCTGGAAGGACAGGTGTGTGCTGACGGATCCCATTGAGACCCTGCTCCTGCTGGAATCATTCCGTTTCATTTGTGATCCACAGGGAGAGCAGTGACCAGCTAGAGGCTTTTCTGAAGCAGAAGCCACATGGTGCTCCGAATGGAAGGTTTTTGCAGACTGGGGTTTGTTACAGGCAGGAGAGGTTGGCGCAGGAGTCTTGAGTGAGCGCTTTGACACACCGAGTAACAGCCCATTATCACTTGTGCTGGTGTCAAAACAATACCGCAGTTTACTCCTGCTGTCACACATGCTCCCTCGTAAGTCATTAGAGTGTTGGCGTGGACTCTTTCCGGGAGCAGTCAGAGATGCATTAGGAGAGGGGGAAGTGTTTATTAATTCAATTTAAGAAGTGCTATTAATTATCTGCTGTGTGTCAGACACTGTGCCGGGGCTGGAGGTGGGGCTTCCATGCCAGAATCACAAGGTCCTGCCTTCAAGGTGCCTCTTGCCTAGGAGAGCACACGAGTGCAGGGGCTGTGGTAAAGAGTAATCTTGGAGGGGGCAAACAAAATTACTTTGAGGGTTCAAAATGGGGAGAAATATTACCAAGTTGGAGGGATCCATTTAGACTGATGAGGGAAGTGATATGTGAGAGGAGTCTTGACAAGACTATAGGATTTTGATGGGCAGAGATGAGGTGAGAGAGGCAGTTGGCAGGGAGTTCTGTTTAGCTGGTAGGCAGGATGTGTTTAGGGGAGATATCAAGACTCAAGAATCTATCATAAAGAGCTTTGGATGCCAGGTTGAAGAGTTAATGTTGATTTAGTGGTCTCCTGCTTGAGACCTCCGCTGAAAGGTTTTTGAGTCTGGGCAATGATATGTTAGGAATATGTCAGTGCATAGTAAGATGTTAGTTTAGGTATTAATCAGTTAAGATTGCAAGTGACCACATGTAGCAGAAACTCTACGGTGGTAGTTTAACCAAATAGGGGCTTTTATTTGTCTTACGTAGTGACCAATCCAGGATAATACAGTATTTCCCAGTGCTGCCAGGGACACAGCCTCCAGCTCTCTTCCTGGCTTCTCTTCTTATGTTTGCAAAATGACTGCTGTACCTCTAGATATCCAGTGCAGATTCCAGGCAGGAAGAGGGTGGGGAAAGAAGGACAAAAGGCCAAATACCTCTCCTCTTGAAGCTCTGTCTTTATTATTCTGGAAGGGATTTCATCCCCTAGGACTTTGTCCTTTATCTCAGTTTCAGGTCTAGAGAGCCTGGGAAATCAAACTTCGTATTTGACACAGTGCTTCTAAGAAAAAAATTGGGATTCTTTGGGAAGAAAGAAATGGGAGAGTGGATATTGGGTAGATAAGTAGCAGTGTGGGCCGCAGCTTGTTTGTGAATCTGTCGTGGGAAATCAGGGAAGACTGACAGCAGAGGGGCAGAAAGCTAATCGTGCCAGCAAGGATTTCTGATTCGATTCAGAGAGAAAAACTTCAGAGTTTGGTTTCAGTTTTAGGTTTGCTTAGTGAAAGACTATGGGACAATGAGTTAGGGAAACGAGGCTTTAAATCTGGCACTATTATTAAAAATGCATGTTTTTGAAGAAGTCACTTCTCTGAACTTCAGTTTTCTTATCTATAAAATTGAGGACTTCAAAACCTGTGAGCCAAAATCTATGATGCTAAGAAATGATTGCATATGTGCTTTTGAATACTATTCTCAGATTAAACACTGAGTAAGTTATAAAAATAAACATACAGATTATGAGAAGATATAAATTTTATTTAGAAATGTTTTCTTCTAATTTGAGGAACCAAAGAGCTAGCAAAAGCATTTCATGTATTAATTTTAAATAAATTTTTTAAAACAACATTGTAATATTCCTTGGCACTGGTGTTTTCTGTTATCAACTATACTTGCATTTAGTTACTGTTAAGGGAAGTAGGAGATAACAGATTCACTCCTGAGCCCCTGCTCTAACAGGATTATTTATAATGTGACAATTTATTACACGGTCTTTTCCTGATAAATAGCTCAATTACATTCTCCATGTATTTTACAGTTCCATCTGGGACAGCTCGTACCATGCAAAGCAAACTTGCACAGTTTCTATTTTTCATCTGTGACTTGTTCCCGTTAGGGGAGGTGTTGTCTCTTTTGATCCATCCCTGATTTCCTCCCAGACCCACCGTGACAAGGTACACATGCCTAGCTCAGATGTGTCCACATTGTTTTAAGTAAGGAGGGAGATTCAAAGAAATAGGAAACCTGGCCACTGCCCCTGAGGGACTTATTACTTACTTGGGAAGAGAAGACAAAGACACATAGAATTGAGAACAGTACAAAAGACGAACTAACAACTAACGAAGTGCTGGAGGCTGGAGTAGGCATTGTCGTCTCTGTGTGTTGGGGGGTGGGTGTGTGTTAGTGGGGCGAGCAGCCATATGAGGGGTCCTTTCCTGGCTCACTCACTTGCTTACTCTCTCACCTTTTTGGGGGGCTTTTCTTCATCATTTGTCCTGAGAGTTCTTGTAGCTTTGATTTCTTCCTTTCTGTCGCCTCTTTCTGTTTGGTCTACAGAAATGCTCAATCAAGACCACCCCAAACTGAAACAGAGATTCTCGGTACTTATTCCCTGACTCAGGCCACCACCATATTCTATATTTTCCTTGTTAAATGTATTCAAAGTTTGCATCACTCCATTCTTCTAATCTAGCTTCCATCCATCTCAAATCACTTTTCACAGTGCTTTTCTAGTCACCAAATTTAGGGGCCCCATGATCTAGCTTGTCTTCATCTCCTTCCAATCATGGAACGGCTTGCGTTTTCTGCCCTCATTCAGAGTTGAATTTCTCCTTGTTCCTCAGATGCACCATATTCTTTCATGAATCTTCATCTTTATGCATTTTCTGAAATGTTTGCTCTCTCTCCAGCTTACGTGGAACACTTAAGAACCAATTACAATTGTAGTTATCCTAGGAGGATCATCCACTGTCCATTCACCAAAGAGCATTAATTAGTGCTTTCTTCTTTATGCTCCTAGAGCACTTATCTTTGTAACAGCAGTTAGCACAATAGATTATAGTTTATCTGTTTACCTATCTTTTCTCCCCTGGTCTGTGAGTTATTCTAGTCTAGAGACCATGTACTATCCACACCCACTGCTTGCCATACAGTCCATACTATTGATACATTATAACCACTCTCATTGCTAAAATACTGGCTTTAGAGTCACACTGCCGGAGTGCATATGTTGACTACCACTTGCTTGCTTTGTGACATTGAAAAAGTGTGCAAACTTCCATGAACCTCAGTTTGTTTAGCTGTAAATAAGAATAGTACCTACCCTCATAATGCTGTGAGAATAAGATGACATACAAGTAATGTTCTTAGCATAGTGACTAGAACATGGTAGGTATTCATGTTAATAGAATATTTGTTAAAAAATATGTTAATAAATAGAACAATACTCGTTTGGTGGTAATACTGTCTGTGGCCTCTTTCACTTTTTGTCTGAATGTAAATAGAAGCAAGGAAAATTAAGGGTGTTGTCGTGCATAAATATGCTTGGTGAGCTTCTGGATGGCAAACTCTACTCAATAAAGATGAGATCTTTATCATAAGAAGAAAGAAACTACACAAGATCAGTAAATGCCATTTATTAGCAGTTACTATTTGGGCTTCTTTAATTAGAAAAAAGCCGCTAGGCATCTAAGATCACTAATAGAGCTTTAGAAGTAAGAGGCACAAAGGACTTTTATGACTTTTTAGAAAATGTTTTATTTTTGTATTTACAAAGGTGACTGTAAATGTTTTACCAGGCCTTGAGTGTATGTTTTGATCTACCTTTGCACTTATTAACTGCTTATAGTAGGAAAATTCATCATAGGTTTTAACACTTGCTTTTATGATAGCCTTATGATGTCATTCTTGTGTAGTACATTGCATTAAAAAATAAAGTGACCACCCTGAGAAGTCGGTTAAAATATTCCATAGTTAAAGTTATAACAACATGCGCTGGGAGGTCAGTTTTTCAGAGTTGTCATCTCCCTTCAAGATTGGAAATTGGTAAAGATGACAATCCCCAGCATTCTTTGTCCAATTCTTTGGGAAGATGATACGGGAAAATACTGAGTTCTGATAAATGAGGCATTAATAGGTCCTATTCTGACTGTCAAGTTATTTGCATTGAGGAATGGGTGGGTGATCTGTAATAGCAGTTTAACTCAAATGCCAGTTGAGATGAGAGTATTCTGCCCGAGGAACAATGGCTCGTTTTACAGTGTGGCCACAAAATTCAGCATGGTTGATCCTAACTGCCTCAAATATCATTAAACTAATCTCAGAGCCTGGGATTAAGTTTGGCTGACCAAGTGTCCTTTTCAGGTCAGAGTTCAAGGAGTCCTGGTAAAGTTCCAGGGAGCAGGGAAGACAACCTGCTCTTGATATATTTTCAACAAAGATTTTGTTCTATAGAGTTTTAACAATCCCTCAAATACCCTTAACTGCTAAAATAACACAGAGAAAGGCAGTTCATAGTCTCAAAAATAGTCTGTTTACACAGGTTATTAATGACTCTGGCCTATAGAGTGTGTACAAACCAAAAAGAAAAGTCAGTGGGGTGGGGGATGGCATTGATGGAGAGAGAGGGAGCCGTGCTGACGCACTTCCTCTCCGCTTCATTCTTTGCACTCCTGTGATTAAATCCAGACTTAGCAGCGGTATCATTACATTGGGAAGATGAGCTACAGACTCTTTTGAAGTTGAATTTCTTAACATTACCCCCTGCAGTAGAAAGGGCATTCGCACTGTGACCAATCTTTAAAAACAAACCAATGCTAGACAGCATGCATATTTTAAGCAAAGATTCCTCCTTTATAAAAGCTTGGCATTTGTTGCAGGTGGTGTTATAACACCATGGTATAGAAAAATCTAGTTTTGATTTTTTAAGTAAGGTATTGAAGATATAAAGTAGGCAGAGCTGTAGGGCACAGATTAATTTAGCCATGATAAATGTGTTAATTCACCATCTTGTCCATGGAAAAAGCTATTCCTCAGGGAAATGGTATTAACTATGCAATATCTTATAGCTGAATATTGCTCTGTAAAATGTTGGAGATTTACACATGATCTGAATTCAGCTTTCTACCTATTATTTTATTCAATGCCTTTTGTACATCAATAAATCTACTATAAATTCCCTCCCCCTCCAGTGCAGTGTAGATCACAGCTGAGTAGTGTGTAGGGCTGCCTGTGAAAAGGGAAAAACTGGAATGGACTATTAGGATTGGGGTTGAGCCCTAAAACATAATTAGAGATCATCTCTTCCCACCTCCCACCATATTCCAGAATCTCCTCCAGTTTCTCTGGTGGAGTGTTACTAGCCTGTGCTTCTCGGGATGGGGAACTCACTCCTTTTCGAGGCTATAGATGTCTGTCACGTTGCTCTAGTTTTATCATTTCCTGAGGATTGTAAAAGAAAAAAGGAAATAGTCTTCAGACAGAGTGTACCGATACTACTTCCTTTGTAGGACAGTTCAGATATTTGGAAAGTAACGATCATGCCCTCTCTAAGACTTCCTTTCTGTAGGCTAAACAACCACAGATGTCTGCGTGTATATTTGGTCCCTTTTCTATCCTTTCATGCTCTGTATCACCCTTGTCTTTGGTTGCTCTCCAGGTGTCCATGGCCCTTTGAAACTAACTCATCTCATTACCTCACATGTGATCTTGACTTTCTAGAAATGCATTAATTGTTTTTGGCAAATGTTCACAGTAGTGGCTCATGTTGAATAACCTTAATGTAATCAAGATTTTCGCTCTTTTGTTTTTTTCTCAAGAATTTAGGGAAGGTCAAAATTTATTTATATATATATATAATATATACACACATATATATGTGTGTGTGTGTCATATATATTGTATATATATCAGTATACATGACACTAATATATTAATTCTTGGTAAATTTCATTTTGCCTTATCTATTCAAGTGTTAATGGCCCAGTGAGATAATTTTTTAATTAATTAATTTTTTGGCTGCGTTGGGTCTTCATTGCTGTGCGCAGGCTTTCTCTAGTTGCGGTGAGCAGGGGCTACTCTTTGTTGCGGTGCGCAGGCTTCTCATTGTGGTGGCTTCTCTTGTTGTGGAGCACGGGCTCTAGGCACGCGGGCTTCAGTAGTTGTGGCTTGCAGGCTCTAGAGCACAGGCTCAATAGTTGTGGTGCATAGGCTTAGTTGCTCTGCGGCATGTGGGATCTTCCTGGACAAGTGCTCGAAGGTGTGTCCCCTGCATTGGCAGGTATATTCTTAACCACTGCGCCACCTGGGAAGTCCTGAGATAATTTTTAATCTAAATTATATTATCAACTATATTGGCTTTGTGGACTCTACACATTTTATAAGCATCTTCATCCAAATCATTAGCAAAATGTTGAATGGGCAGGGCCAAACACAGAATGCTGGGTCATAACCCTGAAGACCACCTTGGAGGCTGACTGTTTACTTGGAGACTAGTTATTATTGAGCAAGGCACAAACTACCTAACTGTACTGTCTGTCTGGTCCACTAAGGTATCATGAAAGCTTTTCTCAAATATTTCTGCCATTCTTATACCCCTGGTCAAAGGACATGATTTTAATTTAGCTTTATACTTTCTTTGTGGACTGAACTTTTTTTACTTCTTACATTTTGAACTTGGAGTTAACAGTTTGACTT
Source organism: Phocoena sinus (assembly GCF_008692025.1). Taxonomy (NCBI): domain Eukaryota; kingdom Metazoa; phylum Chordata; class Mammalia; order Artiodactyla; family Phocoenidae; genus Phocoena; species Phocoena sinus. The sequence goes on from NC_045769.1 coordinate 36,319,534, forward strand.
GTTCTAGAATTCGTCTATTTCTTCATGATTTTATGTATGTATGCATTTACTTATTTTTTACTATCGGATATCACATCTACAAATTCCTCCAATACCCTGGGATGTGAGTTTTCTGGGCCAGGAGGCTTACACTCATTTATAGCAGTCCGTGTTCTTTTATGGCTTTATTTTCTGTATTAGCTTTCAGGGCCTTCTCAAGCCATTGTTCTAGCATTTCTAGTTTGAAGCTTCTTTTGCTTTAGCAGAAGAAAAATGGGGATAGATGGGTAATTGGGTAGGTTTGCCTCTAGTCTTTTCATCTTTTTACATGATATCATCTCCCTTAAGCAGTTGTCCTGTCTTTTCGTAGATCATCATTTGGTCCCTGATTTTACCAAACACCTTTGTGAATGTTAGCAGGTTTCCCTTGTCTCAGGTGTTTTTGGGCTGTGACCTCTTCGTTAAGATTCTTTTAGAGATTCCTGCTTATTTCTCCACTCTACTTTCTACACTTTTTATGTAATTTTCAAGTTTTAAGCTCATAGGAGATCTTCCTAGGCAGCCACACAGAAGGCTTTCTAGTGCAGTGTTCAGATCCTGACCTCATTTCTTACTAGGGGACTGACCTTAGGAGAGTACCTGAAATTCTCTACACTTCATCTCTAGAATGGGTTCAGAGCCCACCTTACTTTAGGACAGTTTTAAAGATTAAGTGAGATTATTTTAATGACCAAAGAGTGGCATCATAGTCAATGAATGTTATTACTATTATTTTTCATGACGATGCTCATTCATATTCTTTCCCATTTTTGTGACTGTACAGGCATTTTTACAGCCTCACATCTCTTTTAAACCATCTCCCTCAAAACAGCACTATCCACAGAATCACACCCATACTTTCAGCTTTTTGATGTCTGCTTTCCTAAGCTATAGACTTACATACCTCTTTCTAACGTCATTGCTTAATTTACTGTAAGTTTCAGGAGAAGCGGGCTTTTGTACCTCTGAGACTCCTATGGCTCCATATCTTTCAAGTTTATTCTTTTGATTTAAGCCCAGCATAGTTTAGCTTCATAAAGGTGTTCCATATGCTTTCCATAGTGAGTACCATGAGCCAGATGACTTCTGGGGGTGGCTTATGGCTCTTAAGATACTAAGCTCTCAGAAGGCTCTGTGGAAACCTCTGCTCTTCAAGGGGGTAGACTGTCAGCTGAAAATGTTGGTATTTCCCTGGATTTTCTCACAAAAGACTGCACATGGTGAAAACTAAACATATTATTAGCATATAGGGCTGGGAATTTAATGGGCTTAGGGGAAAATAAGTAAGAATTGTGGAAACATAATTATGAAAATATAGGGTTTCACCGTGTTTACATTTTAACTTCCTACCTTGTTAGGTGTGTTAATTGTAAAGACTGCCTGCTTTTTATCTGTAGTATGCAGAGAATAAATAATAGTACTTACCACGGACCATGCAATATTCATATAATTAAGCATTCCTAAATTTTTGGAATTCCTAAGTAAGAATGAATTTGAAAGTGTCTGGCCCTGAGAGCTTTTTTCTTCTTTTTTCCTTTTTAAGAATATATATTTATATATAGAAATAAGCATGTGGAGTTTGATTTCTTTACCATGAATAATTGTACTAAAATATTTCTAGGACATGTTCTAAGTTTGCAGCTCTATGTGCGAAGGTTCAGAGAATACTTTTGAGGAAACTCCTTTCGTTTTCCCTGAAAAAATGATGGTGGTGGAGTACTTAAAAAAAATGTAGCTTCCCTCTCTCACCCATCACTTTCCTGTTCCCTCTGGCCTTCCTATACTTCCCCTGGGGAGACACTCTCTATTCTAGTATCTCCCTGAGAGGCCTGCTTTGCTGTGAGGTACTTCTGTAAGCGCAGATTCTTGGGCTTATCCTGACCTAGTGCATCCAATCCCGTGGTGGCAGACCCCAGAATCTTCATTTTCGTAAATTACTTTTTTGGTGGGCAGGTCTCATGTCCCCAGGTTTTGAGAACCACCTCTCCAGTCCAATTGTCGCTGGCTTCAATAATGTCAGATGAAACCAACATTATGCAGTGTTCCTTCCAAAGTGCTTTGTTGTTGAGGAACAGGCTGCTGGTGGGCCAGAACAGATTGTCACCATGTAAATGGGGTGTCAAGGGACATAATTTTATGGGCTCACACCTATCTCTCAGCCAAAGACATTTCAGGTTAGTCGTGTGCCTGCACTGGTAAAGGAATATAGTCTCATTTGAACTGGGACAACCCTAGTTCTGGGTACATTCTGTGGTATTATATTTGCCAACTCCTATTCAGCCCATGCATTTATAATTACTCAACTGTTTCCATGCATTGAGTCATTGCAGAAAAGCCGCTTCTTTGTAGAACCTCATTAAGATTTCAGCTGCTAACAGATTTTATTTTACAGTTCCAGCTTTCATGATATTAAGATATGGAGATTTAGGCTTCTGGGAGGGGTTATTTACAAGTTTAAAACTCTTAGCTATGGGAGCATCACAGTTATTTTAAGGGCATACCAAAAAGGGGAAAAAAATGAGTAGTCCGGTATTCTAATCAAAGTAATGTAATACTTTGAAGGCAAAAATAAAGAATGCCAAATTGCCTTTTAAAAAATTACTTGTTTGGGGGCTTCCCTGGTGGCGCAGTGGTTGAGAGTCTGCCTGCCGATGCAGGGGACACGGGTTCGTGGCCCGGTCCGGGAAGATCCCACATGCTGCAGAGCGTCTAGGCCCGTGAGCCATGGCCGCTAAGCCTGCGCGTCCGGAGCCTGTGCTCCGCAATGGGAGGCCACAGCAGTGAGAGGCCCGCGTACCGCAAAAAAAAAAAAAAAAAAATTACTTGTTTGGGATTTGCATGATTTTATTTGAAATGTCTTTTAATTTAACGCAATGTTTTTATAAATGTTATTTAAAATTCTGGGGGCCTAAAAAGACCCACATATCATTAAAGCACTATTCACAGTGTTTGTATTTTCTTAAATGAGTATACTTTCTTTATGCTAAGTATACATGGTAAATGAATCATCTCTGGCTTAACTGGCATAGATTTCTTCTGTGGTTTCACCCAAAATTATACTGAGCCATTTTATACCCTGTATTGCTCTTTACCATGGTATTTTAAAACTTTCTTCTAAATAATGTGCACTATTCTAATTAAGGTAAGTAACCATTAACTGAGAGTTATGGGTTATGTCAATTAGAGCTGCCACTTACATTTTATCTTCTATGTGTTAACATAATAATCATTCTTTAAGCCGCCCACAAAGGGAAGTGAGCTAAATCAGAGCAAGCAGGTCCATGTCAGGAGTTGGGAGTGCTAGCCTTTGAGAAGTTCTTATCTCCTTCCTTGTCACGGTGTTACCATTGCTTTCACTGAATAGGCGTTGGCTGCTTGTCCTGTTTGGTAATCCTCTTTAGTATTTCCAAAGGGGAAGTCTTACTCATCCAGCGCTTAGGGGCCCTTCTTTCCCTCACTGGGCATCTGTCCAGGGATCATTTACTTGCTGATTTGTCCCTGGTGTCCTTGCCTTACCTATTGTTTCTCCAGCCAGGTGATAAGAAGCCCCTTGTTGACAGACATTGTTTTCTGACTTCTGTGTCCCCCTGTGGTTTGGTGTCCTGCCATCCCAGGAGGCACTGTGTAGATGTTGGCTGAATAGAGGATGAAGACTAGGAGAGGAGTTAATTTCTGCTAACTGACCAGATTCATTTAATTTGTTGGTGTTCCTATCCAGCCACTTTGAATATCAGGCTTTCTTCCTTAATATCCTTTTAGGCAACATCGGAACTGTTCATGTTTCTATCTAAAGGTTTCTAAATTGGACGATTTCTCATCTGAAAATAGTCTAGAATTTATAAAAGAACAGAGATTTCTGAATGCAGATAGCTTCCTTTCGTGTGTAGGTTGTTTTGCTTAATGATTTGCAAGGAAAGCACAGAATTTTAACAGTAATAAATTCATCCATTGTAGGAAGTTTGGAAAATACAAAACAGTGGGAAGGATAAAGTAAAATTGCCCTTTGATATCACCTGTGGTCCAAGATATTTCTTATCTTAAAAATTTTGCTGATAAAGTTAAAGATTTCTACATCCCTTTTAGTTTCTTTTCCTTTCCCTCCTCATAGGCACAGGACTATATCTGTATATACTTAATATAGCAAACATTTTCCGTGGCATTAATTTTTAATGATTTCCTAATGGTTGATGGTGTGGGTTATACCATAATTTACTTAACCATCCCGTTTGTTTTAGGCATTTAGGTTGTTTAGAGCTTTTCGTTTTTGCAGATAACTCTTTAATAAATATCTTTGTATTTGATGTCCTTCTATGTTTATGACTAATTGGAGTAATGTTCAATACTTTTTAAAATTCTCGACTATATTCCCAGGTGACAAATTCATGATTAATTTTCACTGATATTTAAGATGTTAAATTGTCAGACTTCAGGCTTTAAATTTAACTTAAAACTTAATGAGTTTCTTGTCATTATAGTTAACCTGGAGTTAGAAAATAAGTAGAATTCGGGCTGGTGAAGGGCTTTATTGTCCTGATTTAAGGGTCAAACTGAAGAATTTATAAAGCATGCCTGCAATTACAAGACAGCTATATCTGAGTATTCTAAGGTATAGCAGTCATTTAAAATGCATGGCATTCATAATATTTAAATGTTTTATTATGAAATACGGCACACTCACACAAGAATATGTCATGTACATGCTTAACACTAAAGAGTAAATAGTAAGACAAGTACCCTTGTATTCACCACTCTGCTTAGGAAATAGAATATTACCAGTACCTATGAAACTTCTTCATGTTCTCAGTAAGACTGGTGTTTTTTGTCATCTGCGTTTGTGTTTGTTTTCAATGTCAAGAAGCTCAGTGATATTGGGTAAGAAGTTTTGTAAATGTTTAATCATCTTCAGTTCCACTGCTTCCACCTCATCCAGTTGACCATCCCTTCTCACCTAGCATGTTGCAACAGCCTTCCAAACTGGCTTCTCTGCCTTTCACTCCTGAGCCACTTTAGTTCAGGACCTCAACACAACACTCCCTCCACCCCAGCCTGCCAGAGTCATGGCTTAAATACAAAAACTGAATAATGCCATTCATCTGCCCAAAACCCTTCCTGGTTTCTGTTTGATTTAGACTAAAATTCAAATACTTGGCTGTGACCTGCAAAGCTCTGGCTGTCCTGGCCCTCCATCCTTAAGCACTTACTCTCCCCATTTCTGCTCTCAGCCACATGGGCCTTCTTTAAGTAAGCCTAGGCCACATCTTTCCTGCTTCATGACCGTGTATACATTCTTTCGCCCACTTTTGCTCACTACCCTGTTTCACCACGTTTCAGTGAAACTTTCCTTTCATTCCTTGAGCCGTTTCCCCTACCTGATTATTCTTTCTCATAGCATCCTATTATTTTGTGCTTAGCACTTGCTGAATTTTTCGTTTTGCCTTTGTTTATTGGTTAGACCTTGTAGACTCTTAAGTTTCATGAGTGTAGGCACCATGCCTATCTTGTTCACTACCGTGTACCTCTAATACCTGGGTAAACACTCCAGAAATGTTAAAACAATTGAATGAAAAAATTTAATGCTGAATTTGGAAGAGAATATTAATATTACAAAGCTTTTTATGTTCAAAAATGATATATGTTATTTTGGTCCAACAAAATACAGCTGATTCAGTTCGTTGAATTAGGCCTACATCCCTGTACCACCTTTTGCTGCATAAATATATTATTTTTAATTCTGACCGACCCATTTATTAAATGTGAGCAATTTAGGTTTCAATACTCCATTAGGGATTTATTTTCTCTCAAGTGCTTATCATAAGTATTTAAAATAGAAAGATTTAGTAGAAAGGATCTTGATATAATGGAAAGAATGTGGGCTTTGGAGTCATAAAAACTTGAGTTAAATAGTAGTTATGCTGTTTGTTAGCTGTATAATCTTTGGAAGCTACTTAACCCTTTTTGTCCTCTGGTGTTCTCATCTGCAAAATGTGATGATAACATCTACCTTATCGGTTTTTTGAGAAGATCAAAGGAGGTAATATATGTTAAATCCTAGCACTGTGCTTCCCACAAAATAGGCACTTAATTCATGATATTATTATTTTCATAATTATTATTAGAAGCTATGTGCCTATAGCAAGCTGCTTAATCTTTTCCTGCTACTATTTCTTAATCTGTAAAATGGGGATAATTCTTACTTTATGGGAATAACTTGAGGATTAAATGATACAATGTATGAGTGTATTGATGTAGGACATCTAGAGCAATTCTACCTGACTCATAGTTGACCCTCAATCAACGAATAAGGGTGATTGATAAAAAAGGACTTGAGATCAAGTTACTTAGTGGGAATTTGGAGTCTTTAAATTCCATTGATTCGTTCAGTACATATTTATGGGGTGTCTGTTTTATGCCAGGTGCTTGGCTCAGTGCTACAGCTGCAAGGATGGCTAAGATGAAACTCCATGGAGTGGCCTACAGTTTAATGGGGAAAGGGGATTTTACATGAACTGTTTAGTAATTTACCTCATGAATAAATACCAGCATAGTGAGTCTTGGTGGGGGGGAATAGGAAAAGGGCTGTTCCATCTGGAGGTATTGTTGGAGTTGGATTTCAAAGGCTAAGCAGGAGTTCTTCAAAGGGTAAGAGGTGCCATGATATGGGGAAAAAATATCGGCTATGGCATCAGGCACACCTGGCCTCCAGTCTCTGCCGCTTAACACCCTTGTGATGTTAGGCAAGTTATTTAGCTTAATCGAAAATGGAGCCTCTCATATCTATGTCATAGGATTTTTGTGAAAGTTAATACAGTGAGAAAGTGTTCAGCTCATAGTAAGGACTTATATATGTGGGTTCTTTGCAACCACCTGGAATTTTGTCCTCTATCACAGGAAATTACAAAATGACCTCCACTCCCATGGGTCCATAGTTATACTGTCTTGATCTGGTCAAACCATGAATTTTTTTCACTTGGTTAAATCTTTTTTAGATCTTTGTTTTTAAAAAGTTCAAAGATTGACTATTCACCACTTCAAATTCAATTTGTTAGAACATTTACTTGGCTCTTTAGGAGTTTCATTCTCACTCATGGTCAGAGAAAATACTGTCCTCCTTCCTCTGGGATTCTAAACAAGAAATCCGTCTTTTTTTTTTTTTTTTTTTTTTGCGTTATGCGGGCCTCGCACTGCTGTGGCCTCTCCCGTTGCAGAGCACAGGCTCTGGACGCGCTGGCTCACGGGCCCAGCCGCTCCGCGGCATGTGGGATCTTCCCGGACCGGGGCACGAACCCGCGTGCCCTGCATCGGCAGGCGTACTCTCAACCACTGCGCCACCAGGGAAGCCCAGAAATCAGTCATTTTAAACTCTTTGTCATCTGCTTACTCTTGATAATGTCAACAACAATGGCAGCTTACATTTGGTTAGCAGTTTAGAATTTACAGAGACCTGAATTCATATTACTTCATTGAAGCTCTCAACAACTCTTGAGATGGAGGCCATTATGATCTTGTTTACAGGGGAGGAGATGGAGAGGTACAGAGGGGTAAATGACTTGGTCTTCTGATTCTAATCCAGTACTTCTAACTTGATAGCACACCTGCCTTTCTCTTTTGCCTGTCTTCAGATCCCATCATTCCTTCCAAGGTTGCCGGCATTCATCCTCCTTTTTCCTTTAGACTGCAGCAGTCTTGTTTAGTTCTGTATGGCCCAAGTTATGCAGCAGTCTCCTATGACCTAGATTCTGTAGCTCTAGGAAAGCTTGTACCTGCCTTTTGTTGATTTTGATAGATTGGTATTTCTCCATCATTTCTTGATGCTCTCCAGTGGCTTCTCACTGCCCCGTGAAGCAACTTCAGGATCCTTTTACATTCCCCCTCCAAACCACCAGTGATTCTTCGTTCCTTTTTAAATTAAATTTTTATTTATTTATTTTTGGCTGCTTTGGGTCTTCGTTGCTGCACATGGGCTTTCTCTAGTTGCAGTGAGCGGGGGCTGCTCTTCGTTGCGGTGTGCAGGCTTCTCTTGTTGCGGAGCACGGGCTCTAGGTGCGTGGGCTTCAGTAGTTGTGGCTCGTGGGCTCTAGAGTGCAGGTTCAGTAGTTGTGGCTCATGGGCTTAGTTGCTACGTGGCATGTGGTATCTTCTTGGACGGAGGCTCAAAGCCGTGTCCCTTGCATTGGCAGGCGGATTCTTAACCACTGTGCCACCAGGGAAGCCCCTGATTCTTCATTTCTTGACCTTAATTCCACCATCTTGTTGAGGTATGGAGTGTACTTAAGATGTGGCTTCTTTGAAGTGGAGCCATTTTTCTTGAAACATCCTTGGGCTCCTCAGCACCCTGCTAAGCACCTTCTACATGTCTTTCTAAAACAGCAGAAACCAAATTCTTCCATGATGGCTCTCTCTTGGGACACCCATGTCTATATTAACTCCATTTAAAAAAAATTATTTGATATACTTACCTTTGTGAGTTTATTCTTCTTTTCTAGATTTTGTGTGGCTTACATTACTCATCATTCATTATTGCTGAGTTATTTTTCAGAGTCACCCAGGCTTGAACTGAATGACTTAGATTATAAATTCTTGGGCTATAACGAGCACTGTCATTTTAAATTATTCTACGAGCAGCAGAAGCCAGTGTTGAGATGATAATGGTGATACTTAATATAATGTTTTTCTCTGTTAGACAGTTCATAGGTTTATAAATAATGGTTAGTCTTGGAATCTCTGCTAGCTGCAGCTTGTTTCCCACATTCAGGGTATGTTTCCATTTAGCACATCGTTACAAAATATAAAAACACCAAATTCAAATTGATTAAAAATTATACTGTAGAGGATGTGAAGATCTATTACAAGATATGACTTTTTTTTTTTTTTTAAGCATTTGTGATCCCTGCCCACTCCTTTGCCTAGCACCTTTTATTTTGTTATATTTGTTTTAGTAAATAGCCATTCAGGAAGATGGTTTTGCACAAAAAGAACGAAAATAAAGGCATGAAAGAAAATGTATGCACTACCATCTCCTTGTCTCTCCCTCTGAGATTTTATGTATGCTCAGCTTCAAAAACCAGTTTAAAAATAAAAAAGATGAGGGCGGTTGCAATCTGCTCCATTTTATGCAGATTAGGTATGGCCCTCAGGCACCTGCCAAATTGCTAATATGGCCTTCCAGTTGGGTCTGATTAGTGTCAATCCAGATCTCCTTTTCCATTGAAATAGAAATATATCTACTGGGAATAAGTTAACAACAGAGGTGATATTTTCACTAATAACCGTGGGTATAATAACCGTGTTTTACTTGGACAGTTTCTCAGTGTAGATGAAGCAGACTAACCTGGGCATTTATGATTTCCTTCACTCTCATTTGGCTTCCACTCCCTGAGGACTTTGGGGTTTCCAGAGTCCAGTGGGACTGTGACTTCCCTTTGTGCTATGATGACTTTGAAAGGTCATTTTCCTCTGCATTCCAAATGCAAAGTGTTATTGTCGGGTTTTTTTTTTTTTTTTTGGTAAAACACATTGGTAGGCTTTACATTTGCAAAAGCAAATACCTTAAATTGGCCAGAATGAATGTTTGTTTAAGGATACCCACTCTGGGCAATTGAATTTTTGGATTATTGCAACAGTTATTTTCAGTGCCTCAGGGTGAAGCATTAATTATCTTCCAAAAAGATAATTGAGACAGCAAATATGGAAATCTCAAGCATCTCTTATGACTCTATTAGAGCAGATTTTAAGAAAATATTTTGATAGCAATGATTGCATTTTGTAGGAAAAGAAGAATAAGAGGTTTGCATGACCAAGCAGGGGCTGGAAGTTCAGGAAGAAAAAAACTGGGGCCCTATCTCCAGATTTGGGTGCATAAAGAGTTATAGAAAATAGAGTCAGCTTTGTCAGTCATCTAAATCAAGCCCATTTTGAAAATTGCTGCATATTTAATGTGAGCAGTATCTCCTATGGAGTCATTTTGTAACTCAAATTATTTTTTTGCCAGTGGAGGAGCAAGCAACATATTAAATAGTTGACATAGTCTACATCATCATGACTAGACCAGAGAGAGAAGTAACTGTGCCCCAAATACTGTAGTAAGTTCTTTATGTGGATTTGCTTCACATGGAATGGTTTATGGATGAATAAAAAAATTTGTTTTTTAGGGCTCTTATTCTGGTTTATGATAAGCATTATTACATGCACCACCCCACCCCAACATTTTGCATAATTAATTAATTACCATCAGGTAATTCAGTAGCAGGGACAAGAATTACAAAGCTCTTGTTTCTAATTTCTTTATTTTACTTGGTAAAATGCAAATTGAATGCTAAAATTAATAGTCATATAGATGTGATTGGGGAAGAAATTTGCAATCAGTTTGAACTCAGCTCTTAGAACATAATCACGTTTCAGTATTACCATGCCAGCGTTTTTTTGAGCCTCTACTAAGTGCCAGTCATCAGGTGAGGGCACTCAGATGAATGAGATAGTCTCTGATTGATTAAAACTAGTTTTGAGATGTTTCCAAGTGTGTAAAAACCACAAACTGATAAATAAATGTCCATGGCCATTTAACTTAAGTACATTTAATGAACTGTGAATGATATGGAAAAGTATTTTATCAGAACTTAAAATTTAATAACTTATTCTTTGTTTCTGGTATGAAATAATTTTACTGTGATATTGGATAACTTGGTTAACTGCTTTCTTCTAGTATAGCAACATAACAATACCATGATAAACATAAAATAAACACCCAGTTTATTGCTGGATCATTATAAAGTGAATATGATAATATACTCTTGAACAGCTAAAGTGAGCATAAAAGGAAAATTTGGGCCCCTGAAAGTACATGCTGCTCATCAATATATGAAAGAGTAGACATGAAGAAAATCAGTCTTCTTGTAGTGAATATTTTCTGTACTCCTCCCATATATTGTAGAATATATATGTTAAAACAACAAAATAAAATAACAAAAAATGAAATAAACTGATTTTTTTTTTTTTTACATTTGACTTAGTGACCTATGTTTTTAAGATTTGTGATTTTTCCTTCCTGTTAGAGGTGGGAAGGTGATGGTGGCTTGATAGAATCAAAACGAAACACCACTCAAGATGTTTCAAGAATAATTGAATTAAAAGTCCACTTGATATCACAGCCCCTGTGAGCTTCTTTCCAGCCTTTTTTCTAATGGAACACAACAGAAATTTACAGTATTAGGTCTCATATAATTCCTGTCTTCTCCTTGTCTTCCTTACCAGTTTTTATTTTTTAATGCCCTGAATAAAAATAAGTCTGTTTACATTTTGAGGATCTTGTGTATCAGTGATTCCTAGGGAATTTCTTAGTATTTATAATTAGATAATTTTGAAATTTCAGTACCTTGCTCTTAATTTTCAGAATACTTCCTGAATGAATTAGATTTATTTACTTATGTGGGTTATGCTAGGGGCTTAGTTCATATACAAATATATCTTTAAGGAGAGGAAATTACTTATTTGTGGAGGCATAAAACACTATATTTCTTCTATTTTGTGCTATGGAAATGCAAAATTGATCTGAGTGTAACTTACTTTTCTAATAATTGTGTTATTGTCTTTCATTCACATAAAATAATCCCTGGGGAAAGCCACTCTTAGCTAATAATTTTAATGTAAAGAAGTGATGAGCACAATTATATTTATTCAGGTAGCAGTCCATTAGTAGTCTGTAGGCAGCAGCTTTGTTATTTTAGTTAGAAGTGCAGTTGGCAGAATGATATTCAGTTAAAAACAATCCTGATTGAGCCACGTTCCCTTTTTTGGTTGATGTGAAAGCCATTGTTGTTTTGCTCACCAACTGGCAGACCTTCAATTATCCTGAATTTGGAAGTTGTTTACCGTACTTTGAAAGTTTAAAAATGGGCCCTCCTTGAGAAACAAAGAGCTGGGTGCTTGCCATTTTAAAATTTTTTTATAGAAAAGTAGAATTTTAATGAAAGAAAAATCAATCTACCAATTCAATGTTGAGTTTATTTTCACAGTTTTGAAGTCTTAATGTGTTTTTTAAATGCTAGTAATCAAAGCCATCATTATTGGTCCCCAAAGTATTCGGGCAGTGTTTTGACTTAGTGTCAGAGCTGTGAGGGGGAGATCATCAGTAAGTCTCTGTGGGTGGGGTGGATTCCTTGAGAAGATTTGGTTTGAGGGTTTCAATCCCTCAGGCCTTTCTCCGTGGCTTCAACAGCTGTCTAGAATATCTGGTCTTCCTGGATGTCCAGGGTGCCAAGAGTGTGAGGGCTCAATTTTCTACCTGTTGAGGGTTAACAGGATGCTAGGGATGGAGTCCGGGTAGGAAACATCAGTTGAACCTGCCAGGTGAGCTAGTGCTGCCCATTGGCCATTGGCAGAGTGGCCGGCCCCCCTCCCTCCTCCCTCCCTCCCCCTCCCTTCCTCCCTCCCTTCCCCTCTCTCCTTCCCTCCCTCCCTTCCTTCCTTCCTTCCTTCCTCCCTTCCTCCCTCTTTCTTCCCTCCTTCCTCCCTTTCTCCCTCCCTTCCTTCCTCCGTCCCTCTCATATCTTTGTGCCTCCACCATCTGCCAGGAACTGTGATTACAGTCTAGTGAGTAATCGAGACAGTAAGTATTTACAAGTACAGAGGATCTCTGGGATGCTTTGCATCAGAGGGCAGGGGTGAGATGCAGTTCCTGACATCCCTCTCAGACTGCAGCCACTCCTAAAGATGGTAAGATTTCCTGCTCAAAGAAATTAAGTGACTTGCCCCAGGCACTGAGAGAACAATTTCCAAGCCCAGGCTCTTTTGACTACGTCAGGTGACTTGCCATGTTGGCCAGTGACATTTTAGAAGATTCACGTTTTTGCTTAAGTAAAAACATTGTAAAAAATGTAATGCTTATCTCTTTTATGTTAACTTACAATTCATGAATGCCAGCATATGTTTATGCAGCACTTTATAATTTTCAGTGCCATTTAGCTCATGTTATTTTATTATAATTACCATTTTTTGAGTCAGGCAGGGGAATTTTTGTTGGTGGTGGTTTTATTCTGGTTTTGCTTTTAAATCCCCATTTTATAGAAGAGAAAATAGGTGCCCAGAGAGGTTAAGTGAGTTCCCCATAGGTGCAGAGCTACAGCCAACGAGGTTCAGATCCAACACCAGACCTGGGTATCCTGATTCCCAGTCTGCTGCTCTTTCAGACAGAGTGGCTTTCTTGTTTCATGACTGTCATGCACACACTGTATTTTAGGCATCCTCATGCTTATGGGCCTGTAGCTAGGGTTGTATGAACAGTTAAACTGACACGGCCCTTGCCTTCTGGCAGCATATAATCTAAATAAGGTAAAGAGTTCCTGGAGTTTATGCCTATACAGGAAACCCTTTTCTTCTGCTATCACCTATTCTGCCCATGCCATATCCCGCAAACTTAAGGAGGTCTGTAACTGTGTTACAATGCACTCCTAACTCTATTTTCCTTCTCATGTGCCAGAACTTTCTCCTTTCTCTTTGCTTATCCTCCTTGACAGTAGTGAGGGTATTTGCTGGTGAGTTGGAAAAAGGGTATCTGGGAATCTCTTGGTTTCCTGCCCTTCTTTTGAGGAGAATCAGTGGATTGATCTTCTCCTTGCTCAGGTTCTCATTTTTACTAGACGCTTGGGCAGTGCTTCCCAAACCTGGCTCATCCTCAGCATCTCCAAAGATCTACTCTGGAGCTCCTGTTCCGCAAGTCCGGGTGGGGCCCACAACTGCTCTAGGGATAAACTTGATCTTGAATGCTTTAGCCATTCACTTAATATGACCACTCTCAACAGGACAGTCTTTACTAAACTGCAAATTCCTGGGAATGGGGAGGAAAAAAAATCCATTTCTGACCTTCCCCTACCCTCCAGATCATCTGAAACTGTTCAGCCCAGCTACCATGGGATAACTAGACATCCTGTCAGGGATAATTGTTAAGTCTGTACTACAGTTCGGTTACCCATTGATTCATATGGCATTTTTCTGACATGGCTGAATATTTTAGGGGGCTCAAATAGACCACTGTCATCATTCATCACCTTGTATGTTGTGACTGTAGATCTACCTTTTATTCACTTCAAGAAACATTTATCTAATGAGAGCATACCTCACATGTATTGGGCCTTTCTCTTCTTTAGTATAGCCGTTAAAATGGTAGTGCCATATTTAAAAGTTTGGTTTGCCGCTTCTAAATACATTTCCAAGAAAACGGAAATCAAGGAACTATCAAAACTTCTTTGAATGTAAAATATCTGAAACCTGCAAACCATGTACATTTTTAGATTTAATAGTAGAGTATATGTGAAGATGTACTGAAAGTAAAAATTATTAAAATGTTCTTAAAGGAAACTCCCAAGAATTTAAACAAAACAAAACCCCTCCAAATTAATAGCAGTTGCCATTTTGTAATCATTATAGCTGTATTTGCTTCCATGTTTTGTAGTTTCTTAACAAATTACTGTGAAATTAGGTTAGTTGGAACATGAATAAATGTACAACATAAATGAGTATACTTTTGCCTTCATATTATATGGCAGCATTTTCTTTGATAATCGACATGCCCTCATAATATTGCCCTTAAGATCAGATATTATATAACCTTAAATTATAGGAAACAGAATATGCCTGAAGGACAATTCTGCAATATATAATTGGGAGCATGCAGTTGATAGAATTTTCAAGGGTGTTGAGCCCAGTGACAAGGTACCTGGAAAGCTGGGTCCTTAGGGAAAATTTGTTGCCACATTTGAGCTTCCATCTGAAAAAAATACATGTAATTAATTAAGATGGGAAATATTCATGCATAACTGTATTTTTAGATCTTCAGTGCATACTTCTTACCCCAGAGGATGCAGAAACAGTGGCTAAACCTAAGTTATGGATCGCATCTGCTAGAATATAGCAAAGCATGTTTAAAAGAGTATACATTTCCCCTGTGTCTTTGATTATTGAAGATACTTTAGGGGGACAAATGCTAGAGGAAAATCTCTTTATGCAAATGTATTTCTGAGTTGAAAGGAGGAGAAGTTTGTTTGTGTTACCTGCCAAAATTAATCATTTAATTCTAAACTCTTTCAGATAATGATTAAACTGAGAACAATAATAAGAAAATATATACCAGATGAAATAGTTTTTAAGCAGTGGCAGAAGCTTAGAACTGATCACAAATAATTTCTCATAACGCTTTTCTTTCTCATTTGTCCTATTCCCCCATGTAATAGTTTTAAATGGCACTCTTATGAAATAAATAACTAAACACCAACCATATTTTTTTCATATCCTGAACAATATTTTGGCTGTTTTTCAGAAGAATCGGAATTCTGAAAATTAAATAAAGGTTTCTAAAATACCAACTTCAGAAAGTTTTATTTAATTTGTGGAATAATTTTGTTCTCTCTCTTTTTTTTCAATAGGATCTTTATTAATTTAGTCTAGTTACTTAGTGCTTATATTAAATAATCTAATAAAAGTAAGGGTTATAACATAACGTTTCCCAAATGTGAAGCAGCATCTATTACATGAGACAAAATCTTTATGCTGCAAAATGTAAAAACCATGTATAGAGTTACAAGGCATCAAATGGTACTGTATGTATTTTTTTAAGTAGAACATTTTTGTAGCATAAGGGGGTAGTCAGCTCAAGAAAAGATTGGCAGACAGCTGTGTATCACTATAGTTTATTCAGAAAATGCACTAAAATTCATATTTCAATTTTTCAAGGCCAATAATATTCCTTATGATCAAGTCTCCTGATACAGATATGATTTAAGATTAAAGTTAATGTCCTAAAGAGTAGAAACCTACCTTCTTTGTGTTTGTCACTAATACCCAAATTGCTGCAGGTAGAGCTTTCTCTGTGTGTTTGTGTGTGTGTGTGTGTGTGTGTGTGTGTGTGTGTGTGTGTGCGTATTTTTAGATAAATTCATTTAACCAGTACAGCCTCAGTATTTATTCTGAATTGTCAAATCTTCTGTTTTGGTCCGGTGTTTTCTTTTGTATTGTTATAAATACAGGATTAAGTGTATTGTAGGTTCCTAGACAAGTATGTTTTGAGGTTTCGTTAATTTGTGTAAGTTATAATGGTACTTGAGTAATGTAAAATGCTGGAAGAATGCTATTTCATTTACCATTTACTTTTCCCTCAATACAAGACATTTGAAATATAGATAGTCTTTAAAATAAAAACTGAATATGTAGGAGTTTCAGTAAATTGTACTGGGGTACTGCTAAGCTGTGGATTAAAAAAGGAAAATATGTACACTTCAAAAACCATTTTTGTTTTGCCTTTTTTCTCTTTCCTCATTGAAAAGTCATTCCTACCACAGGTTTCACAGTAATAACTACAATTTATGTCCTTATGCTGCTACAGTTTGCTGATATACCACAGTCAGGCCACAGGTTAGAAACACAGGCTGAGTTATTATATACTGCTGGGTAGTGATTTCCTGTGAACTGATTTATGGATAAATAATTCTATGTTCTTATTATATAGGACAGTTTTTAATTTCTTTAACAAAGCATAGCTGAACAACAGAAAATTACACGCTATAGCATAGGGACACGACCACTCTGAGGAGGATAAACAGATGCAATCAATGTCATGAGTTCTCCTATTTTTAAAAGGGGCCTCATCAGCAGTTGCTGTATTGTGGAAATAATACCGCTAACCAGAAGCCCCAAGGCTTAGTTACTCTGAGACTGGGATTTTTTTTATTGATACTCTTTTGCTGAGATCTTTTCAGGGAGTTAATGAAATGTATAAACCCAAGCCTTTAGATATTAAAGCTAATGTCTCATTTTTTTCCCAGGCTGAGTTTTCATTTTGCTTTGGAAATTAATGTTAAAATGCACCTGGAATAAAAGAAAATTATTCATTGAGCTGTTCTACAGGAATACTGCTGATATCTTGCTGGTTTCCTATATCTGTCTCACAGATAATCTGTGGGCTTTATCCTACAATATACCCAACATATACCTGTTTTATCAGCATCTATCTGTATGCTACCACAAACCGTGAGAGCTGTTGTCCTCTTGTACTTTATAGGTGATCTGTTGCAGGCCTTCATGAAATAAATATTTCTTGTATTTGAGGTACAGGGGATAAAACTATCATTTTGGTTTATTTTAAGAACGGTTTCACTTAGCTATGTGTTTAGCAATAATAAGCTTCTCTACTCAGTTGTGAGCTCCATAATTATAGGGATAGTGTGTACTGGGTTATCTTTGCATCTTAGTGACTTATGCTGGAGACACAAAAGAAAAATCTGTTAAATGAATGACGATTAATGCTTAATACAAACCCTTGTGATGTTTTATTGCTTATATTGTATTATCGGCACATTTTATTTATCACTCAGAAGTGGTCGACTTTCTAAAAACTTGAATCAAATATTGATGAACTGTAACGTGTATTATCACCACTCTTGTTTTCACATAGTTAGAGGTATGAATGGTATGAATGATGCATCTACTGAGAAGAGTATTTGGTTTCTTTGAGATAGGCTATCAACTGATAAAAATAACAAATACATATGAACACAAACAGCTATTGATATTTCTCTTTGTGATACGTCCAGTCTGGCAGAATACTGCATTGAAAGAGTGAAAAACTGGTTTCCATTATTGCCTCTTTTTAATTTTAGACAAAACTTGCCTCCATTCCCAACCTAATTTTATGTCACTAATGGGAAATTTACCTACAATTGCATTTTTTTCATTTGGTCTAAAAGCATTACATGAAGAGTGGATTGGTCCTCTGTATTTTAGTGAACAGATTTGTCTAGATATAAACAATTTTATTTATATTATGCTCAATTCAATCATGTTAACATTTGTATGAATTTCAACCCCAAAATAAAGGCCCATAATTTGGGACTCAAAGACCTTGAAATTACATCTTTAATAATCCTCAGCACCAGGCATTTTGTAAATGTTCACAGATGATAAATTCTTTGGAAATAGGAAAGATGATGTGGAAAACAATGTTTATGTCTGAAATGGCACTGTTGAGGGAGAAGATTTTTTTCCAGAGAAGCTGTCTCTTCAGGCCCTGTCACCTGTTTGCTCATTGGTCTCATATGTTCCTTTGTTTAACATGAAATGTCAAGACCCTGCCCCATGTGTGACTGTGTGATTGGGCACTGGCACACGGGCAGAGCTGAGTAGAAAGGATATCGGTCCAGTAGTTAGAAGACTTGTCAGCTGAAGCCCTGGGGCCTGGTTCTGGCTGTCACCCACAGATGTCCTTGAAAGCTCACTCTTCTCTGATCTTCACCTCACTTTCAGGTGTAATACTGACCCCGTGCTCTCCTCGTGAAGCTGAACTAATAGTTTGGAAAAAAAACGCTTTGTAAACTGTAAAGTAACATAAAGGGATATTGTGATAAAGTAAGCTCCTTCTAAGATACACAAACTAACCAAGAGTATTTACTGTGCAGTCGTATAGAGAAAGGAATTACTTCAGGCTGGGTTGATCAGAGTTGGAATTATTCTTGGTGCAGAATTTGAAGAATGTGTACGATTTCTAGAAGTGAATGCATGGGATCAGTACTCCAGACAGAGTGAGAGTGTGATATATATTCAGAGAAGAATTGGGAATTGCCATTTATTGAGCATGTACTGTGTGCCTGGCTGGGCTTGAGTGTGTATGTGTGTGTGTGTGTGTGTGTGTGTGATCATCATTAGTTTTCCTCATATTTTGGATTGGGGCTATAAAACCTACTCATGGAGTGTAAGCATTAGAAATAATTCTGTATACTTATAGTTATGCTGTTTTTATTGAGATTTCTCCAGCACTGCGAGTCAGATATCCCCAGTGGGAACATAACCTCTCTTCCTTCTTTGTTCGCCTTCACTGTCCTGAAGCATTTCTTGGGGTCCGTATCCCTCCTTAGAGGGAGCCGGGAAGAGGCTGTTATAGTTGTTAGATATACCTATCTGGATTATTTCAGCTCTTTTTTTTCTCCCCTCAGAATGCTTCCCTTTTTTAATCCACCTGAATTCCAGTATAGGTTAATCATCCTAAAGCTTTGATGGTGTTACATCTACACCCAATAACTTTCAAAGATCTGTTTTCCCCTAACTTTTACTGAGCACTTCTTGTGTGCCATCCCACTGCTACATTCTGATTCTCATTTTAAGCCTCGTGGCAACCCTAAAGAGTAGGCACTGTTATTATTCCCATCTTACAGGTAATGGAAACCAAGCCTTAGAGAGACCAACTAAATAACTTGCCGCAAATCTTGCAGCTGACAAGCAGAGGAGGCTGGGCATGGACTCACCTCTGACTCCAGGCCTTGCTCCTGACCTCTGACCCATATGGTACATTACTGAGTTGGGCATCTGAGGCCTTCCACACTTGGAACCAAGATCTTTTCCAGTCTTAGCTTCTGAAGTGCCTCACACTTGAACCAGTATGACTTACAGGCTACTAAGAAGAGCGAGTGATTGATGTACAGTCTTCCTTTGTGATTTAAAATAATGAGGGCCTTTTATAGGCACTTGACTAAATTAAAGATTAAATGATATTGAAGTCATCCTTGAGTAAATATTTTTGAAATAAATTGACTGTATCTTTCTTTTAGGGAGCATTAAAAGATGTCTAAATAATTACTGTAAATGATTAATTGTTGGGATTAATGATATCCAGGCTCTGTACTAAGGGCTCTACATTCAATCTACACAGTATTCCTATGAGGTCAGTACTTCTATTGTTCCATTTTACACATGAGAGGACTGAGGCATAGAGAAATTCAGTAACTTGCTACAGTTACATGGTTAGTAGGTGGAGGAGGCAGGCTATGAACAGAGGCAATTTGGCTTGGAAGCCGGAATTCTTTGTCACTATGGTCTACTGCTTCCCATTTTGATTTCCTCAATTAACACTTGACACGAGCCCAAGAAATATTTTTGTCTATTTTATATCAGGGAAGGAGGACTGTATTTCCAAAGAGGGTTATTAATACTTTAGACACAGACCTTATTTGGAGGAAAGGCTTATTAAAAAGAGTTACTCCAAGTCCCTGCCAGGCTGGAGGAGAGCAGCCTCTGGACATCACTGTCCTACCAGATCTGGTTCCTGCAGACCCTGGTAGGTAGTTGAGCAAAGAGCATGACTTCTAGGTGCAGGTTAGTCAATATGGTGCGAAAAAGAAAAAGCACACGCACTTCCCATTGCCTGAAAATAGCACATGTCAGCAGCTCTCTTCCAAGATGTAGAAACCACCCTGTAGCAGCTGCTCTCTGTGGAGGCATTAAGTGTTGTGAAGACACCTGTATGTGTCTAATTCCAGCCCAGACAAGTCTCCTTCCAGCTCATCAAGGTGGGGAGAGAATTTATCTAAATGGAGATTACTATTTTCAATAGAGTGACTTGTCTGTCATTTCCTGTAGAGATTCTTCCCCCTGCACCTTTTTTTAAATTGAAGTATAATTTACATACAATAAAATCTATGCATATTAAGTGTTCGGTTACATGGATTTTGACAATTTTCATACCCGTGCAACCACCAGCCAAAACTAGAAAATCCCCTTTATGTCCCTTTCCAGTCATGCCCCTGCTGTCTGGAGATAGCCGCGTTCTGACTTCTCATAGATGAGTCTTGCCTGTTCTTGTATTTTATATAAGTGAAATCATTCAGAGGTATTCTGTTGTCTCTGGCTGCATTGTGGTATAAACTCACAGCGAAACACTCCTCAGCAGTAAAAAGGAATGAACAATGACACACACAACGGCACGGATGAATTGCCTCTAGAGTTATGCGTTAAAGTTAACAGGATTCATTTGCTTCATGTTCTTAGTAACCAAAATGACCCACAAAATTGGCTTCTTCTGCTTGCCTATGATAGTGTGCAATTGCTGACTTCATTTTTTTCTCCATCTAATCTCTTATAATAAAATATCATCTTTAGAAGATGGTCAGTTTATACTCAACTTACGGGCTATCACGATAATGATGTTTTAAGGGGATTAAAATTGTGGAGTGATCTTTTAAAAGAAGGAACTATGTTAGACATGTTACGTGGTATCTTTTTAGTACTTTCACATGTCAGAAGGAGTAAAGGAAGCGATGAAGCAGACCCAGCCTCTCCTGGATGGCTGTCCAGTGGGCCCCGGATGTTCATTTTCATGACTACTACATTTTCATGACTACATGACTGCTGTGTGCTGTGCACTTTTCATTGTCATGAGAGAGAATGTTAGGAAAACTATCCCCACAAGAAAACAGCTTTTCTTGGCAAGTGAAATATGACTTAGGGAGCCAGAACTGGAGACATACGGTGCTATGAATGAGAGCTGTGTTACTTTACTGGATCTGAGTCCAGGCACTATTTATACTACAGCATATTCAGCACCAGATTGTTAAATCTTAATACTGAAACAGGGCATCATTTTAATATTTTTGTTCTGTTTATTCCCTGTTTTCAAGCATTATGTCAAGCATTGCGCATTCATCGATTTCATCTTGGACAGGACGTGTGCCCTGACCAGAAAGTTCATTTCCTATTATTGAAATTTCGGCCCATAGCTATAAAGCAGCATTTTGTGAAGCTTTTCAAAGTTCGCTTGTGTATACAGGTGTTCTGTCTCTTTGGTGATAAAATATATTTTTTGAAAGGACAGTGTAGTTGGACTCACCTGCATTGTCAAAAATAAAAATGCTGTTTCTCTTCTATCACTAAAACATAGCTGTTTTGGATATGGGACAATTTTTGATATCCTGGGGACCATTGGATTTTTCACAGCATACGAATAAAATGTCTGTTACTGTGTTGTTTGTGAAATGGGCTTCTCTTTATTTTTCTTCATCTATGTTATATGCACCCTGTGCACCGGATAAGATGGGTCCATCTTGTGAATAACTTAGAATTTTCACCACGTGTTGCTGAAGCTGTCCCATGAGTCTGCCCAAGTTTGACCAGGATTTTTATTCTCTCTCCATTGTCACGAGTGTTTACCATATGTAGCAGGAAACCCGCAGGGAAAGGGTACCACTGTCACTGTAAAAAGAACTGAGGAATTAAAAAAGAAAAAAAAAGGAAGTTGAAAGCATCTCTGCTATTTCTGATCTGTGGTCAATCATTGTGCTATGGAAAACAAGCCCTGTGCCTCGTGAAATGTGAATCTGGAAGTGAACTCTCACTGCTTCTTCAGCTCCAGATGCTATTCGCACTGGGGTTCACACCACAACCAGGATGTGACTGTGTGTGTGCTGAGCCCACACACAGGAATTTTCTTGTACAATTCAAAACCGAATCTTATATTTACTTAAGCCTTGCTTTTTTTTTTTTTTGTCTATGAAATCAGCAGTTCGGTATATTTAGCATCAGTCTTAAGTTAGACTGTGAAACAAGACTTTGGGGGAAGGAAGTAACCGTATGGTTTTCTAAGTAATTTAAGAAAGAGGAAAACATAAAAAAACTGATTGTCCATGATTAAACCTCATCCTTTCATTCTCATCTTCCTGTATAGTTAACTCAATTGTCAGCCAGAAAGAAAGAGTCTGTTGCACTGGGTTGTAAAATATCTCTGAGTGGGCCTTGAATGTTGACTATTGGATGACCTTCCTAACATTGAACAAACAATGGGAGGGTTTAATAAATAGCAGATATGTGTTTATTATGTTTTTCTTCCCTGTGCAGGAATAATCAAGCTTGGGAGGTGGAACCCTCTCCCCCTCAGTTATGTGACAGATGCACCCGATGCGACAGTGGCCGACATGCTGCAAGATGTCTATCACGTTGTGACGTTGAAAATCCAATTACAAAGGTGGGTGTCTCTGAACATCTGCCCTTCCTAACTCTCAGAGCTGCTCCATTGATCATAGAGTCGCTACAGAGATCAGCTCATCCTGTCTTTGTTAATTTCTAGGCATTGGATGAAATGAAAAAAAAAAAAGAAGGGGGGGGCCGTCACCAGGCATCTTTATAGTCCACATTCCAACTGTTTTATGTTTTGTTTTCAGAAGCAGTGAAGTGGTAACCTAGGGGAAGCTTGATAAATCATTAAAAATCTGCAGCCTTTAAAGGGGAACTTTCCACAGCCCCTAATTTAATGAGCCCTCTGGTTAAATGCTTAGCACATAATATTTGAAGAATAAACACCTCTGCTGTTTCAGGCTTGTGTTTGAGGGGTGAGTTTGGTGCCCTTGTAGCCTGCTTACCAAGAAGCTGCTGGTACTGGACGCCTCTTGCTTTCCTCTCTGGTGGCCTGCAGAAGTTCTGGGGATGATTTCTTTTTTTCAGATACAGCATGCAGAACAAATTATGCCTCTAAAGAATCTAGAGTTTCTCTGCAGAGTCTTGTATCGTGAAGTGCCAGTAGCTCATGTGATTTAATGAATATTGTCCTTTACTGTAAAGGTTTTGAATCTACCCCTTTTGGAGAATTTACACTGTAATAGGGACCCACCAATCCTGTCCATGTCTAGGAATGCTTTAATGTCTTTTCTTTAGTTTTTTTGTTAGCGAAGTGACATCTCTGGATTGTTCTATGAGGGTGAAGGGTAGACCTTCAAATTTGATGAAGTATTTGTTTACATTTAACCTTAGGAATGTCCAATAATTAAGTTTAAATTGTGGAAGTTTATAATCACACTGTCATGCCATTTCTATCAGTAGATTGGAGAAATCCTATTTTAAAAAATTGGCATTTCTTCATATCCGAAGTGACCGGTTTTCTCAGGCTAGTGTGAGAACCAACTGAAAGAGACCGTGATGGGCTCTGTCAAGGTCCTAGAGAAGCAGTTTTGCTCCCTTTCCCTCATTTTGGGCCCACAATCAGCCCTGTTCTTTGGTGGTTCTCCTAATGCTTCACAGGACCCAGGGGTGACTGCTGTACTCTTCATTTAAGGGTTTGCATGTCATTCGTTCTTGCTCTGTTTTCCAGTTGTTCGAAGTTGGAAGACTTGCCTGCGGAGCAGTGGAACCACGCCACGGTCCGCAATGCCTTAAAGGAACTGCTCAAAGAGATGAACCAGAGCACATTAGCCAAAGAATGCCCTCTCTCCCAGGTCAGTGTCTTCAGGAGAAATGAAGAAGCCAAGGGTGGGCTGTCTGGCAGGAGGGGCACACCTGCTCAGACAGCTGTCTTTTATTTTATATTCACACTACATCTTAGGTGGAAAAAAATATGGAGGTTGTGGTGCTTTTTTTTGTAGAGGAGAACTTATCACTTATTGAGAGCTCATATAGTGGGAGTCACATTAAAACATTTTACACTCACAGTCTTTAACTTCTCACGTATGTCGTAGGTATCAGTGTCTCCATTTTATAGATCAAGAAAACAAGGCTCAGAGAAGCACTTTACCTGCCTAAGCTTCCTGAGCTGGTTAAGTGGCAGGTTGCAACCCCAGCTGAGACCTCCCTTGCCAAAGCTCAGGCTTCAAATCACTGTGTTACTTGGTCAATGAAATGGGCCAGCCATGCCAAACCCATCTTAATTTGTTTTTATTTGTTTATTGAGCCTTTTCTAGGTCTAGCAGAGAGAGATGATCTTTGCATCATACACGCTTGTAGAGATTTGAGAGTGAGTTCACCACATGAAAATGTACCACAAGAAAAAGTGATACTCTGTTTTTACTGAACTGATCATAAACTAAAACAAGCCACAAAAATAAGAGATTGAGAGGATCAAAGGGAGGAACAGCAGAAGAAAGGGCTTGCGGTTCCATTTGTGTTCATGGGTGAAGGCCCCACTTTTGCTAATAAGATAATATTTTGGTGGCTATGGGGAGTGGCTTAGAACTGCTGTGAAATGAACTCAGGTTAACATTATTTAAAGCCATGAATGGAAATCCATTTTCTGGTGTGAGTTGCTACACTTGATTTAAGACAGTAGACTACATGTCTGTCAAATTCAAGGGAAGATGACAAGAACCATAGAAACTTGATGTGTCCTGAGCTACGTTCCGGGATAATAGTCTTTGGGGCCTAGCAGGAAGCCTAGTGGTTAAGAGCTTGCATTGTGGAATCAGTCAGATCTGGATTCGTGTCCTGGCTTGCAAGCTTTTGTGACCTCATCTTTATAAGCCTGTTTCGTTGTGTGTAAAACCAGGAGAGTAATAGTTCTAAGTCATATAATGAGGAGTAATGAGATAAATCACATAAATTCTTGGCCTGGTACGTCGCATACAGTGATACTCCATAAATAGTACCAGTTGTTATTCCTGAGACATGATATTATTGGTGTGAACTGAATAATTTTTATATACGTCTTGGAGAGTGTTTTGGAATTGAGATCCTCTGAGACAAAGCCTGCTATTCATATTTTTGCTTCCAGAAAATCAGGACGGCATGTACCTGAGTGGTAGATTGAAGGGGACCCCATCAGTTACATCCCTACTTTTGTGCTTACAGCTTTCACATAGGCCATTTCAATACCTACCTGTAGGTATGTCCACAGGTGCTAAAGCTTGTTGCTAGAATTTTGATTTATTCCAATGTGATCGCTTATGAAGTTCTAAAAATAAATATTTTGAATTATTCTGATCATATACAGGGACTGGATAAAGAACAATATAGGGAAAAAAATTTTCAATCATTTCTCCTAAATTTTACGATTAGTCACAATTAATTTTCTCTTGGATTTACTTGAAAGTCAAATTGGGCTTTGCCTAGAAGTGGACAAGCTCCTAACAATATCACCAATTCAGAATTTTATCCAGGGCTTTTGAGGCCTATGGGAATTTGGTCAGAATTGATCTATTGTGATTATTAGGTTTGGTTATAACTATAAAATGTGGCTAGAGGGACAGCCTGAGCGGAAAGAACCCACATTAGGGGCTGAGCACCCTGAGCTCTCATCTCAGTAATTTTTTTGTTTGTTTTTTTGGCCATACCACGTGGCTTATGGGATTGAACCCGGGCCCCGGCAATGAAAGCACTGAGTCCTAACCACTGTACCACCAGGGAATTCCCGAATCTCAGTTCTTTTATGTTGAATGTGTGATCCTGGGCAAGCCCATCCACGCTCAGAGCCTCATTAAACTCGTCTGTAAACTGGGCATGATTGTATCCACATAATGTCACATAATTTGCAGGGTTGTCTTGAGATTCAAATGAGAACATCTTTACCCCTGCTGTAAAAATCCTCCTTTCTCCCCCATTTTCTGTTCTCATTGCTTGCCCACCTAGTTGCCCAACCTAAAAAGTTTCTTTGCTGTCACTCTCATATTAGATATACTGGATTCTACCACCGCTGTATCTAAAATCTTCCTCCTTTGTGCCATTGCCTTGTTTAGACTTTTGTCACCTCTCATGTGAAATATTTTCAGTCATCCCGCATCATAATCTTTCTCCCGCTACCTGCTTCTCCAAAGCTAACGTTGTGCCATTTCCTCGTCTACAAGCCTCCAGAGACTCCCCCTGCTCAGCCTGTAGGAAGAACAGACTGCACAGCATAGCCCGTGTATACCGTCAAGATGCCACTAACCTGATTTCCCACCAGTCGCCTTCCTCCCTCTACCTACATCCACTCTGTGCTCCAAACCGTGCAACTAATTGTTCTGAAACATTAAACATTGCTCAAACTTCACCAAAATATTCCCAAGGGTGGGAGCAACCTAATTAGTACCATTAGCACTTCAGGTCTGACAAAGCAACTTCTTATGTTACTTTTACAATTCATGAAAAGTAATACACAGTTTACTCCATATACCTGTGTTTCTGCTCTTTTTAAAAATGCCATAAAAATCGCTTTCCCTGTTAAATTATTAACCTCCCCTGTGCACATGAGAGTCGTCCTCAAGGGAGATGTACGATGTTAATCTGTGGCTTTGCTGGCCCCTGCACACAATGATGGTGACCTCAGAGTCCTGCAGTGTGACACTACCTTGCTTTTGCTGTGCGATTTCTCTCGACTAGCAGGCACCACTCTCTTCTGCTTGAGGAAACCTTTCAAATTCCAGCTGGAAAGTCACTGCTGGTGAAGAAGCCTGACCTTCTGATTAAAGTAGTTGCTTCTTCTACTTTTAGTAGCCTTTTGGACACACCCCTGTCACAGCACTTATCACAGCCTGTTGTCAGTGTTATCTGCCAGTTCTTGTCACTTACTGGACTGCCCAGATAGCAGAAGCCATCTCTTATCTCTGTGTTCTCAGCATTCAGTACAGTGTATATCTTCCATGTTGTTACTCTAATGCAGGAGTTCTAAACTTTGGCCCAGTTGAGCTTTGGGGCTGGATATTCTTAGTGGTGGGAGAATGTCCTGTGGTCCTGTGTGTTGTGGGATGTTTAGCAGCATCCCTGATCTCTATCCACTAGACGCCAGTAGCATCCCCCCTACCCAAACCCCCCGCCCTGTGACAACCAAAATGTCTCCAGACATTGCCAAGTATCCTTTGATGGGAGGAAAATCACTCTTGGTTGAGAGCCACTGCTCTCTAATGTATTAATTTAATAAATTCAATATTAAAATGTTTTAGAAAGTTTTATAAAATGTAAAGTTTTATTATTTACAGTGTTCTTGGCAGCTCTAAAATGTTTTGAGTGAGAAACAGTGAATACAGTACTTTGGTGGTTGATGCCCAGTACATTTTCAGTCAAACAGGGGCTCGGTTCTGTTGCTTAGATATGGAGGAGGTTTGATTTAGGCTTCCGGTATGCTGTGTGATTATGGAAAATCTCACTGGGGGAGTCCTTCTCAGCCAGCACGGGCATGTAATGTGGGCACCTGAATTAATCCTATGGCTGTTACCCTGAAACGTTCTGGATTATTCGCTTAAATTGCATAGCTGGATTGCATTTTGGTGTGGAGATAAGCTCACTCATTTTGTTGGTGGTTGTCATAGAATAGGTGCATACATTTTTGTTCAATCTGTGCAGTGTGAAAGAGAATGACTTTTTGTTCTGAGGCAGTGAATCAGTAATTAAAAAATGTATTTTACCAGCTTTAGTGGGGTCCCAGTTAAGAGTCAGGTACTTTACAATGGACTGGGGGTGCAGTGGTGAGGATGAGAGAGAGATGAAGCTTTCAGTGTAGGAAGAAGAGAGTGGGGCACCAAATACTACTTCAAAGCAGAATGGTAGACGATTGGGCTATCTAAGATATTCTCAGTTCATGAGTAAAAGATGCCTGTTTAACATAATTCTCCCTTACTACCCCCAAGCCAAACCATATTAGGTATTTCCTCACTTAAGTTGGGCAATTGCATAAAAGAATGATTTAGTGGCTAGTATATATTTTCTTGAACATCCCAATGGTCTACATTTCAAAAGAGCAGCCTTAAAGGCAGAAGGAAAGAGTGAAAAAGTCCATAAAAGGGCAACAATTGTAGGCTGAGGCATATATATTTAAAGGGAGGGAAGTCATGATTTAGCTGTATTCTCTCTGGCCAGGTGCTTGGAAAGTATAGGTTGTGTTTGTGTGTCTGTGTATTTATTTTTGATTTCACCTTTCAAAATGTGTTTAAGTGCTGACAGCCTCTTCCTTTTCCTCTGATGTCCCCCTGAGTCACCACTTCCAGCCTCTTCCATCAGCCCGTAGTCTGTCCCAAGCATCCTAATTTCCTATACTTTAGACCCAGGTCTCCCTTATTAAAATGGTCTCTGACTGTTCCAACTTGAAAACATTATGGACACACCTTTCTGTGGCTCACTAATTTTTTTACTGAAGGAAGAGTTAAAGGATAAAACCCCAGGTCCTCAGGGTTTCAATCCATTAAACTAAGAAGAGCTAACAGTGCCTGCCGTGATCACCTCATAGGTTATTAGGATGATCCAATGGAATGACAATTTGCAAATGTAGGCGCACCTTCCAGTGTCCCCCTGCCTCCCCTCCTAACTTTATCTCTGCGACACTAGACATGCTTTAAAAATTTTTTTTTGTGGTAAAAATACATAACATGAAATTTATCATTTTAATAAGTTTTAAGTTTACAGTTTTTAAGTTTACAATTCAGTGGTATTAATTACATTTACATGTTGTACGACCATCACCCCCCCCGCCCCACCCCGATCTATTTCCAAAATTTTTCATCGCCCCAGACAAAAGGTCTGTAACCATTAAGCAATAATTACCCATTCTTCTCTCCCCCAACAGCCCCTGGTAACCTCTGTTCTGTTTTGCGTCTCTATGAATTTGCTTATTCTAGACGTCTCATAAAAGCAGAATCATAGAATATTTGTCCTTTTGTGCTGGCTCATTTCACTTAGCATACAGATACGTTTTTAAAACAGCTCTGTCCCATGCCCCTAGTTGAGGTTTTATTGCCAAATATTTGAGGAGCAAGATGACTGATGGGAGTTTTTGAACTGTGAAAAGGTTACTAGATTTCCAGTATGATGGTGATGTAGTGTTTATATAGTCTTTTAAAGACATAGATTGTAAGATAATGATTTCTGTCATCCTAGGCAAGTCTTGCCCATTTGGGGATCATTAAAGGAACAACTTAAATGTACAATATGCCAAAATAATAAGGCAGTGAAATCAAGCAGCCACTTGGGTCAATAGAAAAGAACAAATTGATCATGTGCTCATCTACAGACAAGTGGCTGATCAACTGCCTGGACCAGTATTGTCTTAACCAGTTGCCAACTGTTCATTTCATTTAATCTTAAATTCACGGGTGTCGTGGGGATGCATCCTGTCCCGTGTGAATGAGGTGCCAGCTGTCCATTTCAGTTATTTTCATGCAAGGTTGTTTTAGATCATGGCCCCACCTCATGAACTTTGGTCAAAGAGGGCTCACAGGTGACAACTTCTAAATAATTTCCAGTGGGTGATTGAGATGACCATCTGAAATGATTGCATGGAGAGGAGAGAGCT
Source organism: Phocoena sinus (assembly GCF_008692025.1). Taxonomy (NCBI): domain Eukaryota; kingdom Metazoa; phylum Chordata; class Mammalia; order Artiodactyla; family Phocoenidae; genus Phocoena; species Phocoena sinus. Next base: position 36,349,316 of record NC_045769.1, read on the forward strand.
GGCGTCCGCTGGCTCCACCTCTTCTGTGCTAGGCCTTCTATGCAGACCAACTCTGAATCCTTACAGCCTCTGAGGCAGGTATCAGTATTCCCCTTTCACAGACGAGGGTGCCCCTGTCAGACAAGCAAACCATTCGTCAGTCCCCTAGGGGAGGAGCTCTCGAATCAGCCCAGAGGAAGTGTTTCTTTCAACTAGAATGGCAAAAGCTTTCCATTCTGATAGTATAACTCAGAAATGAGGATGGAAAGGGACAGTAGAAAGTGGCCAAGTACCATTAATTTCTCATGATAAAGTAATTCCTCCAAATTATTTTTTCCCTTTCCTATAACCTTAATTGGAGTATCATTATGATCTCATGTTTAATATGTTATTTAACGTATTACCAAGCAGAATGACAAGGCTGAAAACAAGCAAAGAATGCATATATCATTCATTGCCTGCCTCATGCTCTGTCCTCTGTGTTCAGGTGGGAAGGGGGGCCGTGAGATGCCAGCTTCTCCCCCTACTTCTTGCTCAGACAGGGCATTCTCACCTATGGACCGCGTAACCATTCACTTTGGTTTTAAAATGTTCTCTTTTACAGTGAGTGTATTATGCATCTGAAGTTTAGCTACTCTTAGTATTTTGCTGTTCAAACAAATCTCACTAAGCCAAAGGAAAAGTGGTGAGAGATACACAATTATTTTATCTTTCTTTTTTTGGGGGGAGGAAAAGGGGATGCTCAGATCTCTGTCTTTCCAAGTATATTGTACAAATCATCTTAACCTGTGTTTATTGTTTTGCTTTTTCTATTAAGTTTTAAATTGCCTTTAGGTTTCTTAGCTTTCTCTGATTCTACACTTCTTAACTCATATAAGGGGCTGAAACTTTTTGTTTTATTTTTTGTCACCTTGTTTCTTGCTTTGTCTAAAGCATTGGTTGCAGAATCCACTTGGAGCTGTGCTAGCTGATGGAGATGGTGATGAACATTTCCCATGAAACAGTGTGGCCTGGTGGTAGCATCTCTTTGTGGTGCTTCCTGATGCTATTTGACTTTGGGCAAGATGCTTCTTCATTCTGAGTTTCTGAGCCCTTGGTTTGAAAAATGCAACCATACTTATAATCACAGGTGACATCTCTTTTCTGGGCTAGTCAGAAACAAATAAGTGAGTTTAAAATTTGTCTCAGGAGGCTAAAAGAAAATTTATTTTTCTTAGCTATAATTTCTACTTAGCTGTAAAAAGTATTAGTAACAATACTATAATATTCTCTTGCAGTTGGCTTAGAGCAAATTCAAATGAGCTAATAAGCTTGGCAGTAACTAATTCTGATATATTTTGATTCCTCAGAACCTTATTTTATTAAAAAATAACTTTTAAATATAAGTGGCAGATGTGTCAGAGTGACTGCAAATGAGGAAACTTAGATTTTTATCCCCCATCTACATTCTTCATATTTAAAATTTCATGATTGATTACAAAGAAGCCTGAAACTTTCAAAAATTTTTCTGTAGTTAGGAAGACATGTTAAACCTTCCTATTTATTTTAATACGTAATATTTTTCATAAAATAGCTTTGTCTACAGTCACTGTCTTTGTGCTGTTTATGGCTGTGACTAAGTGTGAGAGGGGCTGCCTCGATTGCCCATCGTACACATCATCCTCCTTTCTTTCTCACATCCCACCACCATGAGAAGTGAAGCATGCTTCCTAAATGCAAAGTCATTTTAATATTATTAGTCATTTAATATTAGCCTATTTAATTATAATATAAATATTAATATTTAATAAAACATAGTCCCTTTGTTTAAGTGTTAAAAATAACAGCACACATATCTTCTGGGTTATTTGAATCAGTATTACTTTATATTAACATGGATACTGAGGAGGTGGCTGTATTCTGGATTGAAAAAGTAACTCATATCATGTTCATTTATCAAAAAGATGGAGGTATTCTAAAAGGCCAATTGTATGGTTGCTCTCGAATGATTGGAAAACATAAAAGAGCAATGTAGACTACAAAATTATATACATATTTTTAAAAGCAGTGAATGGAAATTAGATATTTTTTGGCAGGGTGGTAGGTGGGAGAGATTTTAATTATTACTCATCCCATTTTGCAGCAACTGTATCTCATCAGGTCTAAGACGCTACTGATTGTAAGATGCATCCCAATTTCAGTGATATTAAAGTACAATCATCCCTTGGTATCCCAGGAGATTGGTTTCAGGATCTCCATGCGGATACCAAAATCCTCAGATTCCCAAGTCCCTTGTATAAAATGACATAGTACTTGCATATAACCTATGCACATCCTCCCATATACTTTAAGTCATCTCTAGATTAAATGCTATGTTAATAGTTGCTGGGGTGTGTGTAGAAAATTCAAGTTTTGCTTTTTGGAACTTTCTGGAATTTTTTTTCCCAAATATTTTCAATCCACAGTTGTTTGAATCCCTGGATGAGGAACCATCCAGGGATACGGATACCGAGGGATGACTGTATTTTTAAAACGTGGCTGTAGAATGGATGCAATGTGGTAAATACAGATTCTCTGTGCCCCAGGACCTCTGGAGAACACTATTCCTTGTAGAGTAAAAGTCAGTATGTGCGGGGTCTGTGTTAGCCCCTTTCAATTTTGTTTATAATGAATTAAGTTTTGATGTTTTAAAAGTAAATTGACATAACATTAAGATGACCTTGTAGTGTGCGTCCAGAGTATTCTAGCGAGGCCTAGTGGTTCAGACTCAAGCTTTGAGAGTATAGCAGTCTAATTTAGGGTTAGAAAGTGTTCATAATTGAAACTGTAATGGTAAGACATAACATGACCTTTCATCTTAAATATCCCCAAGATGTACCTCTTCTGTTTTTAAAGCTCTCTCAGGTTGAATTATAAAAATTTGTATCAGTAGAGCTACTTTAAGTGTCAACTAACTGTAAAGACCTGCAGGGAGTTAATATGAATAAAAGGTGCCACAAATTTGAAGAGACATTTCTGGTGACTAAAGTTTCTCATGTTATAGGAAACTGTCTTTATTTGCTACCCAGATCCTTTGCTCAGTTCATAGCTTAAACCTATTTATTTTTTGTTCTGTGGTCAGCAGAGTTAGAAACTCACTTATAAAATATGGGGAAGAGAGCAAACCTGACTGAGTCTTTGGGTAGCCAACTCCTTTTTTTTCCTATTACCTTTTAATTATTATTATTATTATTATTTTATTATATAAGTTTCAGATGTACAGCATTTACTGTTTGACGTCTGTGTGTACTACAAAGTGATCACCACCACAAGTATAGTTACCATCCAACACCATACAGTTGAGCCCCTTCACCAATTTCAGCTACCCCAAAACCCTCCTCCCCTCTGGTAACCACTAATCTGGTCTCTGTATCTATTAGTTGGTTTTTATTTTATTTTTTTTTAAGATACCACACGAGTGAAATCATACAGCATTTGTGTTTCTCTGATTTATTTCACTTAGCATAATGCCTTCAAGGTCCATCCATGTTGTTGCAAATGTCAGGATTTCATTCTTTTTTTATGGCTGAGTAGTATTCCTCTGTGTATATATACCACATCTCCCAACTCCTTTTTATTTATTATTATTTTCTTATTTTTATTTTTTTAAACATCTTTAATGGAGTATAATTGCTTTACAATGGTGTGTTAGTTTCTGCTTTATAACAAAGTGAATCAGTTATACATATACATATGTCCCCATATCTCTTCCCTCTTGCATCTCCCTCCCTCCCACCCTCCCTATCCAACCCCTCTAGGTGGTCACAAACCACCTAGCTGATCTCCCTGTGCTATGCGGCTACTTCCCACTAGCTATCTATTTTATGTTTGGTAGTGTATATATGTCCATGCCACTCTCTCACTTGGGCACAGCTTACCCTTCCCCCTCCCCATATCCTCAAGTCCATGCTCTAGTAGGTCTGGGTCTTTATTCCTGTCTTACCCCTAGGTTCTTCATGACCTTTTTTTTTTTCTTAGATTCCATATATATGTGTTAGCATACAGTATTTGTTTTTCTCTTTCTGACTTACTTCACTCTGTATGACAGACTCTAGGTCCATCCACCTCACTACAAATAACTCAATTTCGTTTCTTTTTATGGCTGAGTAATATTCCATTGTATATATGTGCCACATCTTCTTTATCCATTCGTCTGTTGATGGACACTTAGGTTGCTTACATCTCCTGGCTATTGTAAATAGAGCTGCAACGAACATTTTAGTACATGACTCTTTTTGAATTATGGTTTTCTCAGGGTATATGCCCAGTAGTGGGATGGCTGGGTCCTATGGTAGTTCTATGTTGAGTTTTTTAAGGAACCTCCATACTGTTCTCCATAGTGGCTGTATCAATTTACATTCCCACCAACATTGCAAGAGGGTTCCCTTTTCTCCACACCCTCTCCAACATTTATTGTTTCTAGATTTTTTGATGATGGCCATTCTGACCGATGTGAGATGATATCTCATTGTACTTTTCATTTGCATTTCTCTAATGATTAATGATGTTGAGAATTCTTTCATGTGTTTGTTGGCAATCTGTATATCTTCTCTGGAGAAATGTCTATTTAGGTCTTCTGCCCATTTTTGGATTGGGTTGTTTGTTTTTGTGTTATTGAGCTGCATGAGCTGCTTGTAAATTTTGGAGATTAATCCTTTGTCAGTTGCTTCATTTGCAAAATTTTCTCCCATTCTAAGGGTTGTCTTTTGGTCTTGTTTATGGTTTCCTTCGCTGTGCAAAAGCTTTGAAGTTTCATTAGGTCCCATTTGTTTATTTTTGTTTTTATTTCCATTTCTCTAGGAGGTGGGTCAAAAAGGATCTTGCTGTGATTTATGTCATAGGGTGTTCTGCCTATGTTTTCCTCTAAGAGTTTGATAGTGTCTGGCCTTACATTTAGGTTTTTAATCCATTTTGAGTTTCTTTTTGTGTATGGTGTTAGGGAGTGTGTTCTAATTTCATACTTTTATATGTAGCTGTCCAGTTTTCCCAGCACCACTTATTGAAGAGGCTGTCTTTTCTCCACTGTATATTCTTGCCTCCTTTATCAAAGATAAGGTGACCATATGTGCGTGGGTTTATTTCTGGGCTTTCTATCCTGTTCCATTGATATATATTTCTGTTTTTGTGCCAGTACCATACTGTCTTGATTACTGTAGCTTTGTAGTATAGTCTGAAGTCAGGGAGCCTGATTCCTCCAGCTCCATTTTTCGTTCTCAATATTGCTTTGGCTATTCGGGGTCTTTTGTGTTTCCATACAAATTGTGAAATTTTTTGTTCTAGTTCTGTGAAAGATACCAGTGGTAGTTTGATAGGGATTGCATTGAATCTGTAGATTGCTTTGGGTAGTAGAGTCATTTTCACAATGTTGATTCTTCCAATCAAAGAACATGGTATATCTCTCCATCTATTTGTATAATCTTTAATTTCTTTCATCAGTGTCTTATAATTTTCTGCATACAGGTCTTTTGTCTCCTTCGGTAGGTTTATTCCTAGAGGTTTTATTCTTTTTGTTGCAATGGTAAATGGGAGTGTTTTCTTAATTTCACTTTCAGATTTTTCATCACTAGTGTATAAGAATGCCAGAGATTTCTGTGCATTAATTTTGTATCCTGCTACTTTACCAAATTCATTGATTAGCTCTAGTAGTTTTCTGATAGCATCTTTTGGATTCTCTATGTATAGTATCATGTCATCTGCAAACAGTGACAGCTTTACTTCTTCTTTTCCGATTTGGATTCCTTTTTCTTCTCTGATTGCTGTGGCTAAAACTTCCAAAACTATGTTGAATAAGAGTGGTTACCAACTCCTTTTTAAATGAGTGTGAACCGACTCTAGTGTAAGACCATCTGGTGATGAAACCAGCAGAAGCCCAGATACTCATTTTCTTGCCACATAGATTGACACTCGCCACTAACACAAGAGTGTTAATGAAGATGCATCTGGAGCAAAGACAAAGTAGGAAGTCCAGGGAGTGGGGGAAATGTGGATTATCTGAGACCAGAGTAATATGGATTTGTGTCCTGGTCTTAAGGACCAGGAAGAGTTGAGGGGCAGCTCCAGGCAGTACTTAAAACACTTTCCATTTTAATCTGCTTTCTAGATCACTTTGTGATAGAAGGTTTAGCTCTGACTTCTGCCATGGCTATGTATCTTATGCCTTTCCAGAGGGTAACATTCATACAAACAACGTAGAAAGATGACAAGTACATTTGCAGTTATTCACATAAACCAGAGTAGCTGGTGCATCTGTTATTAGGCTGCTTTCATGTTAAATTTTTTATTATTTTGACATTTCAGTTTGGCATTTTTAAATTTCATCTTTGTCCCTTTTCATCTATTTCAGTGACTCAGATATCCCACATCAGAGCTGTGTTAGACACAAGGGAGAGAAAAAAAAAAGAAACAGACACTGTCCTCAAGGATCTCACAAACTGGGACAGAGAGAAAAGCTCAGCCCAGAGAGGGAAGGAACTAGCCCAGCTAGCCAAGAGACTTCTTTACTCCTTTGTTAATAACATACAAAAGCAGAGCCCTGCCTCAGGAAGATTAGGATTCCATTGATCCTTTAAGGCAGCAGGCAAGGCTCCAAGTTCTGTGATACACTCAGGTGATACTGGCTCTTTGTGTTCTAGGGCTGTGTTCAGATCCTCAGATTAAAAGAGTTCTCTTTACTATCTCCCCTTAGAGAACAGAATTGTCATTTAGAGATCAGCAACTGCAGGGAGGATAGCCATCTGCTATATAGAAAGAACCAGAGGTTTCTGTGAATTGAATTAGGACCTCCCTCCCCCATCAGTACTGCATAGTGATTAAAAAAGAGGGAGTCTGTGGGCTTATAGAGGAAACTGTCTTAAATGGGAGTCTGTGCAGGACTGTCTACTGGCATTTGAACCTAAATAACTTGTCAATGCCTTGATTTATTGTTATCCTTTTTATCTTGACTACTTTGTCGAAATGACATTAGAAGTTCCAAGATTTCCCTCAACTGTTCCATATCTGGGGAAAACTTTTTTAAGAAAGATGAGATTTCAAGGCAGGATATAAAGCCTTACGTAGGTCATTTGGATCTCTTGACTCGTTTATGTCCATTTGTTTTTAGACAGAATTTGCAGAAATAAAATCTATGTATAAAACATACACATGTACTATCACAGTCATTCAGGTATAAGTTAACATCTGCCACGAATGTTGGTCCAAACATGCCATATTGACTGAAAACATATCTCTGTATGAAATTGAATTCAAGGTGTGCAGTTTTAATTTTTCAGTGGTAAGTTAGGTTATGCTCCCTTTCTCTTTCCTGTTAACTGCAATTTCAAACAAATCAGCTAAAGGGTTGAGCTGAGGAGAGAGAGGAATATGAAGAGCAAGAAGGAATCAGGTACTTAAACACTCAAAGTTTTAGCTTTGATGCATTTTTGCTTGAAACACAGAACAAGTGTTATGTTTAGTTTCCCCTGCTCTAAAATAGCACTGTTAATTTTTTCATTTGGTGAATTTTCACACAAGTGCTAATCACACGTTTCTATAAATTATGTTAATTTAACTTATTTCCCTAAATGTTGTTCTGTAGTGTGTAGCACGGATGTTCTCAGATTCTTGGCTATGTAAGCTTGTTGCAGTTGGAAGCGGAACAGAAACATCTGAGAGGCATTATTTGGATTACAGATGCAGGAGCATCTGATCTCACCTTTTGCTCGGGTTCCTAAATCACAAGTGTTCTTTCCCTTTGCATTCAATGTGTGTCCTGCCCCCTCCATCTTTGACATTGCTCCAGGGTTGGTTTTATGGAGAATGCGCTGTCATTGTACAAGTTAAAGGATAGTAAGTTTCGTTAATCATATTTAATAGTTTAGTTTGCAGGAGGGTGACTGCTTCAAATTTAAAAGACAAAGGAGATTGGTATGGACTAAAATGTGCCCTTTCTTGTCCCTGACAAGGAATACTCATATTTATGGAAAAATAACTTTTTTTTTTCTTTACAGAGTATGATTTCATCCATTGTAAATAGCACATATTATGCCAACGTGTCAGCAACCAAGTGCCAGGAGTTTGGGAGATGGTATAAGAAGTACAAGAAGATTAAAGGTAAACTGACTTTTATTTTTGAAGCCTATTTTCAGTTTCTTAGGTCAAGGAGTTGTTGATTCTTGGGAATTTATGCTAATTTAGATACAATTTTTAATAAAATTTTATATACTTTTTTATAAATGTAGGATTCTTTTTTTTAATTGAAGTATAGTTGGTTTACAATATTGTGTTAGTTTCAGGTATATAGCAAAGTGATTCAGTTATACATGTATATATATATGTGTGTATATATATATATATGTGTGTATTTTATTCAGATTCTTTTCCATTTTAGGTTATTATAAGATGTTGAATATAGTTTCCTGTGCTATACAGGAAAGCCTTGTTATTTGTCTATTTTATATATAGTGGTGTTTATCTGTTAATTCCATACTCCTAATTTATCTGCCCCCTTCTCCTTTGGCAACCACAGGTTTGTTTTCTATGTCTGTGATTCTGTTTCTGTTTTGTAAATAAGTTCATTTGCATTATTTTTTCGAGATTCCACATATAAGTGATATCATAAATATTTGTCTTTCTGAAAGTCTGACTTCAGTCAGTATGATGATCTCTAGGTTCATCCATGTTGCTGCAAATGGCAATATTTCATTGTTTTTCTGTGGCTGAGTAATATCTATTCATCCGTTGATGGACACTTAAGTTGCTTCCATGTCTTGACTGTTGTAAGTAGTGCTGCTATGAACATTGGGGTGCAAGATAAGATTCTTAATATTTTCATCAAGAGATCCAGATTGACTCCCTTAAAACTAAGATGGTGTTAGAACTAAAGTAAAATTCTTAGCATAATATATGAAGTGTGTAGTTTTCACAAGAGATGCTTGTGAAGGCTGAGATCTTTAAAAATATTTTGAAGTTGTATACTTCAGAGAGGCATGTCTATTTAAAAAGCTCAATCAATAAATCATTTTCATTAATTTATTAATGAAAAAAGCAGTCATTCTAGGTTAAATCAGCACTTATAGTTTAAGTACCAATTATCAAATTGAAATGACTGTGTGGTATCAGGAAATCTTTGGTCAGAAATGGAGTTTTGATGTTGTATTTATTTGGAGACAATTCCAGAACAGTGGTTAAAGCAAAGGGACTCTGCAGTCAGGAGGACTTGTATTCAAATCTTTGTCTTCTGTTTACTAGCTATGTGAGCCTGAACAAATTATTTAACTTCACCAAGACTCAATCTCCTTATCTGAAAATTGGAAGTAATAAAAGTAAGTCACTGGCTAGCTGTGAGGACTAAATATGTTAATACTGGCACAAAGTAATCTCTTAATAAACAATAGCTATAATATTGTAACAATAATTAATGGTAGTAATTCTACTAGCAGCAATATATTATATATAGAATTATATCTGGTCCTGAATACACCATTCTCATATAATAAATGGCATGCTATTTAGGCCATCCAGCCCTTTAAATATATGTGATATTTTGCCTTTGCAAATTTGTCAATGCTGGAAAAATTCTGCTGTTCTCACCCCACTTCAAATGCTATTCAATTCAAGTGCTACCAACCCCTGAGGGGATTGGGGGATAGCTTGGTAACAGAACAGGTTGATGTTTGAGGGTTCTTCTAGTTCTTATTTTGCCTGATTATGACATCATTCATCATGCTTTATTATAGGTATTCAGAGACTTGCTGATGGTTCACTGCCCCTGTTGAGAGGGTTAAATGACAATTTATGGTAGGCAGGTAAAAGTAAAGGATTAATTTATTTGTTTTTACTACCTGTAGTTTTCCTCTAGGGAGACAGTATGGAACTAATGCCTCTTGGCTGTTGAGTATTTGGGAGTTTGTTTACAAAGTTACCTTTTGAGAAAATGAGCTTTATTTGCATTGGTGGCACATTTCTGATTACAAAGGAATGAGAGCATTTTATGCTAAATATACAATTTATAAGGAAAGTCAAGTTGTTGAACTACCCAGGAGAAATTAAGTTCACTAAAAATTGGATTAAGATCCATTCCTTTTCAATATATTCTAAAATTCTTAGGACCCTCTAGTTTCTGGCTTGGGTACTTGCTTTACAATGTTATTAATATTAACTCCTGTACAGGATAAGATGAATAACTCCTTCTCATTATAAGACATGATTGTGTGGTTCGGAAGTGTTCCTTTTCTGTAAGTGTTGTCTCCAAGTTTTCCCTTTAAAATCAGATTGTTAAAGTGCTTGAACAATATCCTCTTTGCCTAAAAATCAAAAGAATCACGCAGCTTCAAGGTCATTTGTTAGATCCAATTTACTTGCTATTATAAGAGAAAGGAAGGGAGTGTTCTCTTTTAATAGTCTGGAGTATAATTCCAGATTCAAAAAGACTGGAAACTCTTCACTCTAGTGTTTTCAGAATCGCCACTACAGAATCTGTGTGTGTGTGTGTGTGTGTGTGTGTGTGTGTGTGTGTGTGTGGTCTGTGTGTGTATATATCTGTTCACACACACATTAACACTTATGTCTTCTACTTTTCTCCTTTCTTTCTTAGCAAGTCAATTCTTCAAGCTCTATTTTTTTCTTCAAGATAGTAAATGCACAGTTAAATCTTTAAGTGTCATAAAAGCAGACTGAGACCTTGATTTCAATCAGGAGGTCAAGGATCCACACCTGAAGAGGCGGCCAGATGCTGTGTACACATGCTATTCAAAGAGATGGAGCTAGTCATTGCTGTTAGAAAGTGTGTGTGTGCATGTGTGTGTGTCACTAGGAGGAGAAAAGGGAAGGTTAAGGTATGTGTGAAGTAAACACAAGCTGCCATAAAACAGTTCAAGTGGTGTTGATTCATCAACCAAGGGAGTGGGAGGAAAAACAAAGAATTCATGACAGGTATAATGGTGTAGAGAAAATAAACACCCCAGAGAAGTGCATTTTATTAACTTTCCACCTTCAGAGAAAAGGAAGTGTTGGACCTATTCAGGAACATTTCAGTCCATACAAGCTTTATGAGGTGAATAGATGTCACTGTGGGAGTTCCTATCTAGTAGAATCCATTTCTCATGAGAAAGCAATGATTTTGTTTGTAAAATTTCTATTTGTGTCTATCCATTTTCAAAAAAAGTGGTGAATTTCAAATCTGGAAATAAAGTAGCAAAACCAGAATTCTACCTTAGGGCTCTTCCTGAGAGCGCAGAAGTCAGAGTTCTCTGTCTTTCCTTGTCTCCCCTCCCCCACCTTGTTTCCATTCCATAGTTACCAGTTTACATGAATCATTGCTGATGTTCAGTATAGAAGAAAATCTCAAGCTAGCTTACTGATGTCTCAAACTAAATGCAGGCTACATTGTTAAATATGTTTCCTATTATCTGCTAATGTCTGTTTTAATAAAACAGTGGGAACTAAATGGTTGCTTCTTAATCAAAACCATGATTTCCCAAACATAAGCTATGTGATTCTGTTACAAATTGCCACATATAGATCTCCTAGGTCAAATTTTTTTTCTCTTCTCACAGAAATAAACAGTAAAATAATTATATACTCTGAAAGATCAAAGTAAACATGACTAAAACCTGGCAAAAATAAAAGTCTACTGAAAGGTTTTAGGAAAAAAAGATCAGATTGCAAATTCTATAGTTAATGCTTAAATAAATATGAGAAAAATGAATAATCAATAATTTGATATCATTAAAAACAGATGTAAAGACTATATACAAATGGAATTGTCTAAATTTTGAAGTAAACATTTTAATGTGCATTTTTTGAATTTGTTGTTATTATAGCTAAACTATTTACACTTATTCTTTAAAAAGTCCTAAGTTGGTTTGGCTTCGCATGTTAACATTATTTTCCCCAGTGATCACAGCAAAGCACATTCTGTTTACCTTTTTCCTTTAATTTCAAAGGCAATCATAGTTGACACAGACATATTTGAGTTAACATTAGTGTTAATTCAGGATAGATGGGGAGACAGTTTGTGTACTCTGGTTTTAAAGTTCAGAACCATGAACCTGCTTCCCAGGAGTTTTTGATACTGAAGAAAATGAAGTGGTTGAATGTGGTAGTTGGTTGGTTCAGATGGCATTTTTTTAATTGCTGTTCATCTCATACTGTAATTGCTTCTGGCCTAGATTTTACAATGTAGCGCTCATAAGCTCCCAGGATTCAGAAAAATACATACATTTTGTGGAAAAACAAAACAAAACAAAACGACCAATATTAACGGTTATTTAATGTGTAGGAGTCTTAGTGTTGGACCCAAGGATAATCCACCGGGACCTAGAAACATTCATGCTATTAATTATTTTCAAGAATTTTGAGAGTTATGTGGGATTTACCTATCAATTTTTCTTTCATAGGTTCTACTCATTTTATTAAAACAATATTTTTAACCTCACTCTTCTTTTGGATTAAGTCTATTTAGACATACACTTGCCCCATCAGTTTTATGTGCAGTACTATTATTAATCATACTATTATGGCAATCTAATTCTGCAAGGGATCTTATAAGAATAAGAAAGTACCTTAACAAAGAAGCACTCATATGTTTTAAATGTTTCCTAATTAAAAATTAATAATTTAAAGGAAAATAATTTTATATTTAAAGTGTTTTTCATCTGGCACCAAAAGCAAAATGAACTGCCGTCTTTGGTCAGGTCAGTTTCAAGTATTTAATATGTCACAAGAATTAAGGGGTCATTGAAAGTTCACACAATTCAAGTGGATATCTCAAAATTATTTGTGTCATAAAATAATACCACTAGAATGAATGGACCTAACCAAACCCTGTACTGTGGCCAGAAAGCAAAATTATCCCCATCACTTTCCTTTTCTCAGTCATTGCTCAAGAAGCCCCTGATTGCTAGTTGTCTTAATTTTGTTTGTTTATTTGAGCTTATTTTGCAAAATATTAAAAAGCTGGGAGAAATGAGGATTTTAAAAACCAGTGTTACTTCCTCAAGCCTGGTTTATCCTAGTAATCAGTATTTTATCTGACCCTGTCTGATCTAGTCTTGCAAGATCAAACGTCCAGGCCAGCAAGCAGACAGTAAACAAAGCCTGTGAAGGGTTTCAGTAAACACAAAGATTAGATGTTGAATGAAAATTAAACTCCTTGAACTAGTTCTCTGTACTAAAGTGGTTAAGTGGGTTGTGATTAAAAGAAATAAGTAATTATGATCATTATAGCTGAAATGATACAATGTTACCACATTTAAAGCACCTCTTGTACCCAAAAATGATTGTGTCATTTACAAAGTGGTGCCTCGAAGTTGGATAGAGAAATCAGTGTCCCCTGACCTGGTTCCATAAGGCAGCCCTTGCTTAGCCATGGTGGTCAGGACAATGCCTTTAATCAACTGCTGGTACTTCTGCCTCTGCTGTTGTTTAGCTCTGATGAGGTAAAAGTAACTTAACTTCTTTTGTTTTTTAACATCTTTATTGGACTATAATTGCTTTACAATGGTGTGTTAGTTTCTGCTTTATAACAAAGTGAATCAGCTATACATATGTATATCCCCATATCTCCTCCCTCTTGCGTCTCCCTCCTACCAGTAACTTAACTTTTGTCTACCTAATTCTTCTGGGTCGTGAAAGAAATTTGCTTTCAGTTTTGGATCTAAATTAAGGTGCTTGGCAAGGAAGTTTGTCTGCCCTCTGCCTCTATTGCACCTTGTGTAAAATAATGACAACATCAAATCCTTGAATTTTATATATGTATTAGATTAATTGAAACAGAAACATCACTTCTGCAAACAATCACTTTCCTTCTTACTGGTTTTCCAAAAATTGAAAGAGCCTTGTGCATTTACACTGGTAAACACTGATGTGCCTTCATTGATCACCTTACCCTTCCTAACCTTCCATTTAGGAGCTTATTGGTAGTGTCACCAAGTGGAAGAATGGTACGTGGGAAATGCCTTGGACCCTAAGCTCAGATGTGGACTCATTTCTTGCTTGAATCTTAAGAAGCTTATTCTAGCTGTACTGGTAGCTGCTTCTTTAGCCTGAATGTGTTTATTCATAAATGTTTAAAGAAGTAAAAACAATCATTTGTCAACAGTGTGGTTTGTAGATGGAAAGAAACAAACTTGCTATCTTCTCATATTTATAAGCCATTTAAAAAAGAATGGAGGGCTTCCCTGGTGGCGCAGTGGTTAAGAGTCTACCTGCCGATGCAGGGGACACGGGTTCGTGCCCCGGTTTGGGAAGATCCCACATGCCGCGGAGCGGCTGGGCCCGTGAGCCATGGCCGCTGAGCCTGTGCGTCCGGAGCCTGTGCTCCCCAGCGGGAGAGGCCACAACAGTGAGAGGCCCGCGTACCCAAAAAAAAAAAAAAAAAAAAAAAAAGAATGGAAAGGGAAAAAGGATCTGCTTTTCTAACCCCTTCCTTTCTGCATCCATCCATCCATCCATCATCTATACTTACTATTTGAAAGAATTATAAGACACAATTCCTGGTTTCAAAAAGCCTACATTCTCTATGAGATAATTAACAATATAACATATTTTACTGTCATTCAAAAAGAAATTTGAGCATCTACTATATATACCTGGCAGGATTTTAAGTGGGGATCATTACCTAGTCCTTCCTTGCAGGAAAGTTACAGTCACAATTAGATAATTAATTTTAATAAAATGTTTACTGAGTATCTCTACTACAGCCCATATTCAGTGCTAGAAGCAGTGAGAGACATTCAGAAACACTTAAGATATGGTTCCTACCTCTAGTTGTGTCGCCCTTAACCTAGCAGGGGGTGGCCGTATAAGTATATCTGGCAAATATATAACAGTGGTATAAACTAGTATAGTGGTAACACAGAGAAAGGTCCATAAATTATACCTGCTGGGTGTCAGGGGATAATTCGAGAAGATGTAGCACATGAGTTATACCTTAAGTACAGATAGAGTTTTGCAGAGAGGACAAGGAGAAGGAAGAACATTTCAGGCAAATGCAAGTTCATGAGTATAGATGCAGGGGTGCAGAAGAGCATGATATATTTTGGAAATTATGGGTGGTTGTCCAGTACGTCTAGAATGGCAGTGCATTTATCATGATGCTGTAGTATAACATGCCCAGAATGGCTAAGATTTTTGATTGGTGAAAAGGAAAAGATAACAGCATGGCAGGGTGTGGGACTGATGGTGGCACCAAACATTGGTGAAAGAGCAGAAATGTTTGGGACCTGGCTGTGGGGAGTGTTCGTGTTATAGTGATGAAAAATAAAGTTGGGAAGGTAGTAAACACATCTTAGGGAACTCTGAAAGCCCAGTTGAGATAGATTGAGAATCATTGAAGGTTTTTCAGCAATGAAGCAATAATGAAAATGGTGGTTTAAAAAAAAAAAAACCAAACACATCCTCTAGAAGCCATCTAAAACCATGTATGGATATGAATATGTTTATGGCAGGAGGGGAGGCAAATGGGAGGGAGAAGGGTGGTGTGCACATGCTGGAGGATGCAGGCAAAATAGAATCTATTGCAGTAAGATGGTGAGGGAGGTAGAGCTTTGGCTCTGGTGGCAGGAATGAGAAAGAGAGAAGTGACCAATGCAATATGTGTGTGGGAAGAGAAAGGGAAATCAAAGTCCAAGGTTTTGAGCTTAAGTGACTCTTGATGGTTTTGACAGAAATGGGATGATATAAACTGAGAGGAAGTTGCTGATATGCTTCAGTGAGAGTTGGTGAACTAGGTAGAAATATCCACTGGGCTGTTCAAGGTATGGAGCCACCTGACCAAAAGACGGGCCTAGAGAATAGATTCTGGAGCTAATTTTTTAGATGTAATAGTTAAAATGATACCAAAAGAGGATTCTCTGAAGGGGAGGGTGAGGACAGGAGGGGTTGGAAAGTTTGAGAGGTAAAAGGGCCATGGGTTAAGAAGACATGATTAGGAAGAAAGTGAGACTTCATGGAAGCCAAGGGAAGATGGGTTACCAGTGGAAAAATGTTATCAAGGGTGACAGGAGGAGGAGAAGGAGAAGAGGTGATTGGAGGCTCTTAACTTTGGCAAAAATGGGACCATAATGACATTGAAGGGAGCTATTTCCCTGTCGTGTGAGAACAAAGAGAAACTATATGCATCTGAGATGGGAGGTGGCAAGGAAATGAGGATAGCAGATACTGCATGAATGAGGAAAGGATATAAGAGCAGCTAACTGCAGCATTAGGGTTAAGTGTACCCATACTTCCACCCCACCCCAATACTCAGGAGAAAGACGATGGAGCCACAGGAGGCCAAGGGCTCTGAAGGGGAAGAGGGGTGGTAAGCAACAGTTCACAAACTAGGAAGGGATGGGGCACAGAGGATGCTTTTGTCTTTGAAAGAAAGAGAAATAGCTTTGCTTCAGAACCTGGAGGAAAGGAAGGAAGATGGATAAGGAGACAAGTTTTTGGAGACGGAGTGAGTGGTAGAGAATGAGGCAGCTCATGCCATGTGGTAGGGTTGGGGGTGGGCTGTTGTGATTATCTAGCAGTGAAGGAGAGAATGGTTGGTATGAGGGCTTGGTGGCGAGCCCTGAAACAGGTTCTGGACCAACTATGTTTGGGAAACAATGAGAGAGAAGCAGGGAGTTGAACTGAGATGACATAGTTAAGGGTTGTGGTCCAGGTCTCTTTAGTTCTTAGCGTTTTCTTATAGTGAGCTTTAGATTTCTCGTAGTTTCAGATTTCCTTTTGTCTTGCTGAGAAACAAAATTAAAAACTCAAAAACAAAGATCTGGTGGTGCTTGATGAAGAATCTACAGAGTTGTGAAATGAGAGCTTTTGTGTGTAGACAAGGAAATATCCAACTTATTTAAAATCTGGTATGATTGTGGTGACATCCTCTTATTTTGGGGAAACCCATAGGTTAAGATCAGAGAATTCTCTTGGTCTCTTGATTGACTAAATAAAAATTATTACTTGTGTTTCCTCAGCTGATTTACAGAGTTAAAAGCTGAAAAGCACTTATGTTTGCAAGGTGCTTGAAGCTCTTAAATATAAGTGCTATGTAAGATGCTAGGACTACCATGACAATTGTCTATGGTAGATAGTTGTTTAACGTGCTCGTTGTCTGACTGGTGATATGATTCTTACCCTATGCAAGAATTTGAGATTATCTGACCTTGGACTTCTGAACTCTCAAGGGGATGGACATAAATCTAGAATCATCTGGGGTACAAGCCAGGCTATGAGTTCTAACATTTGGCCTTTCAAGCGTCACCTTCAAAGTTCCATGTTCTGTAGTAATTTTGATTCTTGAATAATCTCCCTACTAGACCAAAAATCCCTTGAAAGAACATCTGGGGGACTCATCCATTTTGTGCCATCCTCCAAGCCCTGTGAACATAGGACTTTGTATATTGTCAATGCTTAGTAAATATTAATAGAATTGAATTTAATATAGATGAATTTATTTGAACATATGCACTAGAACAGTTTTATTTTTGGACATATTATATTGTTACTAAATCTTATTTGCTATCGAACGTCTCAATTGAGAGAAGAAAGAAAACCTTTGTCTTATTCCTGATCTTAGTGGAAATGGTTTCAGTTTTTCACCATTGAGAACGATGTTGGCTGTGGGTTTGTCATATATGGCCTTTATTATGTTGAGGTAAGTTTCCTCTATGCCTACTTTCTGGTGGAGCCCTCATCTCCCAAAGGTTAGAAGAGACTTATGTTAGGAGTGATAAGGACTTGCAGTAGGAAGTCAGTGGGTAAAAAGGAGTATTCTGTGGGGACTTGTGTCAGGTTTGGAGGTTGGGGCAGAAGTGAAAGATGTCATAAATATATCAAGTCTGATGAAAGTTGTAACATGTTATAATCACATATACATGTTCATAATAAACTCAGAAGGTCTGGAAAAAAATATATTAAAAAAAAGAGAAAACCTTTGCTTGTTTAATTCATATTACAAATGTCCTTAGCAAATTAGTTATCGGTTAAAATCATTCTTTTTTTCTGTTAATTAGTTATTGAGCTAAAGATTTAGCAATTGTTAATCAATTCCACTGAAAGAGACAGTAACACCTTTGTTAAGTAAAAATTCGGGACCATTTATGTAGCCTAAGAAAAACATCCCTTTGAGGTGTTTCCAGCTAGTGTATTGAGTATTTTACTTAAAATAATGGCCCCAAACATTTAAGTCCTGTGAAATCAGAGAGAATGGCCAATGGAAAGTAATGAATTATGGGTTGATTATTTCTTTGATTCACTTTTCCTTATTAGGTTGAATTAAAGAATTAATCCACATAGAATGCTCCTGAATGATAATGTTAAGTTTCTGAAATGTCATTTTTTTCCTATCATGTGTGAATTCACCTCTGAAATTATAGTTTTAAATTAAAGCAAAGAGTAAAAATCAAGATATTATTAGATAAGTAGCTTTAACCTATACAGAAAGCTATAGAAATATTTGAAATGATCAGTGTTATCAAAGTATTATGAAGCATTGTTTTTTGGGGTTTTTTTTGCGGTACGCGGGACTCTCACTGCTGTGGCCTCCCCCGTTGCGGAGCACAGGCTCCGGACGGGCAGGCTCAGCGGCCATGGCTCACGGGGCCCAGCTGCTCCACGGCACGTGGGATCTTCCCGGACCGGGGCACAAACCCGTGTCCCGTGCATCAGCAGGCGGGCTCTCAACCACTGCGCCACCAGGGAAGCCCATGAAGCATTGTTTGAAACCAAAAGGGACGATAGCATTCAGACACAGTAAAGGTGGACAATGCTTACTTTTTCCATGGAACATAATCGGTCCTATGAACTTTTATTGTCAAAAAACAAAGGTGTTCAGCTACAAGTTGCTCTATGGTAGATAATATATGTTTTTGTGGATCTTAATATGATGGGAAAAGGAAGTTGACAATAAGGGGAAAATATACCTAAGAAAACCAGTCATATGGTATTATCACAATGCCGGCTGGTACACTTCGCTTTTGGGGCTGGAAGCATTTTCCTTCCAAGTCTTGTTTTATTAGGAGTTAACAAGTTGGCTCTGAATATCTTGCTCTAGGCAGAGACTTTGCAAGCAAGTTCTCAACCCGGAGACAGATTCTCTTTAACAAATTTAGAGGAAAAAAACCTTTAGGTTTCATAGTCCTAAAAGACTTATTTTTTTTCTTTTGCCCTTCAGCCCTTTCAGACTCCTAATATTTTCTTTAATTATATATAGTGAACTCTTCTGGTTATAGTTTTGTTTTTAATTTCCAATAGTGTGGGATTTGTATCTGGTATATATGGAATATTGGCTTTAGCTCTTGAGATCATGTCTGTCTATGTTTGTGTTAACAGAAAAGCAGTTTTTATATAACAAATTGACTTTGTACCTACAGTTATTGACTAGGAGAGAATAAGTCAGAAGTATTTTCAGTGATTGGGCATGGTCATTGTTGGCAGACAGGATGCTGTTCTGGTTTGTCAGGAAAATTAGTGTTATGTTTACATTCTAAAAAGAGTTTTAACTCAGTGAAAGACTTTGGGTGGACAGTAGGGCTTTTTAATGTTAATGTGTAGCCTGGTTCAGAGAGAGGAGTCTAAATAAATATCAGGTTGAATCATATGTAAATGCCATTTTTGTAGGTCAAAATTGTATGTCGCCAAGTTCATATAGTAGTTCAATCATATATGAATTTATTGTGATTGCCTGAGATTCTCAGGTTATTACCATGTTACATGAGTGTGCCTACCCCATTTTATTTTTTGTTGGTTACTTGTTTCAGACAAACACTTCATATTTACAGAGTTTATAAAGAGTACTTGCAAAAGCTCTCAGTTGCGTGATTCATGTGTTTCATCAGTCAGGTGGGACTCCGTGCTGATGACACCCATTTGGGGACAAAGCCTTTTGGCTGCAAGAAAAATAAAAGAATGGAAGGATTCATGAAAATAAATATAGTGAGTGTGAAACTGTATTACAGATGACTAGAATGAGCTGCTAAATAAACAACAAAATAGGGATTAAAAGGAGCTATGTTTTATCATCAAATAGAAATGCATTTTATATCATAGGCAGTTGTTACAGGCCCATCTATACTCAGTTAAATTGTCTGAAGCAAATCTATAGATGGAGTTCTTTCATGCCAGTATTATTCAGTACTATATCTGTAGGGGCTGTCATCATTCTGGTACATAGTAGTTGATTAATAAATGTCTATCGTATGAATTAAAACAATAAACAAGCAAACGCGAATAATCCTATTTTAGTGATTAGCTCATTCAGTTGGGAACAATCCGTAATTTCCTCACTGTTTAGAACTGACCGGTTTCTGTAGTCTGTCACATCAGGAAGGTTTACAGGGCATAGAGTGGAGGCTTCAGGATGAGCCCTCACCATTCAGATAACTCACCCACTCATCATGTCACCTATGCATCTTCATGCCGCATGTGCACATGCATACACATACAAACACACATACAAACAGACACACATACAAACAGAAAGCAGGGCTTGTCTGTCGGAAAGTTGATGAGTCCTGACTTGAACCCTAAAATTAATAACAACCACATGTCCCAAGTTGGGCAGGTTAGCGTAAGCAGTGGAACAAAGACTTTAAAGGTCCTAAAGACATCGGTTTGATTTCTGCTACTTGCTTTAATAGGTTAGTGACATTGTTTTTTTCTGAGCTTCAACCTCTTCTTCAATAATGTGGGCATAATAATATCTATGTCATACAATTGTTATGTGAGAATTAAATGACAGTGATGTGTAAAGGGTTTAGCTCAGTGCCTTAGCTACTATATAAGTGGTAGAAGGCTTGATGTTACCTGCAATCACTTATAATAAAAACATTTTTCTCTAAAGGAAATACAACAAAAGTACTCGTGAAACATTTAGGCCCCGAGAACTTCACTTTGAGTTATGCAGAAAAAGAGGAAAAAAAACCCATTAGTTTTCACTGGTCTTGTGATTTATTATGCTTATGAGGCTAGAGCCAGTAGTCCTAATCATTTTAATTTTTCCTAACTATTTGTCTACATTTGGACTGCTATTTGTCCCTGAACAAGTTACCTGACTTCTCTGGTATTAGACAGGATCATTATCCTTAAAATTGGGGCCCAATGTTGGGGTTTAGTGTCACGGGAGCAGGGAACTTGGGGTGGAGGTTTGGAAGTCCAAGGCAATGATATGCTCAAGAATATCTTTTCCCTATGCTCAAGATTTGGGTGCCCATTCAGAATTGTCGATTTGATTGGCAGCTTCCCCACCAAGAGTGCCAAATGGCCAGCCTGTGTCTTACCTTGTAGAATCACGTCCAGAGTACTTTTTGAGGCTGAAGGAGTCACAGAGAAACTCACTATCCTTTTTTATTTGGCTTATATTCTTCTATCCAGGGTTTCCAGGATTTGTTCTGGGGAATACTGCAGTGTTAGCTTATTAAGGAATCCATTAGCACTCATTCTTGCTAATCTGTTTACATTTGTGTAAGCATCTTAATGGTTTAAGGAAAAATCCATAGGCCAGAAATTCCAGAAATTTCTCAGTGCAAAGCCTTTTACCCAATTCATTTCTTTCCACTCATTATAACTATGGACAAAACCCCAGGGCTTATTTCTCAAAGGCAATTGTGTTAAGGTTTGCATTGAAACACTAGGTTCATAGTTCTGGAAAAAATTATCAGTCTTTTAAGCAGTATTGATGGATAACCTTGCAAGAGCAATACTACAACTGCTGGTATTGCCACTGTAATCCACTATTATTTCTGTTGCATTGGGGAGTTTCACAAAGAGAGATATCTTGGGAAAGTCTTGAATTTTTGCCGAAGAGTCAAAAAACAGAAGCAATTATTCTGAGAAAGGGAATTGTTTTGAAAATCCGAGCAGCAGTACTCTTTAAGATGCTATCAAGATGCTGGAAGGTTGCTTTAAAACCAGTTTACAGGTAATCTTTCTCATTTTACAGGTAATCCCAAGATCACCCAGCTAGTTAGAACTCAGGTTTAAAAATCCCAGTTTGCTCTTCTTTCTACCTATCCTATGCTGTCTTGCTTTGATTGACAGACATCTCTACATATCAGATGCTTTACCTTTTGCTCATAAATCCTCTTCAGAAAGTATACTTCGGGGCATAAAGTCATTGGAGTATATTTGGAGTATTGAAATTTTACTGGGTTTACTTTATATAGCATGTATAGCAAATATAGATGTAATAAAAATAATGAAATCTAACAGAGAAACACTAAACTGAAGAAGAAAAACTAGTGTGTGTGTGTGTATGTGTGTATTTCTTTTAGTTAGGACCTTTTTGATACCTACTCATTCCCTGGAAAATAAAAGCAATCCATTAAACATTTGCTTTTTTAAAATACTGTTGTAATAAACTATAATGGAAAAGAATCAAAAAAAATATAGATATATACATATATATGTATAACTGAATCACTTTGCTATACACATGAAACCAACACAATATTGTAAATCAACTATGCTTCAATTAAAAAAACTGTGGGACAATCTCCTTCTTTCTTTTGGTTAATGTAAATGTAACACGTATACCTTTGAAGCATGTTTTATTCCTTAAGTTTTCTTTCCATTTTTTATTGATAATAAATTTTGAAACTTAAAGCCATATTTATGTAGCATTCCTGTAAATTTAATTTCAAGAGCTGTGAGATTGTCATTTTATTTCCCATCTATTCTGCTGTCTCCTAATTTGAAGGTCAGGATATGAACTATTAAGCCTCATTTGGAGAAGCTGAATCCAACATATTCCTGCATATGCCATGAAGCATGTGATTCTAAATTGACAACGAATTCTTCTAAACTGTAGGGATTTGTTTTAAAAAGTAACATGATGTAACATGGCATAGTTACTTAAACCAAAGGAAAGGTTGCAATTCTTCAGATGACCTTTGGGAAACAGCAGACCTTGGTCAGAATGTCCTAATCAGGAAATTTTGAAATGTCAAGCCTAATCTGTTAATCATAATTATATAGATATTTTGTGAAATTTACAGTAGCCCTTTAATAAAGATCTTTCACATAGACACTGATCATCTAAAATTTACAATTCTAAGATAATAATATTTTCCCTATGGCAAAACTGAGATCCAGAGAATCTCCAATTTGCTCAAAGAGACCCCACGGCTAGTAAGAGTTAGAATGTAGATTTGAATGCAGTTTTCTAGTATCAGGTCCAGTCAATGCTTCTTCAGTATAACAAAAACTAAACTAATCATCAACAAGAACTAAAAATATATCATAGAGAAGAAAATTTAAAATGTTTAGATACATTTATAGGATAGTGAACATTCAGTCAGATTGAATCCTTAATGTCATTAGGGTTTAGAGAAAAAAATGGAATATGACAGTTATAAATGTCTGGTATATTCTCAAAAGACAACAACAACATAAAAGCAAAGACAGTATAGAACAGCGATTCTCAAACTTTAGCATACATAAAAATCACCTGGCAGCTGCATTTTGTATAATCTCAAAAGACAATAAGTAAAAGCAAAAATGATATAGACATTGATTCTCAAACTTTAGTGTACATAAGAATCATTGGAAATTTGGTATACATAAGAACTCTAAGAGATCCTGAGTTTGTATTTCTAAGAGTCTTCCAGGTAATATGGATGTTGATGGTTCAAGGGACTATATTTTGAATATCTCTGACCTAGCGCAAAACTGAAATGTACAATTTATGTCCATCCATCTATGCCAGTACACACACAGACACAGACACAGACACAGACACAGACACACACAGGCAAGGTGAATGTAATAGTAATGGTAAACTGCATAGTGCCAGATACTGTGCTAATATATATTCTCATTTAATCACACAGTAATCCTTCATGGTAGGCATAAGTTTTAACCCACATTAAATATACAAGGAAACTAAGGCACAGGGAAGTTAAGTAACCTACCTGAGGTCACACATCTACCAAATGGTAGAGCTGAGATTTAAACCCTGGCAGTCTGGCTTAGAAATCTCTGCTTTTAACTATTATAACATGCATCTTTCCCAACAGCTGAAAACATTTTTACCCAAAATTGCCATAAAGAAATTATAATAAAAAATTAAGTGCCAGAGAGGAATATAAGACAAGATTTATATATAGACATATATTTTCTTGAGTATTTAGAATGTTCTTGCAACCACCTAAGACACATATGTGTATATCAGGGATTTGTGATGATTAAAATAAGTACTTGACCTCAAAATGTACTTAAAATTGCATGAAATAAAATGAGATTTTTAAACCAAATATCTTTTCATTGTAATGTGGATAAATCCCTGGGGAGGAGTGTCCCTTTCTTGTCTATGAGCAACCTGTCGTAGCCAGCGGTCTTGGACATTGAATAGCTAATGTTCATAGGGTGCTCTTGGTTAGAACATCAACTCTCTGAGCTTGGGAAGGCTTCAGGAGCCCATGGGATTCTAATACAGGGCTACAAAGGCCTCTCCTACTTTGGAGTTATATAGAACTCCAGAAGCTCAGAGGGTGGTTACATAATTGTTTCCTAGTCTTTGCAATTTTCACTCAATCCCAGAAAGCTCAAAGGAATTGGCAAGGTCCTACTGGAACTGTGAGTTTCTCAGAAACCTGAGCACACTCCAGATCCTAATTATGCACCGGCAAGGCCCCAGGACTGGGACCCTCCTCCGGAGGTGAAAATAGCTACAGAAAGCTGCTCAGCTACCCAATGTAGAGATATTTCAGCCCCACTTGCCTCAACAGCCTCTAGCCACACTCTGTTTGGGGACTTGTACTTGAAGCTGGGGTAATCATTCCTTCCCAGGCACTTCCCACCTCACAGATTGCCCTTTAGGACTTTGCCAACCGTAGAATCAAATTCACTGTGAATTAAATTGCAGCTCTGATGTAAAGTCCTGGAAGCAGTTGTGTTTTTAATGTCTCTTTAATAAGTAAGCATTTTGGCTTTATTGAGAATATTTTCTGTTGTGAATGTGAGCATTGCGCTCGTCATGAGCGGCAGTGCTACCTTTTATCCTTCAGGTTTTTAAGGATTTCTGATCCATGGCTGAGTATTGCAGAGATAAGATGGGCCCTCAGAGCCAGGGAGTTACCTTTGGTCTTGGTTTAGTTTAAAGTAGACCTAACATGATGTTTTCTATCAGAATGAAAAAGCAAAACACAAAATCAGGCACTGCTGTTAGGTCTACATTTCAGTCATTGTGGTTACTTTCAACAAATTTAACAAGAAAGAAAGAAAAAGGGAGGAAGAGAGGGAAGGAGGGAGGGAGGGAAGGAAGGAAGGAAGGAAGGAAGGAAGGAAGGAAGGAAGGCCAGAAAGAAAAGGGAAAAGAAATACTGAAGGCCCAGGCTCAGCTTTCAGACTGAGTCTGGTACATTGTTGATGCTCCTCTGACTTTTTTTTAAGCATTTGTATTTCATCTGCTGTGACATAAGAGGTTAAAATATTATTCTGATATTATCTGTGTAAGAGTGGCAGCAGAAAAAAGAGAAAAAAGTTTTTCAGATTTGGCAAAATCTGTGCAAACCGTTCCTGAAACCATGAACCTTGGTGAGAAGAGATGTAACCTGTTGGTGAGCATTTGATTTTTAGGCATTCTTAAAGTTGGAATGATTGGTTTGTTTGTTTGTTTTTCCTTTATTCTTGGAAATAAAGAACTTGGCTTTTATTGATAGAGCTGTCAGGGACTGGAGAACATTGACAAAGATTCTTCGCTTGACCAAACTTTAGACAGGCTCCTGAACCTTCTCCTGGGCCCATCTGTGCACTTCCTTGTAAAATCCAGTTTTACAAGAACCCTGCTAAGTCAGTTTAACCAGAAACCCCCAGCCTTGTATCTGATCACCCTGGATATCTCATTCTCATCAGGTTCCTCATCCTCCACCACCCCCAGGTGATGTCTGATCACCCTAGCCTGTCTTTAGCAAAGAATCCTGTTAGGTTGGTTTAGCCAGAATCCCATTTACTCCTGATGTTTCCTTTTAGTAATTTTCCATCCCCTGACCTCCACCCTGCTCCTTGGCTATAAATTCCCACTTGCCCATGCTGTATTTGGAGTTGGGCCCAATCTCTCTCCCCACTGTAAAATCCCGTTGCTGTGGTCCCTATACCTATTGCGATGGTCCTGGATAAGGTCTGCCTTAACATCTTTAACAAGTGTTGTTGAATATTTTTTTCTTTAACAACATAGTCTTTAGTCTCGTAGACAAAATTTTGACACTGGTAGCCCATGGATGGGCAGGATCTAGCTTTCAGAAATGTTTTCAGAAATGTTTTGTTTGGCTTTTATTGTGTTTTGAAAATAGAATTATTTGCCAACACCTAAATTTAGGAGCTATCATGTAAAAATCCAGGTTTTTCATTTTTTTGAAAAAACATCTAAAGAAGATGTGGCACATATATACAATGGAATATTACTCAGCCATAAAAAGAAACGAAATTGAGCTATTTGTAATGAGGTGGATAGACCTAGAGTCTGTCATACAGAGTGAAGTAAGTCAGAAAGAGAAAGACAAATACCGTATGCTAACACATATATACGGAATTTAAGAAAAAAAAATGTCATGAAGAACCTAGGGGTAAGACAGGAATAAAGACACAGACCTACTAGAGAATGGACTTGAGGATATGGAGAGTGGGAAGGGTAAGCTGTGACAAAGTGAGAGAGTGGCATGGACATATATACACTACCAAACGTAAGGTAGATAGCTAGTGGGAAGCAGCCGCATAGCACAGGGAGATCAGCTCGGTGCTTTGTGACCGCCTGGAGTGGTGGGATAGGGAGGGTGGGAGGGAGAGAGATGCAAGAGGGAAGAGATATGGGAACATATGTATATGTATAACCGATTCACTTTGTTATGAAGCAGAAACTAACACACCATTGTGAAGCAATTATACTCCAATAAAGATGTAAAAAAAAAAAAGAAATGACAATATGAGAAAGACAACTGGCTGAATCAAGTTAGTGGCTGCTTTGTTTGGAGTGGGCAGATTTTCTCTCTCCTCCTAGTATCTCTGCGGTGGGCTTCTCTGGCTGTTGTGCTCTACCTGCATGTGTAGACATTTGTTTGCAATGCCTTCATTATAGCTTACTAATCAGTTAGTACTTCATGGTGTTACCACATGTCTCTAAGGATGCTTCCGTAGTTACTGTTCTTAACTATATGAGACTATAATGCTCTGGGAACTCATAAGGAAAAGGAGAATTATTATGTATAATCTTAAAGGACTATGGACTGACGTTATTCTGATTCTTACTGCACCAATTTCATAGAGGTTTCATGGAGCTCTGACATTTGTTTTTTTATTAATGATGGGATTTAGATGTATCTTAAGAAAGTAACTCAAATGTAATTAAGTCATTGAAAGATGAAAATACTGACATTTTGGAAAATTGGCTTTTGATCAAAGAATGTATGCATTAAGAGGGTGTTTCTATGCTTTTTAAGTAGAAAAAGAAATGGATAAACCGTCTGCTTCCTAAGTACCCAAAAACATAATTTTTGCTACTTGAATTTGCCTTTATTTTGGCTGAATTAAAAAGCAAACAAACAAAAGCGAATCAAATGTCTACCTGAGGGCAAATATTTCTGCCTATAAAGTATGACTTTACTCTGGAAGCAGTCCGTGGTCTCTTTATTTCTTTCAATAAGGAACTTACAATAGTAACTTCTGTTCTATGAAAACTGTGTTCGATTACCTTGTTTGAAGGCTCTTAACCATTTGCTTGGTTTGGTTTTCCAGATCGTATACCTTAAGGTTTAATTAATACAATGACTGAAAAATGTTTGCCTTTAGAGAATAAGATTAAAATGATTTGTTCACCTTGAACCTTATGAAGGAAAGTTGAATACAAACTATATGAATTACATTGAAAGGATTAGGTTGGAAATTGAACTCTTAAAGAAGTTTGAGGTAAACTTTTGACTTATTTAGGGGTTCATAGGAAAGTTAAGCAATCACTCAGTTTTTTTAAAAAGCAGGAAGAAATACTGTGTATGTCTGAATATAAGGTGCTCCCAAGATGTGGATGTTTATGTATTTTCCCAATGAGAAGTTTTAAATATATAAAACCTTTAGAAATATAGATAAAATGATCAGATATCTATTTACATATGGTTAATGTATTAATTTACTTCCACATATGTATTTGAAAATCACATATTACAAAAATATTAATTTAGAAATATCACTTTCCTTGCCTTTATAGTTCATTGGTTGATTTTATTCAAATTTTTTCATGTGATTTGGTTCTAGTGACTTTGTCATCACTTTGAGTCATCTCAACTAGTTTTCCAGCACACATAATTTCCTAAATTTTTTGAGACTCAGCACTTTTTTGATCAAATATGATTCTGTCACTGTAAACCATATACCAATTTACAAGCACTATTTGCGTATAAGGGGGGCAGTTATTTTAAAAATTTGTCTTATAGGTGAATACTTTTCTGCTCTCCAGCATGTAACCACTCAAGTCGTGTTCTTTAACATTATATTAATACGCTTTTGCATTATCATATCAAACACTTTCAGCTGTAGGAAAAAATTACTAAATCTGTGAGGAATTTTTACTTTAAAACACAGATTTTGTTAGATTACATCTATAAGCATTTAAAGCTAATAAGGATAGAGGTTGTTTCAGCCTAATGAGTTTTCCCCAAACAAACCTTTGCTTTACGTAATAAAATAATACAGAGTTTTAGGAAAGGATTTGACTCTGATGTGACTCTTTCCTGAGGAATATTCTTGAGGGAAGAAAAGAATCTGCCTCATGTATGAACATATATGATACTTCCTTTTTTTCTCCCTTTCAGGGTTATTCCTTAAATCTTTAGTTAAGTTCAACAAAACATAAAAGATAGATAACCTGGAGAAAGGGAGAATTTTATTTAATGGCAAATCAAGGCAATGTTATTAATTTTGTGAGACTTTTTTCTTATCCTAGTGCATATCACAATCATTAAAATATCCATTTCTTAAAGAAATAGTCCTATAAAAAAGATAGCAGGTGAGGAGATGAAAGGATATACTATGTGACAGACATTCTGCATAAATGTTTCCATAGCTGTAAAGTAGTATTTATGTGAGATTTTTATTGGGAGGTAGCAGTTACTTTAACAGGAGACGTTGTCCTTGTCATTTCCTGATAACCATGAACTACACCATTAACCACAAACTACAGAAGATGAAAACAGCTGGTGTTTTTGTCACAGAGGGAGATGATACAGCTTGGGAATATGAGAGGATTTAGAATTTGTAATGGTTAGTGGTTTCTGTCTTGGCTATTTAATAAAATGCCTAGTTTTAGGAATTAAAGAAAATTGAAGTAGCAAATATTTTTACTTTCATACCATAACCTATGGAAAAATCTATTATTGTAACATTTTCCAGGAAAGGATAACTCACTTTTACTCTGGGGCTTCCAGCTTTGTATGAAAAAAGTCTATGTCATTAATATACCAAAAATATAATTTAATACTACATGTATCAGAAACAAATTATGCCAATGTTGATAATGACGAATTATCATTTTTATCTTTTAACAGTGGAAAGAGTGGAACGAGAAAACCTTTCAGACTATTGTGTTCTGGGCCAGCGTCCAATGCATTTACCAAATATGAACCAGCTGGCATCCCTGGGGAAAACCAGCGAACAGTCTCCACATAGCCAAATCCACCACAGTACTCCAATCCGAAACCAAGTGCCCGCGTTACAGCCCATCATGAGCCCTGGTCTTCTTTCTCCCCAGCTCAGTCCACAACTTGTCAGGCAACAAATCGCCATGGCCCATCTGATAAACCAACAGATTGCCGTTAGCCGGCTCCTGGCTCACCAGCATCCTCAAGCCATCAACCAGCAGTTTCTGAACCATCCACCCATTCCCAGAGCAGTTAAGCCGGAACCAACCAACTCTTCTGTGGAAGTATCTCCAGATATCTACCAGCAAGTCAGAGATGAGCTGAAGAGGGCCAGTGTGTCCCAAGCTGTCTTTGCAAGAGTGGCATTCAATCGCACACAGGTACCGTTAGCAATGAACGTCATAATTGGTGATTCAGAATAATACTAAGGACAGATTGTGGCAAGTATTAGTTCTTTCTTATCTCTTTAAAATTTTTTTTATGGATCTCCGAGCATGTAGAATTAGATCAATTAATAATCCTTAGTTCATGAAATACTATCACCATTGATCCATACTTGGCCATATTAATTAATCAATTTCAGTAATGTAATGAATGTCTGTGAACCCACCACCCAACTCAGGACCTGAAATGTTACCAATGACCTGGGTCTCTTTGTGTGTTCCTCCTCTCCTCCCTTTTTTTCATTTGCTTTTCCCCAGATGTAACCCTGATCTTGAATTTTGTGCTTATCATTCCTTGTTTTTTAAAAAAACTAGTTCTAGAACTATTCATGCCCAAACAATCTATTATTTACCTTGTCTTTGCACTTTATAGAAAGAATATCACTATATGTCATCATTTCTATAATTTTTTAATAAACCCTTCACAATGTACAAGTTAGATTTAAGATATTGAGAAAGTAAAAATGGATAGATTACTCATATTTTTAATGTTTTGAGGGAATTATATGCCAAAATAATATTAAATGATAAGACGGTAAACAGTTTATTTATGTCTTATTTTTTTGAGGGCTGCTTATAATTAAGTTCTTTCCCACCAGTGCTAAACGTGAGTGTGCGTCAGAATCACGCTGTTTTAAGGCAGTTAAAACACAGATTGCTGGGCCTCTTCCCAGAGTTTCTGATTCACCAGGTCTAGGGTGGGACCCAGAAGTTTGCATGTCTAACAAGGTCCCAGGTGATGCTGATACTGCTGGTCTGGGTCCCACTTTGAGAACTAGTAATCTAGCTCTTGTACTCCTGTCCCTCTGGTATCTGCACGGGATTGGTTCCAGGAACCCCCCATGAATCCCAAACTCCACAGGTGCTCCAGTCCCTTATATAAAATGGTGCAGTACATTTGGTCCTTCGTATCTGTGGGTTTCACATCCGCAGATACAGAGCACCAACTGTATGAGTAACAGAAAAGGAAAAGTGCCTAATCTTAAGGAGCTAACCAACCTGGTAGTGGAAAAAAAAAAGTACCCAGATAATTCGAGTAATATGTGAAGTAAGGTGAATAATGCAGGATAATGTGTGCAGCAATTACAGGGGCTGTTCATGAGGAGTCATTAACTGTCAGTAGAGCGAGTGTGGTAAGTCTTCAGGAGGACGGTGGGTTTAAGTTAGCCACCCTACTAAATGCATGGCAGGAAGCCAAGCTCTGTGCAGATGCAAAGGTGAAAAAGACCATGGGTGAGCACATATGTGAACAACTGATTTGAGTATGAGGTTGCTGGGCAGTTAGACCTTGAAGGGTAAATAAAATTTAACAGGAAAACACGGAGAAGAAGGGTATTTTAGGCTAAAAAAAAAATGCACAAGAAAAGTGTTGATTCAGCAAAAGGCAGGATTAGTTGGTAGTTGATAGCAAAGCTAGATAATAAAACTAAAGGTGGAGGGAACAGATCTGACAAGGTCTTGGGGCCATGCTAAGAACGTTGAGCTCTATTTAATAAGCACTGGAAACACTGAAGGTTTTATGTAGGAATATGCTATAATCCAGTGATCAGAATTGGATCTTAGGAAGACTTTCTTCCCCTTAATGATCACAAGAGGGTTAGGAATATCATTTAGGAAGCCGCCTTAAGCGTCCAGCTGAAATGTGTAGAAGTTTTGAACAAGACTGACGGCGATGGAGTAGACGGTACAGTCAAAAAGCATTGTGAGAGTAGAGTTGACAGTGCAACTGCCTGGAGTGGAGGTAACACCAAGGTTTGAGCCTGGTGACTAAGAATATAGTGAAATTATTTAGAAAATCAAGGAGGGCATTGAAAGAGATGGTTGGAGTAAGGTTAAAGTGATTATTTTGGATTGGGCTATTTTGACTTTGAAGTGCTAGCAGACTTCTTAAGTGAAGATGTGCAGCAGTCATTGAAAATAACAGTTTAGTGCTAAGAAGAGTTGTCAGGGTTAGAGAAAGAGATCAGAAGTTTATTCACAGAGCCTGGGATTTAAAGAGACAGGGGAAGGAGGGGAGAGGCCACCGGCACTACTAACACCAGAAAAAGAGACAGAGAAATGCCCAGAGAGGTGGGGGCAGGTAGAGGTGGAAGAAAAGGGAGATGCTGATAAAAGTATAGAGGACCTGGGTAAAGAGTTTCCAGAAGGAGACTTGTCCGTGTCTGGAAAACTAAGTCTGGGAAGGGGAAGCTTGAAACAGTGCCATGAGATTTGGCGATTGGTTGGGAGAGATCTTTGGCAAACTTTAGAGTATAATTTCATTAGAGTGGTGAAGGCAGGAGAGAGAATTTAGGAGTTCAGGATGGATTAACTCTTGAGGATACAGAAACAGTGGCTGCAAATTACTCTTTCCAAAATTTGGTGTTGAAAGGGAGACCAGAAATGGGTTGACAGTTTGAATGTGAGAGGGAGTCAATTTGAGATAGAAGAATTTGTGAGGTAGTTTGGGGCCTCAGCTGAAGTCAAACAGCATGAACTAGTGATGGAACCAACCACTGTGGTTTGGTAACAGTCTTCAGCCACGCTGGAACTGCAGGGGTCGGAGCAGGGGAGAAACGCAGTGGGATTGTTTGAGGTTTGGTGCTGACAGCTTAGGTATGGCAGGAGACCAAGAGGGGTGAAATCTCTAGCTCCCTTGACTCCTAGCTAACTTATACATTCTGTTATTCACAGAGTCAATACATCATTTGAAAATGAGTTCGGAGGTTCACAGAGGGCTGCACATGTTCCAAACATCACTCTACCACTATTCTCTTGTGACTCAAAGTACTGGGGCTGCATTTGTGTGTCCACAGTTATCTGAACCGGGGTTATGAAGAACTCTGATCCTTTGGGGCAAGTCTGTTGCATACTGTTATAAAACACAAAGTAGAAGGATGCGTCTTTTAGTCTGTATCTTGCAGTTCTGTGAGTGTGTGTGTGTGTGTGTGTGTGTGTGTGTGTGTGTTCTTTCATCTATCATTCATGTGCATGAACAGGCATTTCAAGGCTAGCCAACATTTTATTGCTGGTTATTTATACCGCTCCTTTGGATAAGGATAAAATTGAGAGCATGGTCGTATTGCTTTGGATTTTAGAATCAAATACAGTATACATTTCATCCAAATAGCATGGAGCATGAGAGAAGAAGGCTCACGATGAGGCTAGACAAAAGGCGGGCTGTGTTGGTGTGAGGAAATGCTCTGCCAAGGCCCTAGACTCCTGGAGGTCTGTCTTCTCCTGCCCAACTCTTTTTGCCTATTTTTGGGGATTAATGATTTTTCTTTGGCATTGCCATCTTTTAAGTGCCAAGTTATAAAAGGTCTAATTGAAGCATGGAACGCATTTTATTATTTTCCTCCTGCCATTAAATTTGTAAGATGGCTACACCCAGAAAGAAACATTCACATTCAATCAACATGAGCTTGAGTTCATGGGCAAGTCTTGAGGATATCAAATGGAAACTGCATAGGAATGTATGAGTATTTCCTTTTAAATTTCTGCTTTTAATTTGGGAAAGCTTTTCATCCCTCTGGGATCATAACCTGTTGTGTATAAAGCCCAACCTAATCAAGGTAGATGGTATTGACAGAATGACATAGTTTGAACTTAAGCTGGAGGTCAACAGACAGATTGTTTCTGCTGTATATATACTGTAGTCACTAACAGCAAGGTTGGACAGCCAGGTTTCACCAGCAGCATTGTTAAATGGAAAATGTGGTGTACTATGCCCCATGAAACCAACTGTGGATTTTCCAAATGGTAGGCTTTTTTTTTTTTTTAATCACATGAGTGGTAAAATGATTTGTCAGCTATAATAAACAAATAAGAATTAACTTTATAGGTAATAACATAACTTGTTAATCTTTGGATAGAAAAGAATCTCAAAACTTTTTTCTTAAAGCAAACAAAATCAGATTTTAGATGGACACCTAAGGCCAATATTAGTCTTGTACTCAGTTGTTTTACTGATATGTAGCATATCCTCAGTTTACTGAATATTTTTCAGAAATAATTCGTGATAACTATTATTCATTTATTATCAAATTCAATAAAAAGCAATTTGATTTGTCACCCTATAGTTTGTGCTCCTGGATTTGTTTTTGATGATTAGACCAAGAACAAATCTAGCAATTAGTTCCTCTGTGTGTGTGTGTGTGTGTGTGCGTGTGTGTGTGCGTGTGTGTAGAACAAAAATCATATGCACAATATTCATAAATGAATCTAGAATTGTAAAAAAAAATAGTCTAGTTTTTCACGTTTAAGACTTGCAGACGAAAAGCTCAAATTCATAATAAATAGCATTTGAAAATAACAGTTCTTCAAAGAAAAACTATTAATTACTTTGTGTGTCTGATCCATTGCCACTATATCATTTGGTATTGTAAAGTAACATAATTAAGGGAATGGAGCTATATTTCCAAGAACTTGCTTTTTAATACATTTTAATCTTAATCCGTGTGTCTTTTAAAAACATAAAATATATTTGTTTGATAAAATGATCCCCTACCCATACTTCGTGGCAAGGTCATGACTTCTGCCAGAGTCAGAGATAGACAACCTTTTGCCAATCTGATTTTATTATTTATTATTATTTTTTACATTTCTATATTGGTTTCTTAATACTGTCCAAACTAAGAACGTAAATTAAGTCACATGTTCTGGGCAAGGGAAACAGCACGTTTGAGATCATGTAATGCCAAGATGTTGAATCTTCAGCTTGGGCATGAGACTAATGTAATTCTAGATGCAGGGAGTAGCAGAGCATCACATCCTATCTGAGCCATCAGCATGGTAGAAGCCTATTTTTTCCTTATGACCTTATATAAAATATACTCGGAGCACCATCGCTTACTTCTTTGCTAGACTTTTGAAAGAAAATGTTAGCCCTGCTTTTCATGTCTCTAAAGACTTTTATAAATGGGACCCTATGAGAAGAGTAAGATAAACGTGCTGTTTTCTGACCTGATCATTAATATTCAGGCAATCCTATGACAGATTTCTAAGCATTTCTGTTACCTGTGGTCACAAAGTAATGTGATACACCAGAGGAGGCTGAGGCAGATAACAAGCCAGCCCTTTTTTCCATGCTTCACGCCTCCCCCAGCACCCCCACACTGTCCCACCCCATGATTTACTTCTTTTTTAAAAATTTAATTTAATTTAATTTTTTATACAGCAGGTTCTTATTAGTTACCTATTTTATACATATTAGTGTATACATGTCAATCCCAATCTCCCAATTCATCCCCCCGCACCGAACTGCTTTCCCCCCTCGGTGTCCATACGTTTGCTCTCTACATCTGCGTCTCTATTTCTGCCTTGCAAACCGGATCATTTGTACCATTTTTCTAGATTCCACATATATACGTTAATATACGATACTTGTTTTTCTCTTTCTACTTCACTCTGTATGACAGTCTCTAGGCCCATCCTAGAGACTCTACAAATGACCCCATTTTGTTCCTTTTTATGGCTGAGTAATATTCCACTGTATATATGTGCCACATCTTCTTTATCCATTCATCTGTTGATGGACACTTAGGTTGCTTCTATGTCCTGGCTATTGTAAATAGAGCTGCAATGAACATTTTGGTACATGACTCTTTTTGAATTATGGTTTTCTCAGGGTATATGCCCAGTAGTGGGATTGCTAAGTCGTATGGTAGCTCTATTTGTAGTTTTTTAAGGAACCTCCATAGTGGCTATATCAATTTACATTCCCACCAACATTGCAAGAGGGTTCCCTTTTCTCCACATCCTCTCCAGCATTTATTGTTTGTAGATATTTTGATGATGGCCATTCTGACCGATGTGAGATGATATCTCATTGTAGTTTTGATTTGCATTTCTCTAATGATTAATGATGTTGAGCATCCTTTCATGTGTTTGTTGGCAATCTGTGTATCTTCTTTAGAGAAATGTCTATTTAGGTCTTCTGCCCATTTATGGATTGGGTTGTTTGTTTTTCTGATACTGAGCTGCATGAGTTGCTTGTATGTTTTGGAGATTAATCCTTTGTCAGTTGCTTCATCTGCAAATATTTTCTCCCATTCTGAGGGTTGTCCTTTCATCTTGTTTATGGTTTCCTTTGCTGTGCAAAAGCTTTGAAGTTTCATTAGGTCCCATTTGTTTATTTTTGTTTTTATTTCCATTTCTCTAGGAGGTGGGTCAAAAAGGATCTTGCTGTGATTTACATCATAGAGTGTTCTGCCTATGTTTTCCTCTAAGAGCTTGATGATGTCTGGCCTTACATTTAGGTCTTTAATCCACTGTGAGTTTATGTTTGTATATGGTGTTAGGGAGTGTTCTAATTTCATTCTTTTACATGTAGCTGTCCAGTTTTCCCAGCACCACTTATTGAAGAGGGTGTCTTTTCTCCATTGTATATTCTTGCCTCCTTTATCAAAGATAAGGTGACCATATGTGTGTGGGTTTATCTCTGGGCTTTCTATCCTGTTCTATTGATCTATATTTCTGTTTTTGTGCCAGTACCATACTGTCTTGATTACTTTAGCTTTGTAGTGTAGTCTGAAGTGAGGGAGCCTGATTCCTCCAGCTCCGTTTTTCTTTCTCAAGATTGCTTTGGTTATTCGGGGTCTTCTGTGTTTCCATACAAATTGTGAAATTTTTTGTTCTAGTTCTGTGAAAAATGCCAGTGGTAGTTTGATAGGGATTGCATTGAATCTGTAGATTGCTTTGGGTAGTAGAGTCATTTTCACAATGTTGATTCGTCCAATCCAAGAACATGGTGTGTCTCTCCATCTATTTGTATCATCTTTAATTTTTTTCATCAGTGTCTTATAATTTTCTGCATACAGGTCTTTTGTCTCCTTAGGTAGGTTTATTCCTAGATATTTTATTCTTTTTGTTGCAATGGTAAATGGGAGTGTTTTCTTAATTTCACTTTCAGATTTTTCATCATTAGTGTATAGGAATGCCAGAGATTTCTGTGCATTAATTTTGTATCCTGCTACTTTACGAAATTCATTGATTAGCTCTAGTAGTTTTCTGGTAGCATCTTTTGGATTCTCTATGTATAGTATCATGTCATCTGCAAACAGTGACAGCTTTACTTCTTCTTTTCTGATTTGGATTCCTTTTATTTCTTTTTCTTCTCTGATTGCTGTACCACATCTTCTTTATCCATTTGTCTGTCCATGGGCATTTAGGTTGCTTCCATGACCTGGCTATTGTAAATAGTGCTGCAATGAACATTGGGGTGCATTTGTCTTTTTTTTTTTTCAGAATAAACTGGATTTAATCAATTTTATCAGGTTCTTTCATGAGTCTCAGATATTCTTGTATCCTGTATTATTATTTTTTCTTTCAATTTCCATATATATATATTTAATATCTTTATTGGAGTATGGTTTCTTTACAATGGTGTGTTAGTTTCAGCTGTATAACAGAGTGAATCAGTTATACATATACATATGTTGCCATATCTCCTCCCTCTTGCGTCTCCCTCCCACCCTCCCTCTCCCACCCCTCTAGGTGGTCATAAAGCACCGAGCTGATCTCCCTGTGCTATGCGGCTGCTTCCCACTAGCTATCTAGTTTACATTTGGTAGTATATATAAGTCCATGCCACTCTCTCACTTCGTCCCAGCTTACCCTCCCCCCTTCCCATGTCCTCAAGACCATTCTCTACGTCTGTGTCTTTATTCCTGTCCTGCCCCTAGGTTCTTCAGAGAGCTGGAAATGCTTAACCAATGTCTGATAGGTGCAGGAGGGTGAAAACCCAGCTCCTTGCCTCCATCGTAGGGACAGCACTGAAGTGTGACTTCCCCTCCAGAGCTCTCTGCAGGATCAGGCTGAGGCTGGGACTTTGTTTGGATCTCCTCCCTTCTCTGACCTGCTTCTCCCACTCCTTCACCAGTTTCCCTCAGAAGCACTTCCTGAATAAATCACTTGCACAGAAATCTTTATCTCAGGATGTGCTTTTTATCCCAGATTATAGATCAGGGTCATTGCTAGTCTAATTGGCATTTGGATATGCCATGGAATAGTAGTTTGAATAAAAGTTATCTTCAATTTTATACCTACTACCTTCACAAATCTAAGGCAAGATGTTATTATGGGAATAGTATAGAGGTTTTTATTGTACTACTTTGTTTGAAAATATTATCAGTATTCATAAATCATGAGCAAGATGTTGTTAAGGAAATAATATAGAATTGTATAGAATTTTTTACTGTACTACTTTCTCTTGAAAATATTATCACTATTGTTATTTTAAACAGAGTCCCCTGAATTCAGTGGGATGATATTGATATTAGCCAGATTTACTTGTGGATATTGAATGTGTGTGGGAGGGTTTGGTTAGAAGGATGGGGGAGAGAGAGAGAAGGAATAAGACAGAAACAGACATTGGCTATGAGGCCCTATGAGATCTTTCAAACTTGACTTAAAGCCATCCTTACTGAGTCTCAAAGATGAATTATGTGATTTATGTGAGTTTCAGAGTAGCTTTGCTTCTCAGCCCTGCCGAATCGCCAGTGCTCTGTCAATGATGCAAATGGGTCTGTTAGGCTGATAATTTCAAGAAGTAATAGGACCAGTGCTCTGTCAGGTTTTATTTTTTTGCGTATTCATTTTTCCTTGCTTCTATCCCAAATTTATTTTAGTGTTGGCACACTTTCGCTTATCAGTCCTATGGACATGAAATAAGTTGCTTGGCTATTTACTGTGTTTACATCTTTGCATTTTGACAGTTTAATTATGAATCCTAACGTAAAGCATTCTTTTGCCCCTGTCACTTTATGGACTTAAAAAAAATCAATCAGAGGCTTATGACTGTATGAAAAGGTTTGTGACTATTTTACAAGGCTTAATATTGCCCAGGAATGGTTAGGGGATGTCCACTGACCTATAATAAGAATGGTTTCATGAAATATGTACAGTAAATCTTCCTTAATAGATAAACTATTCTCTAATTTATTTAAAAATCCAATGACCTACATATTCATATGTTCAGAAATCCCCCATTTACTAACATTATTTCTCCTTTGAGACCTTCCATCTGAGCAAATCTGTTAAATGAAGTAGAGGAAGCTTTGATCGAAACTAGGCTAAATCCATCGGAACGAATGCCCTGCCATGTGTGAATGGGAGCATTAGAATGCCAGCAAAGGGAAATGAGGTGTGATTCTCTGCCCCTGTCTGCACCACTATCCCCTTACCTTGAAGGTGGGGTTCAGGAAATATCCATACACAAAGAATTGGCATTAGGAGGTTTGTATTGTTTGAAAACGAGACTTACCACATTCGTTATTTACACAGTATAGTTATTTTTTTTTTTCCTCTAGCAGATTATGACATAACTCAGAAAGTTTGGGTTCATTTTGTGTCTCAGGTAGCTCTCCTGAGCCAATTCTTAGAAACATGTTTTCAGTAGAAGCCCTTGTGTGTTTTGCAAAATGTGTTATTCTTCTGCAACAGAAAGGCCTCTAATTTGGTGTCTTGCTCCTTCGTTAGTTTGATGAAAAAGTCACAAAGTTACACAACTTACAACCTTTTGTCAAAGGCCTTTTTTGAGAAAGCTGTTCATCTTGGTTTTATCTGATAGAGAAGAGGATTTTTTAAATCCTTTGGGAACTCATTTGGTTGACCTGTCCTTATTTG
This sequence comes from Phocoena sinus, assembly GCF_008692025.1. Lineage (NCBI taxonomy): Eukaryota > Metazoa > Chordata > Mammalia > Artiodactyla > Phocoenidae > Phocoena > Phocoena sinus. The sequence continues at coordinate 36,388,938 of NC_045769.1, forward strand.
CCTACTTTTTATTTTTTATGAGACTTTGCAAAAAATCTGCTGTTTACATATCAAAGCCACATCATTTGAAAAAACTTAAGGCCAGGGTCATAAATACAGCTCATGAAGTCACTCAGCAACCAGAGAATGTTTTCAACAGATTGGAAAATTTAATTGAATTATGTATCAGAAAAATTGGCAGTAAGGTCAACAGCTAGAAATGTAAATGTCTTTGTGTGAAATGACATGGACTTTGCTTTTATGCTTTATTGGCATGGTGTTTATAGTATTTGCCCACTGTATTATTAAGGTTAAAAATGTCTAAGGACTTACTAAACATATTTCGAAATGGCACAGTTAGGAAGAGATGTGTAGCAACAAAATGAAAATTTTAGCAACCAAAATATTTGAAGTCTGAGCTTTTAGTGTGTTACCAGTTAGTTTTTTCGGGGTTGGGGGGATCTTCTCTTTTAACTTTGTGTTTGATTTATACATATTGTTAGCCAAAGGTAGGCATGATTTAATTACATGTACAGTTTATATTTGTAGAAAACTTGACCTCCAAGATATTTAGAATTCTTTCTCAGCTGACCTCTGGTCTCAAGTCATTACTTCTCAATATCCAGTTAGAGATATAGGCACTCAGCAAGTCATACAGGAATAGAATACAATGTAAATCCAGGGGTCTTGACTCCATGGTCCAGTAAGCTGGTTATAAAATGACAAGGAAACCTGTGAGAAAAAGGAAGTCCTCCAACTGAAAGATGGGCTGTAAATATGAAATGCTGCAGATCAGGCATGAACATGTTATTGGGTTTTGAAGCAAATAACATACCCTCTTTTGATTTCAGCATTAAATTAATAAAGTAGGAAAAGATGGCCCTGCAAGCTTCATAAAACAGGTACTCTTTCATTTCAGAATCACTGGCTTGAATTCATAGATTTAAAGATTGTAGTAATATTAATATCTCCTAGGATAGCAGTGTCTCCAAGTTATTCAGTGACTTAAGGATGGCCCTCTAGATAGTGGTCTCAATTTAGTCCTCCTTACATATAAAGACTATAATTAGCACTTTTTAGGCAATTTCAGCCAAAAAGCCTGGGGGAGATGCTGTCTCTGTTTGTGCTCTGGGTAAAGAGAATGTTGATTCAGTAGCTGTCAAACGTATACCACCCCTATTCCCATTCCTAAATCTAATTGAAATAGAGCATTTTACGTAGAAGAAAATATGAAGACTCCTTTTTCCCCGTCCTTCACAAAACTTGTACCAAAGAATCAGAGGAAAGAAATATGACAGCACACTCTTCTATCTATTCCTTTCATCCCTGATCAGTGTGCAAAGTCCTTAAAAATTAGTTGTTGCTGGGCTTCCCTGGTGGTGCAGTGGTTGAGAGTCCGCCTGCCGATGCAGGGGACATGGGTTCACGCCCCGGTCCGGGAGGATCCCACATGCCGCGGGGCAGCTAGGCCCGTGAGCCATGGCCGCTGAGCCTGCGCATCCGGAGCCTGTGCTCCACAACGGGAGAGGCCACAACAGTGAGAGGCCCGCGTACCGGCCAAAAAAAAAAAATTATTTGCTGAACTATTATAGAAAATTCAGGTTTTTCTACTTTACTCAAAAAGACTGCCTTTTGATGATGGTTTTATAAGTTTTTGTCACTATTCTCTAACAAGGAGTGATTGACTCGTTTCACACAGATGAGGGGGTCTCTGTCCTAAATAAGGTATTTCACTTCTAGTGAGCGTGTCTCAACAGAGACCTGCACTTTTAGTGGAAAGCCTAGTTTTATTATTTATCTAGTTTCTCCAAGTCCTGGGTGATGTTTATAATTAAAGTAGAATTTTTATGGAAGAAATATAAGGAAACACTAGCTTTAGATTCCATTATTTATATGCTTTTCACCTTTGCTTATTCAAAGTAACTTTAAAAAATACATAAATGGTTCCTTTTTTGGCCATTGATTGAAATGATGACCATTTGGCCTGGGGTTAAGTGCATGTTTGTTCAAATAAAGTGAATTAAGTTTAAAGGCCAAAAATTCTGTGTGAAAAATATAACTGAATCACTTTGAAGTCAGTTGGAAATTACAAGGTTGTTTAAATTCTATCTGCCAGTTTTGTGCCTAAAATTATTCCTGTAGACAACAGTATTTACTTTCAAATTTTCTGACTACAACACCCAGTAAGAAATAATTTTTACATCATGAGCTAGTACACAAACACACACTCACACATTTGTTCACATATGTATGTCTGTCTGTTTTGAGTTCTATCTCATTTCCAACTATATCTTTATCTATCTGTATATTCATGAAAGAAAAAAAAAGCCTTCATGAAACAATACATGTATGAAGCACTGTGGTAATTTTTAATCTATTTAATTGCATTTTGTTATAAAAACTAGTTATGGTATGCTAAATTAATTTTATCATCCACTAATAATTGTGACCCATGCTTCAACAATGATGCAGATTAAGGCTGATTTTAAAAGTTACTTAAGGGGCTTCCCTGGTGGCGCAGTGGTTGAGGGTCCGCCTGCCGATGTAGGGAATGCGGGTTCGTGCCCCGGTCTGGGAAGATCCCGCATGCCGCGGAGCGGCTGGGCCCGTGAGCCATGGCCGCTGAGCCTGCGCGTCCGGAGCCTGTGGTCCGCGACGGGAGAGGCCACGACAGTGAGAGGCCCGCGTACCGCAAAAAAAAAAAAAAAAAAAAAACAAAAGTTACTTAAGAAAGGAAAGTGGTTTTACTTCCTTGAAGTATAAATGAATATCTTAGTTTAGTGCTGTCCTGAATGTCCATATGCTCATTTCACTTTAGATAATTTATTAAACTTTTTTTACATTCTCCTCTATCCCAAATAATTTTAATTATTCTTCTTCCTAAAAATTTTTTTAAAAATATTTTCTGTGTTCTGTATGGGAAGACATCTAGCAAAATATAAGTGGAGGGCCTTGAATATTTGAAGTTGCAAATTTAGAATAAGAAATGTACTTTGATGTTAGTTCTGTCTTTATCCATTCATTTAACAAGTAATTATTAAGCATTCAGAGACTATGCTGGGGTTATAATGAAGGCTAACGGTTATTGAACATTTAACACATATAGGGTACAGTTGTAAGCTCTCTAGGGAATCCTATGAGGGAAGTGCAATTATTATCTCAATTTTACAGGTGAGGAAACTGTGCCATAAGGAGATTAATTAATCCTTGTCCAGTTGAAGCCCAGTTTTGAACCCAGCAATTCTAACTTCAGAACTCATACTCATATCCCCTTTTTTCTCAATCATTTCTGTTATCATAGAGCAGAAAGACACAGTCCCTCCTTCAAGGAGGTATGAGGAATAAACAGACTTTTAAACCAGTAATCCCACTGTGGTATGATAATATGTAATGTGTTGCATGTACTGTGTAAGAACAGATGCTTTTGACCCTGGAGGTGATTGAAGCTAAGGCAGAAAATGTTCAGCAAGAAAAAATAATGTTTTATAATTATTTCAGGACAGAGTCAACTCATATGTTAATAGACTGCTTTTCTTCTTATATCTGAATGTATTTGATACATTTGAGATATAAATATGCAATAAATGTATGTTTTTGTTTTGTTTTTGAAAGTACTATTTTTGCCAATGTTTTGACAAAGTAGCCAAAGCTAGTAAATTTTTTGGAAGTTTGCCAGCAGTTGTTTCACAGAATACTCATGGAAACTAGGAATAACCAGGGCCCAGCACTTTGTGAATTCAATAGTCATGGTGCCAGGTACTTGAGGTGTTAGTAGAAACCATGTATGTGCCCAGAGCTGAGAACACCACTGGTAAATGTTTCCAAAAGGAACCTGTTCAGTTCTGTACTTGCTTTTGCCTTTCGGTGCTAATGTGTTTAGAAAATTTTGACTTAGATTGTGCACCATCCCCCATTCCAGTACCTAAGACTTCCTAGAGATAAGGAGGGAAGGAAGAAAATGAGACAGGACTCTTTATTTAATTGCATCTATCGTTGTATAGATTAGGTAGGTAAAAAGTAGTAAAGTTGCCAGGAATCTGGGTTTGGCTAAGTTCCTCCATGGTACATGCTCAGGTGTGGCTTGGACAAGGGGATTGCAGTTAAGAAAGCACAGACTGCTTTGTTTTCAAGAATGCTCTGTTGCATCTACTAACTTTGTTTTGCATGCTTACAGTATTCTGATGTGTCAGATGGCACAAGCGAAGTTTTATTTATACTAGAAAGAAACCTGTCTGTGAGGGAAGTGTTTCATTTAATAAATTGTAGGTTTGGGGTGCATGGAATATTTGTTCTAAAGTGGAGTTTTCATGGCACAAAATTTTCAGTATTTATTATCTTACCATTTTCAATAGGTTGTATGAGAAGTTCTTGAGTTATTGTGAGTTAGGCTTTTAACATATGGTCCATCAGGGCCTGCTGCTGACTGTTTAGCAAAGATGGGACTCCCACTTCCAGAAAAATGAGAAATATGCATTTGATGCTTTCTTAGGGCTCTATATTCCTGTATATCCCCAACTAACCACTAAGCACAAAATGTACAGATTCTCCTCCCAAGGTGTTTACTATATGATGGGAGAAAGAGGTTTTATAGTTACACAATGTAAAGATGATAAGTGTCATAAATGTGAAATAGAACTAGTGCCATCTCCCTTCAAAGGAGGGAGAAAGTATTGCCAACTGCAGTGTATATACATATACAGATATATACATAGTCTTTTAGTGCATTACAGAATACATCTCTACAGCAACACTTGTCTGCAAATGTTACTTTTGTATATGCATTTATATTTGCAGAGTACATTAATTCCCTGTAGATGCTGAATTCTATCTACCCCCATGGTACAAAAGTGCTATATGCATAGGCTGTCTTTTCTAATAAAGAAATATTATAGTAAAAGAGAGGTGTTTATTAAACTAATGCAATAACAACATTTTCTTTGAGGATTTAACACATCATTTTTAATAATAAAAATCAAATTGTCATTGTTGTGCCGTGTATACCTTTTATTCAAATCAGACTAAGTACTCTGGCTTCATGGCTGAGCAGTACTCTAGGGGGTGATGGGGGAGGTGAGTATTTTTTAGCATAACACAAATGAATTTCAGTAGTCGGCTTTGTAGTGGGGTTGTAGATTATGAATATGGGACCCAGGGAAACCTGTTTATATTTGTGAGCAGAGGAGAACATGCCTCTCAGGAACGTCTAGAAGGAAATGAGACTGGAGGTTAGGAGAGAACTGATTTCGTTAGGTCAGCTTTCAGGTGGTAGGATGTCAATACTCTGTTCAGCCAAGAGCTCGGTTCACAGCTTCAACTAACTGTGCATTAACCACTGAAACTGAAGAGTTCACTTTGTACAATTAGGCTAAGAATTTGGTATCACCTGGTTTTCATCAGAGGATACCACTTTTTGGCTCTCGCGTCAGCTGGAACCAGACATTTCAGAATTGTATGAAGTTAAGGCTAACCAATAAGCATGGAAAAGGGGTGGTGAAACGTGAAGAGTACCTTCAGCGGGAACTATGTGATAGGTCATGCTCAGTGGCACGATGTGGGGTTAGCCCATATGGGTGCCAGGGCCTCTTCCACCTCTGACCCTCTGTAATTTTAATCTGTAAAATGGGGGTATATGTGCCTTTGAAACTTGATTGGTTAGGACATCATTTGTTTTAAGCAAATGATGAACTAAAATATATTTTCAGACCCACTACTACAAAGTAAATATGTTTCAACCCATACACCCTTAAAGAGATGTAACTTGATTTCTGAAAAGGACCTTCATTTTAAAAGCTTATATACTTTATTATTGATACATCCAACAATTAATAATTAAAATACATTATAAAGGAATAGAGCTAATTTTCTCTAAAATAACCAGTCCAAATGATTCTGTAGAAGTGGCAAGCATATATTTTTCCCTTTGGCATTGTAATCAGTAGTACATATAAGCTTTCTTTGGGATTTATATGACATTCTAATATCTATCTTTGGGTTGTAACCTAACACTTTCAAACTATGATATGCTATGTATGTTATATGATATATGAGTATTTCGGAGGTTAACTTCAAGTTTATGTTAGAATAAATATGTGAACAGAAATATAATTTACAGAAATGAAAATAGTCTCCGGCTAGTTTGAGGCTTTTTCCAAAGCATAGCACTGGGGTTTGGCTGGGCCAGTTTTTTCAATACACACCTGGTGTATATCACTTTAAAAAGTAAATTATGCCTCATTAAATTACAATTAAATGGAATCATGATCATTTGTTTTCCTGGAAGGAAGATGTTTTGCATATTGAAAGCCTAATTTGTTGCAGGTGACAAAAAGGCTGAACAGATTAATATCACTTCATTTTGGGGGTAGTGTTTGCTGGTTAGTTTGTGTATACTCCAGTAGTTCTGAATTATATTAATGTGGACTATACTATTTTCACTTCAGAAAGTCTTCTACCACTTTATCAGTTTTTGCACTTTTTTTTTTTTTAAGCTTTTAAGGAAACAGAAACTTCTCTTGGTATTCTGGATTAGTCATGCTCTTTCTTTTTCTTCAAGTGTTCTAATACTATCCAATCCCTCATTTGCCCTCTCCCTTTGCCTGGTCTCATCACTATCTCTATGTCTATGCATTATATACATTTTGAATCCCCGCCAAGTTAAATACCACCTCTTCCAAAACGTTTTCCCTGAGTCTTGCGATGGCAATACTTTCACCCTCTTTGGAACTGAGATGGTACTAGTTCTGTCTGAAATTTATGACACTTATCTTTCACATTGTGCTTCTGTAAACCATTGTATAGTAAACTCCTTGGCAGCAGAATCTATGTCTTATTAATCTTTCCATTCTTTTATGAGCTTTGAACCAAGTTGTAAATAGGGAGTGAATTACTAGACTGATCTGTCATTTTTTGGCAATAGGCGTATTGAATTTGGGGGTTCTCTAGATAATCAGTGGGAGATATAACCTAATCATAGAGAATTACAAATGTCTAGGAAGTATGAAGAAGAGATATCTGTTAAAATCTAGTCAGTAATGATCTTCAGTGACCTCCCCTGGAGTGACCTGGGAGGTCTGATGGGCTCAGCTCAGATTCCTAAAACCTGGCCCAGGCTTGGGTTCTCTTCTTGTTCTCTTAAAGGATTTAAGAGGATTTAAGGGCCCGTCAAAGGCAGTTTCTCACCCGTCCCAGACGAAGCCTCAAGGGCTAGTGCAGAAACTTGGAAGTAAATTTTATAGAGCCAGTCATGGTAATGTTTCCCAAATATTTCTGAGTATCAGCATGTATTTTGCACACTAACGATTTGGAGCAAACTATATAAATTGTTGAAGGAATATGAAAATCATAATAAAAAGGAAAGCTCTTCAAATAAGAAAGCTCTTCAACAGAAATTGCAGATTCAGAAACTCTAAGGTCATTTAAGGTGTCACAAATATTATTAAAATACTAGTAATAATAAGCATAGCAATTTTTTATTTAAAAAATTAGCCCTAGTTCTTTTTTTTTTTTTGCCACATCACGTGGCTTGTGGGATCTTAGTTCCCCCATCAGGGCTTGAACCTGTACCCTCAGCAGTGAAAGAGTCAAGTCCTTGCCCCTGGACCACCAGGGAATTCCCAGCCCCAGTTCTTTGTTTTGTCTGTAGAGATAGCCTGTATTAGCAATGAAGCTAGATGGCATTATATTATCTCTTGTTTTGTGCTTTGAATTATTTTGCTTTTATTGAAGTTTTCTGCCAACCTCATGTATTCTTTGCTGGTGCTGGAAATAATGTGGAGCTTACAAAATCCTCCATTAAAAGACTAGGGAGAAGGCCAATTTGAGGCTCTTTTTGCCCAACTCCCTTCTTTTTTCAGTGACCTGTAACCCGAAGGGTAGAAGGTGCCTTTCTACCCTGTGCAGAGGTTTGTTCTACTCCTTTTCAGTCAACACGTTTCCTGGTCTTAAACAACCTCAGCTAACACCATGGAGAGAATTGTTTATAATCTCTCCCTTGAGAAGGCTCTGTTGCCTATGATGAGGAAAACACTTAATGACCACTTTACTGAATACTTGCAATATGTTTTAATAAGATTACTGATATGAAATTTTAATAAGCAATATCCTGGTTAATTTATTAATTTCCCTCAATTTTCACATTCTCAATATTCATGACCTTTCTTTTCATAAAAGTACATCTTTTTTTCAGTGCCCAGGTGCCATGCCAGGTTCTCTATATCTCCGGCTGCATAATGGGAATGTCCAAGTGACACCTCCTGCCTGGCTGGTTGATAATTAAATGCCAGACAACATAGTAGCAAGGGCTTTAGAAATAGTTATGCAAGATAAATTATTAATTTATGTTCTATTCAAGACAGTTTCAACATGATAAACATTTACTTATCTTGATAATTAGATGGGGTGATTTGTGGTATACTTAAGTTATGCCGTACATTTTCTTCCGATCTGTTTCCCCTATGATGATTTTAAACTAAATAAAACGTGCTTTACATTTATGTGCCCGCAGAATTTTGACTATGTTTTTAAAAATCCCTGCTTAAGTCGTTAAAAGCACATAACCAAAATGAAGAAGGCTCAACAAAACAACTAAAACTCTTCTTGTGCCCACCAGTTAGCCACTTGTTATTGAAAATGTCTGAGGTAAAAAGAATCTGCTTTGGGACCAGGGTTACACAGATGAGACTTTAATACTTTAGAACAGTGTTCTCGTTCTCCAGGGCAGCAGTGGCCACCTTGTTGGTTTGAGACTTTATCTTCAATTAGGCGAATAAAACAGAGGCAACAGTATAGTCCACCAACCCCTTAAAATACAAATATTGTGTCTCATTCACTTCAGAAGTGATGCTCATGAGCAGTCATTTACAAGGATGCTTTGTCTTGATTTTTCTTAGAGATGGATTCATTTCCCTGTAAGGTTGTCCAACATGTAAAAAATGCAGGGGAAGGAACTCCACAATTTCAATGTGGGAAAAAAAGGTAAACCAAGCTGAACAAAAAATAAATAAAAGAACTCTATCCTTAGGAGTGATTTTGTTTTCTATTGATTAGGAATAAACAGACTTACAATTTTGAACTTCGTCCATTAGAACAATATTTTTTGTTTTTTCAATATTTTGTACGGAATTTTTGCCATAGTGTCCTCCACGATTTGTGTAAATAATTTCACGGAAGAAAGAGTTTACAGACTTTGCCTTTGAGAGATCTTAAGTATAATCATATAACCAGCATAAAGAATATGTCCATGTAGATCCTAAAACTTTTCCAAATTTGGTAGTCTGACATTTAGTAAAACGCTAAAGTTACTTATGAGAGAGAGAAAAAGACAGAGAGAAGGAGAGTGGTACCAACTTGTCCTTCATGTGCAAAGTTCATTGTTAAAGAAAGCTCAGAAAATATCAATCTTAGTATCTTATTAGTAATGGAAATTGGTATTGATCGTCTTTTATGCTTTAATTTTTTACTTAATTTTAATTTTGTTGAAGTATAGTTGATTTACAATGTCATGTTAGTTTCTGGTATACAGCAAAATGATTCAGATATATATATATATATATTCTTTTCCATATTCTTTTCCATTATGGTTTATTACAAGCTATTGAATATAGTTCCCTGTGCTGTACAGTAGGACCTTGTTGTTTATTTGTTTTATATATAGTAGTTTGTATCTGCTAATCCCAAACTTCCTCCCCTGCCCTTTCCCCTTTGATAACCATAAGTTTGTTTTCTATGTCTGTGAGTCTGTTTCTGTTTTGTGAATAAGTTCATTTGTATCATATTTTAGATTCTACATATAAGTGATATCATATGGTGTTTGTCTTTCTCTGTCAGACTTACTTCACTTAGTATGACAATCTCTAGGTCTATCCATGTTGCTGCAAATGGCATTATTTCATTCTTTTTTATGGCTGTGTAGTATTCCATCATATATATAGGAAATTGGTATTGATTTTAAATTCACATCCCTCTTGCTTCTGCACACATTAATTTGGAGAATTTTGTCTTAGAAACAAATTTGTTATTAATATTTCAGGTTGCTTAGTCCAAGTGGAAAGTAGGATAACTTGAGGCAGAGCTGACTTTTAATTTCAGAAAGAAAATTAATACTTAGATTGTATAACATTTTCTGGAAGACAAGTGTCTCACTTGTTGCTTCTTTCTGAAAGCATGACAAGAAATCAAGATTTTCTTAGAATCATTTCAGCAGTAGGGTAGTTTTATATACATGCCCTACTTTGACCTTTCCTTGGGCACACAGACACACACTTGTTAACATTTTTTTTTGGCTTCATTGTATGGCATATTATAGTCTCACTTGGAAAGACTTCTCTAATCAAAGTAATGACAACCAAACTGGCAAGAGGTATCAGATGGCATGCCTCTTGTAGGTTCCTTGTAGTAAAATTGTCTTACATGATGTTTTGAGTGGTGATTACTCCCGGAAGCTGATAACAGTGTGATACACATTCCTGTAAGCAACATTTGCTTCACTATATTATAATGCATTATTTTTTAAAACCGCCTACCTTACCCTGAGGATTTTTGGCCAACTAGAGATGGTATATTTCTTTGGTATCCAATGCCTTTTTGGCCTATTGGCCAAAGACGGCCTATTTAGCCATCTATTACAAATCTGATAGTGTTTCTTTGCATTAATATCCCCTAAGTGGAAATGCCTTTGGCATCTACTTTTACGATTTGGGGTTATCCCCATCTGTTGTAAGATACAGAGGTTAACATCTTAGCTTTTTCTGGGGGATAATCCTAGGCCCTGATCTCATACTACCCTGAGAAGGGATGTTAGCTGGGAATGTAAAGTGATGCCTCTGTGTGATAGTCCAACAAGTGTGCAGAATGGAAATGGATCTGCTTTTGCCCCAAGTACTGCAGTGTTCTAACTCAGGTCTCTAGCCTTTTTTTTGCGTCTGTACTACTTTTCTTTAGACTTGTCAACATTTTTCTTTTCTTTGTGAATTCTCTGTCAGCAGGGCAGCACATGAAAACACCAGTTTTTTTTATGTAAAGCATTCTATTTGGATGGGTCACATAGTCAGAAAGTATCTGAGACTATCATGGCATTCTCTGAAGTGCGCTGTGGCCTGTTACCGGATGTGACTATACTTCCGTTGCTTTAATGGTGGGCTTGGAGCGTCCCCATGAGGGCATCTCAAAGAAAGGTTTGGGTGCCCTCTGGTACATATGCAAGGAAACCTATTATGTGTGTGGATTGGGAAGTTAATAGAGGCCAAGTTATAGCCATTTGCTTTGTGTCTTTTTTTTTTTTCTTCTTCTTGCCATAAGAAACATCTATATTGAAAACAGTGTCCGGTCACACAGAAATTCAGCCAAACTTTTTTTTTTAAGTCGATGTAAATCTCCCATGCTGTTTAAATGTCGGAACTAAATTTACCAAACTTGGCAGATTTGTAAAGCTAAGCAGGACTGCCAAGTGTTCCCAGTTTCAAGCAGAGAGAGTTCTAACAGTTCCTGAAATACTTGCAGGAGGCACCTGGTGGTAATCGCAGTTTCACAATTCTTCCGAGCGCCTACCTTGCTAGCTGGCATCTCTGTACACTGATGACTATTACAGTGATGATAAAGTGTCAGAATAGAATGTTCCCAAATAAGGCACAGCCCCCAGAGAGCAAGCACGTTCCCACCAAATCTTCCTGCTGGGGAACCCGCAGGAATTAGACTGAGGCTCTTGACATCACAGCCAGCTGGTTACACCAAACAGATAAAGGGGAAGAGGGGCGCAATACGGAAACCACACATGCATACCTGCAGATATAACTTGGCCTACTTTGTTTTTTTTTTTCCATTTAATCAGGGATTGTTGTCTGAGATTCTGCGTAAGGAAGAAGACCCTCGGACAGCATCTCAGTCTCTTTTAGTAAACCTGAGGGCTATGCAGAATTTCCTCAATCTGCCGGAAGTGGAGCGGGACCGCATATACCAGGATGAGAGAGAGCGGAGCATGAACCCCAATGTGAGCATGGTCTCATCGGCCTCCAGCAGTCCCAGCTCCTCCCGAACCCCTCAGGTGAGATATTCGCTCCACTGACTTTTCACTCTTAGCCTTGGAGATATCTTGCCTTCACTGCTACTGTGTTTTCCCTCAAAAACGAAGAGACATAATTCCAAGACTTTTTAATCCACTGAACATGTGGGTCAGAAGATATGAACCTCTGACCATATGCTAGTGGTTATCTTTTTCTATATCATCCATGCCATTTCTGTCCCTTCAAGAAAGTCCCATTCTTCCACATGTGGCAGGAGGGCAGCAGTGGGTGGAAGGGTAAGCACTAGATGTCTACATACAGCTGTTTGGTTATTAAAGAAGGGGCTAGCGGATTTGTATTGAAGCTGAGTTTGCGAAGCATTGCTTTTCCTTCAACTGTGTATTTATTTGGATGGGGGCAGGGGACAGCTAGCGTAGTCCGAGTTCTGCTTGATGCAATCTGAAAGAGACAAAATCAGGGAGGAACCTGTGTGTGATGGAAGCATGCCAATGCAGCGGCTAGATCCGAATGACTGGGAGCTCGTTCAGTGATCCCTTAGAAAATGGTAGTGGAAATGTAGGCCTTAATTATTTTCCTTCCTACAGTGATGTCCACAGGACCCTGACTCAGCTTTCCATCCCTCCTTTGTTCATACTTTAAAAGCATTCTGTTCTCAGGTCCTCCTGCAGATGCATACATCTAGTAATGTTGTGTGATTTAAAGATTTTAACTGAAGGGTCAAGGTCTCAAGTCAGCCAAGAGTCATTTCCAATTCAGATCTGAGCCCACTTATTTTTAGCCTACTCCCTACTTCCCCTAAACTTTTACTAATCAACGGATTTATGGTAAAGCCACCCCATTTACTGTTGCTAGCATGGTTGCAGGTTCCTTCTTGAGTGATAGTTTTCAAAAAAAATATTTAACAGGTACACAGTTGTACAAATCAGAAAAATGGGTACTTTGAAAATAAAGGTTTTTTTTTTTGCTTAGATACTATAGTTTTGGGTTTAGGAGTTTGTTTTCTGTTAAGTTCTAAGGAACTGATTAAGCAGAATCTTCTAATAGAAATATTTGAGCTTTTTCAAGTATATCCATTTTTTCACACATCTTAACTCTTTTTATATTTTGCACTCTGCAATAGATTTTTTAACTGAAGATAATTTTCTATCATGCACTGCCAAACTGTGATACTTAGACTTTAGTGTTTAGTGAATTATGAATTTTAGTTACTGTTAAACCAAAAATAAGTCTCTTGACTGCTTACTTTGGACCACTGTAACCAAGCTTTTTTATCTTTATTTTTATTTTTTTAAAATTTTGGGGCATACATGTTGAGCTATTGAGTTGGACGAGTTGTTAATTTGCACTAATATTTACTTCTATTAAATTCACCAACATTTTTGCCACTTTTGAAGCCCATTAAATCATTACAGGAGAATCCAGCCATGCTTCATGGCCATTTAATTGGGCAGGTCTTCTCAGAAAATCACTCCTCCTTGTTAGAAAATCACACAGGTCTGTGTGTTTTGTTTTCCACTCGTTTGTAATATTTTTCCAACAAGATTATATCTTAGGCATCTTTTCAAAGACCTGGTAGCTTTCAGAGCCAGACCAACTTACAACACCACACAGTTAAGGTCAGGACCCTGACTCAGGACCCTGACTTTGCTTTTTTAAACAGCAAAAAATCCTGTCTAGAAAATTCCTAGTTAAAGGTGCCCTTTACGGACCAGTATACCAGGGAAATTGAACGTTTAATTTCACAGTTTTGAGATTTCTGAAAATAAATATAAAATGTTTTTCTCAAAATAGTTTTGAGAATACAGTCATGGCACTGACATTTTTACATTGTATGGAACATTCTTCTTTTTCTGTTGGTTAAACATTGAGAAAGTTACTGAAGACTTTTAAAATATTTCATGATTACCTACTTATCCAAAATTCTTTACAGAACTATCTCAGTAGCAAAGATCCATAGTACTGTAAGGCTTTCATTGTGCAAATAAATGTCAGAGGGGTACCCACTGATTCAGCCTTTGAGTTGGAGGCAGCAGTGCAGGGCACACACACGCAGAACCTTGCATAGGTCCATGGAGATTATTTTCCAGACCCCGTCAGTACTTTGTTATCAGTTTAAAACAAATTGAAGACTTTTCAAGTTTCAAATTCAACCTCAAGAGCCTCTTCTCATAACCTTCAATTGGCTAGTATTCCTCAATGTACTTAAAAATAACAAAACAACAGTACAAGTATAAGAATAGTCATTTATTGAGCACTTATTGTATCAGGTATTGCAAACATTTTGCATGAATTGGATCCTCACCATTTTGCACTGTTGTTCTCATTTTACATGAGGTTTAGATGAGGTTTACATTTTAGATGAGGAAACTGAGGTTTAGATGGGTTAAATACCTTGTGTAAGGTCACACGGCTGAGTGATAGAGCTAGAATTTGAACTCTAATTATTCTGATTCCAAGGCTGGGCCCCTAACCATATATTTCAATGCTTTGCCTTTAGCCCTCAGTGTTCTAGAGAAGATCTGACCAGTCAGGTGAGATTAGTCAGTGAGGCTAATAAGAAACCTGCATTGAGAAAGGCAGAAATGGTATGCTAAAATATGCACTTAACAGGAAAAGCACTGAACGTTAATTAGAAGTTTTAAGAAGAAAAGGGAGTTTTCTTGAAAAAGATGAGAGAGGATTGGACTATTGAGGGAATAGCTCAAACTTGAGGGCAAGAAGAAACATGTAAAAACAGCACCAGAACGAATTGGAGGTTTTGGAGGCAGAGTAGCACAGTGATTCCTGAGCCTGTGCTTTGGAGCCTGAGAGACTTGAGTTCAGATCATGGTTATTTCACTTGCTGCTAGCAAGTTAAGTATCCTCTTTTATTTTCAGTTGTCTTCATCTGTAAAGTGAAAATAATAATGTCTAACTCACTGTGTTCTTAAAAGAATAAGATGTGATAACAACAACCAAAAAGCACTTTTTGGAGTGCCTGGCACGTAAAAAGTACTACATCAATTATTCTTATTATTACTTTGCAGTAATTAGAAAATAGTATGAGACAGGGAATTCAAAGGAGAATGGCAAAGGTCACTGAGCGCTCTTAGGAATCAAAGCCTTCCTGGAAACTTAGGACATAACTCCAGCTTCAAGACACTGTTGAGAATGACCCCATGGTGTCCACCCTGCATGCCATGTCTTTCTCCAAACCTGCGTACTGTCAATCCAGCATACTGTCAGTCCAGCAGGGGAACAACAGCTCAGGACATCCACAAAGGGAACATAGTGGTTTAGGATTCTAGGGTGGGTGGGGATGAAAAGGGAAAACAATCCACTTTAGACCAAATCAGCTGGCCATGCTCAGGAATGCAACGATTGGGGCAGACTTTTCTCTTTGTCCTGTTGCCCTGGGTTCTGGGAAGGCTGCCCAGCACCGTCTCCTTACACACCAGAGCAAATGCTCTGCAGTCTTTTGGATCAAGTAGATTCAAGCGTTTTAGGGTTATCCTAACCCCAAGAAGTACAGACACCTTCTATATTGTCCTTCATTTGTCTCTGAAACTGATGGGAAATCATTCAATTAAAACGAGCACGGCAGAATACATAAAACCACAATATGAGTTTAAGAAAATGAAGACGGCACTTCAAAGGCATTCTGAAGCCTCGTTTTATGAAATGAAATTTTGTTTCATTTCCACTGATTTCCTAGGTGAAATTAGGTGACTGTCTGGGTAGCATAATGATGATAATGGTGGGAAGCCATACATACTCGGATGACATACGTAAAGCTTTAATAAAGAATGAGAGACTCAGGGGAGTGCATTAAATTGAGTAATAATTTATTATTTAGAGACCTCTACCCATTTACTCAGTTTTTCTGGAAGAATTGGCTCTTCCTCCAAGGTGTACTATTTTCAGAAAGAAAAAGGTAACTGTGTGTGTTCTGCATGCTCCTGTTGCGGGTAGGTGATCGCTTGAGTTTGGTGCCCAGAGTAGCCATCGTACCTGTGAACTGTCTCAGCTACTGTGAGGGAAAGAACAAGGTTGACAGGACTCTGCATGTCCTATAGGAATGCACTGCAATTATTTCCAATCACAATTAACCTGATTAGAATAATGGACAGGAAGTGTCCCTCTGTAGCTAATGCAGTTTGGCATCAGCTGACTGAAATCCTTTGATAATTTCTGCACAGATGGCTGGGCTGAATGCAGCACTTTTTAAATTATTATTTTCATGGTCTCTTGGTAGGCCAAAACCTCGACACCGACAACAGACCTCCCCATTAAGGTGGACGGCGCCAACGTCAACATCACAGCTGCCATTTATGACGAGATCCAACAGGAGATGAAAAGGGCCAAGGTGTCTCAAGCCCTGTTTGCCAAAGTGGCTGCAAATAAAAGTCAGGTGAGTGGTTTTTAAAAGAGCAAAAGTGAGGGCTGGAATTAGACCGTTCTCCTCCTCCCACCAATAAAAATACATCTGTTCCTATAATAATAATAACAACAATAATAATAATCCCTAGAGAACCTGTCGTGTTCTGCATTTTGCTCTATGGTTTGCTTTTGTTCCCATCAGAGTTCAAAATGAAGACTGAGTCAAAACCCAGTTTTTTTTTCTTTTATTTTTTTTCCAAAAGGAATCAGACTTGAATAATTTCCCTCCTAATTCTGAATATTGCTATGTATCCTTTCTTTCTTTCTTTCTTTCTTTTTGGTATTTGAGCAAAACTTAGTGTGTTCAAAACAGCATCTTCCTGAGACCAAGTTTTAGCCAGGTCTCATCACCTCTCTTATTCCCACCGGGGAAATGGATGACTTTGTCATAATAACTGCTTTTCCTCAGCCCCAGAGACACCTTGCAATGTCAGGTGTTTCTTTTATGTATAGAATACAGTTGTTTTTCCAGGAGAAAACACACATTGGGGAGTGCAGAGTGAGTGCTAAAATCTTTAACAGAAAAACATAGACGCTTATCCAGTACAATTTTTCAGAGTGCTGGGATTGTGGGGAATGGAATGCTCCAGGGAAAAGGGTAGACAGAT
Organism: Phocoena sinus; assembly: GCF_008692025.1. Lineage (NCBI taxonomy): Eukaryota > Metazoa > Chordata > Mammalia > Artiodactyla > Phocoenidae > Phocoena > Phocoena sinus. The sequence goes on from NC_045769.1 coordinate 36,405,961, forward strand.
GCTTAGGTTTTTTATTTCTGAAAGCAGAAACAGTTGATGGGATCTACTCTGTTTCAATTCATTTAAAGGGACAACTACCGCCCTATCCTAGAATGGGTTAGGTTGAGGCACCTACTTATTTATTCCTGGGTTGAACAATTACCCAAATGCAGGATAGAGGAAACAAAAGTTAGTTAAAGCTTAATTTTGAGAGTCCTTTGATTCTGAGCTTGATTTCCTCTGTGGCCTTGCATGACAAATGTTTTCGTCCCTACATATGTAAATGGTAAAATGGTCCACCATCTCCCTAACAAATCTTCTGTTGTGTGCTATAAAGGAAGGAAGTTACTGAATATTGTATTAAGCAAGGTGGTTTTTAATGAAAATTAAGTTTTTAAAATGATAGTCAGATGCTATATTTATACTAGTTATATGGTTTTGGGAATAGCCTTTTTTTCCTGTGGTTTTGCAGTAACCTGACTTAAGTTATTTTTCAGATGTTGATAAAGGGAGAGCAGTAGAATATCCAGCAATTTCGAAGAGGATTGAAATATTGGTTTCCCATTTCAATTTCGATGTAGTAATTCTTCCAGATTATTCTTTCTCTCACAATGAAGTCATTGAAATACAGTTTGCTAAGATATAATGTCCAACCATAGTATGAAATACATGAAAAGAAAATACCATAGAGCTTTCTTAAACTGTTAAATGCATAAAATCCCGTGTACCACATGGCAAAATATAATGAGAGTTGGAGCTGTTAAACGAATAAAGCTGTTAAATGCATAATGCCACTTGGCAAAACTACTGTGCATTTAATGGTTTTCCACTGTGTAATAAAGGACATATGTGATAAATGTGCAGTAAGTATAAAGCTACAGAATGGATTCTGCAAACCTGCCCCTTAGTTGTGACTTGACGTAAATATCAAAGCTTCACTCAGTCCTCCTTTTATAAGCAGCTTTCAAGAAAATCTGAAGGCCACAGTCTGAGAACTTGACTCAGAATGCTTGTAATCTTCCTGTTGACTTGGCACTATTGCTTCTGGAAATGGTGATGCCTCCAGCCTCCCCAAGTAATTCAGGTGGCTGATTGAAAAGTGTGCTTGCCAGTTGGACAAACTTAGCTCTCCAAATTTTTGTTGCCTCCTGAAGAACTCAGTAGCCCTGTTTTTGCCGAATCTGGAGGAAAACATAGTACTAGGAATTAATATGCTAAGGGATGAGATTGAGCCTAAATGGGGATAAGATGCTTTGTTTTTCTTTCTTCCTTTGGGACAATGATTTCATTCTCATTTATGAATAGGGAACTTTATTTGTAAGTAGCTGACTAGATTTGCAAATCAGGCATTAAGTTTTTTAAAAATGGCATTGCCAAGCAAAATGAACTTAACTGACAGTTTCAAAGGCAATTTAACATAAGTTATTCACTCTACTTTGTAAGCACTACAGCATTTGCTTGATAAAAAGCATACTTAGTGAAATCAATTGATGTGGTACTTTGCACATGTATTTGGTGTGGATCCATAAGGTGTGTGTGTGTGTGTGTGTGTGTGTATGTGTATGGAGTGGCTGAGAAGGCAGACGAAGAGCAAGGGCGCTCCATTCTCTTGGAGGTGAAATTAGGAGAACCTTTAACAGGAACTCTTGTGAACTCTAGTGGGTTTGGAGCCTGGGAGGCCCAGTTCAAACATATATAGTAACCCCTCCCCTTCCATTTTAAATGTCTTTTAAAATAGAAAGGAAACCCTCATAAAATCTCATTCACTGCATGGTGTGAATTACTGTCACCATATTAAGAATAATACCTAACACTGCCTGTGTGTTAGGCACGCTTTGAATGAAGAGTAGGAAAAAGGGAGGACATTTTTAGAGATTAAGGGTGGTGGGCCAAGATGGTCCTTGAGGGCTGTAAGTGTTTAGGGAACAGGCACAGTTGGAGGAGGGGTTCAGAAAAGGAATTGAAAGAGTGACAAACGTTTGCAGTTTTGCCTGTGGTCCTGTTGGGGAAAATAGTATTACTGGAAAGTGTGTGTTTTCTTAGTGGGTGGGTTACATCAGGGCGCGTTTGTAGGGTCGTAGACCACCTGTTCCTTTAATTGGGCTTCAGCTCCTTTGTCATGGCCAGGCCAGTCCATCATCTGATTCCATTGAGTGCCTCCTATCTGACCCTTGCCCCTTTCTTCATAGGAGAGAAGTCAAAAAAGTAAAGCAGGGGTAAAAATAAGAGGGAAAAGTATGCTTATGCACATTTCACCTTTTACTTTTGCTTCATTTTCAATTTAGGATCAATTTTAGGTGTTGTGTGTGTGTGTGTGTGTGTGTGTGTGTGTGTGTGTGTGTTCTGAGACTGTTTTCCTTTTCTTTCTGCAGAATGTTCAGATTATTGGTCTTCATGGGATAGGATGTACCATGGTCCATGGTTGATCTCTGTGAACTAGGAGTGGGAGTCCTCAGTAGGAGCCATAGTGCAAAGGCATATGGCATTTTCTGCACCCCTTCAGTATGGCCCTTACATACAAAGGGCCTCCAGGGAATGAGTGCCCCAGCATGCAATTTAAGTGGCTATGGGAACTCCTTGTCCCTTGATAGCTTCTTGTAATCTCCCTGTCCCTCTTACTCAAATTCTGTAGGGTTACTTTCCCCTTTCCTCCCCAACTGCAGCTTATCAAATGTGATCTGGGCAGTGGAAATCCAGTAGGGAGCAAACACAGTGACCGTGGGCACCCTCACTGCAGTCCTCCAAGGTCGGCCATCAGTTGCCCCCTTCCCCAGACATTAATTCACGGTTTCTCTCCTGCCCTCTTCTCTTTTTTATATAGTTCACAGTATTCAGCTCATGGAATGCTGAGGATCACCCGAGGCTGGTTTTCTTTTGGAAAGAGAGTGAAACTTCCTTTGTTATTTGTATACCCAAAGACCCAACTCTACATATATGACTGTCTTTTCCTACTAGGTTTGGGTGAAGACAGAGTAGGTAGAGGAATGGGAAGGGGCTTATTTTAATCCCTGTTCTACCTTGCCCCCATTAAAAAAATAAAACGAACAAAAATGTTAGAAGGGCCCTGGGTTTGCTTTCTTTTTTCTTTTCTTTCTTCCTTTTTTTTTTTCTTTGGCGGGTGTGGGGTCTTACTTTCTATATTAGGAAGGTAGAGAGAATCTGAGACATTGCAAAAAGGAGAAATAGACAACCTGGTTGTAAAGCTCAGTTGGTGGTAATGAAAGGGCCAACCCCAGAGTCTTCTGGGATAAAAGAAAGGGAGTGATCTGGGAATAAATGGACCCAGAGGGGTCTCTGATGAGATGACGTTGGAGATGCCCTCATCTCCACCAAGATTTAAAGACCCCTGCCAATCCTCCAGTTCTGCTCCCTGCCGCGCACACTTCCCAGGCCCACAGGTTGCAGGAGCTACCACTGGGACCAGTAATGGGGGGGGTCCTCACTTCTACTACAGAAGAGGGAGGGAGGCACAATTGTGATCCCACTGCATCTGGGGAGAAGGAGTTTCTGGCCTTCAGTATACAATTCTGAAATCATTTCCTCCATAGAAGCTGTGTTCTTCATGGTGACTGGATTTCAATGTGTTCTGTGCTTTACGTACGTTAGGATTAAATAGATTTTGTTTACTGACTGGCCTTTATTCCTTATCACTGTCTCACCAAAAAAAAAAAAAAAAATTCTGTGTTCTCACCTACTGACTTAACAAGTTATAATCCCAAATAGAAGGCTTCTTAAGCTTTAGATGTAGATTACAAACTCAGATTTTACGGACATTCATCTTTATTGTAAAATATCTCCTTACAGATGATCTACTTTGCTTAACAGGCTAAATGATTTAAAATATACAGGTGTTTCAGACATAGAGAATGGACTTCAGGACGCGGGGAGGGGGAAGGGGAAGCTGGGATGAAGTGAGAGAGTGGCATGGACATATATACACTACCAAATGTAAAATAGCTAGCTAGTGGGAAGCAGCCACATAGCACAGGGAGATCAGCTCAGTGCTTTGTGACCACCTAGAGGGGTGGGATAGGGAGGGTGGGAGGGAGACGCAAGAGGGAGGAGATTTGGGGATATATGTATGTGTATAGCTGATTCATTTTGTTATAAAGCAGAAACTAACACACCGTTGTAAAGCAGTGACACTCCAGTGAAGATGTTAAATAAATAAATAAATAAATAAACTAGAACAAAATATATACAGGTCTTCATGGCAGATCCTTTTATAAGCAAAAATAAAGACAGACAGCTGTACATAAAGAAAAATAATTGGTATATTATTTGGTTTGTTTCCTTCCTTTTATCACTCTTTGCTATTGGAGTTTATATCACATTCAGTATATGTGCTAACATATTTTTTCCTTCAATCATGGGTTACTATATTAATCTTTGCTTTTGTGTCTCTTCTTAAAAATATCCCAGGCACAAGTTAGTTGTACATATTTCCTTTTTAAAGAAATAGCTTCTATTTTATGATTACTTAAGTAAAACATCCTCGTTTTATTTTGTATTTTTTATTTTTAATTCTCAAAGGCATTTCTTTTCTTCTTTAATGTTATTTATTTTGAATAGGTAGCATATGTTCATTGTACAAGCTTCAAAAAGAAACAGAAGCGTATACAGTGAATAGTTTTCCTCCATCCCTCACCCCCTTAGCCATCCTTAGAGGCAGCCACTGCTAACATTTCTCCTCTATCTTTGGAAACACAAATGTATATACTTTTTTTGTCCCTATGCACAAATGACTAGCATACTTTACATGTGACTCTGCTTGATTTTTTTCTTATAAATCTCAAAGATCTTGCCACATCAGCACACAGAGCCCCTTCTTCTTTTAAGCTGCTGTATAGTATTCAATGGAATGGGATGCACCATGATTTATTTGACTCTCTTCCTTTGGTGGATATGTAAATTGTTTCTAATCCTTCCATACTAAAAATGATGGTGTTTACATTCCAATTGACCTCCTTGCCAGCAATGCCCAAGGGTCCCAGCCCCTATACCCTCACCTAAGACATTTTAAATGACTCAGCTGACTACAGTTTTGGCAAATATAAAACATTTACAATAAACAAAAACGAAACAAAACAAAACCCTGAACAACCGGAACCTCCCGCGTCTCCCTCTCCCATGAGTTGTGCCCCTGAAAGTGAAGCTAGGGCTTCCGCAGGCAGGTCCCAAGCTAATGGTCTGGTCTGGCTCCCCTGCACGTGCAGCGGCATCTGGGGATGGAGCCGCACGCCACCCTACTGCGCTCCTCCCGGGGCCTACCTCCCCTCTGGGGCCTGTGGGCCCATGCAAGCACTGCAGAGGCCCATCACGCTGAGTGCCACCTGCCATTTGTGGGGCGGCAAGTGACAGGAAGAGACCGCGCACCCCCGAACTGTCACCTGCATGCCCCAGCTTCATTTTTAAAAATGTAGAAAATGAAGAAAAGTGTAAAGGCAAAAACATGAATCACCCATAATTCCACAATCCAGAGGTAGTTGCCATTAACCTTTTAGAGTCTTCTAATGTGTAAGCGTGGGTTTGCACATGCGTGTTTATATCCTAGTTGGGATCACACTGTAATAAGACAAGTTAAAACTATAATTTTCTTAAGGTCAACTTTTCATGTGGGAGAGTAAATTTATGAATTATAAAATATCTTCAGTTTCATTATTTTGTTTCTTAGCCTTTAGAAACTATTGCCCAAGGATCGGTTTTGCCACTTTGCACAAAATGTGGTTTGACAGTTACCTTATTTATTAAGCTCTCTTTATGGAGATGGCTTTATTGGGGCTGGGATAGCTCGGGCTATTGGAAGTAAATGTTTGATTACCCCAATCTCTGGTATAAAAAGTGACAGGAAAAACTGGCCGTATGATGCCATTGGTGATGAGCTGGTGGTCTAAGTCTCGCTCGCAATGCTTTTGCTTTTGTCGTCTTGTCTTCAGTGTGTAAGGCAGACTGAAATGAGGCATGTGGCCTTGACTGAGTAGCTGCCCCTTGCTGCTGGGCAGGTTTCTTTGGAGCACATTTTGACAACCTTTCAAAAAGCAGTTTCTACTCTTGTCAACTGGGGCATGTATGCTACAATGTCAGGTCTGTCCACCAAATTCAAATGAAAAAAAATTAATATATTCACACTACAGTTACCTTTTTTTTCTGTGGCACGCGGGCCTCTCACTCTTGTGGCCTCTCCTGTTGCGGAGCACAGGCTCTGGACGCGCAGGCTCAGCGGCCATGGCTCACGGGCCCAGCCGCTGTGCGGCATGTGGGATCTTCCCAGACCGGGGCACGAACCCGTGTCCCCTGCATCAGCAGGTGGACTCTCAACCACTGCACCACCAGGGAAATGCTACAGTTACCATTTTTAAAAAACTGTTATACCAAGTAGTGAAGAAATTAGGCTTCTCAATATTCTCAAATGCCAAACTAAGTGGGCAGTCAATACAGTGATGCCCAGGCATCAAGTTTGAACCCTTCACTTTTTTCCTTTATCTCTCAGCATAATTCAAAGGATTAGATTCTTTTGAGAAGTGATCAACAGAAATTCCCACAAGATCTCAGTTTTTACATCAGTCTTCTAATGAGGAATTGGGTTCTTATTACCATTTCTGCAATTAATTATGTTAACGTTTCATGCCCTAAAACTAGCGTTTATGGGAACCCATAATTAGATATCAATGAAGGTTAATTACAGTTTGTATGCAGTTCATAAAATGTCATATACCTTTATCCATTGCTAAAGTTTCTGTACCGGTTTTAAGCACATTTTTATGTACTGCAGAAACCCTGAGTTGCATTATTTTGACATGGGACCTTTAGGAACTTGCATTTGACTTTGAAGCAAATCAGGTTGACATATTAAAAGCCATCTTTCTGAACTCTGCAGCCCTCTTTCAAAGATGACATTGAGCTAAACCATGGTTCTTACAGTTGGAGAATGTTGGTGCCTGTGAGTGGTTCCTCCTGTTTTGCTGTAGAGACCGTTTAATCATCCTGCTTGGGACTTCCCTGGTGGCGCAGTGGTTAAGAATCCGCCTGCCAATTCAGGGGACGTGGGTTTGATCCCGGTCCCGGAAGATCCCACATGCCGCAGAGCAACTAAGCCCGTGTGCCACAACTACTGGGCTTGTGCTCTAGAGCCCGGGAGCCACAACTACTGAGGCTGCATGCTGAAACTACTGAAGCCTGCACGCCTAGGGCCCGTGCCCCGCAAAAGAGAAGCCACTGCAATGAGAAGCCTGCGCACCGCAACCAAGAGTAGCCCCGGTTCGCCGCAACTAGAGAAAGCCCGCGTGCAGCAACAAAGACCCAACACAGCCAAAACAAAAAAAGATCATCTTGGGCTTCCCTGGTGGTGCAGTGGTTGACAGTCCGCCTGCCGATGCAGGGGACACGGGTTCGTGCCCCGGTCCGGGAAGATCCCACATGCCGCAGAGCGGCTGGGCCTGTGAGCCATGGCCGCTGAGCCTGTGCATCCAGAGCCTGTGCTCCACAGTGGGAGAGGCCACAACAGTGAGAGGCCCGCATACCGAAAAAAGAAAAAAGATCATCTTGCTTTCACAGGGCCAAGACTAGGGGTAGGCATGTAGGCTTGCTAGGTCTCGGGTGCAAAATTCAAGAAGACACACTTTCAGAGTCACATTCCTTAAATTTTGCACGTTAGTCACTTGCTTGCCTCACACTAGTCCCAGCCCTGATCTGTCAAACAAGTCTTATGCCTGGTTTTCTGCTGTGTCTGCTTTTTTTCCCCCCTGCGCTTATGGGTTTTTGAGGCAGTGTGCATAATATGTAGTTTTTTTTTTTTCTTTTTGCAGTACGTGGGCCTCTCACCGTTGTGGCCTCTCCCGTTGCGGAGCACAGGCTCCGGACGCGCAGGCTCAGCGGCCATGGCTCACGGGCCCAGCCACTCCACGGCATGTGGGATCTTCCCGGACCGGGGCACGAACCCGTGTCCCCTGCATCAGCAGGGAGACTCCTAACCACTGCACCACCAGGGAAGCCCCCATAATATGTAGTTTTGTATCATAGGTATGCTGGAATTTGGACCTGAAGTCAGGGACTAGAAATGTTTCGGTTGTTTTCTCCTTGATATTTTAGTCTAGTACATTTTGCTGTTAATATCTTTCTAGTATTTAAGTGGAGAAGACTCCAGATTCATTCTTTTTGACAGATAAGGATGTTTTTTTTCAGGTACATGTTCCCATCTATGTGTATATGTATGTGTGTACATACTTATATAAAGTCATACTAAATCTCTGTCCTGTTGTATAGCTATGTATACCCTGTATTTCTACGGTAAGGAAGGCAACAAGATTTTATGAAATCCCCTCTTGACTTGGGCCCTTTATAACAGAGGTTAAGGAGTTGTTCAGAATAAAATTTTCATTACTCTCAATTACAGATTCACTCTTTGCAAACACATCCATAGAAATAGGAGACACATGCCCAGCGACAGCTGAAAATTAGTCCCCATGAAAATACAGTTTAGAACTTAGTGTACAATTTTGAGAAATAAAAAGAGAAGCAGATCATTTTTACTTATTACATTCAAGGTATAAAATAATTAACCTTGAACTGTAGACAAATGCTCAGCACAAATCTTTTTTCAGGTTTAGATGACCTCCTTGTCAGGGATTCATTGAAGCCCTTGACAAGTCTCCCTTGCAGTTTAGCCTTTTATCCATTTCAGTTTTCTTGATTAGGTTATCTTGAATCATTAGGGGGTTTATTTATTTTAATAGACACTTATTGGATTCATGAAAGGAGAATTCGGTGACTAAGAAACAAGAGCTGAATATTATCTGGCTCATTTCACACTTCAGAAGAGTCTCAACCAGCTGAAGAGAAACTCTTCCACAGTTACAAAAGTTTGTTTGGGGACTTTATGTGCTTCCGTTTAGAAAGTGAACTGCCTGTAGTTAATAATATGAATTTTCTTTTGAGTCGCTCAGAAAACATTCCCTTTCGGTTACATATGCTGACATTTTCTGTATTGAAGATGTGGGTGAGTAAATGGCCTTTTACATTTCTGTTGCAAGAAGCCTTGTGTCATTCACCTGAAGAACTGTTCATTTGCCGACTTATTCATTCATTGGGGTTCCTAGATGGGCAAAGGGGGAAGGGGATTCTTACTATTTGTAGATTGAGTTCACTCGTCAGCTCTGTGATAGGTACATCAGGGGGCACAGTAATGACTGTGACAAGGCCTTCCCTTCAAGGCCAGTACAACCTTACTTAACAGGAACAAACGTATTTACTACATCTCTTTTTGGAGATCAGAGCAGACTGTGAACTTGCATTTGTTTCTTAGCAAGTCCTGGTTTGTATTCGTTTTGAAATATTATAAAAACTAGGAGATTTGTCACTAACACAGAACTTAATTTTGTTTTTAAAGGAAAAAATATGGGAACAGGGACATGTTGGAGTTATTACCTGTGTCCTGGGGTAGGAAAACAAGTAACTTAGTACACAATGAAATTTCAGTACCACGGACAGGAACCCCACTCTTTCCATCTCCTTCCCCTCCCCCATCACTTAAACCTAAGGCTTGGAGCTGGGATTCAAACCCATATCTGATGGGCTCCAGATTCAGACCCTGGGCTGTATTATTGTTTTCTGAAAGACCTCCTTGTTCATTTGAATAGTCTCAGCATTTGGTATGTAGTTTGGAGAATATGTCACTCATTTATTATCTACTTGAGTTTTTAAACCTTTCAATATTTTTATAAGTGTACTAGATATTGTCCTTCCTCATTCATTTTCAATGTGAGAGAGCTTTACAAATTCTCATTTGAACAACAACAACATACACATGCACACACACATACACGAAAATGGTTAAAATGATGAGAATAGATTTTTTTAAATGATTGATATAGTTTGGTACTTATGAATATGTCATTTTTTTAAGAATGAAACCTTCTGGAAGATGAAGCTTACCAAGTATGTAATTTACCACTAGCAGGCCACTGTGGGCCTTCATTGATACCCAGCAACATGATTTCACTATGAAAAAAAAAGATATCTAGGCTAGGGTAAGTGGTGTTCTTGACTTTATGATAGTCCTTTCTCCAAGAACTTCTTGTTAAAAAAGAAGGAAGGAAGGAAAGTAGGAAGGGAAAGGAAAGAAGAAAGAAAAGAATTCTTTGTCATGTCAGTTTAAGAGCCTTCAATGACTCCCATGGCCCATAGGACTAACATGAAATTTCTTTGCATGGTATTCTTTATGACCTGACCCCCACCTCCATTTCTAGACTGTGCTTTAGCCACACAAAGTTGTTTCTGATTCCTTGAATGTGATAATTGTATAAGCCCCTGCATTTGCTGATAATGTTATCTCTGCTTGGAATGTGATTCCAATCACTTCCTCTCCCCACCTGGTGAAATTCATCTTTATCTTTCAAGGCCCACCTTATGAGTCCTGTTCTCTGTGATCACATATTCCCTGAACTTCATGGTCAGAATTACCTACTTACCCTTTGGTGATCTCAACTAACCTTTTAAGTAAAAAGCATGGCCCACAGTAGATGGGTGATCAGTACAAGCTTATAAACTAATGTTCTGAGAGACCTCTGTCACTGTTTGCATTTATATACTGTGGTAAATTGGATCACCCTCTTTTCTTTATCTTATTCTTGCATTAGAGATGGGGGAAAAAGAGCCCTCAGAATGTTGTCATGGTTGCTTTTGAAAACTAGTGCTCTCCCCCAACACTAACTCTTTTAATTTGAGGCCATGAAACATTCGTCTGGGCTAATTTCTATGCACTCTAATAATTTCAATTCAATCTATTGAGCATTTATTGAACATCTGTTATGTGCAAGAAACTATACCCTAAAGTGGGTAAGAAACCAACAATTTCCCTCCATCCGCATTAAGAAGCTGACTGTTCTGATAGGGGTGCAGGCATGCCCAGCAGTAACAAAATAATCATCAAATTGTGAAAAGGTATAAGCAACATGCTTTCAAATTATGCAGGAGTGAGTAAGCAGTTCTTACAAGAGATCAGGTGAGACCATGTCAGCTGAACTTTGAAGTACAACTTCTCATAGCAGGGGTAGAGGGTTGAGTGAGATTTTCCAGGAAAGGGAGTAACATAAGCAAAAGCATGAAGATGGGAATATACCAAGCCTATTCAGGGACTGTGAGTAATTCACAGTGGCCAGAGGACAAGGTCCATGGGGAAATTGAGGGGAGATGAGACCATGAAGGAAAAACAGGAGCAAATTGTGGTTCTTATTGTTGCCTCTTCTAATGCTCTTGAATTGTGAACTAGAGGTGTCTCATTTAAGTAAATCCTCAATAAAACTATCAGTTTACTAAAAGATAAACTATGGGGTTATTATTCATCTTTCAAAAAGAAATAATGATACCTTTCTTCAAGTAGTAAGGATTCCTAATACATTTACAACATTATTTGCTTTGTAAATTTAGATTGATGTACAACTTTGTAGGAACATGTGGATTGTAAACAAAATATATCTTGACTGGTGTGTCACCTCACCTGCATAGTTGGGCAGAGGTGGTCAGAGTTGTTTTTTCTACTGAGGGAAATATATTTGTTTAAGAGGCTGATGAGATGACTAAAATGAGATGTTAATAGGTATTATTTGCTTATGCCCTGAATGCTTGGGAACTCTTTATCCATTGATCACAGGGATGTAGCTTTGAACTTACGTTCTTTCTCTGGGTTCAGATTTTGAAGGTAAAGGTGTTTTAATCATAAATTCCTTAGCGTCATTATACTTAGGTTCCATGTACATTTTCCTGTGTAAGTTCCAGGTATTCTCTGTATTTTTTTTAAACTTTTTATTTTGAACACATTTTAGACTCACAGATTTTGGAAAATAGTACAGTTTCCATATATTTCTCACCTAGCTTCCCCTACTGTAACAGCTACATCACCATAGTGCAATGCTCAAAACCAGGAAGTTAGCATTGTTTTAATACATTAACTGAACTGAAAACTTTATTCTAATTTCACTAATATTTTTAATTAACATTATACTAAATATTAATAGTATTTCCACTAATGTCCATTTTTTGTGCCAGGATCTCAATCAGGAACCATACTGTGTTTAGTTATTTATCCTTAGTTTTCTGCAGTCTGTGACCATTCTTCAGTCTTTCCTTTTTTTTTTTTTTTAAATGATCTTGCCACTTTTAAAGAGTGCCGATTGGTTATTTTGTTGAAAATCTCTCAGTTAGGGTTTGTCGTGATTGGACTGAGGTTATGCATTTGGGGCAAGACCTCAGATACTGTGTTGTGTCCTTTGCAGTGAGTCATATCACAGAGTTCATGGTTGTGAATATGTCATCACTGGTGATGTTGACCTTGATCACTTGACTAAGGTGGTTTTATTCTTTGTACTTTGACCCTGATGGCTAATCATTATCTGTTGTTTCTGACAAATAACAAGGTAATAGATCATGGAATGTGGACCTGGAAGGGAACTGAGAGATCATCTTTTGTAAACCCCTTCTTTTATAGTTAAGCTTCCAGAAGATCCAAGAGGGTAACCACTTATCCAAAGGTCACCCAATAATTTAATGTCAGAGCAGGAACTTAGCAGTTTGGTCTCCAAATTGAATATTCTGTGCTTCCTAGCTGTGCTCTGGCACATGTAACTTACTTAGCCTCAGTTTTCCCATACTAAAAATGTGAAACTGACTCTATGAATATTCAGCCAACCTTTGGTCAAAGCTTACAACCAGACTAAAAGAGAAATCACAGCTAGGTATATACACCACAGCTCCTGGTGCCCACTCACAAGGCTGGCCAAGGCTGGAATCAGATGAACTTCTGTATCAGCATCTCCGAAATGAAAATAATTCTCCTGGAATGCTCCACATAACACATAGGGAGCAACAACAAAAAAACCTACTTGAGATTTTAACAGAAAAAGGAGATTTGTTTATTAATAATTCATGAGTTCCCATTGAACATGCACGACAGAAACAGTGCTATTCAATAGAGAATACTGTCATCTGTCACTGTTTTATTTGACATTTACACTTTTTTTTTTTTTTTTTTGCCTGATACTGCAAAACTTTCTTGGATGGCATGCAAAAATTATATAAATGAAAAAAATCCCAGTGTGGGGACTCTTTATCTCTTCTGTGATGGGTTCACTCAGTTACATATGTGTGTGTTCAGGCAATAGCGTGGCACTTTCTGGCACATTCATTAAGCCACCAAACAAGCTAATAAGAGACACTATTGAGAAAACAGAGATAAGCCTCCCAAGTGGGCTGATGGAAGGATCATGTGAATAAAAAGATGGAGGGTGAGATGGGAAGTGAGGTGGAAGAATAGATTTCCGGGAGATAAGCGTACAGATTTGTGGAGTGAGCAAGTGAGTCAGAGTGAGGGGAAAGCGAATCATGGCCGCCATGAAGAAAACTGACAAAAATACACTGCCATTTCCGATGCAGAATAAATATTTATAGATGGCATCAGAGGAGCTCCACCAGCAGGGAATATCGGCATTTAGTAGAAGAGCAAGTTAGACTTAGGGGCACCTTGCAGTTTTGTGCCACCGTAAGGCTCTTGACAATGTTTCTGCTCAGTAGGTTAGTTATTATTTATAAAAATCACAGAACCAGCTGATACATTCATAAGCTAATTATTGAAGCAGCTGGGTACACATGGTGCAATATGTCCAAGGCTGTGAAGTATCACAGATTTCTTGGGGCCTGCTGTGGTGAGGGTGCGCTGTTGAAGGCTCCATCCCTTAATCTGATCAGCCAAGCAAACACTTTGTGGGGAAACTAGATTAATAACCCTCTAAATACCATGAATGTGCTTCGTCTTCAAAACTGGGTTCCCTTAAACATGCTATTAGCTCAGCTCCATCAGGGATTTGAGGAAGTTCTCTGGTGCCCTAAAAACAGGGTCTTGTCGCCTACCTCCCTGTGCCAGAAATTAATTTGGTTTGCTTATGTCTGCACACATGATCACACTTGTGTCTAATCCGCTCCCTAATAGCTTCAAGGTCAGGACCTTGCATGTCAGTGGGCAAATTGAGCACTACACTTCTTAAAGACTGATGGCAGACAGCACACAGTCCATAACGAGGTCTGTAGTTTGTTCTAAGTGGTTGTAATGAGTGCAGATTATAACAGCGCATATAAATCAAATGCGGCAATGAATGTTGTGCGAGACATTCCGAGTATCATAAGTGGAGATACCACTCAGCTGTCACCTGTCTCATTTCAAGCTGTGGCTTCCCACAATGCAATTCACTCCTCATGCGGAACAGCAGGTGCTGTCCTCCTTAAGGTCTGGGTATCTCAGAACTTCATCTTTTAACAGATGCAGGTTTTTGTTTTTATTTTCTGTTAAACAATTGGTCTCCATGCTGTAGCCTCCCCTGGGAGATGTTAAACATACCTGTTTGAAACATTTGAAAGAGTTCAGTTGGAGACTTATTCAGATCTGTGAAAAGACAGAGAAATGGAGCTTACTTTTTCCACAGATGGTTTGTTTTCCATTTCAAGAATTCTTTGCTTTGTACAAAGAAACCCTTGAGGAAACACTTTGGGACTAGGAGATTTTTTAAAATATAATTTATTTCCTGATAGGGATAAAAATTGAATCGTCTTCAATTTTCATATATGTTGCACCTTGAAAATCAACCATTACCTGTCTCTCAATTGAGTTGGAAAAAAAGAAATCTATGAAAATACTTGGGAAAACATTTCCAAGCAAATGATTAGATATCTTGTTTTCATTCTTCCTAACCCTCTAACTCTCCCCAGCTCCCAGTTTATTGCAAGAAAAGATCAGGTCTGCACAAATGTGGCCTCTCACTTGTAAAAACAAGGCAGTGTTGTGTTACAGATTAGTTTATAAATCCCCAGTGGCTTCACAGTTCAGTGCCTACAGCTGCTGCAGATGGGCCTGGGTTTTTGTCTCTTTGCAGTGCTGCAGCCGGCAGTTGAAGGAGAAAATGGAATGATCAGGTTATTAACATGGAGGCCGCGAGGAAGAGGCTGCACAATGAGAACAGCTGGTGTTGCTGTCTTGGCTGATGCAGCGGAGATAATCAAATCTTGCCTTTTTTTGGGTAAAGGCAGAAGACACAGTGGAGAGTTAGACAAACAACAGCTTATGATATTATAAGGGGTTTTTATAATACGTGTCAGGAACTTTCATTGGCTTACAAGTTATGATATAGAATTTGTTGAGGTTCGGGATTTATTTTTTACAAAGTCGTTGGTGTTTACTTATGCACCTTTTTAGAAAAATTCTTACTCTTGCAGGAGGCGTGATGTGGGACAGTTCTTGTTTTTAAAATTAGCAACGTAGCTTGGAAATGATGGGTTAGAAAGCTACTGGGTAAAATATTTTGACATGAGCCAGTGAGCGATGTTGACAGCATCCTCTGTATTATTTTCATATAATCCATCATTATTTGCATTACATTTTCTTTCTTGTGCAGTTGCAAGAGAACATCCGGATGCCAGAGTTGGGAGGCAGACATTTGCAGGTGTGACCCGTCCGACTGCCTACCTTCCTGCAGGTGTGGCTGAGGCAGGAAGGCGATGGTTAAAAGGGCCTGGAGCCCATGGCATTCAGAGATTGAGCAGGGGTACAGTTTTTCATTCTAGCTAAGGTTGTTATGGAGGAGTTATTGATAACTATGAGGCCATTTCCTCCCTATTTATACTTAGGTATTTTTTCTTCTTTAGAATTTGCCATTTTGCAATACATGTTTGTTCATCTTCACTTTTTTCTTGGAATGGAGTACTGTCCAATCGGGTAATTTTTAAAAACTGTTGCTGACCAACATGAATTACTCTTGCTGAGAATTGGATAGCTACAATCTTCCTCGAGTATCTTTTACAAAGGAACTGTAAATTAATTGAGAATATATTCAATAGGAAGGGTGATAAGATAATTAATAAAGACCAAAGATTCTCAGGTATTGGTGTAACTATATGCGTGGTCATTGGTTGGTTTGCAGAGTTGTCAGGCTGTATCACTATTTTCCCAGTTTGGTGGGAACAAGTTTGATGTAAAAATATGATAAACCGGTATGGTACTTGACTGCACTCAAACCCGCCTCTGCTGCTCTGCACTCTTCAGGTTAATTCAAGTGACCTTCTCTGTTTCTAGGGCTGGCTGTGTGAACTGCTCCGCTGGAAGGAGAACCCCAGCCCAGAAAACCGCACCCTCTGGGAGAACCTCTGTACCATCCGTCGCTTCCTGAACCTTCCCCAACACGAGAGGGATGTGATTTATGAGGAGGAATCAAGGCACCATCACAGCGAGCGCATGCAGCACGTGGTCCAGCTTCCCCCTGAGCCAGTGCAGGTGGGCGTCCCCTTCTCCCACAAACCAGAGCAAAGCTGTTGGTGCCAGTAGCCGTGAAGGGTCATAGGGGCACACCACATCACCTCCCCTCGGAAGGTGTCTCATGCCATGTCCCCAAAAACAGAGGGCCCTGTTTTCACAGTGGGCACAGTGTGTGTGTGTGTGTGTGTGTGTGTGCGCGCGCATGTGTACACATGCTCTCTCTCTCTCTCTCTCTTACACACACACACACACACACAAATGACTGAGAAGTCTGATCCAAAGGCAGCTGCTTTCCTGAGAGCATTTTACTTGTGGGATTGTGAAGCCAGAGAACTCACGGAGAATTAAATCTCCCAATTGGAAGCCATAGTTCATTGTTTCCATCAGTTCATTTTCTAAAGAAAAAACTCTGAAGTAGCCGATGAATTGATCCAAAATTCCTCAAGGAATATTTCATTAGGCTGAGGAAAAGAAATTTCCACATGAGCTAGGGAATACCACTGAACTCAGTTGAACCTTTGAGAGAAATTGTGACAGATCTTAGTATTTTTTAGATGAGTTCCTGCTGTGTTTGGTTTCCTGTCCTTTAGAAATCTACCTTCATTTGGGTTGCATGTTTCGTTTGCTTAGATTTTTGCTCTCACTGAGAGAAATAATATTTATTTCTGAGAGTCATTGATCTTAACTACTGACGCTTGCTGTAGTCTAAAGTCAATTACTTTCGGGAGGAAATATTAATGAGGGTTTCTACAGTTACACCTCTTCGAGTTGTGCCACAAATTGTTTTGTCAGACTGTGAGACTTATCCTCCTGTCCAATACCACCAATTCCAGCTGCCACCAAAGAGGATGCTCTAAGGCCTGTCTGAATCTCCTTGTGTGTAGCAAGAAGAGGGCCATTGAGGCAGGAGTGCATGCACGTGTGCACATGTGCGTGAAGAATGGAAGATGAGGATGAAGGAAGTGTGGGGCATGGGGTCTTGATCAGAGAGCATAGGAGAGATGGTAAAGGACACAGTGAAATGCTCTGCCTGAGGTTTCCTGTCACCTTTCCCCTTACTCCACCCTCACATCCCCTGGGGAGAAGCCAGAAGCCAGTGGGACCATTATATCACTTTTCATCCAAATATTGACATCTCAGTCAGTGCTCTCATGCTCTCATTGGTCACTTTCCAAAGTCATGGAGTGAATCGCCCAGATCGTTAGACTCATGAGTTCATAGAGCTATACACATGCAGGAGTCTCTTATAATATCCACAGTGAACTCAGAGGGGAGGTAAAAAGGGATACTTGGTTAATAAGTGGGAGAGCCCGCTGTCCAGGCTCTGTATTAAGTGCTTGGGTGACTCATTCCCCGGAGATGAGCCCCAAGTCTTACCCTTCAGGACCAGCCTTCCCTCTCTTGTCCTTTCCTAGCTGGGGCCTCATCCAAACACCAGGGCACCTCCTTATAGATAATTAGACCAATGTGCGTCACATGGAGCGGTGGTTTTTAGATTTTGAGATTTAGTAGAAATTAAAATTAAACAGGGGCACATTGTAGGTTCACCAACCTTTTATTTTAGAAAATAAATTTATTCAAAAAATTCAAGGTGGTGGAAGTAAGAGCAAATACTGAAATGGAATGTACTTTAAAAATATTATTTTGGCTGAATTAGAAAGACCATTAAAATTAGTTGTTATAAAATATATTTACAAATAAAAATTAATAAAATTGTCTAAGTAAAAAAAAATTCAGTGGGCACTCACGTTTGTTATTCATATATTTCATGCAATAAAATAACAAACAAATTAATGAAAAGGATAGCCTTAGGCAAAAGATCTTACAAATGTATAAGTTCAGTCATATGAAAAACTCACCATCACCCTTGTTTTTCTCATTTTGATGTGAATTGTTCCAAACTTCTGTGTTGAACCAACACAGGGCCAATGACTAGCTTCAGGAAACTACTGACTTTGTGTGGACTTTCATTCAGGGTCCATCTTAGTCAATCCAAGCAAGATAGAAACAGAACAGGAGTGAAAAAAATTGATTTATTATAGACATTAGTAGCATTTCTTTTTTATCATAGGATGATGACAAAGTTGAAAATTTAGAGAAGTTTGAGATAAGGATACTAATACTTGTTTTCCATTAAAATGAGGACCACCCTTCATTTGGATGATGGCTCTTGTATATTCCTGTCTCCATTCTTTGTCCAGAAATTCTCATCTCTGTGAGGTCCCTGTGTTTAGGTAGCTAAAATGACGTTCAACATCATATTTTGTCTTTTAACTGACCATTCTGAGTAAAGTAAATCTTAGAAGCAGACAGCCAATTGATTTATGAGTTTTATTACCTTTTATGTTAGTGTGTCAGAACTAAAGAGTGCTGACAATAATGGCTAAGAGTCAGTCTGTAATTTTCCTTTTTAGTTTTAAGCAGTCTGTGGCTATTAACATTAACTTCTGATAGCACTAAGAGAATTCACTTATTTTATAAAAGATTATTCCAATCACTCAGCTCTTAGCTAAAGAGTTTACAAATAAGGTAATTTTCTCTACACTGACTTTGTCTTAGCCGTTGACCTTGATCCCAGAACAACTATGGAAGTCTCCAATACATAACTTATTTTTTTTTTTTTTTTTACGTCATGCCTGTCTCAGTGACACTGCTTTGAATGCTGTATTTCTCTTTCGTGATATGAAAAATGAATAGAACTTGAACTAACCAGCAAAACTCTTGAGACTGGAGAATAGAGTTAGCACAGCCTCTGTGATTTGGGAAGGACTGTATTCAAAAAGGTCCCAGACTACTTAAAAATGTCTGTAATCGTCCAGAAGTTAAGCTGTTGGACTCAGGGTTGGGATTCACTTGTGCCTTTGTATCAATTAAAATTTTAGGAAGATACAATTGCTTACATGTTTTAGGAATTTAAAAATTCATATGTTGGTAGTACTAGTTTGGTGACGTTACATTTTGTCTAATTAGGCAGAAAACGCGCCATTTAAAAAATTTTTAACCTCTTTATTGGAGTATAATTGCTTTACAACGGTGTGTTAGTTTCTGTTTTATAACAAACTGAATCAGCTATACATGTACATATATGCCCATATCTCCTCTCTCTTGTGTCTCCCTCCCTCCCACCCTCCCTATCCCACCCCTCAAGGTAGTCCCAAAGCACTGAGCTAGTCTCCCTGTGCTATGTGGCTGCTTCCCACTGGGTATCTATTTTACATTTGGTAGTGTATATATGCCCATGCCACTCTCTCACTTCGTCCCAGCTTACCCTTCCCCCTCCCTGTGTCTTCAAGTCCATTCCCTACATCTGAGTCTTTATTCCTGTCCAGCCCCTAGGTTTTTCAGAACCATTTTTTTTCTTTTTCTTTTTTAGGTTCCATATACATGTGTTAGCATACAGTATTTATTTTTCTTTTTCTGACAGACTCTAGGTCCATCCACCTCACTACAAATAACTCAATTTCGTTTCTTTTTATGGCTGAGTAATATTCCGTTGTATATATGTGCCACATCTTCTTTATCCATTCATTTGTTGATGGACGCTTAGGTTACTTCCATGTCCTGGCTATTGTAAATAGTGCTGCAATGAAAATTGTAGTACATGTCTCTTTTTGATTTATGGTTTTCTCAGGGTATATGCCCAGTAGTGGGATTGCTGGGTTGTATGGTAGTTCTATTCTTAGTTTTTTAAGGAACCTCCATATGTTCTCCATAGTGGCTGTATCAATTTACATTCCCACCAACAGTGCAAGAGGGTTCCCTTTTCTCCACACCCTCTCCAGCATTTATTGTTTGTAGATTTTTCGATGATGGCCATTCTGACCGGTGTAAGATGATACCTCATTGTAGTTTTGATTTGCACTTCTCTAATGATGAGTGATGTTGAGCATCCTTTCATGTGTTTATTGGCAATTTGTATATCTTCTTTGGAGAAATGTCTATTTAGGTCTTACGCCCATTTTTGGATTGGGTTTTTGTTCTTCTGATATTGAGCTGCATGAGCTGCGTGTATATTTTGGAGATTAATCCTTTGTTAGTTGCTTCATTTGCAAATATTTTCTCCCCTTCTGAGGGTTGTCTCTTCGTCTCGTTTATGGTTTCCTTTGCTGTGCAAAAGCTTTGAAGTTTCATTAGGTCCCATTTGTTTATTTTTGTTTTTATTTCCATTTCTCTAGGAGGTGGGTCAAAAAGGATCTTGCTGTGATTTATGTCATAGGGTGTTCTGCCTATGTTTTCCTCTAAGAGTTTGATAGTGTCTGGCCTTACATTTAGGTCCTTAATCCATTTTGAGTTTAATTTTGTGTATGGTGTTAGAGAGTGTTCTAACACCATACATAGTTTCATTCTTTTACATGTAGCTGTCCAGTTTTCCCAGCACCACTTATTGAAGAAGCTGTCTTTTCTCCATTGTATATTCTTGCCTCCTTTATCAAAAACAAGGTGACCATAGGTGCGTGGGTTTATCTCTGGGCTTTCTGTCCTGTTCCATTGATCTATATTTCTGTTTTTGTGCCAGTACCATACTGTCTTGATTACAGTAGCTTTGTAGTATAGTCTGAAGTCAGGGAGCCTGATTACTCCAGATCTATTATTCTTTCTCAAGATTACTTTGGCTATTTGGAGCTTTTGTGTTTCCATACAAATTGTGAAATTTTTTGTTCTAGTTCTGTGAAAAATGTCATTGGTAGTTCGATAGGGATTGAATTGAATCTGTAGATTGCTTTGGGTAGTATAGTCATTTTCACAATGTTGATTCTTTGAATCCAAAAACATGGTATATCCCTCCATCTGTTTGTATCATCTTTAATTTCTTTCATCAGTGTCTTATAGTTTTCTGCATACAGGTCTTTTGTCTCCTTTGGTTTTTAAATTGTTAAATATGGGTGAAATCAGTGATTATTAAGAGGCTCTGATGATGCAGCATATTAAAATACACACAGAAGTCCACTTCACTTGTGGTCACGGAAAGGTGCCATTTAAGTTTCTTTAAGCAGTTAGGGTACACTATTTCCCAATTTTTTTAATTATAAAGATATGAAATGGTGACCTTTGTGCATAATTATTCACCAGATATAGTCTGTTAAATTAGGGATCCACAGATGTACTGGATAAAAGAAAGAGCTTGGAATCACCCCCTCCCCATTCAGTGCTTTCTGTGATGTTGAGAAGTCCGTTAGAGTCAGAGCCTCTTTCCTCACAGAAGGAAGGAAAATCTTCTTGCCCTTGGTTTGCAAATAGTTTACTAATTGGTAGTCTTATATTGCATGCAGATGTGTTTCTTTTTTTTAAGCCCATGAAAGGTTTGAAAAATTTAAGCCCACGTTTAGAAATTAGGATATTTCATTTAAAATCTGAATTTCATATAGCAATCCAGAAATTCAGAAGATCTGACCCACTGGGCCACATGCCTGGAGCTGACATACTCTATTCAGGACACATCCTTGCCATCCTGCTGCAGGATCCCCACTGCCCACATGCTATCTCCATGCGCATATGTCCCATCCACTTTGTTCACTTAGGCTGCTCCTGTCCCGTCACTCTGTCCCATTGAGACCAGCTTGCCCCACGAGTCCTACATCTGAAGCTGCCACACTAAAGCCACACACGCCTTTGCCGCATGCTTCTGATTTCTTCCATGGTAGCCATTGTGCGTCATTTATTTTTATAATTTTAACACCTAACAATCCTTGAAATGCATATTTGATGGAATTTCTCTTCAGGGATGAAGCTAGGTTATAGTTGGGTTTGGGTCCGCTAAGGGGTATAGTCGGCCCTAGAGACTTGGGGGTCCTGGAGGAATGAGATGTTTTTTCCTTGGGAATTCAGTTCTCTCCAGGTGATGTAGATTTGATGTCATATGGAATTATCCCGTTTCTCCAATTTTCTTTCTGATATTCTAAGTCTCTTTTGAACCCCCATTTAAGTTCCTACTGTCTAAAAAGTGATTTTCCAGGCTCTGAACACACCTTGCAAACTAGATTCACCTACACTATGGACCCTCAGTGGGGGCAGTATTGCCCCAGGGAGTAAAAATTGATTCTTGGGGGCATAAAAATCTTGTTTACAGTTGTTTATTGCCCTCCAAAGGGACATAGTACATAAAGAGATATTCTGTATATCTGGTACTAAAATTTCATGATGCAGGGAAAATGATTAGGAAAAAATGCCTACAAAGGCTCCTTTGGGGAATAATAATGAAAAATAAATGTTGCAAAATGCTAATATACATAATATTTCTGGTTCATGTATGGATAGCACAAAGAAGACCAACATAGGTGAGATGAAATGGTATGACGAACTAAAACATTCCATGAAAAAGGTGAAATAAATTCCATTGTTTACCTCAAACGGTTGGAGACAAAATGATTTCTTGTGGTTGTAGTGATTTCACCCCTAGTGGTTATTATGACCTGAGGCCCTATAGTGAGGGGCCTCAAACTTAGAATCAAAAACTAGTTAGGTCAGGGTATTCATTATTACCAACTCCATTTTACAACTGGAAAACCTGGAGCAGAGACGAAGAGCCTTGCCTGAAGCCAGGATGGCCAGCTGAATGAAAACACAGGCGTTTTTGGCATTCAGTCTTTCCTCTGACTTCACTCTCAGTGCAGGAGAGAAGAAAGGACGTCGCTCATGCTATGACTAGGTCACTGAGTGGGGTTGATTGGGAAGCATTTGCCAAACTGTTCATGTCTGTGCAGTTTGTGCTTTATTGCTTTATTATATTTCCACCACAGTGTTTCCATGGGTTATTTTGTAAGTTCAGGAATTCTGAGCTTGCTGCTATGTGGTTTCCTGACAAGTACTTGTTTTAAAATCCCATGCCGTACACTGAGGAAGAATGTGAGAGACCTGGTGTATGACAGCTGACACCAGCTTTATACTTCAGCTTGTCTGGATTGCCACCCACTCAGGGTATTCTCAGCATTTTCTAAGCTACCGAATCCCTGTGCTGATGTCAACCAGTGGTTCTCAACCAGCGGTGACTTTGCCCCCATGGGATATTTGGCAGAGTCTGGAGACGTTCTTGATTACTATAACTTGGGGATTCTACTGATATCTACTGGGTGGAGGCCAGGGATGCTGTCAAATGTCCCATAATGCACATGACAGCCTCCCCACCAAAGACTTATCTGTTCCACAGTGTCAATAGTGCTGGGGCTGAGAAACCCATGTAGAAACCCCACCAAGGTTGGGGGGTGGGCAGCATCTACTTGCACATGTGAGAAACTGAAGCTTAGAGAAGTTTAGTAACGTGCCCAAAGTGGAACCTTAAATCCACATTAGTCTACATTCAGCGTCTGACTTCTTTCTCTGTGCTAGAAAGAACTGCTAAACATGCAGCAGCCAGCCTTCCCTGAATACTTGCTGTTAGCTGTCTGGTATTAGGCAAAGCTGTTTTATGTATATCATTTAATTTTTAATCTTTCTACTGAATAGATCTAGTTTTGTTAGCTTCTTTTTTACAGGATATTCAGTGCTGTGAAACCTGTAGCTCATTGGTGTGATGTCAAAGAACTGATGTGACTGAAATTTTCACTTTCTCTTCAGCTTTTTCGGCATTTTTGAGGTAGCTTTGGAATGTGCCTCTCATTGCTAGTGTTTAAGGGTATTTGAAATCTATGATTAAGCCCTGAGAATTTGATCATGGCTTTCTGCTTCAGCTGTAGGTATATTTTGATTTGTGAATTTGCTTTCAAAAGGACAGTGTCTAAGAATATAAATAAGCTAATTAATTAATCAATTAAGGATGTTTGCAAATTCTTTAACCAGGTTACTAGAAATTCTCCCATTTTGGATTCATTCCAAGCTCCTATTCAAAGCCTGCTATCTGAATGTGGCTCTAGAGGTTTGAAACTCTACCCTAGTTGTGAGGAAATGTGCAAATAGACACCTGCCATTTTAGATGAAGTATTATAGCAGTTGGGTATACGTAGGTCCTCAGTTGGGAAAACTTTGGGAGTCCCTGACCATCAGTCAGGAGTCACGCTAGCCTTTTTCTTATTAACGTTATGCTATCCTTCATGCATTTATTCAACTTGGAGAGCGTTCCTCATTTCTTTGTTACCAGTTAGCCTTTCAGCACATCCAAACTTTTAAATTTGTCACCAGGAATATAGAAAGATTTGGAGGTTATTTACAACTAACTCTTTTTATTCTAGAACATGGACATTTCTATCTTGGGTTCAGCTTCTTCCAAAGTGTAGTGAACAGGTTTCTCTTGGTGGTGATGTGAAAAAGTTGAATAACCTCCTTAGAGTTGCTAGCTGATAGATTGGACATTAGCTATGGCTTTGTTTTCTCTAGAGATTTAAGCAAGTTGCTTGTCTACTTTTTAAATTTAAAGTTTCTTAAAGTGTTTTTTTTTCTTTTGCAAGACACAGAAATTCCAGCTTAATTATTGGAGACATATTCAAAGAAATTGAGGGTGAAAGAACTTCATGAAAATCCAGGTGTAGGACTGTGAATATGGGTAGGTTTCTCCAAACCTGGGACTTGTAATTCAGCCGCTGGAGTTCGTGGATTCACCCCCTCCTTTGCAATCCTGGATATAACATACCCCCTCCCCATATCAGCTTCTTCCTGCTATCAGTCTTTTTCTTTCTGCTCTCATCTGATTTACCATTTACTCTATAGTTGTCTACCATATGACTTCTGCTTACTATGCATAGTTTCTCTGAATTATAATTCTACCTTCTCAAAACTTTGACCTGCCCACGACCTCTGCTCTACCTCATGACTTTTTGTATGCCTTTATGAAATCCAGCTTCTGTTACCCACTCTTATTTATTACTTTAAATACTTATAAGAGAGAAATTGGCTGGTCCACCTTATCCCCATGAAGGCAAACTTTCTTGACACTTAATTTCCAACCAGTAATGTGAATGCTTAATTTGGAAGTCACTGCATTTTAGAGAAAGGGCTTTGTTGGGCACAAGGTTAGAATGACCTCAAGGAGCATGGGAAGTGGAAAGCTAGCTGGCTGCAGACCACCTACAGGCAACCTGTGAATGCCATGTCCTTGGGCTGGGAAGTTAGGGCCCTTTAGGAGCCCTGCATTTGTCAGGATAGATGGTAGCAGGTATGATTAACAAGTCTAATATAAAGTTCTCGTGGGGCTTCCCTGGTGGCGCAGTGGTTGAGAGTCCGTCTGCCAATGCAGGGGACACGGGTTCGTGCCCTGATCCGGAAGATCCCACATGCCGCGGAGCGGCTGGGCCCGTGAGCCATGACCACTGAGCCTGCACGTCCGGAGCCTGTGCTCCGCAACGGGAGAGGCCACAACGGTTAGAGGCCCGTGTAGCGCAAAAAAGAAAATATTCTCATATCAAGGGAGATTTATATGACTTTTTAAATGTAAAGTGCTCTGGACATGTAAGCAGTAAGGAACTAATGCCTAAGAGTGATTTTAAGTTTGTGTGTATCCAAAGTATTATGCCTTTATATTTCATTGCAGTTTTTCTAACATTTATCATGTACATCCATGCTTTCAGGCACTGTGCTATAGATCCTGATAGGAATCAAACTTAAAATTTTATCATACTCTGTTCTGGGTCTGCCTATTTACTGCTTTAAAGCAGGTCCAACATTTTACCAGGCTTATCATTTTAATAATTGGAGTTAGCTTTCTATTCCTCATTCTTCGTGGGGTCGTTCCAGTGTTTTTGCCAAGCAGAGCTTGCCCTGTTAGTGACTAAATCTTCACAACACACCACCTTCCAAATTAAACATCCAGGGTTAGCTATTGGTTGGAAGTGAAATGTCAAGCAGCTGGGTTCCACTTCTCCCAGTCTTTTCCTGTCCTGTGGCAGCATAGAGAACCTTGGTTTCCTGAGTAGCTTGCTCTTCCATAATTGCTGTGTTCTTTAAATAATAGTCTAATTGCATTTTTGAGAGGCAGCACAGTCCCTTCAGCTCATGCTGTGGGTTACTGATATACTCCTTGTTTCTCAGATCCTAAAACTGAGTAGAAGGCACTTTGCCCAATGCCACTCTATAGGTGAAGGGAAGAAGCAGGATTACATCAGGACAAATACTCCTCACTGATATGAGTTTCTGCAGTGCTCAGAAACCACTAAGATCACTAATATAAATTACATTTATTTGTGTCTGTTTTTAAAGGTTTTGGGACAGCAAGGTACTCCTCATATATATTGTCATATTCTTTTCCTTCTGGTAAAATTAAAGTAAGAATGTTATAAAACGTTTAGCACCTTGGCCTTTTCTTGATGTTCTGATAGAAAATGAGACTAAACATAATACTTTTGAACATAAAGCTTAGTTGTCTTTTGAAAAATATATATTGCTATGGAATAGTTAGAGAACGTTCTTGCTATTGTTCTGTTGGCCAACTCAGTGTAGCTATTTTCTCCCTCCCTCCCTACTTCCTTCCTTCCTTTCACTCTCCTTTCTTTCCATAATCTGAAACGTCTGAAACACTTTTTTTTTTTAAGCTGAGAGAGCTTAGGGCAACGACTAATAAATTTTGTGATGGGGCAAACTGATTAAATGTGAGCAATGTGGAGCAAATTGCGAAAGAGAGGCAAAATAGACCAAGTCAGTGCGTTCACATGCATCCTGCCTTCTTCTCCACCCACAAAAAAAAAACAACAATAAACTTAAGGCACTTGTGGACATTGATGTGTCATTGTTCTAATGAAGGGCCTTGCCATATTTCATCTGTGAGAAGGAAAATACCTCCTTTATACTTTTATAGATATATAGCAAAGTCTGGCTTTTGGCAAGGCTGATTAAAATTGACTGATAAAACTGTTTTCAGACCCAAGCTGCAGACACAATTGAGCGGTTGCCATTTTTATTCATTGATTCAACAAATATTGGTTGGGTTCCTTCAGTGTGCCAGGTGGCGTTCTAGGCACTACGTATATAACAGTACATAAAACAGAATTTCACACATCTATTGAGCAGCTCTCCCCTTTACTCACGTAGATCGCATTTTTAAACAGACTTCGTTTTCCCTCTGGCTGCCTTGCCTTAACCTAGAATTCAGACTACGATTTAGTGGAATCCATAGATTGTATTCCTTTCTCCGATCCCGACCTTGGGTGCCATCTCTGTGCCTCTAGCTTTTTCCAGCTGTTTCCCGAATGTACTGGGTAATATCTTTAAAACACACAGAGCCTCTCAGAGATGACATTACCTTAAAAAAAATGTTTGAAGATACCAAAGCTAACAGATCTTCTGAGTCTATTCTCTAGAGTCCAAAGAACTTCATCCATGTGGAGAAGCCCTTCTCTGCAGATGTACATTTCTGTTGCTTCTGCAAAGACAACGAATACCATTCATATCAACAATTAACTATGAATGAGAAGCATTCCAGTAGAAATTTTAAGGAGGTAGTGAGAAGCAGCTCCCGTAGTCCTTGAACAACACATTTTCTGCCGCAACGAGCTCATTATTAAGAGGGACTAGTTCACACACCTGACCCTCCAAAGGCCCCAGCTTTATCAACACCAATGAGCCAGGTGGTTGGTTCAAAACAGTGAATTAGCCCATACCCCAGTGCCAAATAATAAGGTTGCCACTTGGAGAAATCACCCTGGGTGAGGAGAGAGAACATGACCAGGACAAAATAAGAAGTGTCTGTCTGTGTGGTCGGGGTGAAATTAGGGATGGAGTAGACATGCTTATTATCCATCTGTTTTTCATCAAAACTGTCTTTAAAAATGCTACTTGGGTCACTAATCTACATATGCAGCTCTTTGTAAAACTATGTTAATCACTTCTGTAACACATTAGAATCCACAAAGTTGTGAAGGTGCAGTAATGATGTTTTAGTCTCTTTGGTCCAGTATTAAATAAGCATTTACTATCAGCAGCTCTGTACAGGCTCTGACAGACTTAAGGAGAATGAAATTTTCTCTGGTCTTGAGTCGCTTGGAGGCTACCAGGGAAATGAATACAGACTTTTGCAGAACAGGTTATGTGTTCGTAGGCTGAGCAGAGATACAGAATTTGCTAAGATCTTAAGACAGTCTTTAATGGGTCCTACATACTGAAAATAATAATGGGTGGTTTTCGTGTTACTTCAATTCCTGGCATCACGACCTGGAATTCTACCTCTTTCCTTCCTAGATAAGCAAGTAAACAGAAGAGGAAGTATGTATGAATAGTGTCATTGTAGAAGAATAGAAATCAGTTCTAATTTACCCAAAACAAAACAAAGGTAAAAAAGTAAAACATTTGCAAATTTTTCTATTGATGGTAGTGAATTATTTAAAGTGTAGTTCATGACAAATGTGTCATGTACTCCATGATTGAATGACACAGGGTTAAGAACCTGATGATAAATATAACCATTTGATTTTAATTTTGAAAAATCATGATGCCTTGCTCACATAATGGTAGAAACAAACATAAATGCTTCTTTTGAAGTCAGCACCTTCTGATTATGATTTTTAAAAGCACATATAAAGTAGATGACTGGGATTTGCTTAAATCTGAGTGTAGTTGAAAAGTTCTTAAATACAAAAAATTTTTCTGTGTATGTTCGTTAAGCCTTTCTATTCAGTGTTTCAGGAACTAGAGCATCTTGTAAAGAAAGAAACTACTTTGTATTTCCAATGAACCTTTGACCAAACGGGAAAAAAGATGATAAGGTAAAGAAAAGGGCCTGTAAGTGACGTTGACTCCAGTCACAGGGTTGTGACCTTGGACAAGGGGTTTTATCACTTAGAATTTCCTTTTACTGTTTTGTAAACAGTTATAACCTGGATTAGGTGATCTCAGAGACTCTTCCGATCTGAAACACTCATTCTGTGAGTTGTTCATCTATTTCTGATCCCCATTTGAGTATTTTCATGCAAATGTAAAAAACAAAAAATAACACAAAAACACATGGCCCCTGGGAGGTTTAAATGCATTTTGGAAAAACAAATTAGCATCAACATAACAAATTATGAACACCTTATAGGGGCTCAGAGAGATCCAGTTGATTTTCTTATGATTGATAGTTACGACAATTACAAGAGAAAGCCAGCCACTGAGTTTTAAACTATCGTAGCCAAACCTACCTACTGTGGCTTTTCAGCTGTTTCTGTTTAGTGTGGAAATCTAATGTAGCTGAAAACTACTGCTGATTTTTATTAAGTTGAAGTCTAGAACTTCCCCTTGTAATGATAGACAAGCATACTTTCAATTAAAGGAAAACTGCCAAAGTCCTGAAATTCATTTATTTTATTATTACTCGGTTTAACCCTAGAAATGGGAGATCAAGCAAACTAGATAGATTTGACAGTTCCGAGGTCACAAGTTCAATTTCCTCACAAGTTGTTTCTAGATCTAATTCACTGCAAATCATATAGCCCTTCACCTTTTTATATGGAATCTTTTAGGGAATTGTATATCACATCAAGTTCATCCTAATCCCTTTGGGGCTGGGAAAGTGACAGGTAAGTTGGGCCAGGTGAAGGATTTCCAGTGACCAAGTCTGGAAAGCACAGGAGGGACGGGTATCACTTTTGATAGCAGATCAGGGTGTGCTGGAGTAAGCTTACACCAGTTAGCAGGAACTGATGGTTAAGTTTTCAGGAATTTTGGAAGCTGGTTTTTACACCATTAGTAGAATGGAACTGGCCGTGGTTGAATTATTCACACTGTAAGAACTGGCAAATGATTCAATTGGAGCTTTTTTTCTGTAGAGAGTCTGTTGTTAAACATTTACCAGCACAGCACTGAATAGACTCCAATTAGCTTTTTTTTTTTTTTAAAGCTCTGTGGATATCCATGTATTTATTTTTCATAAGTAAGACATGCCAAAAGCCATTTTATGAAAGAAAGGTTTAGGTGTTTCCATAGCTGAATGGCTGATGGGTGTTACAGCTAACGTGATCACACAGGTATCAGAAATAGTTATATATTTAAACAGTCGTCGTTTCTACTCTTTCCTCTTCATGCTCTCCTTTAGCTTACATTTATTGCTCCATGTTCATGGCATTTGTCTTTGTATTTCTTTCTGTGTGTGGTATACAAGGCTAACTGAAGTACCTGGTTAGATTCATTTTGCAGAATCAGAGCCATGTAACGTAATGAGTCCATTACGTTGGGATTCCCTAGTGCCAAACACCCAACAGGTTTGGGTAGAACACAGGGGAAGTTATTTTAACAGAGTTACTTTGTTAGATATGGTAAAGTGAACCCTGACAGTGCACTTCAAAATGAGGAGTCAATTACTTTTTCAAAGTACTCTAAACTTAGGGAGCTAAAATCTATGATGTGAATGCTTAAACATATGTGGATATGGAAAGGTCTTTTTATTTCTATTATGATCTAAATAAACAGAATGTGCCAAAGTGAGCATATACTGTTTAAGTGCAATATATACATGCAAATGGTTTCTTAAATATAGTTTTTCTCATTTCAGTTTTTTGACAATTCATGTCAACAGTGTACTCAAAACTGTGGTACTAGAAGAGCAGAAAGGGAATTGTGGTTGACACATGTCAAATATTTCCATGTAGGTATAATTTAGGAGTATACTTTTGAGAGAAATCCTTATTTGAGTTTGTGCCTCATGTGAAATGAAAGCCTCCCAAAGAGATAAAGCTAAAATAGTCAAACAGTGTGTGTAGTAAGTTAATACAGTCATTTCCTTAGTTATGAAAGGAGAGAGGCAAATTGACGGATTCTTTTGCTTGTAAAACATAATCTGGATCAAATGCATCAGTGTGTTCTATCAGTTGATGAGTCTTTGATATATCTTCATTTTAGAACTACTGAGGTACCAGAGGAGAAGTTTTCTTGTCACTTTATTTGCAAGAAATCAACCAATTTATTTTGAGCTCCTAGCATAGATAGGCTAGAGACGGCATGCTGTACTGTGATGATCTCTTCATGTTTGCATATGTGAAGCACAGTTGTCCAGTACACTCTATGAACATGTAATGTCCTCTGTGTTCTATGTCACCATTACTCACGTATAGAACGTGTATGTAATCAGTTCCTATTTTATGTCCCATTCATCTGCATTTGCAGCATTTCAAAGACTAGTCTGAAACATCTTGGCGCAGATGGGGAAAGCAGAGTTGCTTATAAGTTCCAGAACTACAAAGACACAGATCAAACATATGATATTAATAAATAGCTTGGATGGGGGGAGGGGAAGGATTAAAAATTAGGTTATTTATTTAGAAAGTTGAAACTCTCCATTTGTGATCATTACTCTGTTCTTGAAAGGAAATAGGTGCTGGATTTTGTGTTTTGTTTTTTTGCTCCAATCCTCACGTTTCCCTCCTCCCCCTTCCTCATGTTTTGAATTAAAACCTAAAGACAGACTGAAAGAGTATATATAACTGCAAAGAGGATGTGGTAAATCATGGCAGAAGTTTGTGATCTCACAGACATGGTGGTGTCAGGGGCTGAAGACCAAAGGCGAATCCTTAGCTTCCAGTGGATTTACTTGAAATCCTTCGCCCTTGTAGCCTATCATGGATAATAGCATATCATGGATAATTACATTTTTACAAACGGTAGAGAAAATCATTTTGACACACACATAGTATTTTCTAGCCAGACCAGCTTTTCAATCTTTTACAGCTTTCATGCATTAAGACTCATATTTTCTTTGTTTATTTTTAAAATATTATCATTAATAATAGGTTTGTTCTGCGGTCAACCTCTGAGTAGAAGATACTGAGGAAGACCCTTTTCTCCCTATTTGCCCTAAGTCAAACATTCGATACCTTTTCCTTTGTAGAAGTTCGTGTTACTCGTGTTTTTCATTTAAAAAGTTATGGCAACCAAATTTTCATGGAGATTTTTAGGAGTTTTGGTCATTTTTCAGCTTATTGCTATGTGAAACAGAATGAATTGTGTTTAGTGACCAATCACTGGGGGAAAAAAAACAACAGACGAAGAAGTCATAGAAGAAATAGTGTCATTGACTTTGCACTACCATGAGATGATGTGAATTCCGACCAGGTGAACCTAAAGAAGGCTGTCCCCATTAGCCACTTAGCTGCTTCAAAATTCCAGGGCCCAGAAGAAACTGGGGGACAATATTCACTTTCTTAACCCTTTCTGATCAGATGTGGTATTTCATTTTGAAAATGAAATTAATTCCCCTGAGACCTTTGAAACTTTAATAATACCCAATAAATAAAATCATATCTAATAACTCAACGGTTTCATTTGGCACCATCATCGTCTTCTAGATGTACTGCAACTGCAGAAACATAAATACTTGCAGGCTTCGAAAGCCCAGTTTCTATTTGCTAAATAAACTTAGCTGCTTTAAATTCCTCTGTGTATAGTCATTAATATAATCCACTTTACAGCATTTAATTAAAGTGCTTTTCTCTATTAAATTCATTAAAAGTTCTCCCCCAACCCCACAATGTGTAGAACTGCTTTCCAGATGCTGAGTGGCAGGGACCTGTGAGGCTCACTTTAAATAACTTCTCATTTCTCTTTGAAAATGTTTATTACATACACTTTAGAAACTGTTAAGTATGACTTAGAAAGTCAGATTTCAGGACATGCTCATCCCTTCAGCAATTTCTTAAAAAAAAAAAATTAGTTTAACTCATCTGAATAAGCATTTATTATTTGCATATTCTTCTTATACTGTGTCAACACTCCCAGGCACTTAAGCTGGGAGGTAATAAAGATACGATTTCTGTATCAGAGTTGGCGAATTTGCATTAGTTCTCAGCAGGTCTTGGCTTGAATGCCTTTTCCTGCAGATTCAGGGAGAGTGAGCTGAACAGTCCAGTATTAATAGATTATTGACAGTTTAATGTCTTGGCACCTACTTAGCCCATGAAGTATAATAACCAGGAAGCTGTCTGATATGAAAGCAGTCAATAGCATTCAATCAAAACCTTTCAGTTAATTGCTGGTTGACCTTAGAGATTTCCTTTAGGCAATGCCGTCTTCAGTTTAGACCAAAAGGAGTGTATTTATTTGTAGAGTTTATTCAGAGATGATTATTTAATATCCATTGCTCCAGTATATGTGGTAAAATTTGCCTTTTCTGTGTCTACCACATGAATTGTCTTTTTGGCAGTGCTTTTCACAAATATTCCCTTTACCAGTTCTACTTTGAAAATATCTCATTAAATCTGTTCTCTTCTCAGAAATAGAAAGTTGGGAATCTTGAGGGAACACATGATCAAGTGTTTTAATATGATAATAGAGTTTTTTTATTTTCTTTTTCTGCGGTACGCGGGCCTCTCACTGCTGTGGCCTCTCCCGTTGCGGAGCACAGGCTCCGGACGTGCAGGCTCAGCGGCCGTGGCTCACAGGCCCAGCCGCTCAGCGGCACATGGGATCTTCCTGGACCGGGGCACGAACCTGTGTCCCCCGCATCGGCAGGCTGACTCTCAACCACTGCGCCACCAGGGAAGCCTGATAATAGAGTTTTGATAGAATTCTTTGCTTGGTCTGGAATTATAATTCCAACGGAGAATCTGACAAAGCTAAAAAGTATGCTGTCAATAAGGGTAATTATATAATCCCTTAAAAGCACTGCACCTGAA
Source organism: Phocoena sinus (assembly GCF_008692025.1). Lineage (NCBI taxonomy): Eukaryota > Metazoa > Chordata > Mammalia > Artiodactyla > Phocoenidae > Phocoena > Phocoena sinus. The sequence goes on from NC_045769.1 coordinate 36,439,729, forward strand.
AACAAAAATGTTCTTTAATGCCAAAATGCTTTTCTGGTCTCTGTAAGTATAAATGAGATGGCTTATATTTAGTTTCTAGATTCTTTCTTCATGGATTTTTTCCCCCATGGTTTATTTAGTTTTAGTTGAATGTTTCTAAAAACAAATTTTAATAAAATCTAAATAAACTACAAAGGTGGCCAGGAAGCAGCAAAGGCCATTTCTGGCCCTTACTCGCTTTGGACTGTGTGGTGTTGGAACCACAGTGGTTGACTCAAAGTGGCGGCAGAAATACATACTTTGAAAATAATTTTGTTACTTTCCTTTCTTTTTGGTTCTTCCCACGCGAGTTAACGTCACTGTTTCTCCTCTAAGGATAGGCATTTAATATTTGTTTTGGAAAAGACCTACAGTGCTTTCCGTAGCATTGTGTAGATAGGCAGCATTCCTTCACATTTCATTCCATTGAGGGCCATTACTGTCTCAGGCTTTATTGTGCTACCTGTGATCCATTTTTAAGCAAATACATCTAGTTTTTATAATTTTCTCTCATTGTTACTTGTTGTTTTGCCGCCAGCAGCTTTTTTTTTTTTTGTCATAGAAACTGTCTGCTGCAGGCCTTTTGAATTCTCTTGATAGTAGAAATATTTCTGGAGATTGGGGAGGGGGAGAGTGAAGCAAGCTGATGAATATGTCAGTTTTTATCCTCGACAACAGTGACACCCAGAACGCATGTCTCTGAATGTCAGTAATTTTCAGGCAGATAATTGGGTCGGGGCGGGGGGGCAGGGGCGGAATTAAAGAACTGCTTGAGCCGCTGTATGGTACTGGTGGCTTGTGCCAAGTGTGTGTGTCTGTGAGTCTAGTAAGTCATTACGAACTAGTGTGATTTAGCCCTTTTCAGTACTAAGTGTATTTTTAAATGAGTGTCGGTGTGAACTGACCACTTTTTCCCCCCTTACAGCTATTAGACGTTTTCTAATTTTTAAGAAGACTTTTGGTCTATATAATATGGCTATTACCAATACAGAAGTATTCTGGAAGTTTTAGGATAAATTTTAAGTTTCCACTATTCTCTCAAAACACAGTGCCTGACCCTGTGTTAAGTGCTGAGTGTGTGGAGGAGAATGTAACACAGAATCTATCCCTAAGGAGCTCACAGATTCGTGGAGAGACAGGTGTGTGGACAGATGACTGTAGTACAGCATGTAAGTAAGTACAGAGGAAAAAAAGCACAAAAGATGGGCACATATGCCCAAAACCGAGTGGGCCGGAGGACCCAGAAGGCTTCCAGGAAATAGTGCTGCTAGGGTTCCTTACAGAATTCCTTACTGGAGGAGCTTTCCAGGTAGAGGGGACAGAGGAGGCAAAGGCACTGAGATTAGAGGGGTAAAACAGCACGAGGGTGGGAACTATAGCTTTTAGGATCATTGGAGCACAGCCTGAAAGGCAGGGTTCAGGAACAAGGATGGAGCAGGGTCACCTGCTGCACTCAGGTCATGGAGCTTTCTTGGATGTGCGAGAGGCCTTGACCCATCCTGAGACCACTGAAGGCCTTTCACAAGATGCTGTGTTGGCTGTGGCTGGGAGGCCTTTTGCGAAGTAATGGTTACTAATTCAGGCAAGAGATTTTAAAGTCTAAATAACAGCAGTGAGAGAAGAATGGAAAAGGGAAAATTAACCAGCAGCACGTGGGATTGGCTAGATGTGGAGGCTCGGAGGAGGGGGAAGGAGTCAGCGAGAATTCTCAGATCCTAGCTGGGGCAATGTGGGGTCTTGGAACACCAGTCGAGAGCAGTAATGATTAATTCCCTGATAATGTCAGTTGTAAGTGTGTTTGTTTTGTACTGAGTTTTCAGCTATTAAATTAAATCCACCCCTAAGCAGATTCACATTTGGAAGTGTAATGACTTGACAGTTCTAGTTTCTGAGGACGACCTACACAGGATAAGAAAATATGCTTAGAAAAGCCAAGGCAACGTGGCACAGAGACAGAATTGGACTTGCTTGGTGAATCTGAGTAGATAAGGATGCTGCATGACTGGCCTTATGGGAGTATAATGGTTCATGGGCAGCTTGGAGACTAGAATCTTTCTTGTGGGAAAAGGAATTGCCAATCCAGTTACTTTGCCCCGGGGAATTAGGAACTGGGATTTCTCTTCCCAGTGACCATCCTTGGTACCCTGGGAGCAAAAGACTTATTTTCTTGAGTAAACCACGGTCTAAGTAAGAGTGCCTGGCCCTGTCTGCTTTTCCTCTCGCACCTGGTGTATCTACCACAAAGTTTAGAAGCCAAAGTTTCTCCATACCTGATTAGTAAGATGATCGATGTGGACAATGTAAAACCAGAATCCTCATAATGAATTAAACGTGGTTTCAAATTTAAAAGAATATTCTAGAATTAACCTTTTGGAAGTTTCTCCTCACATGATTTAATTTTTCCATATTCTTTTTTCCTTGAAAGAAAAGAAAACCGAGGAAGCCAGTCTCTGATGAAATTAAATGAAATTGAAAACTAAAGGCTGTGTTTGATAAGCTCTCATTTGACACCTTTTCACTGCTAAGTCACAAGGAATCTCTGTTGACACTCCCTAGAGATCAGTGGCCCTTACCTCACAGTCTGAGGGGAAAACCCTTCCTTGATCATTTGACTTTGTTTACCCAGTTTGGACGTTAGGGAATAATAAACCATAATATGTCCGTGGTGTGGTATTTCTAGATACTTTGTCTTTTACCAGAGTGGTTGACTATAATGCACTGCTTAAGATTTGCTTTCTATAAAAGGAATATTTGTACTTTTATGTGTTTGATTCACACAGTGCAGTTTTCTCAAGTCCTGTTATTAAGTGGTTACATCCAGAAAGCAAAAAATATGCTGAGGTAGTATTTTGTTGGTGAACATCTAATATTTTCACTAACCATAACTGTCAGATTGTTCTGACTTCTGAGTACCCCAACTGTAAAAATTATACAGACAATGTGGCCTATCAAGGGATTCTAAGCAGCCCCATGTGAGACCTCAAACACATGGATTACCTTCTTTCTTCCCCCCACCCCCCTGGTAAAAAAATCTAATCCAAACACCCTTTCTCCTTAAATAATTTAAACACTCTTCTTTAAGAAGCTGGAATGCAACATAACTGCAGTGTCACTAGTGCCATTACAATTATGGGGATTTTTCATCTTATACTGAGTCTTGGCTGAGTTGTGTCAGGCAAAATCTCTCTTTTTTGTTCTGGCAAATTTTGACAAAATTGGGTATATATATATATTTTTAAATGGTATCCAAAGATAGAAAAAGTAAAAATTCCTTTATTACCCACTCAAAATTAACATTTGGGAGAGGAACTTCTCCATAATGTATTATAATTTTTCTTAACTTGTTTGTCTTCACTTTTAACCATACACTTGAAACATTGAATAGTTTCCTCTGTCATTTTTAGTGTTATTTTTATATTTTAATTGGAAGATGTTTATTCACCCTAAAATGAATTTTTGTTCAAAACTTTTAAACAGAATAATTTTTGTATTTTTCCCAATTTTCCACCTAAACAGCAGTAAGGGCATGTTTGTTATATGTTAGACTCAGGGGTTTGTGATTTGTGGATCAGAGTTCAATTTTGTGTATGCATTTTCTCATCCGAAGAATAAATACAACAGGACCTATCGCCATTGTGAGATTAGTTTGTTATTGTTTTTAAGAAACAAGAAGACCAAAGGATGGCGAACCACTTTGAATACATACTAATTATAGGATTTGAATGATTAAATTTAACATACAACCCCCAACTCACATCATATAATCTGTATGTAAATCAGGAAGAATGATGTTTTAGTTCAATGAAGCTTATATAATTTATTGAGATCCTATGACTTAAAGTGTACACATTCTTTCCCCCATATCATCTTTGTTTCTAAGTCATTCTTTACCAAATAGGTGTTTTCAAGTTATTTTTGTCATTGGATTTCTAAATAGTAAGAGATTTCTAAGTGGATTGAATTTTGACTCTAGTGCTTTACCTCAGGAATCATTATTTTAAGTCTTCGTTGATGCAGTTCTTGGCTGCCTACATGATGTCTGTTCTTGTAAAATATATATATTCTCTACCTCCTTTAACTTAACATGTTTTCACTTAAAAGGAATTGAAACTGCTCTAGTTAAACTTGTTGGATGCAATTTATTTATCTGAAACAGTTTCTGTACAAGCATAACTCGGATATTGCCAGTTCAGTTTCAGACCACCACAATAAAGCGAATATCACAATAAAGCAAGCCAGTGTATATCAAAATGATGTTTACACTATACTGTAGTCTATTAGTTGTGCAGGAGCATTTTGTCTTAAAAAGAAAAAAAAACAATGTATATACCTTAATTTAAAAATACTTTACTGCTAAAAAAAATGCTACCCATCATCTGACAATGTGGGGTTGCCACAAACATTCAATCTGTAAAAAACGCAATATCTGAGAAGTACAATAAAGCAAAGCTCAATAATGTATTCTATTCTTTTAAGCTTACCTTGAATCTGTTTTAAAAAGTCAAATTTCAGAGCTTACTGGGTCATGCATGTATCACTGGCATTTGATGAAGTTGTTTTCATTTGGTTTACATTTTTACTTCACTTGAGAATTATTTAGCCAACTAGATTAACTGTTTAAGAATTCTAATGGATCATTCTTATCCTGAACCTTTGCACATCTTTCTCTCTTGCCCTTTTGCCATTGATGAAGTGTCATGAATTTCCACATTGGTTCTTTTAATACCATTATGAATTCCAGGTACGTATATCATCCTAACGTTTTACACTCTTCATTATCTTTAACTTAAATTTAACTTGATGTAGGAGCTCTTCTTTCATCCATGCTGGTGCAAAAGCCACTCTTTTCTCAGCTATACCAATGAAACAAGTCATGCAGTCATTTAGAAATCAGAATCCCAGAGGTAACTGTCAGCTCTGGTCATGTTACTCTTTACTCATTTTAACTCAAATATAAGGTCTTTAAAGACACTTTAATATTATCTGTACCTTGAATCTGATCTTCAAAATATAGGCCTTCTCTATTCATTTTGAGGCAAAGTTTTGTGTTTTGAGACGACATTGTGAAAGGTGGTGGAGGTGTATGGAAACAGGAGGAAATGGATGCTCATGGGTGTCAGGCAAATGGGATTGGGGTAGGTGGGCTGGGAGATGGTTTCTCCCAGGAAGAAGGACACATGGTTGTGGCCTGGACTTTCCTGAAGAGTCTGCTCTTCCTGAATTCTCCCATGAATTCTGTTATGTTTGTGGAATGATTTTGGTCACGTTAGGTCCTAAATGGGCAAATAAACCTATTTATCATATGACGCTGATGAAGGGAAAGTTATAATTGCCATTAGGTTCAATATATGTCTGTGTTTTATCTCTCTTACATTCTAATAGGAGAGAGAATTGTCTTTTATGTGTCATGGAGTCTATCTGATTGAAATATGGCTACTCATCTTGACCCTGCTTAATTTGCTATCAGCTCATCTCCTTATATTGGAAAAGCAGCTCACCCAGCTAGCTACCTCTTCAGGGTTTACAGATTCTGGCCACTCCCCAAAGTCAGATTGATGACTATGACACATTTTTAACCCAAACCATACCAAAGTCGTTGGTATAGTTGTTCTCAATTTGTCACCAAAGAGGAAATGATATAAGCCAAAGGCTGTTTTAAGAAGCTTCCTCTAAACCCCCAAGTTTATTTTAACAGATTATTGTGTCACAGTGTTTTTATGCTTTTATCTTTGGCCAAAGTGTTTATTTTGAGAAACAATTATTAAACTGCATTAAAAACATACACGATGTTCCAATACCATCTTGGTTACAATATTAAAGGAAACTCAGACTAAGGCTGGATGAAATTGGACACATATTTCCATGTTAGACTTCCTACCGTTTTGCTTGTTTGTATTGATTTCTCTCGACATGATCTTCTTTTATTGAACTCTACTCTTTTTTTTTTTTTTTTTTTTTGGTTCTTATTCTCTCCCCCGACCCCCGACCCCCAACCCCCTTCCCATAGCTGTATGTGCTAAGAGCAATTGTAAAAGGAGACCAACTTATATTAAACCTGCCTGGAGTCAAAATGTAATCTAACACCTGTAGTCCGCAATTTGTCATCGCTTCATGGATACATTTTTTTTTTTTTAATAACAGATTTCCTGAGTTTTGACCTTAGGATACTGTATAATCCAAAAAAAGCAACAAAACTAAACCACGGTTTTTAATAAGTCTTATAATGTTAGGATGTGAAATTAGAACCATAAGAGCCAACTCAAGTAACATCATTTGAAGTTAGAAATAGTGCTGAGTTGTGTACCTAGGCAGATATGTTTTGCCTGTGAAAATGTCTCTGAGAGATAAAGTCAAGAGGCAAATCGTAATGCATGTGTACTTTCTCCTACACTCATGCTTTCAGACTTTCCTAGGTGACTGAGATCAAGTAAGGATGTTATTAACTGTAAGGTCCATTTTGTATTTTATAGTAAAGTGCTTGGTTTTCATTAGGGGAAAGACAAGGCTATATATTCAAAGTGATTCATGTGGTACAGAGTTTTCAAACTTTTTGGTGTCAGGGTCCCCTTTCACTCTTACTATTAAGGACTCCAAAAATATGCATATCTATCAATATTTACCATATTAGAAATTAGTTCTGAGAAATCTTTTAAATGTTTGTCTGAAAATAATTATAAATAATATTTACACATAAATGATATATTTTTATGAAGATAACTATCTCCAAAACAACAAAAAAAATAAGAGTCCCATTGTTTTACATATATATTTGCAAATACTTTTGATGTCTGACTTAATGGAAGACAACTGGATTCTCATAATTGCTTCTCATTCATTCTGATACAAAGTGTAGTTTTGGTTGACGTAAATGAAGAAAATCAACCGTCACACAGACATGCAATTAGAAAAGGAAGGGATATTTTAATAGCCTTCCCAGGAAATTATGATCGTTCTTCTTCTGTACAAAACTCTACAAGTGGTAGTTTCTTAAAGGTTGGCTGCCAAGTAGAATCTAAAATCATATCAGTGAACTTTCATACTTTTTTACCTTATAATTCATTGGTCTGCCTTGCACTTTGAATGGATCTTTTACCTATTCATTTTATAGTATCATGCAATGCTCATTTAGAAAATATTGATATATTGAGTTATTCAGATCTTCTAAATGTCGACACATTTCATTGTATGACATATTTTTTTAAATTTCTTAAATCACCGCCAGTATCATCAGGGAAGTCTTTAAGTATTAGGGAACTGTGAAGCTTTTAGTGGAAGCTACAAGTTTTCCAAAATTCTGATTTTTGCTTGAAAGGTAAAATTTAATCATTGGCAACAAATACTACCAGGTTTTTTTTGTTTTGTTTTTTTTTTGAATTGACGGGTTTACTTTATTTTTAAGAAAATATCTGCCACATACCCAAGTCTGAATAATCATAGTTTGCCTGTTGGTTGTTCCTTCAAGTAAAAATGATATTTATTCCAAGACAAAGGTGCTAGTTCAGCTGTCAGCTCATAGCTTCTCACAAATGCTCTTTCTCACGAGAAGCATCTTAACTTCAGTATGCCACAGAAGTGCATTATGTGTATTTCCCAGTTCCTCACACAGACTATTAAAATGAAGTATACTCAAGAGTTGAGATTTAATATAATTAATACCACATTACTGCTTCATCAGGATGTTCTTAAATGAAAGTTGCATGTTTACTGTGTGTATGTGGCAGTGAAGAACACAACTACTGGTGAAGTTTGGTGCCACTGACTTGACTTATGCTAACAGGCCGGCAGTTTCCCCACCATTGCTTTTGTACCATCAGTATAAGTTTTAGCACCGTCAAAGAGGCAACTAATGTCTCAGTTTTGCTATGAAAATAGTTTTGATTCATGGACCTCTCTGTGGGGATATCGGGATTCCCCCAGGGGACCGTGGACCACATTTCTAGAACCGATAAAGGAGGTCATCTTAAGAGGATCCCAGGTTGTGCACATAGAAGGTGTCACCCTGAAAGGGATTATGATTATGAGGTGTAATTCCATGTGACAGATGCTTGAGCGGCAACTTCCACGTGCTAGGTGCCACGTGGAAGAACTAAGATGTGTGCAGTATATGAATGAAAGAAATAAGACAGCTTATTGGTGGACTTTCTCCTTTGTAGATCTGTAGATTTTTGGAGTGAAAAGGACAGACAAATCTCTGAATTTGTTGCTAATTTTCATAACAAGTGTAGTTACAGAAAACTACGTGAGGCATTATACTGCTGATTCTTGAAACCTCATCTCATGTTTTAATGACAGAAACTACTTCCGGAAACCTTACTTATGACAAGAACTCTGCTAAGTACTTAGCATGCATTATCTCACTTAATCCTCATAAAACTACAAGGAAGATTTTACAGATTAACAAATGCTGTGGCTCTGAGAAAGAAACTTGCTCACAGCTGCAAGGCTAGTAAGCATATGTGCTTTGGGGGATAAAGACTGGATTCAAAACGAGAACTTTGTGACCTCACAACTCCTGCTAACAAGGTTTATGTAAAAGCAATCTTAAGGATTATGTGATGCCCTGGAATTGTTTTTAACACACAAAAAAATGGTTAAAAAATATATATACATATATATATATTTGCTCTCAGATACCTGCTAGATGTAAGTTCCTATAATGAGTGACAGTTTCTTTACTTTTAAAACCTAGTTTTGCTACAAATGAATAATAGAAAGAAAAAACAATAAGTTGTACAGAACAAAAATAGTAACTGGTCTGCAGTTAAAGAAAGAGAGAATATGGAATTAATGCAGTGCAGCAAAGGTGTACTGAGCACTTATGTGTGCCAATATGTAGCTTATAGTCCAATAATGAGATAGAGGTAGAATAGTTCTATTAATTATTAATTACTAATGCTAAATTCTCCCCACTGAGGTTCTGAGCTAAAATTAACAGTCTTAAGTGCTGATTTTGAAAAAAAGGGAAAACTAGGGGGTAGAGTTAGGTTGCTGAAACTTAAGACAAATATCTCAGTTATATGGTATTTTATATATAGTATATTTTAAAAACAGCAGCACTTATTCATTTAACAAATTCTAATTGAGTTATGCATGAGGGCTTTCCAGTTGTGCTAACCAATTGTTCTTATTGCCTGGTAAATATATTTTCTCAGGATTTTTAGTGGAAGAATGCTTTCCTTCTTCGGATCAACTATATTACATTCTGTTATTTTAGATGAGGTAAAATTAAACAAGTAAAAATATTCTGATATTAACTCAAATGCGGTTAGAAGTCATCTCCTGTTGATGCACATCACCACGAAGGACCTGAAGCTCTGGTGAGGCTCACTCCTATGGGTGAGGCTTGTCAGAGAGAGGGGGATGTGGCCACCTGGGAGCCAATTTTAACCTATTGCCTATTACCGCACTGGATCAGCCACCCTATACAGTCACCTCCTTAATAATTTCTCATTTTCTCTATATAAAAAAGACCACAAAGTCTTGGCATATTATAAGTAATCCAGTTCACCCCATAATGATACAGTGAATTATATACTTTCCTAAACTTAATCATTTAGGATCTCACTTCCTTCCCTGCAGGCAAAAGCCATTATTTTTTACACATGGCTTCCAGCTGGTTTTCATTGAGGCCTTCAAAATCTATTTGAACACTGAGCGGTTTAAGAAGAGCTGCTTTATCTTTCTTAGTCAGCTTTTGTCACAGTACCATTTTGTCCTTGTGTTTTTAAACTTTTCAGTTTCGAAGGCAGAAAAACAACATATATCCTTATTACGATTGTGTAATAATCGTGTAACTGGGCAAGAAGGTGTTGGGTTTTATTTAGAAGTTGATATCTCTTTTGAATATATTTACAACCTTTCTTCCTTCATCGCCATCTTCATGTTCATTTATACACATGTATGTCATATTTCAGCCCGATGAGATTTTAGTGAATAAATAGGAAGGCAAGACTTATTAAACTTTTAAGTTTCTATTTGATTATGTCTTACCCATAACTTGTTCATCAACACCCAACTGTTGGAGACAGGACTCCTTCCTAGAAAGCTTTGTAAATTAATAGGTCCAGTTACTATAGACACTCCATAAATATTTGATAAATGGAATTTTTTTTTTTTACTCAACCCGGGGTCGATGGTTTTAAACATAATTTCTTTTAGACATGGTAAGCACTTCTGATGAAGAAGGCAGCCATCAGTTAAATGTAAGTTTACCATTCGCTCTTTTTTTTCCCAATTTATTTATTTATTTTGGCTGCACCGGGTCTTCGTTGCTACGAGCTTGCGGCGAGTGGGAGCTACTCTTCGTTGCAGTGCGCGGGCTTCTCATTGCGGTGGCTTCTCTTGTTGCGGGACACGGGTTCTAGGCAACAGGGCTTCAGTGGTTGTGGCACGCGGGCTCAGTAGTTGTGGCTCACCAGCTCTAGAGCGCAGACTCACTAGTTGTGGCCCACGGGCTTAGTTGCTCCGTGGCATGTGGGATCTTCCCGGACCAGGACTTGAACCTACGTCCCCTGCATTGGCAGGCGGATTCTTAACCACTGAGCCACCGGGGAAGTCCCCGTTCTCTTGAGGATAGAAGTGCCGATGCATCCTTCTGGTTGTTTTTATGATAGTGTTGCTATTTGTGATACTATGTTGAAAGTCCAGTAATATATTGATATTATGAGCTGAGTATTTCTTACTTAGTGTGTGGATACATGAATATTTCTCTTCTCTCTAGTGTTAGTGGTTGTTTCAAGTCCTACCGTGTTTGGGGCTAGATCAGAGGACATGACTGCAGGTCACAGTAAGGGTAGACCTTACTGACAGTAGAATGCCAAGGCCCTGCTGCTCCGGCTCCGGCCCTGGCAGCCCCTCAGTTGTCATTTCTCTCTAGCGGAGGGCTGTCCGAGCTGTTCCTGTGATGGCAGTGCTGGTGGCAATGTGCTGTATCTGTGCTGTCTAGTATGGTATTGCACAGGGTGGTTATCTAGCGCTGGAAATGTGGCTCGTGTGACTGAGGGAACTCAGTGTTTTCTTTTTTTTAGTTTTAATGAATTTAGATGTCAGTAGCCGTACGTGGCTAGTATCTGTTGTACTGGGTGGCACGGCTCTAACATGCTGCCTTCCTTGCGGTTCTTCAAACATACCAAGTGTACTCCTGCCTCCCTGCCTTTTCACTTGCGGTTTCCCTTGGTCTGCTTTGCTCTTTTTCATGGTTTGGTCCTCACTTCCTTCAGGCCTCTGCTCAAATCCTACCTCCTTAGGGAGCCTTCCTTGAACTACCGAATCTAAAATAACTTCCTCTGCCCCCAGTTCTCCTCCTTATGCTTGGCTCTATTTTTGCTTATAGTATTTATTACTACCTGATATCTTATTTATGGTCTGTCTCCTCTACTCTAGAGCCTTTGTTCAATTTTCTTATGTGAGCTTGCGCACAGAAGACAGGAGAACATAATGTTTAAGGGCATGGGATTTAAAATCAGGTATGTTTTAGATATCCAATCCTGCTAATTAGAAGCTATGAGGCCTCACACAAATTACCTATACTCTCTGAACCACAATTTTCTCATCATAAATGGAGTAAAAATGCTTACTCCAGGATTACTGTGAAAATAAAATATATTTATAGCATTTAGGCTCATAATAAACTTTACATGAATGCCAGCACCTATCATTAATATTAATAGTATTATCATTATTATTGAAGCCACCTTGGTATTTCACTGCTGCGAACCCTAAGAAACTAACAATAGAAGCTACAAAAAAAGAAAGAGGCTTTTAAATAAACCTTTTAAAACTCTCTTTGTAGAAATTATCAATATCAGAAATGAATTGCCGACCAGATTAATTTAAGTTCAGTTGTGATGGAGAAAAATCCAAAGCAAAATGAGATAGGATGAATTGTCAGGCTTCAGTTTGCAAAGGTCAAGAGGAAAGGGATGGATAGCTATCTTTACAGAATGATATATTCTGTTATTTGGGAAAGTCATGTGAAGAGAGATGAGAGACTTTAGGAATAGAAAGGTCAACTGCTAGGCCCATTTTGAAAAAGGGGAAAAAGGATGAGTCTGGAAAGTGTGCAGACTTGGGCAGATTTACATAAATATCTGGGTAGCTGCTCCATTATACTTACCTTTTTTAAAAAAAAATACCAGAAAACAATAATCTGGGCTTGGGAAGAACTTGTTAGGAAAGAGCCTATCTCTGTTCAGATGGCAGGGCATCCTCTGTCTTGGTTGCAGTAATTGTAAATTTTGTGGTTTCAGAAAGTCAATCCGCCAGAAATATATGCGTGAACTGTCAGATGAGCTGAGGAACAGGATGGCGTGTAGTCCATCCAGCGGGAATCAATGACATGGCCTCAGGCCGGAGTTACTCAGGGCACTGGCTGGGGACAGGGACCAAACTTGAGTCATTCTAGTTAACAAACAAGGAGTTTCAAACATCTCTGAGAAGTTCGGACAGAAAAACTAAAGTTCACTTAAGTGGGTGTTCAGAAACCTGTCCTATGAAGACGAGACTAAAAGAGTTGGCATTAGTTAGTCAAGATGTGGGAAAGTGCAGAAAAGGCGACTTGATCCCGCTCTTTAGAAGGAGGGTTTGGGGAGAGCATTTGGACTGATTTCCCCGCCTGGGGAATACCACATCGTAAGCAGTAGGCTCTGCTCTGTTTTTGTTCAGAGTATTCACACCACTGGAAGAAGCACTACACGACAGTAAGAAGAATTTCCTGATCGTTTGTCATAATAATAAGCTACTGCAGGTGGCTAGTGAGGAAATGTATGCCGTTCTTTTTTTTTTTTTGCGGTACGCGGGCCTCTCACTGTTGCGGCCTCTCCCGTTGCGGAGCACAGGCTCCGGACGCGCAGGCTCAGCGGCCATGGCTCGCGGGCCCAGCCGCTCCGCGGCGTGTGGGATCTTCCCGGACCGGGGCAGGAACCCGTGTCCCCTGCATCGGCAGGCGGACTCTCAACCACTGCGCCACCAGGGAAGCCCTGTAGGCAGTTCTTTTTGCTAAAAATTATAGAAGACAATAAATAACTCTGTGCCTGGAGTAATCCGAACATTTCAGGGGAGTGAAGATAGCTGGGACAGAGTAACTTGGGGACTCTTTTCATCTCAGATATTATGAATATTGCGCTCCTTCCTATCTGCTTGAAGATACCAGAAATATTATTTAACCTTCTTCATGCAAATATTGTCATGGCTCCCAACTCAATATAGAGCATCGTCTGACCTGACACAGGATATCTCACTTTGTAGATCATTTCCATTGCTGCTAGCTCTCTGAGAAACATCTCCCTCTCCTCTGATGGCAGCCACATTGTCATTGTCCCGAGGAAACCTACTGTCTTAGACTGACAGCTCTCTGTGTTTAAAATTTCCAGTTTTGAGCGTGTTCCTGAGATGCTCCATGTTTCTAGGTTGTTCTGGATCCAAGTAGCACCTTCACAAGGAACTGTGAGGACTAAATGAGTTAATCGATGTAAAGTTCTTAAAACTGTCTGGCGCAGAGTAAGCGTCCAGTAAGTGGTGGCTGCTATGATTATTGTTTCTCTGTTTCATGTGTGGCTTCTCTGTGTCTGTGTGTTACTACTGCTAGGTTCAAAGTTAGAAGTGGGGGGTGAAATAGGCCAATTGGTGGGACCTCAGGAGAAGAACGAACCCTATCGTGCAGAAAGATTATCGTAACTTCAAAGTATAGTTTTGGAAAATCTCTTTAAATCTAACCAATGCACAATGGAAAACCCCTAAAGAACCAATCTAATTATTTAATTAAGTGGAACCGTTATGCTGACTTTTACTACAGAAGGCAAGCATAATTTTAAAAATGGGGCATTTTAATTCTCTTTTGTTTTCCAATTATCACAATTGCTCTAAAAGGGGGTCCTTGTGCTTGAGTATACATGTTGTGTGAGTACATATTCCTATGTAATTTCAGTCTCTCTCTCTCCTTCTTACCGACCCCCCCAAAAATAATCTTCACCTGTTGATGTAGAGGTTCATTTATTACAGCGTTCAAGCTGCCCAGATTACAATCTTACAAGCTCAGAGCAAATATCTTCTGCCATCAAAGCTGCCATGAGCAGCGTGGGTCCACCGTGCAGACCTCCTCTCCCTGCCAGCTATAATTAGGATGTTGAAGTAATGGAGCTCTCACTTTTTTGCTGATGCCTGCTTACCACAGCAGACCACATACGTTTACTCTTAGTTGAAAGGGGTAAAGAAAATGTCAAGAACATTCATTTTAATTGGTCGACACTATATGGACCTTCAGTGCCACTGTTTATGGTCTTCTGTTTTAGATTTCTTTCTGCCACCAGCCATCAGCTTATTATAATGGGTATTCTTATTTGCATTTGATTATCCTTTTATTGTTATATTGATTGTTACTTGTTACGAATTATTATTTTAAAAGTTTCATCCTCTTCTGTTACCTAAGTAACAATGTCATCTGCCCTAATATCTATTCAATTCTACAGAAAAGGCTGACATTTTCACATCGGTAAGAAATTAGTTTTTCATCAGGTAGTCCCTGAGACTAGGATAAATGGCAGAGATTGTTTTCTTAAACGCTTGCTTTGATGTTTTGTAGTTTTAAAAAAATTTGTCATCTGGGTAGTGTGTGGTGGTGCTGGTAGTGGTGGTACCAATGTTTCTCTCGTGTAACTAGACATGTTTTCTTCTTCATTGACTGGACTGAGTTCCCCCTGAGCTTTGGAAAATGTTTAATTTGTTACTCTAACATGGAAAACACCACCTAAAATAGGAGAGAATGGTAAAAGAGAAACATGTGTTTTTTAAAAAAGTGAACTCACTATTCTTAAAGGTCTTGGGAACTTCCAGGATGTTAGACACTGACCTGCGTGGAGGAAATTCGATCTTTGCCTTTGGAGTTGACATGATACTTTCTAATGGGAACCTTCCTGGTAGCCTTTTGCTGTTATAGCGCTGCCGCTGATGTTGCAAGGTGTGAGCAGCGGCTGAGTTCCTCTTCAGGGTCCCGTGCACCCTCTCCAGGAAGTCCTTCTCACATAGGCCTCTGAGGGGAACAGGGGCGAGTTGTTTGGACAATCTCCTCTGTATTGCTTTCTCTTTCTTTAGTCAGATTGAAAAAGTTCATAAATATTAAAATGGGAAACTTTTCCATGCAGAGATGACGCTGAAGAAGCAGTTATGAGGGTCAAGAATAAGCTTGCCTAACTAGTGTCAAATGACAAAACTAAACCAATGTAGTAATCAGTTTGATGTCCTTTATTCAAGGGGAACAGAACAATCCATGGGTTGTACGGGGTACAGTTCCTCACAAGCAGTGGAACACTCTTCCGGAGGGATTTTGGGCCAGTTTTATAGAGCATTAGAAGTGACGACACAGAAAACAGGGCATGATTGTCTGGGGTTGCATATCTGACCTTATTTAGAAAGATCAGAGAGCAAAGAAGTGAGTGTGGAGCCCAGAGCTGGCGTGGCATTTGGGGATTTGCTGACAGGGTACTGTGTTTCTGGTCAAGCAGAGCATTTATAGCAACACGAAAGTTCAATCTGCTGACGTGGCACCCCAGGCAGGAGTAGCTCCAACTTGGATCTAGTGTTTAAATACTAGAGGTTTTTGTTTCGGTTTTGTTTTGTTTTCTAATGAGTGGGGAATAGGTAGAAATGAAAGAGAAATTTAAATTAATTACAACTAGAAAACCTTGACATGAAGGATAACAAAAAAAAAAAAGGAAGTGGATTGCAGAACAAAGGATGAATAGTTTGTTCTCTAGCCTCTGCTGGACTGGTGGCTGGGATTCCTGGTTTTCACCCAGGCTACCCAGGTTCAATTCCTGGGCAGGGAACCCAAATCTTGCTTCAAGCCACCACTCACTGCTGTCTCCTTGACATCAGTAATATTGAGGAGGTCCATTTATATGAGTATAATCTAGTCATTTAAAGGGCATAATTTAATAACAAATTATGTCTTTTAATTAAGTTGGAAGTTTTTATATTTTTAAAAAACATTCTTGTTTAAGGATTAAGATCAGGGCTAAAAGAAAATAAACAAAAGTTGTTCTTAATTTTATGGAGAATTGATTTTCTGACTCAAATACTGACTTATTCCACTGTTATACTCTAAGTAATTATGAGGCTGATATAATAATGACTGTCATTTATCAGATGTTTGCCCTAAGCCAGAGGTGAACAAACTCTGGCCCATGGACCAAATCCAGTCTGCCACCTGTTTTGTTTTTTTAAAATTAATTAATTTATTTATTTGGTACGTTGGGTCTTAGTTGTGGCATGCAGGATCTTTCATTGCGGCGCATGGGCTTCTCTCTAGTTGTGGCACGTGGATTTTTCTCTCTCTAGTTGTGGCGTGTGGGCTTAGTTGCCTTGCGACGTGTGGGATCTTAGTTCCCAGACCAGGGATTGAACCCGAGTCCCCTGCATTGGAAGGCAGATTCTTTACCACTGGACCACCAGGGAAGTCCCTGCCACCTGTTTTTATAAATAAAGTTTATTGGAACATAGCCATGATCATTTGTTTATGCTCACACTATAGAGATGAGGCATCACAACAGAGACGGTATGGCCCTGCTAAGGCTAAAATATTTCCTATTTGGCCCTTTGCTGAAAAAGTTTGTCAACCTCTGGTTTAAGGCAAGCACTGTTCTTTACATGCATTATGTCATTTAATCCTTCCAACATCCCTAGGAAGTCAGTGTCTTATCTTTCTTTCATAGATGATAAAATTGAGGCTTAAAGATGTTTGGTGTCTTGCACAAGGACACCCAGCTAAGGGGAAGAGTCTGGACGTGAGCCCGTGTGATCTCATTTGTAGAGCCTGCACTTTTCCTCTGGGTCCAGTTTCTTTGTCATTGGGCTTCAGAGAGGTAGCACACCACGCTAGCTAACAGCAAGGCCCTGGAGCCAGATCCTTTGAATTCGAATGACCTTTGGCAACAAATGACTTAACTTCTTTGTGCCTCAGAATGGAAACATTACTATTATTAACCTCTTGCTTTGTAGAGGAGATTCTGAATCTCCAGAAATTCTTTTAAGTTTTCAGAAGACCTGAACTTACCATGACTACAGCATCACTACAGTGCTAGCTAGACAACACATATTTCACTGGGCGGATGGCTTTTGAAAGGTAAGATTGTGAATCACATGTTAATTTTGTTTAAATTTTAATTATCAGGTCCTGCACAGACAGCAGTCTCAGCCAGCCAAGGAGAGCTCCCCTCCCAGAGAAGAAGCACCTCCCCCGCCTCCTCCGACTGAAGACAGTTGCACCAAAAAGCCTCGGTCTCGCACAAAGATCTCTTTGGAAGCCCTAGGGATCCTCCAGAGCTTCATCCATGACGTGGGCCTGTACCCTGACCAGGAAGCCATCCACACTCTTTCTGCTCAGCTGGATCTCCCCAAACACACCATCATCAAGTTCTTCCAGAACCAGCGGTACCACGTGAAGCATCATGGGAAGCTCAAGGAACACCTGGGCTCGGTGGTGGATGTGGCCGAGTATAAGGACGAGGAGCTGCTGACAGAGTCGGAGGAGAATGACAGCGAGGAAGGCTCGGAGGAGATGTACAAAGTGGAGGCTGAGGAGGAGAGTGCGGAGAAGAGCAAGGCGGTGCCTGCTGAAATTGACCAGAGATAATGTGAACTGCCACCAGGCAAAGCAATACATCGGTCCAAGGATTTTCTGTTTTAGTTTCTTTAAAAAGTTTTTTTTGGTTGCTTTATTTTATTTTTGTCTTTTTTGGGTCTGTTTTGTTTTCCTTACCTTTTTTTGACATTTCTCTGTTGCACAGGGTACACCTGTAGACTGAATAAGTTCAGTATTTCTGAATCAGACATCGCCTTGGCAAAGACACTAAAGTGTTACGCTTTACAATGGACTGGACCGTAGTCATTATAATCACAGGAGACTCTGCCTTCATTATCCTTGCACTTATGGAAGAGACACCAGGCAAGTTCCAGGATGAAAAGACCTATGAAATAAATGAAGGAAGCTACAAGTGTGTGTGTATATGTATATGTATATATCTATATATTTACATATATATATTAAATTGCATGGGACAGAGAACTTTACAATCCGAAAGAATAGACTGTGAAATGAGTTCTTAAAGAAGAGACTTGTTTATGTATTAAAAAAAAAACCACTTCACAGTGAGTCGCTTTGGCTTTTTGATAAACTGCGGCCTGCTCTCAGGGTGGGGTGACTATTTTTGAATTCCTATTTATTTTCTGTGTTTGTCCCTGATTTTTTTTTTTTTAATTTTATGGCTTCCTATCTGGCAGCTTGATGGGTAATTTTTGAGGTATGTATTTAACAAAACAAATCAACACTGCCAAAAAAAAAAAAAAAAAAGGAAGGAAGAAAGAAAGAAGAAGAAAGTAAAGTGAAAAAAAATCAGGGCACCTTAAAATGATACCAGTCAAATTAATCTTAAAGACACAATGCACACTTAAAATGACTCGCATTCCGTTATTCAACTTGTCGTTACTGTAGTGAACAGATGTGTTTCTGTGGACTTCCAAATGAGTAAAGCTGAAATTCAGTACAGAGAAAACTTGTCCGTTAGTGCAGTCTCGATAAAATGACATACTGATGTCAGACAAATGGAATTCACGGTATGAGCCACATATTATTGTGAAATTTATTTACCTGCTTGTGGCTTCAGATCTTAAAATTAGTAAGCCTGCTCATTTAAAACTTGTTTATTGTTGCTGTTTTCTTTTTCTTTTTTTTTTTTAAATAGAAAATAGTTCAATGTAATATTAAGTTAGAAAAGAAGTTGCTGCCCAGTTAAAGGGGCTCCCTCTCAAATAAATCTCCATCCCTTCATCTCCCGAAAGACGTTTCTCATTTCTGTTTCACTTTGGGCTTCCTCTTTGTACGTATTCCATGCACCTAACCAGACGTTTTTAGTCCTTGCTCTCACGCACCTCATCCCTTCCCTACTACGGGGGCAGCCCTAGCAAGAACCTGTTTTTGAATCATTGTGCAGCTCCAGGCAATAGAGTAAGCGAAGCAATTTCAGTGGAATCACCTACTCCTCATAAATGGAAACATTTTCCCAGTTACCTACATAGCAGTTACCTTACATAAAGCAGAACTAATGCCGACTGGCTATTCAGTGGAGTGAGCATTAAAGCTGCAATCTACTATAGTCCTCCCCCGCCTCTAGCTTCCCATCAGAAACCATTACTTCCCACTTCTACTTCTAGTCATTGCAAGAGGAGACCTCACCTTCAGGACTGGCCGAGTGAAACTAATCTCATGCTTCAAGGTGGCCGTCAAACAGTCCCACACGGTTGGATTTTTTTTAGAGTTGTGCTCTCATGCAGCCTTTTCAAAGACCTCATGCAATATCACTTTGAAAGTTATTTTCTGTTTACGACACAAACATTGTAATATAACTGTTAATACTATTTATATATTTGAAAGGTATAAAAAGGTCAGAGTTAAAAAAAAACAAACCTCTATGTGTAGATATTAACTGAGAACTTACAATATACAGGGAGAAGACATGTTGCAATACAAGCTAATTCTAGCTGCTCAGTAACCTCTGGAGTTTTTAAAGGGACATTTTCCTGTACTTTTTCAAATAATGATGTTTAAAAAATTATCTTGACATGAGCATCATATACCTTTGCAAAAGGATGGTTGTTTGCAGTCAAGCCCTGGGCCCATCCTTCCTACTTCTGTAGTATGCTGCAGCTTTAATCAGAAAGTCCATGGTTGCTGCTTCCTAATATCCGAGTTACTCTTTTCCAAATTGTCTTCTTACACTGTTGCTGAAGGTCACTCTGTACACGTAATGGAAACTGATTTTGCCAAGCTCTTACAAGGTGGTTCATCTATCGATGGCATCCGCATTTGGTATCTTTTACACTTCAACCAAAAATTTATTAGGTATTTTTCAATGCTAAGTCTTGCCTTTTATTTTTTAATTTCACTGCCAAGTTTGCAGTGGTTCTAAGTGAATCTGTGGGCATTTTAGCCTGTGGTCTTGCCAGATCTTTGCGAATTACAATGCATATATGTCTATTTATTCAATATCTGTCATATAATATCTATTTGGAAGAAGAAACTTTCTCTTGTAGTGCCTCTTGACAAAGCACAATTTCCCGCCTTTTTTTTTCTTTTTGTGAAATGAAGAAACAAATTGTGTTTTATTGCGATATCAACAATGTGAATAAGGATTAACATATTGTAAATGTTCTTTTTTCCATGTAAATCAACTATCTTTGTTATCACTAAGTGATAATTAATTTTTAACTTATGTGCATTGTTAGGCTGTTAGAATTTTTTGGTTGTTAAAATAAAATGCATTCAAAAAATATGACTTTGTCAAGTATTTTACTGGGCATTGCCCGCTTTCCTACTTGGTTTTTTGTGTGAAATGCGACCTGGTGAGTGTAAGGAAAATCCATGCCTTTACTTACAAGACAGCTTGTACCTGCAATTACAGGTGTTTGAGTCCTGTCCAACGCAAGAATTTAATTGCACATGTGAATGTATGTCCACCTCTGTGTGTTTATAAACGTATGCGCGCTCACATCCTGGAACTGGCAACTGGGGGAGTCATTTGCCCAGATGTTTTGTTGTATACAAACAAAACTCAATTTATGAAGATATATTGATGGGCTTGCTTCTTTATTTTTCTAGTGAATATTTTCTGTTTATAATTAAAAACCCACAAATGACTGCGTGTCAGGAAACTTTTGGAGCACATATGTCCATGGTTAATGGACATAATAAAAGTCTTTTATATTTAGAGCCGGCTGCCATAATGCGAGCATAGAGGAATGCCGGAAGGATTGATGGATCTGAGAAATGTGTGAAAATGATTTTTTAGAAAGTGCTCACAACGGAAAAAATTGCTCTAAAGACTAAAGTTAATAAGGAAGGAGCAAGTGCTTAGCTTCAGAACTGACAAAGAGAATGTCAATTAGAAAGTGTTTTCTTTTTCTTTTTATATGGTAAATTGTTTTTCCCGTTTTTTTTTTCCTTTTTCCTTTTTTTTTTCATTTGGTTGGCATACAGATGTAATTTTTCTTTCCTTTCTTCCCCAGTTTCACTTGCCTTTTTTCGCATGATAGTTGATAGCCCGTGGACTGTGTAGATAAGTTTTAAGGACAATTTGTGGAAACTGGGTGTTTGCAGAAAGGCGGACAGCCCCACAGCACGGTGCTAAAGGTTTTTAAAGAAAAATTAGAGATTCAGTAGAGGGTGAAACAAGTTGCTTATGCAAATTCACATGAATTCTGCATTTGGGATAAAGACATAGAAGTAAAGCATGTGTGAGATAGTCTGCCTTTTAACACAAATTCTTTCCACCTGCCTGAGGTTGTGTTCTGTTGGGGGGGGGGGGTCATAATTCACTGGAGGTGACAAACTCAAAACCGGGTGGCTCTGCCCATGGATGGATTGGCTTTGGCCTAGAAGGTGGTCTCTGTGCTAACAACTTTTATTTCCAAGAAAACAAAGTCAGAGACTTCTTGACTATATGTTAAGTCATGTCATCTCAGAGCCATCACTTTATCGGTTGAGTTTTTGTCTTTTCTTTCTTTCTTTTTTTTCCTTAGAAGAGATACTTTCCTTTACTCTGTTATTTCGCTTTCTGCAAAGTTTTAAACAAAGATTTAAAAGTCCCCACATTTTTTCTAAAGAGCAATCATGGCATAATTAGACAGTAACACTTATTTAAACATGTACTCTATACCAGATAATTTGCTAAGAGCTGAGGTGACAAGGAAAACTGTATGATTTAACACTCTCCCCTCAAGGAGCTTATATCTTATTGGAAATGTATGATATAAATCCAGGAAAAGTGATATTATCATTCAGCGGTTGTCTCCAGACAGATGTTTATTTGTTTAGTGAGTGATACAAATATGTGCTAAAATGTAGAGAAAGAAATTATCATTATTTGTGAGCTAGAATGGTCTTGAAAGGTGCGTTACTTAGGATTGGCTGCATGTAATTTTAAAAAATACAAAGTAATCATAAGAGAAGAGTTTACCTATTTCTTACATAAAAGAAATTGCTGAGGTATTCCGGCTTCACGAAGTTGTCAGGGACTCAAACTCCTTCCAGCTCCCAGCTCCATTTCTCCCTATGTTCCTGTGTTCCATCTTCCTCTTAGTCCAGGATGATTGCTAGAGCCTCGCCATCACATCCACCTTTCAGACACCAGGGTGGAAGAAGGAGTAAAGAATGGCATACTCCCTTTCTTTTATGGGACTTCTTCAAGTCCCCCACCTAAATGCAAGGGAGACTGGTAAATGTTTCTAGCTGTTCCATTAATTCCAGAGAGAAGGGTAGAGTGGATATCTGGTAGGCAACTCACAGCCTCTGCCAGAGAAGATATCCAGAAGGATGTTGAAGATAATAGTAGATAAGAAGAAGATAGCGAAAAGGCACATTTATCCTGCTGCTACTTCTGGTACCTTGTACCTCTTCCTCCTTCCCACCCTGAGTTCTTTTCCTTGCTAACTTTAAGAATCAGCCCAAGCACCACTTCTTCCAGGAAGCCTTTCTGATCTGCCCTGCCAGTGTGGTTACAAATCCTCCTGTGCTCACACAGCATTCAGAGTATTCCACATTGACAGGACTGTCCCAGTTCTTGTGGCATATTGTGGTTGCTGTATTTGCTCAGTGGGAAAGTGTGAAGTTTTTCTTTGCATTCATCCATGCAGAGAACGAGAGTGGGCTGGTGGAGGTGACATGAGCCCTGGGGAAATAGGTGTGACAGTGTTTCCTCTGGATGAGCATGTCTAGGGCTGGCACATTGAGTTGGAGACAGAAATGAAGAATGAAAAGTGCAGCGAGGGCCAGGTGATTTAGAACTCTGCCAGCGCAATATTTCAGGGAGACGGTAGAGCTAGGACCTAAAGCCAAGCCTGCATGTCTCCAAAGCTTACATTTCCACCCCCAGTATCACACCACCTCTCTTTATGTCCTAGTGTGTCCTAGAAAGGCTGTATGAACTGAACATCAATTTATTGGCCAACATATTTTGTATGAAATGACCTTTTGACTTCTCTTCACACACTTTTTCATCATCTTGTCTGAGTATGACATTTCTGATGGAGTTTTGTTCTAAAGGAAAAACCTATTTTAAAAACCACCATGCTCTGCTTGTAAAACTGTCCCAGAAAAAAATCTAGAAGTAGCTTCTTAGGAGACATTTTAAGAGATTTAAAGTGTTACCTTCACATATGGAGAAATAATTACAAAAATATTCCATTAGCACTGTAATGAATAGTGCAGAGCAATGATTAATTAAAGAGAGAACTATAATTTATTCACTATCCATTAACAACTATAATCCCGTTTTAACGCAAAACAGCACAGACTAAGGGAGTCCTGGTAGTCTCTGTAGCAACTTTGGACTGTGCAGTCAGTCCTAGGAACCCTCGCCCACCTTAAGGAAAAGGTAAGGAGAAAATTCTTTCTAGATTTACTCTCAAGTTGATTGTGAGAAGGCAGTGAGCTATCCTAGGTTCTATTTCTTACCAGTTTTGCAGCTTGCTATTTTTCAGATCCTCAGTTTCTTCATCCATAAAATGGGGCAGATAATTCAGAGATCTCAGAACTGTTGTTATGATTAAAGAAAATAACTAGGTAGAAGCATTTAGAACAAATCCTTCCTTTCTTTCTTCCTTCCAAGAGAGAAAGAGAAGCAGGATATAGTAAGATGCTATAAATGACTTAAAATACTTCAGATGAGTTTTAGAGTAGGATTATGTCTAATGTTCTTAGAAGTTGTTTTACACTATTGAGAGCATTTGTGCCTGAAGGGCTACTGTGTGCGCCGTTTACGTCCTGCTTTTGTCCCTCTCTTTCTTCCACTGTCTCTTATTACAATCTCTTTCGTTCCCTCCCTCTCTTCCTCTCTTTCCTTCTTCCTGTCAAGAGCTATAATATGGTTTTCTTTCTAAATGAGTAAGAAAATGAGAGTCAGTTTAGTAGCCTTCCGAAGTCTTCAAAATTAGATGTTTCAACACGAATGGCACCCGCTCTCTTGTTTTCCTCCTGCTTCACTCCTGCTCGTTTCTGCTGTGTTTTGCAGATTCCTTCTTTTCCCTCCATGAATGCTCAGGTGCTGCAGGTGCCTTCTTTGAGCCTCCTCTTCCCAGATCCACACTCCTTCCTCATCCGCTGTCGGGACACTAAGTGTCCCCGTGTGCCGACCACCTCCACTCTCTACCTGCAGCCTAGACCTTTTCCGGGTCTCCAAACTGTCCAGTTGTACTGCCTGCTCACACTTCCACTGAACATGTCCCCAGGTGACCTTATCTTCCTCCCCAAATGTGGTCCACCCAGCTGATGGCAACTCCAAACTTCCAGTTGCTTGGACCTAAAACCTTGGCTTTATCCTTTATTATTTTTCTGTCAGCAAAGTTCTTTTGGCTCTACCTTCAAAACACATTCACGGTCTGACAGTCTCTCACCTTCAATACCGCTCCCAGCTCGGTCAGAGGCACCATGCTCTCTCACCTGATCTGACCCTCTCTAACCTCCTTCCCTTCCGCTTTCCTCCTGCTTCCTGGGCTCCGGCCACATCGGCCTCCTGGCTGTCCCCGGAATAAAGGGCTCACTCTGGCCTTAGAGCCTTTACTCTTCTCCCTCTTCACTCTGCCAGGAGAGCTTTTCCCCCAGACAGCTGCACGCTCACACCTCAGTCCCCCTCAGTCTGCTCAGACGTTACCTCCTCAATGACAACTACTCTGACCACCTTATTTAAAATTGCAACAGGGCTTCCCTGGGGAAGCAGTGGTTGAGAATCCGCCTGCCAATGCAGGAGACACGGGTTCGAGCCCTGGTCTGGGAAGATCCCACATGCCGCGGAGCAGCTAAGCCCGTGCGCCACAACTCCTGAGCCTGCGCTCTAGAGCCCGCGAGCCACAACTACTGAGCCCACGTGCCACAACTACTGAAGGCCGCGCACCTAGAGCCCCCGTGCCCCTCAACAAGAGAAGCCACGACAATGGGAAGCCCGCGCACCGCAACGAAGAGCAGCTCCCACTCGCCACAACTAGAGAAAGCCCGCACGCAGCAACAAACACCCAACGCAGCAAAAAATAAATAAATAAATTTATTTTTTAAAAAAATTGCAACAGACCCCACGCCCACCTTCTGGATCCCTTTTATCCTACCCTACCTTATTTTTTTTCATAGCTTCTAACATGTATAATTTACTTATTTTTCATGTTTTTGTCTACTTGTCAGTTCCTTAACCCCAGTGAAAACACCAGGAGGGCACAAAGCGTGTTTTTTTTTTAAACCAATCAATAAGTAGACTACACTTCATAACTGTTTTCACCTAGTTGGATTTTTCAATTTTCCCAACTTCAGCCTGGATTAAGGATTTAAATTACTTTCTAGAGATGAACTTCATCTGAATATTTCTTTAGTGCATAACCAAGGTACCTGAGACCTCAGGAACTTCCAAGACTGACATTCGCAAGCCCACATTTGGATAATTTATGGCCTGTGATTCTATGCTGTCTTGGAAGACAGAATCACTGAACCACGGATTCTGTTGTCTAGTGCATTCTCTATTCAAAGCAGAAATCCCTTTTCAGGTTGGAGGCGTCTTTGGCTGGAGGCCAGGCAGTCTTTGTCGCTCCAGAACTAGGAGCTTATGACTTTGGAACTCAGCCCAGCCCACCTTGGGTCAGCTCTGCTGTCCCTGAGCTCTTATGGATGCCGTCTAAGACCCCCGGGCTCTTCCAGTAACCACCTCACATATTTGAACCCACATTGGATTTATGACCACTAAATCCTTTAAGTTCTTAGGTTTCTTTTATTAACCATGTGATGTAGCCACAAAGAGAGCTTATGTCATTCAGACTGCATGAATAGAGATACACCACTTAGGTCAGGGAAGTGATCACCCTGTCCTCTCCAAACCTATCAGGCCACATTATGGCATTTTTTCAATTCTGATGACATTTTGGAAATGTATCAGTACATTGAGGTATATTCAGAAGACACAGGGTGATCAGGATGGCAAAGGACCTTGAGAGCTTATTTTCTACTAATTTATTCGATTCAGTCATTTTCGTATTCATCGACCAACAAGCCAGATTTATGAAATGTCTATTGGATTGAAATCACTGTGGGAGAAACAAAGTTAGGATCTTTAGTTGACAACAACAGAACTAACTCTAGCTAGTTAAGCAGAAAAAGGAATTTACTAAAAGACATGAGAGCGCTCAGAGAATTTCTGGGAGGGTCAGAAAATCAAGTTCAGAGGTGATGGTCCAGGTCTAAGACTACTCCAGTGGAGACTACGCTGCCATCCCATGAGGTGCAGGCATCAGAACTTGGCCCCCTGATCCGGGGCATGGATGCCACCTGTAGAACCTCTACCCTTGCTGCCTCTGAAGGAAGGGGCTCTGCTACTGCCCTTTACAGAATGGAATCCACGTGGCACATTTTTCTTCATTCTACTCCCTTCCAAGTTAATGTCTCATGCAGATGTGGATGAATGGAATAGTCTAAGTCATATGAAAGGAAGGTTGGGAAAGTGAATTTCTGTCCTCTGTCTTGGGGAAATACAGATTCATAGGTGGGAAATTCTCTAAACATAGGAGAAATAGTTAGAGGTACTCAGGGCCCCAAAGCATGCCAAATGCCAACAGCAATGAGATTACTAGACTGTGAGCTCTTTGAGGAAAGATACTGTGTCTTATTCAGACAACATGGTGTTTGGTCTGAAATCAGAAAGATCTGGTATGAATCCTGACTACTCCACCTCTTAGCTCTTTGTGACTTTGGGCTACTGTTTAACCTGGATCTCAATTTCCACATCTGTTAAAAGAGGAAAATAATACCTACCTTGCAGTGTTTTTGTGTTTGAGAAGCATGGTTAAAGCTTCTAAAGCACAGTGCCTGCCTATAAATGAATGTTTTCCCTTAACATCTTCGTATCACCATTACCAAGGATGGAGCCTGGTACACAGTGTTCAATTTGTTTTAAATGTGGGAATGTTTGTAGAAGTCATGGTATTTGTCTTCAAGAAAAATATTTCAGTGGGTAGGTAACATGTAAACCCCAAAATACTAAAACCCAAGATGGAACAACTTAGATCCACTGTGGATGGGAAAGTTAGTGTCCTCCAAGGTACTGATGACTGCTCTATTAGCAGAAACCAGGAGTGGCCTCACACCATACTCAGTCCTGCTGTCTCACTCCTGTAAGTGTGACTCAGTGTGCACTTGGTCAAAGGTAAAATTATCTCCATGAATCATTCTTCTTCTTTCTTCTGTATTCAATTCAATCTACTAAATATTTCCTGATGGCAGGCCAACTCATTAGATTATCCGGGGACATGTTTTATAACTAATTCCATGGTGGGCAAGCATCAGGTTGGGTGCTTAATAGCAGAGGATGGTCAAAACATAGGAGAATTTTTTCTATATCAAAGACAGGTCACAGATGACACAGCTTTGAAAGCCTCCAGACTCAAATCATGGAGGGAATTCCCTGGCGGTCCAGTGGTTAGGACTCGGTGCTTTCCCTGCCGGGTCCGGGTTCAATCCCTGGTCAGGGAACTAAGGTCCCACAAGCTGCAAGGTGTGGGGAAAAAAAAAAAAAATCGTGGAACAATGGGGTTTCGACAAATTGCATGTCAAGATGTTTGCACGTGTCCAACGTTGCTTTCTTCTTGAGGCCCAGGTCTGGTGGCCGTGAGGAGGCCCAGCCCTGGGAATAGTGGGGAGACTTTGCCATCTCCAGCATCAGTGTAGAAAGATGCACTTATGCCCAGCCCCTTGTCAGCAAGTATGGCTCTCAAATATTTGCTATTTTGGGAACTCCTGTGTTGGGAAGATAGTCCATGGTTATCACTGCCAAACACCGGGATTTTAGGGAGCAGTAATAGCCACCCCTCAGACGTGGTGGCCAATAGTGTTGTCAAATTCATATTGGCAAATAAAGACATTCAACAAACAATAAAATTTATAAAACTACCATCTGCTCTACCATCATTACACCAGAGAAAGGACCTTTAGTCACTCCCAAATTTGGGGCACGTACTCTTACAATGAAGTAGGTCCTAAACAAGTGAGGAAAGTTAGCCAATTTGCAATGAAATGTTTGTCTCGCTCTTCTTTTTCTCCTTTTTCTGGGGAGCAGTGAAAACTTTGTCACCACCCAGAAGTTAACTGCAGATGGACATTTGAGAACCACTGTTCTGAGTATTAGGCTGGATATGTACTTCCCCAGAAACTCTTATCTTTTGATTGAATCAGGCACCAAAAGATCCACAGTGAAGCCAAAATTAGCTCAGCCTTCTCAGAATTGACTCAACTGTGCTTTGCTGGTATCAAGGTTTGTTACAAGAAACCACTTATACGGACCTTGCTATTGCACTTGCTGTTACATTTTTGATGCCACTTTGCCTGTAATGTCTCTCAGTGGCTCCCAAGTGAAATTCCACTTGAGAAATTTCTTTTCCAGTTGAAAGTAAAAAAGATCTTTGTCTCTCCAGTAGAATGGATATGCTATTTACTTTTTCTGTTAATGAGAACAGCTGAACTTCTTGAGTTGCCTTGTTTTGCCCTAGCCACTAGGAAGCTCAGCGTTAACTCGAATGTGTACTCATAGCTGCTGAATTACCCTGACTTCTAAATGGGAAGGAGGTGACACCTCGAATTACCCAGAAAGCTGAGTTCGGAGAGTACAAGGGTTTTAGTAGCAAGTCATTAAAAATTTAACCTAACAAAATTTCTTCATACAGGCAAATCCATTCTTCTAAAGAAACCAGAGAGCTCCCCCAAGTTCATACTCGGGGCCACCTCATATGAATGTGCCATTCTTCATAGCACAGGTGTGCAGGAAAAGGGTCAAGTGGAGGCTCACCAAATCCTGTGCTCTGGTGTGGGGTGTGCTTCTGACCAGAGAAAGGGACCCTTCTCTCTAATTAACACCAAGGTACAGAACGGGCCAGGAGTGCCTCTGCCTGTACTTGTGCACAATCCATTTGCGGATATGTATCTCATTCCAGCATTTGCTCCTCCGAGGTCAGAATGCCTCATGTAAAGATCTCATGATCTGTGAACAGGGAAGCTCTCCTAGGCTGTCTTGGGCTTTGCACTCTGTGGGGCGGAGCCACATCTCTGCTTCAGTGGCCTTTGGACAAACGACAGAGTTTTGACTGAGTGAAATCGTCAACCTTCTTTTTTCTTTTTTTCTTTTTTCCTTTTTTCCCATCTAGGCTTTAGTAGACAGGCCAAGACAAGAAACAAGAGAGCTACCAAAAGCAGTGAAAAATTGTTAGTCAGAACTTTTGACTGATTGGTGCCTCCAGTTTCCCGCAACATGCCAGATGTACAGCTTCTTACTGTATGTAGTTACATATGTGTCCTTTGCATAAAACCTCTCTGGCTAAACCTCAATCCCTGACTATTATATATTCTGAATAAAAGCGAAACATCTCAGCATTTGCAAAAATTCAAGATTTATCAACATATTGAGCTTTTACTAAGTCATGAATTCTTGATTTGTATTCATAGTGCTTTTGCATATTCATAGCCCTCTTTAGCCAAAGATCTTCAATATTCATTTACTATGGAGTGGTAAGTATATATTATTCAACTCCATTTACCAGTGGGTAAACTGATGCCCAACGCAAGGCCTGATCAGAGAAGCCGAATAAAGAGCAAGATGCTCTTAGCCCCTCAGAGAGAGAGCTCCAGCTGTCTCCCTCCAGAAATAAAGGCCCACGGCCTGCTTGTGATTCTCACTTCTCAAGCATCAGGGGAATCAGGATTTTTTCCTTCTGGATTTGTTGGAATGTCTTGGATAGAGTTTTCTCTTAAAGTGCATGAGACAAAAGGATAGCCCAGAGAAATGAAAAATAGCCTTCTTCCAAATTGCTTCGAATCCATGATGCCAAAGGTTAATTGACCAGATCAGTTCCTCTTAAACCTAGAGGAGAACAGGTAAAGAGAATCATTCGTTTGGTCCAATAACCAATTAATGGCATTGATTGGGCTGTAAGGATCCTCTCTCCCACTTTTATTAGAGAAAGAGAGGTCGATTTTCTTAATACCTTCCTTTAATACAATCTATTCCTTTATTTTCTAAGTAATTTATTGAGGATTATAACTACAGATTTACCAGGTGCTGATTGAAGAGGAGTGTACAACATAAAAAAATATTTCTGACTAAATTTAGAAAATTATAAGAGAAGAAATCAAAATGATCCCTTGAAAGTAACCAGCTTCTAACACACACATCAAAAGAATGTCGACTTATGATTATTTTTGAAACTGTACAAATATGTATTAAACATTTCTCTATGGAGATTGCATTTTGCAATAACAGTTTTTTTAAAAGAATGCCTTGTGTGATATTGAAAGGAAGACCATCTCAAAAGGTATGTTGTTGGGAAAAATGACTATCCAGCTCCCTAAAATGTTAACTTGAAAGCTGGTGTCAGGAAGCTCAGTCTCTATTTCCCCTTAAAAACAAATAAAATAAATGTAATTGCTCAGACCATCAACTACAGCAATGCCTGTTTTTATCCACGTGTGTTGCCCTTTAGACAGCAAGAGTGTGATGAGTAACATTACTGTTGGTTTTTATTACTAATAAACACATAATGTAAACCGAGCTCATAACAATCTAGAACAAAGCTCTCCAATAGAATTTTCTGCAATGATGGAAACGTTCTACATCTTTGTTGACTAATAGCCCCTCACACATGTGTAGAGTTGCCAGATTGAGCAAAAACAAAACAAAACAGAGCCTCCAAATTTAAAGAAGCAGGGCACCTAGTTAATTTGAATTTCAGATAAACAACAGACAATTTTTAATATACATACGCCCCATGCATCGTTTGGCTCAATAAATGTTAGCTATTATTATTGTTATTGAAAATTATTATTGATTCATTTGTTTGTGTTTGACTGGAAAGGAATCTGTAAGCTATAAAGTGTGAAAGGCAGCAAAGTCAAGTTCTTTGAGGTGATTAAAAACAAAAAGAAACTGAAATCAAAGCCCTACAACTTGGAATAGAATGGGACTTATTTTCTTCTGGGCTATGTCGGCTTTCACTATTTAGTAGCTAAAACCATGGCTAGAGAGCAAGGTGCAACTTTAAACATTTCTTCAGCATCAAACTACAATTTCCAGGATCCCTCAATTTATGCAAACAGGTGTCTCCTGAAAAGTTGCTTTAAGTCAGTTTTACCTGAATCAAATAATTCAGGACTTACTCTCTGTTTAAAGGAATATTAAGGGAGTAGATATGTAGACAGATGATAGATAGATAGATGATAGATAGATAGATATGACAAGTTATCATATATAACAAATAACCCCATCATTTAAAACGTCTTTGATATCCATATTTAATTTCTTTGAAGCGTTGTGTTTCTATGAATGCCTGTGCAGGGAACAGATAGCAGATGCAAAGTATTTAACCAAAATGAGGTTAAATGAAGGGCCCGTCTATAAAGGTGTGGCTATTGTTAAAGGAACCAGGAAGGGATGTTGGGCAACCCAGGGAGTAGCAACAGCGGAAGCTGTTACCGCAAGTCGGTCTGAAGGAGGCAGGATGTGGAAACGTAAGAGGGGCCGCACGACAGGATCTTTGGTCTCAGAATATTGAAGTCCTTCAGAACCACGGCAAGGTAAGGGCATAAACCATCGCTTCTCTCCACGTTCCAATCTCCTGTCGGTTCCTTCCATTTCCAGAACAACCTGAATCCAGAGGGCAAATGGTCCTGGGTGGTGAAGCAACAGAGATCAGTCTCCGGGACACAGAGCAGAGAATGGAGGGTGTGGGGTGGATTTGAGAGCCGAATAGAGAATAACCAGCACACTGAGTACACCTTATCTTTCTTTAAAACTCAGATCACATGTTCATGAACATTTTGGAAAAGGACTACCTATTCTTCTTGTGTATGAGTTTTCATCACTGAGTTAGTTAGGAAAATTTTATGCAAAATTAAGTCAGTCTTAGAATGTCTAGTCAACTTTGTTGAATGTGGGAGTCAAATTATTTATATGGAACACAGACAAGAATTTTGCCCTAAAGTTGTATTGTGTGTGATATGAGTATTAACCACACTAAAAGCAATTATTTTCACGTGTTGCAATATATCAAGATAACAGTCCTCTATCTTGATCTCAGGCTCATGTGCACACACTCTCTCTATTCAGAAGAACCAGATGGTTAAAATGAAGATAATTCTCATAGTAATTGGTGGTTTCTTATAAGATTTTATTGGGAGGGGTGAGGGAATATCTAACTTGCTTATGGAAGTTTATGTTACTGAATGCTGCTATCTTTCTCATTGTATAGTAAGGGAATATTTTTAAAAATTAATGAACTGTTTCCTTTGTCAGGAACTATTATAGATATTAGATTAAAAAAGGAAGGGGCATGCGTCATGGTAATAAACTTTTCAAAATTTAAGCCCTATTAAAAGGAATTTACCCTGAAAAAGAATTTACCCTGGAAAAATAGGACATTCCTTTCGCATGTTTGCTTCCAGAGACACACTTCTCATTTTATCAGGTTTTCCTTTAGAAATCATAATTCCAAAGAGTCCTCAACCCCCTCCATAATAGAAATGCTATGGTTCACTTATTTAGAGTGGAATGATTAAATGCAAGGGGGCCAGGTATGAGACCTTCAGTAATTTATTTAACCTCTTAGTGCATTCATTTTACCCATCTTTGAAATGGTTATAGTTACAGTATCAATCTCATTGAGGTGATGGGAATTTAATAAGTTAACATATTCCTGGCATGTGGGAATTTAATAAATTAATATAGTCCTGGCATGTGATATATGCTCAAGTGTTAACTATTATTGAAAAATTATTCATTTCACTTGTGTTTGGGTAGAAAGAAATCTGAGTGTCAAATGCAAAGGGCAACAGAATAGAGTTCTTTGAGGTGGCAACGGAAATAACAATACATCAGAGCCCTACAACTGGAGTAGGATGTGTCTTAAGAGATTACCTACCGTAACCACTAAAGCCAGAAGAGTTCGGCAGGTTGCCTACAGTCTCTAAACCAAAATCCAGGGCCCGTTTTCTTACTGCAATGATTGCTCCATTCCTCCACCATGCTGCCTTTCCAGAGCATGCTGGAGCGCACTCAAACCAGCTTGGTGATCGTTACAGATTTGGGAATGTTGTGAGCTAATTCTTAAAAAGTAAATGATATAAACTCAGAATTAAATGAATTATATTGTTGATATATAAGATTATAAATATGCAAAACTTATCACTACATATTTATTTTCCAACCAGTTACTATCGTTTGTGCTCTTGAGGTTTTTTACACCTGTGTATGATGGAAACACTGTAGAATGATGTGCTGCTCTGAATCTCTTCCCAACTCAACACTTGGTGATGTCGTGTTGGTAGTTCAAAACTGGCCGTGGTGGCCGTATTTGTAGCCTATGAATTGGCAAATGCTACAAATCGGCAAGCTCTCTTTTTTGGGGAGAGGTGCTTGTTAAACACTTACCAGTACACCATTGGTTAGACACTGATCCTTTTTCTTAGTGCAAAAGTGGGATAGTAGGTATTAAGTTGAACCAACTTGTTAAAAACCTAGGCTGAATAGTTGGTTTCAGGGCAGTAAAATGCACAGAATGGGAAATTGATTTTAGCTGTTAGTGAATTCTAATGAATAGCAATGGTAGCAATAGCAATCAGTATTCTACTGATCTCCTGATGTAAATTGATCCCTTATAGAGGGCTGTTTAGATCAATGGGTGAGGTACTAATTGGGAAGTCAAGGTTTTTTTTGGTTTTCTTGTTTTGGGGGTGGGTGCGGTTTTGCCAGGGCTCTTCCTAAAGACAGCACGCACCAGAGAGGTGACAAGGAAGGTTTGGAGTGACCACCGAGTCCCTTGACACCATTCACTCCCTGTAGTTCCCATGGAAGAAGAATCCTCAGAAGTCATGTGCCATCCACTAGGAGAGAATCAAGAAAATGGCTGAGGCCACTAGGTCTGTGGGCCTGAGCAGCTGGTCTTCGGGGAGGACTTGTAGTTTCTCACCCTCACCTGGGGCCTCTCCTGGGACAAGAGTGTCTTCCCTTTCACTGTGGAAAGGAGATCCGGCTTTAACTAGCCAGGAACACCGAGACCCTTAATTTAACGCTATGTCAAATTAATCGCCTTGTTTGTCTTTATTCACATTTTATCATTGCTGGCCCCAGGAAACTGATTGAACAGTGTATTCAAATCTCTGATCATCCCCCTTGTTAGGACAGGATCTCAGACCCATTCACAGACTTTGTTAAGTGAGTGTGTGTTGTTGTTAATCCACAAACAAACATTTTTGTTGTTGTTAGTTCACAACTCATCTTTTAAATGTTTTTCTTCAAATTTTCCATCTGTAACTTGGGTGAGGTCAGGATGGGAACTCTAAAGCATCAGTCAGGGGTGTGAGACAGACTAGGGGACAGATGTACCTGGCAGGCATATCTAGAAAGGCTAGTGAATTAAAATAATCGAGTGGCTCCAAAGCCATCAAGCTGCACAGAGTCAAGGATATCTGGCTGCAGTAGCAGGACTTCAGCCGTGAGGTGGGTATGGAGGCCCGAGTCCAGCCCCTGGGATAAGAGGTCAGAAAAAGGCAGGGTCTGGTGAAGGTGGGGCTGGATTGGGTGGGGACGTTGATTATGCCAGTCTATGCAGGTTTGAGTCCTCGATGAAGTTTAAAAGCTCTATGTACCTCAGTTTCCACCAGTATAAAATGGGAATAATAATTTTGCCTACATTATAGCATTGTTGTGAGAATTAATTAATATATGTAAAGTACTTCTGAAAGTGATCGATTTTCAACAAGGCTGCCAACAGTACACAGTGGGGAAAAGATAGTCTCTTCAATAAGTAGTATTGGAAAAGAATATCTACAAGCAAAAGAAAGAAATTGGACCCTTTTCTTACACTGTACACAAAATCAACTTAAAATGGATTAAAGACTTAAACATAAAACCTGAAACCATAAAACACCTAGAAGAAAAATAGGAAAACTTCTCGACATTGGTCTTGGCAATGATTTCTCGGATATGGCACCAAAAGCACAGGCAGCAAAAGCAAAAAATGGACAAGTGGGATAACGTCAAACTAAACAGCATTTGCACAGCAAGGGAACATATCAACAAAATGAAAAGGCAACCTACAGGACGGGAGGAAATGTTTGCAAACCATACCTGATAAAGGGCTAATATTCAAAAAATATAAAACTCCTATTCAATAGCAAAAAGACAAATAACTCAGTTTTAAAAATGGGCAAAGGAAGGACTTCCCTGGTGGTCCAGTGGTTAACACTCTGTGCTCCCAATGCAGGGGGCCCGGGTTCAATCCTTGGTCAGGAAACTAGATCCCACATGCTGCAACTAAAAATATCCCACACGTGGCAACTAAGACCCAGCGCAGCCAAGTAAATAAATAAATATTTTTTTTTAATGGGCAAAGGAATTAAATAGACGTTCCTCCAAGGATGACATACATGGCCAACAGGGGGGAAAAAAGGTCCCAACATTACTGATCATCAGGGAATTGCAAATTAAAACCACAATGAGATATCACATCATACTTGTTGGGATGGCTATTATAAAAAAAAAAATAACAGCTATTAGCAAAGATGTGGAGAAAAGGGAATCCATGTACACTGTTGGTGGGAAAGTAAATTGGTGCAGCCACTATGGAGAACAGTATGAAGTTTTCTTAAAAAATTAAAAATAGAACTACCATATGATCTGGCAATCCCGCTTCTGGGAATATATATATGAAAGAATTGAAATAATTCTCAAAGATATCTGTACTTCTATGTTCATTGCAGCATTATTTACAGTTACCAAGGCATGGAAACAACCTAAATGTCCATAAATGAATGAGTGGATAAAGAATATGGTATATACATACAATAGAATATTAGTGAGCCTTAAAAATGAAGGAAATCCTGCCATTGCAGCAACATGAATGACTGGAGGACCTTATACTAAGTGAAATAAACAAGACATAGAAGGACAAATGCTATAAAAATGTATATGATGACTCAAAAGTAGTTAAATGCATATAAGCAGAGAGTGGAATGGTTGTTGCCAGGGGTGGGGGGGTGGAGGGGAACAAGGAGGTATTAGCCAAAGGGTACAAAATTTCAATTATACAAGATGAAAAAGTCCTGGTCACCTACAGTACAGCGTAGTGCCTATAGTTAACAATACTGTATTGTATATCTAACATATGCTAAGAGGGTTGATCTTATGTTAAGTGTTCTTATTACAAATAATTAGACGGAGAAAACTTTTGAAAGTGGTTAGATTTTTTGCATAGATTGTGATGACAGTTTCATGGGTGTATACTTGGTTTCATGGATGTATACTTTATCTCTAAACTCACCAAGTTGTACACATTAAATATGTACAGTTTTCTGGATGTCAGTCATGCCTAAAGTTTTTTTTTAACATATTTATTGGAATATAATTGCTTTACAATGTTGTGTTAGTTTCTGTTGTACAACAAAGTGAATCAGCTATATGTATACATATATCCCCATGTCCCTTCCCTCTTGAGCCCCCCTCCCACCCTCCCTATCCCACCCCTCTAGGTGATCACAAAGCACCAAGCTGATCTCCCTGGGCTATGCGGCTGCTTCCCACTAGCTAGTTTACATTTAGTAGTGTATATATGTCAATGCTACTCTCACTTCGTCCCAGCTTCCCCTCCCTGCTGTGTCCACAAGTCCATTCTCTATGTCTGCATCTTTATTCCTGCCCTACTACTAGATTCATCAGTACCATTTATTTTAGATTCCATATATATGCATTAGCATACAGTATTTGTTTTTCTTTTTCTAACTTACTTCACTCTGTATGACAGACTCTAGGTCCATCCACCTCACTACAAATAACTCAATTTCGTTTCTTTTTATGGCTGAGTAATATTCCATTGTATATATGTGCCACATCTTCTTTATCCATTTATCTGTTGATGGACACTTAGGTTGCTTCCATGTCCTGGCTATTGTAAATAGAGCTGCAATGAACATTGGGGTGCATGTCTCTTTTTGAATTATGGTTTTCTCTGGATATATGCCCTGTACTGGGATTGCTGGGTCAAATGGTAGTTCTATTTTTAGCTTTTTAAGGAACCTCCATACTGTTCTCCATAGTGGCTGTATCAATTTACATTCCCACCAACAGTGCAAGAGGGTTCCCTTTTCTCCACACCCTCTCCAGCATTTACTGTTTGTAGATTTTTTGATGATGGCCTTTCTGACCAGTGTGAGGTGATAACCTCATTGTAGTTTTGATTTGCATTTCTCTAATAATTAGTGATGTTGAGCATCTTTTCATGTGCTTCTTGGCCACCTGTATGTCTTCTTTGATGAAGTGTCTATTTAGGTCTTCTTCCCAGTTTTTAATTGGGTTGTTTGTTTTTTTGATATTGAGATCCATGAGCTGTTTGTATATTTTGGAGATTAATCCTTTGTCTGTTGTTTCATTTGCAAATATTTGCTCCCATTCTGAGGGTTGTCTTTTCATCTCATTTATGGTTTCCTTTGCTGTGCATAAAGTGTTTCTAAAAAGACAAAAGATCTCAATAAATGGAAAGATATTCCATGTTCATGGCTAGGAAGATTCAATATTGTCAAGACGTCAGTTCTTCCTAAATTGATCTATAGATTCAACACAATCCCAGTCAAAATTCTAGAAAGTTATTTTGTAGACATTGACAAACTGATTCTAAAGTTTATAAGGAAAGACAAAAGACCCAGAATAGCCAACACAACGTCGAAGGAGGAGAACAAAGTTGGACGGCTGACACTACTTGAATTCAAGATTTACTATAAACCTACAGTAATTAAGACAGTGTGATAGTCATGAAAAAATAGATGAATAGATCAAAGGAACAGAATACAGATCCCAGAAATAGATTCACACAAATACAGTCAACTGATCTTTGACAAAGGAGCATAATCAAGTTAATGGAGAAAAGACAGTGCTTTCAACAAACTGGACATCCTTGTGCAAAAAAAAAATAAAAAAACCTGAGACACAGACCTTACACCTTACACCTTTCACAAAACTTAACTCAAAACAGATGATAAACCTAAATATAAACATAAAACTACAAAACTTCCAGAAGATGACATAGGAGAAAATCTAGGGGACTTTGGG
This sequence comes from Phocoena sinus, assembly GCF_008692025.1. NCBI lineage: Eukaryota > Metazoa > Chordata > Mammalia > Artiodactyla > Phocoenidae > Phocoena > Phocoena sinus. Next base: position 36,477,903 of record NC_045769.1, read on the forward strand.
TTTGGTGATCAGTTTTTAGATACAACACCCAAATCATGATCCATGAAAGAAAAATTGCTAAGTTGAACTTTATTAAAGTGAAAAGCTCCTGCTCTGTGAAAGACACTATTAAGAGAATGAAAAGACAAACCACAGCCTGGGGGAAAATATTTGCTGAACAAATATTGATAAAGACTTGTATCCAAAATATAAAAAATTCTTAAGAGTCAATAATAGGAAAACAAACAACCCAAATAGAAAATAGGCAAAAGAGTTGAATAAACATCTCATCAAGGAAGATATACAGATGACAAGCACGTGAAAATATGCTTCATATCATATGTCATTAGGGAAATGCTAATTAATACAACAATAGGATACCACTACACATATATTAGAATAGTAAAAATTCAAAACACTGACCAAATGTTGGCAAGGGTGTGTAGCAACAAGAGCTCTCATTCATTGCTGATGGGACTACAAAATGGTACAACCACTTTGGAAGAGAGTTTGACAACTTCTCATAAAGGTAAACGTAATCTTACCGTATGCCTGATCCTGGGTATTTACCCAATTGAGCTGAAAACATGTCCACACAAAAACCTGCACAAGAGAGTTTATACCAGCTTTATACATAATTGCCCAAACTTGGAAGCAACCAAATGTCCTCCAATAATAGGTGAATGGATAAACAAACTGGTACATCCATACAATGAAATCTTATTCAGTGATAGAGAAATGAGCAAAAATCATGAAAAGACATGTAGGAAATCTAAATGCATATTGCTAAGTGAAAGAAATCAGCTTTAATGGGCTATCTCCTGTAAGGTTCCAACTATATGACATTCTCAAAAGACAAAACTATGAAGATAGCAAAAAGGTCAGTGGTTGTCAAGGGTTCGAATGAAGGAAGGTAGGAAGAAGGAATAGGTGGACATTTTTAGCACAGTAAAACTAAAAATGTGTCATCATTCTGTATGACACTGTAATGGTGGATCAAACCCCACAAAAGTGTACAATGCGAAGAGTGAACCTTAATGTAAACTATGAACTTCAGTTCCTAATAATGTATCAATATTTATTCCTTAATTTTAACAAATGTACCACCCTAATGCAAAGTGTGGGGAAACCGTATGGAGAGACACTATATAGAAACATATCTGCTCAATTTTTCTGTAAATATAAAACTGCTTGAAAAAAGTATTTTTTCAAGAAACGTGTCCATTTCATGGATGAGAAATCTGAGGCTCGGGACACAGAGAAATTAAGTAGCTTGATAAAGCCACTCAAGCAATTACTGTGGAAGTAGGTTGTCCAGAGAAGAACTCAGGAGCAGAGGCTCAAAAATTAGGAGCCAGTTTTCCTAATCTAAGTACAAACTCAATTTCTTTAAGTCCTAAGCAGAAGCTCTTTTATTAAACAGGTATATTCTGTTGTAACGAGAATGTGGGGTCCCAGAAGCTATTTTAACAAGCGCTCCATGTGATCCTGATATGCATTAAGACTTGAACGACTGTCCTGGGCTACTGATGGGGAATCAGGAATCAAGGCAGGGATAGAACCACGCTTGGCTTGACGGCATGAGGAACAAGCTGGAGTTCCATGTGGACACCTGTCTGCTCCAAGAGACCCTTCCTGCCTGTTACCTGGAGTGGCTGAGCTTGCTCGGGCTGCAGAGGGTGCCTGCAGAAGGTGTTAGGATAGAAGGTGTCCCCTTCCAGGTGCGAAAACTTGTCTATGGAGTTTAGGAGAAAAAACACTCAGTTTAATCCCGTTTCTTTGCATGGAGACTAAGGAAATACGTTGTACTTTTCTTCATCTTCATGACTTGGTATTTGAAGGAGGAATCTTTCATTCATTTAACATGTATTTATTGAGTATCTACTCTATGCCAGGCATTATTTAGGCTCAGGGATACAGCTTGAACAGGCCGTACTGGTCTCACAGAGCCTTCATTCTCAAGGGGACAGACAGGCAAATAATAGAACAGATTTTCTTTTCTTAATTATGGTATTTCTAGGTTCCTTGCCTCTCATAAAGCTTGTATGTTTGCATCTCTCCTGAAGTGTATGTGAGACAGCCTCACAGGAGAGTTCCTCCCTCAGGTACTCTGTGTAAAGGTACCACATTGTTCTGTAGATCTGGGCTGAGCAGATGTCCAGCATCTTCCATGCAGAGAAGAATTACGTGCTTGAGTTGTTGCTGAGTTCATTCTCCATGTGATGAAGAATGTACATTTCACAGCGTTTTGAATATTAAATGACAAAAAAAGGAAAAGAAAATAAGCCATACAAAAATAACTGCATGACATTAGGCGAAGGATTTAAATTCACCAAAACAAGGAAATTCCAAATTAAGGCCAGATATTCAGGACCACACTGCCTTTTCAGCCACATGGATGTGAGCGTTACCAGGATTCTTTCTTCACTTGTTTTCTTGGCTTTTCATTTTGACACTCAGCAACGTAGTCACTACTCACGGAGAAATGATCTCCACTCCCTCAGGTTATCCTGTTTTCTTTGCTGGGATTGGTATTTAGAATTTTGACGAAGCAACTTCAAACAGAAGGGTTTGTTTGTTTCAATTTTGCCTGAAAGTTGACCCTCTTTATTAAAAATTGATGCATTGCAAAAGAAAGATCATAATTGATTTCAATACTGTCTTAAAAATACCTCCCCTGTAAATAAAAATCAAAGAAAACTAAGGAGTAAACTCCATAAGAAAGGAGACTCCCAGGGAAACTGTAGAGGTAGTCAAACCCTAGAACTTTGTACCAGTGTGTGCTGGAGTATATCAGGAATTGCCAGTTGTAAGGCTGCTTTACCAAAGAGAAATCAAGATATCTTTATCCCTATTATTATAATTTTCTCCCCCTGACTTGCTAAATCTACTCAAACTAGTCTTTAAGCTCTAAATCAGTAGCTTTCAAACTTGACTGCATTTAGAACCCCATAGGGAGCTTTAAAAATTCCCGGTGTTCAGGCCACACTCCAGATGAATTATATCAGGATTTCTGAGGATGGGATCTGGGCATTAGCATTTTTAAAGCTCTCCAAATGATGCCGATGGGCAGCCAAGTCTGAGAGCTAGTGCTCTAAGTAACTGGTTAATAAGCCTTGTGTTAGGCAGCTATTTGCCAATACCAAAATAATTGTTCTGTGTCAGAGAAGGATGAGCGAGAGAATGTAATTGATCTAGCTTTTCTTACTTTCCCCTCAGAGAGAGGGGAAAAAAAAAAGTAAAAGAAGGCTCAAGAGAGATTTGATACTATCAAGGAAAAAGAAACACATTTTTTTTTTTTTTTTTTTTTTTGTGTGTTACGCGGGCCTCTCACTGCCGTGGCCTCTCCCGTTGCGGAGCACAGGCTCCCGACGCGCAGGCCCAGCGGCCATGGCTCACGGGCCCAGCCGCTCCGCGGCATGTGGGATCCCCCCAGACCGGGGCACGAACCCACGTCCTCTGCATCGGCAGGCGGACTCCCAACCACTGCGCCACCAGGGAAGCCCAAGAAACACATTTTAATGTACTTAATAAACCTTGAGCCGAAAGTGAGCCAACTGGTTTTTCTTCTCAGTAAGAATGTATGTCAGTCAGACTAAATGGAAGAAATTAGGAGGCTGTGAAGATGAATTACAATTTAGGCCGATAGTATTATTTAGCAAGCCAAGAATGACAGTGTTTGAACATATCTTTTATCCATTGCAGGTACAAATTTTTACCAGGTAGACAAGGTGGAGTGGGGAGCGGGGGAGGAGTAGTACATTGCTAATGGGTGGCCCTGGGCCTGCTGCTGACAAGTTAGGGTGAAGATCCAGGAAAAAAAAAAAACTATTCCTGAGATTTTCGAATTGAGGTATTCATGGAAGTAAGTGACAGAATTTGCATAAATAGTAACTTTCCTAGTATTTGATGGTGGACTATGAGGGGGCATATTATTTATTTATTTATTATTATTTTTTTAAATTTTTATTTATTTTTGGCTGCGTTAGGTCTTCGTTGCTGTGTGCGGGCTTCCTCTAGTTGCAGCGAGCGGGGGCTAATTTCTGTTGTGGTGCGTGGGCTTCTCATTGTGGTGCCTTCTCTTGTTGCGGAGCAGAGGCTCTGGGCGTGCGGGTTTCAGTAGTTGTGGCACGTGGGGTCAGTAGTTGTGGCTCGCGGGCTCTAGAGCGCAGGCTCAGTAGTTGTGGTGCACGGGCTTCGTTGCTCCGTGGCATGTGGGATCTTCCGGACCAGGAATCGAACCCGTGTCCCCTGCATTGGCAGGCGGATTCTTAACCACTGTGCCACCAGGGAAGTCCGGGGCATGTTCTTATTAATGCTAATAAAAGGAAACTGAAATGCTGGTAGCATTAGTGTATCAAATTGTGTAGTACTTGATATTCCTGACATGCAGATATGGTTTTCACCATATCCCCAATTGGTAAACTGGGTAAAGAGATACTTGGGGCCTTTTTCAGGGTAACAGCTGATAGAAGAATAACTGAGCCTGACTCTGAGCTCAGTGGTGTCCACAAAATAATGTGAGCACTCATTACGTGGTTATAGCACCAAGGGCCACTTTGGAGTAAGTGTGTTTTTGACTCATCAAAGCATTACTTCTGATACCCTATCTAAGAGATGAGCACCACTGGCTCCCTCAGTGAATTTCAATTTTATGCTTAGAGCAGATGATGAATGAGAAGTGGTTTTCTGATCTTTTTGGATAATCTGGATTTAAAACTCACAGATTCTCCAGAAGCAGCGTTATTTAATCAGAATAGTCATAACCGATGGTAACTTTTCATTTTGTCTCCAGGAAAAAAAAGTGTCTCCAGATAGCAAAAGTGATTTAAATGGAGTCAGAGGCAGGACTCCAGACTCTGCCCAAGTCACTGTCTACCTTCTTATCTGTCTTCCAGGTCAACACCCTGATAATGTACCTAGAGAGTTAGGGCAGTGAAATTGTTAAGACTTAGACTGTTCTCTGTTGGAATCCTAGTGCTTCCTTTTACTGGCTGTGAGGCCACCAGCAAGTTCTGACATCACCTGAACATCAGTTTCTCCATCTGTTAAATGAGGAACTTATGATAGTTTTGGACATAAGAGTGCTCAGTATTGGGTCTGGCACGTTGATTAAGTAGACACTCAACCAATGCCAGATGTTCCTGTTGTTTTGTTGGATTATTTGTTCCTATTTAAATAATCTTTCATCAAGTTGTACTGCCAATAGATGTAGTATTTCTGTGTGACAGAGTTAAATAGACCCAGATTTGACCTGATGTCTTGAATCACCAGAGACCTGGAACTGTAAGATATTTGTTGTGCAACTGTGCATTTGTTGTAAGTTTCTTTTTGCGCCCTTTATCATAAAGAGAATGGTAGTTTGACTAATAGCTATAGTTGACCTGAAGTCAAAATCAACCCTCTGGGGGCTTTTAAGTATAAATTATCAAATGATGTTGAAAATAACCTCTGACTGGCTCACTAAGAGTTTAAAAATGAAGTACTTCAAATCAATGGAGAGAGTATAAACACCACCAAATGACAATCAGGAGTTTTGTCAGTATTTATACATGTGTGTGCTGACCAGTCACGCCACAGAGCTCAAGTTTGCCTGGTTGAGAATGAGAGCTGCCAATCTAATCAGGAAGTATCCAAGCATCTTTGTCACAGCACTTAGGCTTATCCCATATTACACAAGAGGTGGAAACATCTAGCAGAGGGGGAATTGGGCAGTGCTGAAGAATATGGGGCTTTGGATTCTACAAACCAGGGCTCAAGCTCTGTTCCTCTTACTCAATGTTTTATCTTGAGCAACTGACTTATATCTTCTGATTTTGTCTATTCATCTCCAAAAAGAATAGTACCTACTTCAACAGACCAATGTGAGGCTTAAATGAAATAAAGCACATAAAAGTTTTGGTACGGTGGGTGGCATATGGTATATGTTAGCTCTTATCGTTGTTGTTATAATCATAATCATTATTATTATTAGATCCAGGGACTCTTTCCGGAGCAGACGAGGTTTAGGGAAAAGGAAATGTAAAAATTACTCAAAAAGAAGAAAACTGAGCTGAACATATACTAAAATATACCCCAACCAGCTTGGCATAGTAATTTGACATAGGTTGCGATGTGGACGCGTGTCTTTGTATATTTTGACCACACTCACCGTTTTGTCATTTTGTTTTAAACCAAAAACTACAGTCAGCTTAGAAAATTATGTTAAGTTTTACCATCACAGAAAGATCAAAGACCTACCTAAGTGATCTCTGATAACTCTATTATAGCTAATTACTAATGCAACTAAAATGAACATGTAATAGAAGATAGTTGCCCCCTTTCCTTGCTTTCCTTTTGGAAAGTTATTTTGTAACGTATAAAAATATTTTCATGAGATGTCTCTTTCTCCTCATGTGCATAGCACATCTAAAGAAACCATGATAACACTGCAGACAAATTCCAGTCTAGTTGCTGAAGTCGGGTTGGCTAGTGGCTGGAATTCTTACGTGCTAGCTCACAGGTCTAAGGGGAGGGGCCCTGAGGTCAGTAACGAAACTGGGGCAAGAGGCCATGACAGCTTCCAGGAACACCTCCCATTCCAAGTTGTATTAGTTTTTAAGGGCTACCTAACAAATATCACAAACTGAGTGGCTTAAGACAACAGAACTCTGAAACCAAGGGGTCATCAGGGCCATACTCCCTCTGAAACTGATAGGGGAAGCCTCCCTTGCCTCTTCCTAGCTTCTGGTGGTTTGCCAGCGATCTTTGGTGTTCCTTGACTAGTAGATGCGTCATCCAATCCTCTGTCCTCACGTCAACGTTCTCCCTGTGTCTTTTCATAGTCTTCCCTCTGTGTGTGTCTATATGTCCAAATTTCCCCGTTATAAGGACACCAGTCATAATGGATTAGGGTCCACAAATTAGACTTCATTTTAACCTGCTTCCTTCTGTAAAGATCCTATTTCTAAATAAGTTCACGTTCTGAGGTATTGAGGGGTAGGTCCTCAACATATCTTTTTAAAAATGATTTTTAAATGTTATGGGACATAGTTTACCCCATAACACCAGGAATCCTCATTTTAGACTGGATGGATCTCTGAGGCTCTACATATAGTTATGGCAGTTGAGGGAGGACAGAAGACATCAGACAAATTTAAATGTCTCCAACTACAGGGCCTTACATTTCAATTTCTTAAAAGTAAATCTTGTCATTATGTTGTGAATACACTCCATTGTATTTTTTTGTGTTAAAAATGTAAATTTGCAAAGGGTAAACATTTAGAATTCACTGTAAGTTTTGTAATCCTTGTGGCGTTTCTCTTTCATTGGGAGCCTCAACAAATAAAAATAGCTAAGGTCTCTGAGCACGAGTCAAGTGTGTCTTCATGACTTAACATGACTTGAATCTCTTTTTCAAAGATTTATCCCAAGGTGGCCACTATCTTCCTTTAATATTTGCTTTCCAGAGAAGAAACATTCAGACCAGGAAAATCTGTGACATATTCCATTATTAAGATTAATTTCAGGAAAAGAGAATAATAGTTAATAATAATCACAGGTTCGTATATGAGCCAGGCACTATACTAGGGGCTCTCCTTATATTACAAAGCCCCATACTGATAGTTGTTAAATTTAATGAAATTTAATAACATTTAGCAGTGAAAAATATTTAACTCATAGCGTTATTGACTGTCTAACTTTGAGAATAAACACGGAAAGATCTCTTTTTAAATTCTTGTTTACTTATTCTGATTTTCCCCCCTTGTGCTGCTTTACTCCATTACTTTGTATGATGTATTGTTTCCAAAGTTTCTCTACTTCTTGTTTTAAGAATCCAAACACAGCATTGAAAAGGAAGTCAGTTTCTGCCCTCCTGACACCTGACATGCATTGAACATTGGCCAGTTGGCTGTATTTAAGAAATGAATACTCTATTTGGGCATTTTATTGAAACATATACATGTTTAAGCACTGTGCGAAAATATCCTCCTGTATCCTATGTTTACATTTACTTTGAAACTTCCTAGTCCTTGAGGTATTTTTATGGTCAGACACATATGCATGCAATGATTGTATGACCGCCCTTGGATTATATATTGTATCTAATGACATTAGCTTTTTTGCTCACCCCTGGGCAACCTTTGAAAATAAGACAATAGTCTCAGTTGTTTGTTTCCTGGAGAAATGTTAATGATTAACCTGAAAAAAGAAGAATTTCTTTTACCTCACTGCCTAATTTTTCATGATTCCATACAATTGCTGTGTACCTTATCTTTGTTTAATATATCCCATGCAAGATATTAACTTCTATAACACTAGTGTACATTTATTTTTGGCAAAGGAGAAAGCACTACCCTACCTAAAGACTTTAGTTCTTTCCACTTGGGGTGGTTGGTTTTTTATATTAAGTCTTGTCTGCAGTCAGAAAATGTTGCATTCAGGCTTTGCTTTAATGGTGGTTAGATAAAGCATCAATCTGATTTGGATACTAACTACCTTTTGCCTGAATCCACATAATAACTAATGTTTTCCACATGTGCCCAGCAAATATTTATGGGTGTACTCCAGCGTGACGTGAAATACTAAAGAAATGTGAATTACTACGACTGGGCTAAGAGTTTGCAGCATCTGAGGAGCGTTCTTCAGGGCATGCTTAGGTGGACAACTCAGTGTAAAATGTGGGAAGTGACTTTATTACCCTGGGGAGGATGAAGCATCTGCAGGGTATTTAGTGGAGGGTTGGGTCCTCTGTTAGGCTCGGGAAAGTGGTGTCTGGGCTAATCCAGAAGTCCTGCCTGATAGGCTGGGCTGAATAGAGAAGACAGTTTGCTTACCTGATGGCTTGACGTCTGGGTGTCTGGACTGGGTACAAGGATAAAGGCATAGCCCTGAGCCTTGTATAGTATGGCCTCTTTCATTTGCCTAACAACACTGCTAGGTAGGTACTAGCATTTGCTCCCATTTTATTCTGAGAAAATAAGATTAAATGTCTTCTCCTTCTTGGTCATGAATAGCAAATGATGGAGCAGATATCTGAAGCCTGACAGTTTGACCCTGTGTACCCCTTTGTTTGCAGTTAGCTCTTTATAATTCCCTAAGTAGGCTATATGATAGAATGCAAAGTCTTAGGTCTTATGAATAGACAGCCCTGGGTTCAAATTCCAATTCTACACTTAATAGGTGGGTGTCTTTGAGTCCATTATTTAACCTTTCTGGGATTCCATTTCCTCATCTGTAAAATGAGATTGCTGTGATGATTGAATGAGATCATCTATATTAATGCCCAGCCTGACAGTTATTAAATGTTCAAAAATGGTAGCTGATTTCCCTTCGAGCTACTGGCTTATATTCCATCCAGCACCTTAAGTGGGTCTCCCAGTATGGTCCTTACCTGTCGTGCTGGGAATGGTACCATCGTTATGCTGCTAACCTGCCACTGTTCTAATAGATGCTTCTCAGATTTAGGGCCTTGGCCAAAGTTCTAGGAGTTTTGTTTCCCTTCAAGCAGAGGTAAATCCACCAGACACCCTCCTTTTAAGTACTGAGGGCTGCATCTGTTTTAGACCAAAAATAATACCATGTGATTGGAAATGTTTCAGTAACATTATTTTTGTGTTTTATTGAAGCAGAGGTTACAATTATTAGCGACACCAGTAATTTCAGACATTTAAACACAGTCTTGACTTCTCCAGAGCAGCCCACATCCCTGTGCAATTGTTAGTTTATCTAAATACCTTCCATCCAGACTTTAAACTGGAGCCGGCCTCTGTGGGAGGTGGTCCCTCTGAGGACACACTCTACCGTGCGTGTGTCAGTGGCAAGGCAGAAAAACCTGGAACTTAGCTGGGGGTCGCGATAAAGGTGACTTTGTTCTATTAGCTAGTAATTTGCTACCTGGCTTGGGTCACTTCCTAGTCACTGCCAATTTGGTTAGGTTATCCCAACTCCCTATTTGAAGCTGACCTTCAGGATTTAAAAGAATTAAAAGCAGGGTTTCCTTCCCTTGGAGTCCACTCCTTTTGTCACATGATCTGACAGCACCCATTTCAGCCAGTCTCTCACATCCCAGCATCTGTGCAAGAGAAGGAAACTCAAACAAATAAAAAACCAGCTTATCCTACAGAGACTCCAAAACTTCCCTCCAGCTGTGGACTAAACATTTTTGCTGTTGTCTTTGCTTATTTGTTTCATTTTAACAATAGTTTTTAATAGAAAGAAACTATAATTCCTTTTAAATTTGAGGTAAGTAATTATCAATAGCATGCGTAGGCATATTGTATTACTAAGAAGATGAGTTACGTCTCTTCTGAAAAAGGCATACCTACCACTTATCCTCAAAATTACTATGATATAGGAATTATTATATCTACCTATAGGTAAGGAACCAAGGCTCACAGAGTAAGGCATTTGTACATGATCATACATAGGTGGGGCCAGGATTTGAACCACGGCCCATGCCGTCCAAAGCCAGTAGTTTTCCAGCCACTTCCTGCTGTTTAAATTTGGGAGAGGCAAAGAGGCAAGGCTTGCAACCTGAACCACAGGCCCCAAATTCCTGTCACAAGAGTGGGGGCCTCTGACAGGCTGGTGTTTTTTTAATGTATTTATTTTATTTTTGGCTGTGCTGGGTCTTCATTGCTGCACGCGGGCTTTCTCTAGTTGCGGCGAGCAGGTGCTACTCTTTGTTGCAGTGTGCGGGCTTCTCATGGCGGTGGCTTCTCTTGTTGTGGATCACGGGCTCTAGGTGCGTGAGCGTCAGTATTTGTGGCATGCAGGCTCAGTAGTTGTGGCTTGTGCGCTCTAGAGCGCAGGCTCAGTAGTTGTGGTGCATGGGCTTAGTTGCTCCGCAGCATGTGGGATCTTCCCGGACCAGGGCTTGAACCCGTGTCCTCTGCATTGGCAGGTGGATTCTTAACCACTGCGCCACCAGGGAAGTCCCAGGCTGATGTTCTCTGTTGTTGTTTTTTAAACCTGTCTATTCTCACGTAAACATTAAACCTGTAGTTGGACCAATCTGCGATTTACTAATACACTTATATCCAACAGGAAGCTGTGGAGTGTGCCACGCATTACACTTGGAGGATATGTGGAAGACATTCTCAGGAACCAGGTAGAGGACTGGGAGCTACTAAAGACTTTAAGTAGGGGTGTGATGTGAATCTATTTGAGGTTTGGAAAGATGTTGACAGCAGTATGGAGAATGGATTAGGAGAAGGGCTGAAGGCAAGACAGTACAAGAAGGCATTTTGCTGGTCCAAGCAAGAAATCATGTGGGTCTGACCGATACTTTCTCACAGCAAAATTTTAGGAGAATAACTCAGACCTTCAGTGAGTTAGTGTACCAGGTGGGATTTCTTAGTAAGCAGTCCCAGTATTAGACAAGTTTCTCTCTTTCAGTACCTCTCCCATTCCAACACTTTGGAGGAGGAGATGATTTAGTTCTTGAGTGCCACCTTCCCTTTTCAAGGCCTAACTCCTTTGGCGTTGGGGGCAGAAGTGGCATGTTGGATTATGGCGAGATGCATCAGTGAGCCCCAAGGCCTTGTGTCTGAAACAATTTTACCCACTGAGAAGCTCTGTGTAGCTCAAATGGTTGAAGGAGAGGAAGCAAATGAAGAGTCTTGTTGAGAGGTAGGACAGTGTCTAGATCATGAAAGCTCAGTCGTATCCCATGAGAGGGAGGGGAGGTTTTGAGTCAAGCTGTGTGGAGAGGTGAGGTAACGTGCACATTTTCATTTTATAAAGATCACTCAGGCAAAACTGGAGGCAGGGAAACCAGTGAGAGATTGTTGCAATAATCCCAGTGAAGATAATGAAAGACTGAACTAAGTAAGTGGTTATAGTAAAGGAGAGAAGAGGATGGAAGAGAGAGGCTAAGGAATTAGAATTCATTGGGCTTGGTGACTGATTGGATGTGGTGGGGGAGGAAGTCTGAGAGGGATGCTGGATATCTCCAGATTTCTGGATTGGCGGATGTTGGTGCCTTGTTCACTGGGATGGAAGACAGGGGAGAAAAAGCTTGTGTGGGTGGGTGGTCAGGAGCTCAGTCTGGGACTGTTGCATTTGAGGGTCTGTGGGACACCCAGGTGGAGCTAGAGGTCTAAGAAGCAGTCAGATAGAAGAGCCCAGTCTCACAAGAGAGGCCCAGAGTGGATCGCCTCTGAGCACAGGTGTCTGTTGAAGAAAGAGGAGTAGATGATGAGATTGGCAGAAAGTGAGTGAGGAAAAAAACCTGGTGATTAGCAGCTGGTTTTAGAAGAAAGGATGTAAATTCTCACCTACCTGCCTTCTTTAAACCACTCTTTTTTTGGGGTAGGGCATGCATAATGAACCTCATGTTCAAACAGCAGAGAATTTCATCTAACCTTCAGGTGCCTAGTTCATTCATTTTTATTATTGCATTTTTTAAAATTTAAATCTTCAGGGCTTCCCTGGTGGCGCGGTGGTCGAGAGTCCGCCTGCCGATGCAGGGGACACGGGTTCGTGCCCCAGTCTGGGAAGATCCCACATGCCGCGGAGCGGCTGGGCCCGTGAGCCAGGGTCGTTGAGCCTGCGCGTCCGGAGCCTGTGCTCCGCAATGGGAGAGCCCACGACAGTGAGAGGCCCGCATACCGCAAAAAAAAATAAAATTAAAATCTTCAAACAAAATGTATCAAGACTAATTAAAAAATTTTTTAAATCTTAATTACTCTCATCACCCAACTTCACTCAATCTCTTCTATCACAACCCCTGCAAAAATTGAGAAGCCGTGTCATAGGACATCTGGTGCTTTCTCCAAATGTCATTCATTCATTCATTCTTTTTTGCATTTATTTGCCCAATTTTCCACTAAATATTTATTGAGCATCTCCTACGTGTCAAGTGCTGTTTAGGCCCTGGAGTCCTAGTGGTGTATAAGACACAAAGGCCCCCTAATCTCACAGAGTTTACATGATAGTGAAGGGTGATACTCAGAAAACATAGAAATAAATAAGGAAGAAAACTTTAGCATGTCCATTGAAACATTGCCACACACTTACATTATCTCATGAATGTAATTTAAAAGAAATAATTATTGGTAGAATTTTGACATGCATGCAAGTACCAACAGATTTCTGGGTGCCTTTATAATGTATTTCCATTGTTAAATTTTCTGAAATCTGTTGATCTATAGGATGAACACTCAGGTAACTTTTTTTTGTTGTTGTTATGGTTTCTGAATAGACTCCCCCCATCTCCTCTCCTGTTAATTGTCTGCCTCTGGATCCTGGAGAGAGAGGAAACCAGGAACCACATTGTATGACTGCTCAGACCCTCCCTGCATGAGCAATGAGGGCGGCTCCTGGGCTGTCTGCAGAATCCACGGGTGTGAAAGTGCACTCGCTCTCCAGGAATGTCCTTCTCGAAGCACAGGGAGCCAGGAATGCAGAATAGACTTGCTCACCCGGGTGTATTTAAACAATCTCTTCCTTAGTAACACCCATGAAAACAAAGTTCTTCAAGTCACAGAATTAAGTGGTCATACAGTGAGGCAGTTGGGCCAGTCAAAACTGTACTTGACGAACGAAAAATTCGAGAGCTTCTTTATAAAAGTGACAGGTTTTTAAATGGCCACCATATGGGGGCAGGCAGGTGGCTGGCAAAGGTTTCTGTCCTGCTTTTGCTAGACAGGCTGCCCTCCAGCGTGCTGTCAATGAAGGGCACTGATACAAAGTGATTCCTGAGTCTCTTCCCAGGCAGTGTCTTGACAGAGGCCACTCCTGCCTGAGCAGGCAGCAGGTGCTGGACCAGGCTGAGCCCCGAGCTCGCCCGCAGTTATGCTGTCAGCCTCTTTCAGATCTAATTCTTCGTGACAACTGCCTACCTGGACTATGAGAATGGCAGAAAACCTCTGCAAAATTGATGTGGGCTTTCACACCGAAGAGTGGCTTCTCATGTTATGTGAGGCAGAACACTTTGGTTCTCTTTGCCGGTGGGAAACAGAAGGTTAGGGTCAAGACCTGGGCAATGGTGTAGATTTGAAAATTCAAATTTGCGGTTGACTCGCCCTCCTCCCTGGCTCTGCGTGTCACATACATTTGTTTTCTCTTGAATGTCTGAGCCTCGGCTGCTCTTAAAATATTACCAAAAGATTATCTTTGAACTGGATTCCATATGACATTAAGTAACATAGAAGGCTGACAATGCATGTAATGAGTCAGTGCTTCCACTCTGGATGAAGTAGGATAAATCCCACGTTGTCCCTGGTTGTCTGGATCAGGTTGAATGTTTTGTGTGAATTATACAGCTGATTGAAGCTTGTTCAGTGGTTCAGAGTCAATCGTTAATGCTGAGCCACTTAACATCCCTCCTCTGCACAGATCAAGACCACATTTTTATCCCAAACCTTGTCATTTAGCTCATCAAAATTATGAGGACTCAATTAAATGGACATAGTTGTTTTGTTTCCTGGCCTTTAGGAAAGGCCCTTCCTCTCCTACCCTGAGAGGCCATAAACAGCTAAGCGGTAATCCGCGAAGTAAAATATTAAACACTACTTATTAGAAAATCTAATGAAATAATGCATGTAACATGCTTATCAAGATGCCCCAATAAATGTTAGCTTTTATTCTTTATTGTTAGACAATGGACTTCCCTGGTGGTCCAGTGGTTAAGAATCCACCTTCCAGTGCAGGGGACACGGGCTCGATCCCTGGTGGAGGAACTAGGATCCCACATGCCACGGGGCAACTAAGCCCATGCGTCACAACTGCTGAGCCTGCGTGCTCTAGGGCCCACGCGACACAACTAAAGAGAAGCCTGCACACCACAAGGAGAGATCCCACATGCCACAACTAAGACCTGATGCAGCCAAATAAATATTTTTTAGAAAGATGCCTCAATAAATGTTAGCTTTTATTCTTTAGTTATTAGGCAATGATTTATCACTAGGACGTTTGGCACTTCTGTCAGTGTTCAGATGCTGTTATTTTCCTCTCATCTTTGTGGCTGGAGAGGTAGGAACGGTACAGGGAGGTGGTTCATTTGTGTGTACACGTCTGTTAGGCTCTAATGGAGCAACTGTATGAATGTGTAGGGGTGCTTCCAAATGGGCGTCCATGGGAGATGCACCTCTGCTGTGTCTCCAGAGCACACAGATCTCTAAAACATGTGAAACTTAAGGCCATTTCTAATATTATCTAAGCAATAGAGTTACTGGTATCCTACCACAAAGTTGAAAATGGACTACGTAAAAACATATGCCTTGAGGAAACATCGTGAAATAAAAATTTCCTCTTCTTTCCTCTCACTGGATACTCTTAGCATTCCAGGACTGTCTGTGCTATAGTCCTGGTTGCATCTATTAGAGAATCATTTTTGAATAGGCAATGGTGAACCCATTTTGGTGGCAAAGATATTTTTAAAAGTTAAAAAAAATTTAATGATGTCCCAGGTATCAAACATTTTCTATAATGTTCACAGGTTTAAATACTAATCTTGGACTTATTATATTTTATGTTACTTTATTTAGCAAACACTTTTATAGCATTTATTATATGCCAGTACTATCTTAAGCACTTTTCAAATACTGACTTCACATGACTATATGAGGCAATTACTATTATTAACTCCCTCTTACAGATGATGAAACTGAGGCAATGAGGATAAGTGATGAACCCTGAGTTTATGTTCTTAATCACCATGCTGCCATTCTCTTCAGTGTTTCAGGGCAGCCATGCTGTATTTCAAAGAGTACATCAAGATTTGAGGCTAATTTTTCCCATATGAACTTGGGTGTCTTACAGGATATCTTACTAAACTTCAGAGAAGTTTTAATTTTGTAGTTTTCTCTTAAAAATTGGAAATTGCTGCTAACTGGTTGTTTTAACTTGGCGCATGTCAACTTTTTTGAGTGTAAAATTTTTTCTTTAATATAAAAGACTTTGTCATAGTCCTCCCCTACCCTCATCCCCTCAGATAATTTTAAAACAAAAAATGGGAAATGGTAGCTCCAAAACATGCCCATGACTGCCATCTACCTCTGGAAACCCTGCAGGATATACTTGGGTTGGAAGAAAATCTCCCCAGATCTGGGATCCTTAAGAAGGTCAGGACCTGAGGGGCAAGGGGTTGCAGGTGCAGAGCACCGATGTTTCCAGTACCACTGCTGTGTGTGCGTGCGTGTGTGGTCAGGGGAAGCCTTGCTGTTGGAGCCTGGGGAGGAGAGAGCAGATCCTGCAGCTGCTGGACAAGGCCTGCGCTCTCGGTGCAGAGGCCCTAGCTGGCTGCTGGCCCTTCATGACCAGTCTCTGAGGGAAGAAACTCCCACCTTCTCCCTCACAGCCTGCCAGTCAGCACTGCCCTAGACTACAGATGCTTGAGCTGCGTGGTACTCACGGACCCGCTTCATGACATGAGCTGACAGGAGCAAGCAAGGGGAGCTCAATTACTTGAAGAGGATGCAGTTGCCATGTATAGAGGAAGAGTTAAAGAAAAGAGGAAGAGAACTTGAAAAACAAAACAAAGAAAGAAAAACAAACAAAAGAATTGAGGGGGCTTCCCTGGTGGCGCAGTGGTTAAGACTCCACCTGCCAATGCAGGGGACCCGGGTTCAAGCCCTGGTCCCGGAAGATCCCACATGCTGCAGAGCAACTAAGCCCGTGAGCCACAACTACTGAGCCCGCGTGCCACAACTACTGAAGCCCGTACGCCTGGAGCCCGTGCTCCGCAACAAGAGAAGCCACTGCAATGAGAAGCCTGCGCACCACAATGAAGAGTAGCCCCCGCTCACCACAACTAGAGAAAGCCTGCACAGCAACAAAGACCCAACGCAGCCAAAAATTTTTTTAATTATTAAAAAAAAATTGAGAATGCTTTAGCAGTACTTTAGGAAATGATGAGAACAGTAAAACCATAATTTTCAAATGCAAACAATTCCTTAGTGGAAGGGATAAAGAGAATTCATACCACTAAAAACAAAATTAGTGATCTGTAACTTCAAATAGAGGGACGATTTTAAACACATAGCAAAGAAATGAAAATCAGGAGTGAAAAGATAGCATAAGAGACGAGGAAGACAAATCCAGGAGATCTAATAAACAACTTATAACAGTTACTGAAGGAGAAAAAGGAAGAAATAGAAATGAAGCAATAACAGTATGTATGCACGTTCGGTACCATGCATGTGTGTATGTGTATGAATAAGTCCCTGAGCTGCAGGAACACTTGAATCTTCAGATTGAAAGGGCTCATCAAATCTCAAGATGGATTAAAATTAAAAAATGCTCTCTAGTAAGCACATAATTCTCCCCTACCTCCTCTGCATTATTATCTATTTTAGATGGGTACACTGAAGGAGGAAGATTTTTTTTCTGCTTTGCAAAGAAAAATATACAGTTAAGTCCAGTGCAAAGTACTTTTTTACAAGGTGGGGTTGCAACAATGACCAAGACAGATTCAATCCTTACTTCAGAGGTTAGAGTCTAGTGGGAGCAGTTCATAAGTATTAAAATGGTGTGTTATACACTATAATAGGCAACCCAGGGAGCTCACATAGGTGATGACTACGGAACTCAGACTGGAGGGAGTGCATGAGTTAGCCAGAAGAGGAGAAAATGTTCCCAGAGAGGTAAGGGAACTCATTTTGGAAGACTTGGGAGAAATCTTTCTGGTAAGATTCAGGGAGAAGATTTGGGGGTGAGGAGGTAGAGAGAGATGAAGCAGAGAGCTAAGCTAGGGCCAGATCGATTAGAAAGCACTTTCGATGGTTTGGGCACAATTCTGAGTGTTTTCATCTTCATGATGGCCATATGACAACATACATTCCCATTTTTCAGATGAGGAAATTGAGGAAAGGAGAGGATAACTAACTTGCCCAACGTCACCCAGCTAGTGAAACGGTGGAGCCAGGCAGTCTGGCTCCAGAGCCCACACCCTAAGAATGTTGACAAAGGAAGGCTTTTATTTTTCAGCACTGGTTGACCTTAGGAACCGTATCTAGTGGTTTCAGACATAAGAGGATAGTCTTGGCTGAGCTACCCTCACGTAGCCCCACTGCAGTAGCTGACACACATGCCCGCCTGTCGCATCTGTGGACTTATCTGAGTGCTCTTAAACCATGGGTAAATGATCCCCAGGCTGTCTTTAAGATAATTAGAAACAAATGGAAAATAGTTCTCCTGTATTATCAACAGCTTATCAGAAAAACTTGTGTCTTAAAATGTGCATTCAATTTCTAATATTAAAAAACGTAGTTAAAGCCATATGTTGGATATTATCACGCATCTTTGTGAAATTAGTAGGGGACCCATTTGAATAACCATTTTGTTTAGATCAAACTTACTGGAGGTTTTCTTTTTCTTTTTTTTTTTTTTTTAAGTCTTTCCTCCCTTTTCCCTCTGACCCTTCTGCAAATCCAAATATGAAAGAAAAACTCTGTGTGTGTGTGTGTGAATGTGTGCACATATGTGAGTGCCTGCAATGGGGATGAATTGTCAAAAACCAGAGCCTTACTTTTGGAAGGTCACTGTTTGGAGAGATGCATGAAAGGTGAGGAAGTCAGCAATTGTTCAAGAAGAACATAGGTTGCTGGAAATTAGTACACGGTGGGCCCAAAAGGTCTCCTCCTTTCTTTTTTTGGCCTAGAACTTTGGTGAGAAGTAGAGGGGCTGATGGAGGGAGTGCTGGTCTGCTTTGTCTAATCTTCTAGTTTTCCCCTAAATGCCTAATGACCATATCATGTAGCTCTAGGAGAAAAGCCTTTTAAAACCTCTGCTCAATCAATGCTTGGGAAACTTTAATCATTGTTGTTTTGCTAATTTTCCCATTTAAGTCATCATACGTAAGTAAACACTGGGTTGCCTAGATTTACTGAAATGAGCAGTCCCTTGAAAGATATGCCTTCAATACTATCTTCTATTTCTAGCGAATGAGAGTCATGCAAGGAGTTACACGAGTATATTTGGGAATACAAAATATTAAACAACCATTTTGTACCAACAAGTGAGCCATCTCCATCTACATGTTGTGCAGACGTGAAACTACAATGGGCCCTAATGAAAATTAGGCAGAAAATCCATCAGTATCATCAACCAGAATGTTAGATGTCAAGGGTTCTATGGATTCCTACAAATGAAAAAAAATCACATTTTGTAACAAATTAGTTGGCTTTCCATAGAAGACATAAGCAAAGAAGTAAATGGCTCAAAAAAAATAAAAAGGGTAAAAGTATATTTCTGATCACTGAAACTGAAAAGCCTTGTAAAACACAGAGTTTAGCCAAGGTAAGAAAAACAAAAATCAGGAATAAACATAAAATCAGTTGATTTAGTCTGCCTTAAGTAAAATTGAACGACAACAAAATCTCTTGATTGTAGGAGCTGAATCAGCAAATAGAAGAAAAATCTCCCAGAGAATCAACCCTATATTTACAACCCACTTGAGGTTTTTCACTCTGACAGACTAGTCACTAAGTATAGACGGTCCTCCCACTGTTGGTTTGTACAACTTTAAATTTGTCTCTTTCTTTGGTCTGGGCCCCAGGATATATTCTAGGTTCAGACTGCGTCACTTTGTGCCTTTTAATTGATGCTTCATCTATAACAAAGAGGCTAAGATTTTCCATGAGAAGCTTTTCCATGCAAAACCTTGTGGACAACTCACCTCAATGCTTAATAGCGGCAAAAATAAGGAAGGCCATTGGGAATGTCATTCGCTTTGCTAAATATGTATGGAGTATCTACTTTGTGTAAGATAGTTGGTTAGATGTATCAAGATAAGCAAACCTTAGTCCTTTATGGCTGTGTACATTCTAGTGAGAAGGTAAGACAGGTGAATATTCCACTTTGAGACAAGTAGGATTAGAAAAGAAACAGAGCTAGGTCTTTCCATGTAGGCTGTCGTAATCTTCCCTCCTCTGGCACCTCTGTCCTGTCCATCTTTGCTCGTTTGAGGTTGGGAACTTAATCTAGTGATAGTTCTCAAGTCCAAGGTGCATGAATGAGAAAATGAAAACTGAAATAGTGACAATAGAGAGGAAGGGATAGATTGAGAGACTTTCAGCGGCAGAACGAACAATAGGATTTAGCAGCAGATAATGTGAAAAGGAAGGGGAGTCAAAGGCAGCATCACGATTTTAAGTGAACGGTGAGGGGTTTGCAGGTGGACGGAGAACTCTGGGAGAGACGGTTTTGAGGCAAGATGATGATTTCAATCTCAGTAGCTGACATACCAATCCTGGGATCAGTTTAGATGAATATCACAGATAGAATTTTAAGGAGGGAGAACATTTTTGTTTGTTTGTTTTGTTTTGTTTTGTTTGCGGTACGTGGGCCTCTCCCTGTTGTGGCCTCTCCCGTTGCGGAGCACAGGCTCCAGACGCACAGGCTCAGCGGCCATGGCTCACGGGCCCAGTCGCTCTGTGGCATGTGGGATCTTCCCAGACTGGGGCACGAACCCGTGTCCCCTGCATCGGCAGGCGGACTCTCAACCGCTGTGCCACTAGGGAAGCCCAGGAGAACATTTTTTTAAGTGAAACGCTCAGATCAAAGTTTAACAGACAGGTTTTCACAAAGAGATGGGCCATGTAGGATGGTCAAGGTTTTAACAGGTGGCATGATGAGTAAAGATATTGTGAAATGCCATTTTATGATATTTTGTCTTTATCCTACAGGCAATGAGAAGTCACAAAGTTTTTGAGCTGAGTGACTTTTAGATTTTTTTTTTTAAGATGAGATGAAAATTACAGGTTGAAAGGAGAGACAGGAGTTGGGGAGAAATGCAAGATTTTTGCAGTAATAAAAGGGTGAGGGATTAGGAAACTCAGGTTGGTAACAGTGGGAATGCAAAGGAAGAGACAAAAATGAGAGATGTTTTAAAGGAGGGAGTGTGTCAGTGAAGACTGTGGTTTAGGGCTCAGGAAATCTGGTTCCAGTCCATGCTTTGACACTTCATCACTATGTGAACTTGGGCAACTATAGTCATTTGGTACCTCTCTGAGCCTTAATTTCCTGACCTGTAAGATGAATATAAATAGCATGCCATCTCATTGCACTGTTGTAAATATTATAAAGCAAAAATCACATAAAGTTCTTAGTACACTGTCATAAAACTAGTTAAGAAGGATTTTTAGTACTAAAAATAGAAAAATGTACATTTGCCACAGTAATGATTGTGAAGAGTGAAAGGATCAACGGGACCAGGACCACTAGCCTCTGAACAACATTCGAGGTCGTTCTTTTTCTTGAACACTATCACATGTTTGCAGCCAAATAGTTGTATAAGCTCATTTCCTGCCTGTAGAATCCCAGAAGTCTGATAGCCTTCCTTCATTTTGTCCTGGCTCTGACCCCTTCGGTCCAGATTGGCAGTGTTTCTGCTGAGATGGTTGCCTGGAATCCGCAAGTCACGTGCCTAATCTCTTTACCAAAGGGTTGTCCAGCCACACCCTTGGAGCTCTCTCCGGAGTGTGCTTCCATTTTTTTACAACATGGATAGGCTGAGTATTTTCCAAATCTAAAAGTTGGGGTTCCTTCTGCCTCTTCAACTTATCTCTCTCCTCTTGCATTTTACTTTAAGCAGCAAGGAGAAATCAGGGTGGACCTTCAGCACTTTGCTTAGCAATCTCTTCAACTAAATATTCAAGTTCATTGGCTATAAGTTCTACTTTCCATTGCACAGAATACAATTCAGCCAAGTCTTCTACTGCTTTATAACAAGGACCATCTTGCCTCCAGTTTCCAATAACTTGTTCCTCATTTCCGCCTGAGACTTCACCAAAAGCACTTTTAACTTTCACATTTCTAGCAACATTCTATTCAAGGCATTTTAGGCTTTTTCTATCATGTACCTCAGAACTCTTTCTGCTTCCGTGCATACCTTATTCCAAAGCACTTCCACATTTTAAGGTATTTGTTATAGCAGCATTCCACTTCCCAATACCAAAATCTATATTAATTTGTTAGGGCTGCCATAACAAAGTACCACAGCTGGGTGACTTAAACAATAGAAATTTGTTGTCTCATGGCTCTGAAGGTTAGAAATCTGAAGTCGAGGTGCTGGCAGTGTTGATTCTTTTAGGGCTGTGAGGGAAAGAGCTCTTTCAAGCCTCTCTCCCTGGCTGATAGGTAACCTCGTTCTCTCTGTGTCTCTTCATATAGCATCTCTCTATGTGATCCCTCTTTCTGTCCAAATTTCCCCTTTTTATAAGGACACCAGTCATATTGGATTAGGACCCACCCTAAGGACCTCATTTTAGCTTGATTACTTCTATAAAAACCCTATCTCCAATAAGGATACATGCTGAGGCACCCATAAAAGTTGAATTACAAGGGTTGAATTAAGAGGGTTTTACAATCAAATTTTTCACGTGTGGATTTTCTAAATCAATCTCATGTTTTCAGAGGATTACAATTTTTTGGCATTTGTCTGTTTTGTTGAGCACCTTCAAACCCAAGAGAAAGCAGGCAAAGGAAGAACTTTTTGCCTTTTGCTGAATGAGAGTAGCTTAATGGTGGTGGGGGCTGGGATGGGGAGAGCAATGAGATGGTAAAATTGGTTCCTTTTCCAGCCTTGCCATATATGGGTCTCTTGGCTCCCAACAAAATGAGCTTACTTTGATGAACTGCTTTTCCATTTTAGTCTTTTCTCTGCCAAAGTAGAAACCCCTTCTGCACAAAGCTCTTAATAAGGACATATAGAATTTATATCTCCTAATAGAATTTAATCACAAGACTGTCTAGTAATCTGCTTCAGATTCTTTCATGTGAAAAAATTATCATTTTTTTATGGCTATTTGAGAGTTTATGTTGGAGACAACCTCATAGAAATTGCAGAATAGGCTCTTTACGGCAGAACAACTGAATGCTGTACAATTTTAAAGAAGGTTCTAACCTATAGAAAATCCTAAAATTCCAGTGTATTTGTACTCTAAGAATGATATTAGAAATATTAACTTCTGAAACATCTTCCTCCTCACATCATTATATTATACTCTATGGACTCAAAATTCTTACAGTTTCTGTACTACTAACTTAGTTGTTTGCTTTTCCTTTATGTTTGACCCTCCTTCTTGCCTCCTTTCTTTTTATTTTTCACTGTGATGTACTTCCTGTTCTATGCAAAAATGAGGCACTTGACCAGAAATATTCAAATCTATGCGCATGCACACGGAAAAGAGCCTGCTTATTATCTAAGAAATCTGGATCAGACACTTCCTGATTGTCTGCAACATTTTGTCAGACTCTCCGTGAGTCCTGTC
This sequence comes from Phocoena sinus, assembly GCF_008692025.1. Taxonomy (NCBI): domain Eukaryota; kingdom Metazoa; phylum Chordata; class Mammalia; order Artiodactyla; family Phocoenidae; genus Phocoena; species Phocoena sinus. Next base: position 36,501,080 of record NC_045769.1, read on the forward strand.
ATCTGGCACAGATTCTTTCCCTCATGGAAGGCCTTCCCAAGCCTGTGTCTGGTTTGTCAGTTCCTATCTTCTGACTGACAGAGCCAACTTACTCTGCGTTGATCGTCACCCCCTTCACCATGCCAAGGAAACAGATGGAATGAAAGAAATAGGAATCAATAAGATTAAAAAAGTTTAATTTCCTTGGTCTCCCCACAGTATGCCACCTTCAATTCCAAAGCTACAGTTTTCAGAGAAATGAATATAGCTCCTTTGAAGAAAACTAGACTTTTAGAAGCCTCTTGATTGCTTTGGTGTTTGCTTTGCCACAGCCTGTTTTCTTCATTTTCTTTTTCCTTTCTTTATAATTGTAAAATTTATTCTGAGTATAATTTTCCCTCACATCCACTTTTGTTTTGACTACGTGTTAGTTATTAAAAATGAGAAATATGAAGAAGCCCCACGTCAATGTATGACTACATATGCTTAGGTTGTAAAGTGTAATAGAAAGAACACAGACTTTGAAGTCAAACAGTCTATGATTCAAATCATGGCTGCATTATGTACAGGCTCTGTGATCTTCGGCAATTTGTTGAACCTCTTTGAATCTCAGTTTCCTCATCTTTAAGAATATCAATCTTATTGTGTTGTTGGTAGGTTTTGAGGGGAAGCCCATGGAGTGTCATGAACAGAGCCTGATACTGTCAGCACCCACTGATGGTAGCCATTATTACTCTTTACTCGTGAACTGCTAAAATACAGAGGCAGATGCAGAAAACAATGAAGCGTTAAAATATGGAAAACCTTTAAAAAGGTGGTCATGAGATTTGGTACTTTTTCAATTGGAGTAGATAATATACTTTTTGGCACAAACCAAGAGACTGATAGTAAAGTTTTAGGCACGTGCTGAAAGATTCTGTAGCTTTTAATGGCCTATGGGATTTTATGCTTGGAAATAGTTGTCTAATGTTATTCAAATTATAACCATATATAAGCCCAATATTTCTGGTGGGATGTAAGCAAAAAAGTATCAAACCACACAGAAAATGCCAGTTGATTGATACCATTGTCATAAAACTCCCTGCAGAAGCACGTTACAACTAATTTTGTTAGAATATTTGGTTCACTAATATTAGCTAAAATGGTAGAGAAGACGAGGATAAGCTTCTGTCAAAGATAAGTGAAGCTGGACACTAGTTAAAACGGTAAGAACAGATTTTAATCAGTAACATACTATGGCAATAGGGAAGAGGGTCCAGAGTGAACTGAACTCAGTTTGTACAGAGGTGAATGTTTTAAAGAGAGAATGAGGGAGTAGGGAGGGGCCTGAGTGGGAGCTCTGCAGGGTAGAGGAAGTGAAAAATTACAAAGGGTTGGTCAGTGTAGACGCTAATTGGGCCAGCTGTGTGTTAGCTGACAATTATTGAAGATAGGATTCTATCCTCCCACAGAGGCTGAGATACACAGGCTCTATCCTTCCTGAAGATTACATTTTAAAGGAGTGGCTTTCAGGTCCTTGAGAAAGACACTCCTGAAGTTATAGGAGAAATGTATACATCTCCAAGGGATACAGGAAGTAGTAACAATGGTAAGCCCCTTTTTAGTAAATGTTCTAAGAAAAACTGGTGAGTGGCCTACTATCAGGCATTGGCTAGAAAAAACAGTAAATCATACTGGCAGCTTTGAGCTTTCTCAGGCAGGTACTTTAAGGGGGTTGGGATCATTCTAGGGGTGTAGCCTTGAACTGTTAGAAACTATTTTAGTGTTTAAGTCATTTAACATTAGGAGAGGGGGATGGATGAAATAATTTGTGTTGAGAGTCTGTCAGTTCTCAAGGTTGAGGCCTAGTCAGGAAGAGGGCTCAGGGGAGCCTGACTAGGGTCTGGTCAAAGAGAGAAACTTTGTCATTTCAAGTCAAGCAAAAATGCTGATATACAAAAGTGGATGTAAATAAAGAAACAATCATTTATGCACCCAATAAAAATTTTGACCACAAATTATATACCAGGCCCTGTGCTAGGCTCAAACAAGCATGGAGACTTGCCCTCATAAAACTGATAATCTACAGGGGCACACAGACAAAAGAGGCAAAACAAAACAAAAATCTCATCATAAATTAATTATAAATATAATTTAAATTTTACATCTGTAAAACTTTTTAACAGATAGGTTGTGGTTTTCTGTGGCCTTTTATTTTTCTGGCTGTTTGTTTTGGCAGAAATTTTAAAAACTGATAAGATTCAGGAAGCTATTAGGTTGAATAGTCTCATAGCCTATTGATGAAAGCATACATTGGTACTATTATTTGTAGGCAACTATTTCAGCAATATATGGGGAGAAACTTAACATATTCATACCTCTTCGTTTAAACATATTCATACCTTTTCATTCACCATTTCCTCTTCTAGAAATTATTACTAAAGAAATAATCAGAGATAAGTATAGTTATATATGTAGTATATGTTTATCACAGTATTACTTAAATAACAAATAATTAGAAACAGTCTAAATGCTCAGTTTGATGGATCATTAAGTAATCAAGGTATATATTGTAAGTTTTATTTTATAGTATATATATTTTAAATTAAATATTTATTATATGAGATACAACTGGCCCCTGCACTTTCAAAATGCTATTAAAATGCTTGCATGGGGGCTTCCCAGGTGGCGCAGTGGTTGAGAGTCCGCCTGCCGATGCAGGAGACAAGGGTTCGTGTCCCGGTCCAGGAAGATCCCACAAGCCGAGGAGCGGCTGGGCCCGTGAGCCATGGTCACTGAGCCTGCACGTCCGGAGCCTGTGCTCCACAACGGTAGAGGCCACAACAGTGAGAGGCCTGTGTACTGCAGAAAAAAAAAAAAAAAAAAGCTTGCTTGCTCCCTTTGTGGCTGTTGAGATGTCTGCCATGTGGCTGGTAGCGTCTTGGTACTCTGGCTGGGTGTCAGGCGTGAGCCTCTGAGGTGGGAGAGCCAAGTTCAGGACATTGGTCCAAAAGAGAACTCCCAGCCCCATGTGATATCAAACAGCGAAAGCTCTCCCAGAGATCGCCATCTCAACACTAAGACCCAGCTCCACTCAATGACCAGCAAGCTCCAGTGCTGGACACCCCATGCCAAAAAACCAGCAAGACAGGAACACAACCCCACCCATTAGCAGAGATGCTGCCGAAAAGCAAAATAAGATCACAGACACCCAAAAACACACCACAGGACGTGGTCCTGCCCACCAGAAAGACAAGATCCAGCCTCATGCACCAGAACACAGGCACTAGTCTCCTCCACCAGGAAGCCTACACAACGCACTGAACCAACATTACTCACTGGGGGCAGACACCAAAAACGACAGGAACTACAAACCTACAGCCTGTGAAAAGGAGACCCCAAAGACAGTAAGTTAAGTAAAATGAGAAGACAGAAAAACACACAGCAGATGAAGGAGCAAGGTAAAAACCTACCAGGCCTAATAAATGAAGAAGAAATAGGCAGTCTACCTGAAAAATAATGCAGAGTAATGATAGTAAACATGATCCAAAATCATGGAAATAGAATGGAGAAAATAAATGTTTAACAAGGACATAGAAGAAATAAAGAGCAAACAAACAATGATGAACAACACAGTAAATGAAATTAAAAATTCTCTAGAAGGAATCAAGAGCAGAATAACTGAGGCAGAAGAACGGATAAGTGACCTGGAAGATAAAATAGTAGAAATAACTACTGCAGAGCAGAATAAAGAAAAAAGAATGAAAAGAATTGAGGACAGTCTCAGAGACTTCTGGGACAACATTAAACACATCAACATTTGAATTATGGGTGTCCCAGAAGACGAAGAGAAAAAGAAAGGGACTGAGAAAGTATTTGAAGAGATTATAGTTGAAAACTTCCTTAACATGGGGCAAAAAAACAGTCAATCAAGTCCAGGGAGTGCAGAGGCTCCCATTCAGGATAAATCCAAGGAGAAACACACCAAGGCAATATTAATCTGCTATCAAAAATTAAATACAAAATATTAAAAGCAGCAGGGGAAAAGCAAAATATAACATACAAGGGAATCCCCATAAGGTTAACAGCTGATCTTTCAGCAGAAACTCTGCAAGCCAGAAGGGAGTGGCAGGACATATTTAAAGTGATGAAAGGGAAAAACCTACAACCGAGATTACTCTAGCCAGCAAGGGTCTCATTCATATTCGATGGAGAAATGAAAACCTTTACAGACAAGCAAAAGCTAAGAGAATTCAGCACCACCAAACCAGCTTTACAACAAATGCTAAAGGAACTTCTCTAGGCAGAAAACATAAGAAAAGAAAAAGACCTACAATAACAAACCAAAAACAATGAAGAAAATGGTAATAGGAACATACATATCGATAACTACCTTAAATGTAAACGGACAGAATGCTCCAACAAAAAGACATAGACTGGCTGAATGGATACAAAAACAAGACCCGTATATATGCTGTTTACAAGAGACCAACTTCAGACCTAGGGACACATACAGACTGGCAGTGAGGGATGGAAAAAAATATTCCATGCACATGGAAAGCAAAAGAAAGCTGTATTAACAATTCTCATATCAGACAAAATAGACTTTAAAATAAAGACTATTACAAGAGACAAAGAAGGACACTACATAATGATCAAGTGATCAATCCAAGAAGAAGATGTAACAACTGTAAATATTTATGCACCCAACATAGGAGCACCTCATAGGGCAAAAGCTAATAGCCATAAAAAGGGAAATCAACAGTAACACAATAATTGTAGGGAAGTTTAACACCCTACTTTCACCAGTGGACAGATCATCCAAAATGAAAATAAATAAGGAAACACAAGCTTTAAATGACACATTAAACAAGATGGACTTAGTTGATATTTATAGGACATTCCATCCAAAAACAACAGAATACATTTTCTTCTCCAGTGCTCATGGAACATTCTCCAGTATAGGTCATATCTTGGGTCACAAATCAAGCCTTGGTAAATTTAAGAAAATTGGAATCGTATCAAGTATCTTTTCCGACCACAACACTGTGAGACTAGATATCAATTACAGCAAAAAATCTGTGAATAAATACAAATACATGGAGGCTAAACAATACACTACTTAATAACCAAGAGATCACTGAAGAAATCAAAGAGGAAATCAAAAAATACCTAGAAGCAAATGACAATGCAAACACGATGACCCAAAACCTATGGGATGCAGCAAAAGCAGTTCTAAGAGGGAAATTTATAGCAATACAATCCTACCTCAAGAAACAAATATCTGAAATAGAAAACCTAACCTTACACCTAAAGCAATTAGAGAAAGAAGAACAAAAAAAGACCCCCCAAAGTTAGCAGAAGGAAAGAAATCATAAAGATCAGAGCAGAAATAAATGAAAATGGAATGAAGGAAATGATAGCAAAGATCAATAATACTAAAAGCTGGTTCTTTGAGAAGATAAACAGAATTGATAAACCATAAGCCAGACGTATCAAGAAAAAAAGGGAGAAGACTCAAATCAATAGCATTAGAAATGAAAAAGGAGAAGTAACAACTGACACTGCAGAAATACAAAGGATCATGACAGATTACTACAAGAACTATATGCCAATAAAATGGACAACCTGGAAGAAACGGACAAATTCTTAGAGAAGACAACCTTCTAAGACTGAACCAGGAAGAAATAGAAATATAAACAGACCAATCACAAGCACTGAAATTGAAACTGGTTAAAAATCTTCCAACAAACAAAAGCCCAGGACCAGATAGCTTCACAGGTGAATTCTATCAAACATTTAGAGAAGAGCTAACACCTATCCTTCTCAAACTCTTCCAAAATATACCAGAGGGAGGAACACTCCCAAACTCATTCTACAAGGCTGCCTTCACCCTGATACCAAACCAGACAAAGATGTCACACAGAAAGGAAACTACAGGCCAAAATCACTGATGAACATACATGCAAAAATACTCAAAAAAATAATGGCAAACAGAATTCCACAGCACATGAAAAGGACTATACACCATGATCAAGTGGGTTTTATCCCAGGAATTCAAGGATTCTTCAATATATTCAAAACAATCAATGTGATAAACCATATTAGCAAAGTGAAGGATAAAAACCATATGATCATGTTAATAGATGCAGAAAAAGCTTTTGAGAAAATCCAACACCTATTTATGATAAAAACCCTCTAGAAAGTAGGCATAGAGGGAACTTACCTCAACATAATAAAAGCCACATATGACAAATCCACAGGCAACATCTTTCTCAATGGGGAGAAACTGAAACCATTTCCACTAAGATCAGGAGCAAGACAAGGTTGCCCACTCTCACCACTATTATTCAACATAGTTTTGGAAATTTTGGCCATGGAAATTGGAGAAGAAAAAGAAATAAACGGAATCCAAATTGGAAAGAAGAACTAAAACTGTCACTGTTTACAGATGACATGATACTATACATAGAGAATCCTAAAGCTGCTACCAGAATACGACTAGAGGTAATTAATGAATTTGGTAAAGTAGCAGGATACAAAATTAATGCACAGAAATCTCTAGCATTCCTATACAGTAATGATGAAAAATCTGAAAGTGAAATTAAGAAAACACTCCCATTTACCATTGCAACAAAAAGAATAAAATACCTAGGAATAAACTTACCTAAGGAGACAAAAGACTTGCATGCAGAAAACTATAACACACTGATGAAAGAAATTAAAGATGTTACAAACATATGGAGAGATATACCATGTTCTTGCATTGGAAGAATCAAAATTGTGGAAATGACTATACTACCCAAAGCAATCTACAGATTCAAAGCTATCTCTATCAAACTACCAATGGCAATTTTCACAGGGCTAGAACAAAGGTTTCAGAGTTTGTATGGAAACACAAAAGACCCTGAATAGCCAAAGCAATCTTTGAGAAAAGAAAAAACAGAACTAGAGGAATCTGGCTCCCTTACTTCAGGCTATACTACAAAGCTACACTAATCAAGCCAGTATGGTACTGGCACAAAAACAGAAATATAGATCAAGGGAACAGGATAGAAAGCCCAGAGATAAGCCCATGCACTTATGGTCACCTTATTTTTGATAAAGAGTCATGTATCACAATGTTCATTGCAGCACTATTTACAATAGCCAGGACATGGATGCAACCTAAGTGTCCTTCGACAGATGAATGGATAAAGAAGATATGGCACATATTTACCATGGAGTAGTACTCAGCAATAAAAAGAAATAAAATTGAGTTATTTGTAGTGAGGTGGATGGACCTAGAGACCGTCATAGAGAGTGAAGTAAATCAGAAAGAGAAAAACAAATACCGTATGCTAACACATATATATGGAATCTAAAAAAATTAAGTTCTGAAGAACCTAGGGGCAGGACAGGAATAAAGATGCAGATGTGTTGAATGGACTTGAGGATATGGCAATGCAGGAGGGTAAGCTTGGATGAAGTGAGAGAGTGGCATGGACATATATATACTACTAAATGTGAAATAGACAGCTAGTGGGAAGTAGCCGCATAGCACAGGGAGATCAGCTCGGTGCTTTGTGTCCACTTAGAAAGGTGGGATAGGGAGGGTGGGAGGGAGATGCAAGAGGGAGGTGATATGGGGATATATGTATAGGTATAGCTTTTTCACTTTGTTGTACAGCAGAAACTAACACACCATTGTAAAGCAATTATACTCCAATAAAGCTGTTAAAATAAATAAATAAATAGATAAAATAAAAGGGGAAAAAAAAGATACACCTGAAAAGAAATTTATCAACATTTATTGTCAGTTTGCGTGAGGGGGCGCGGGGGGTATTAAAGTGCTTTTCATTATTTACATTTTTACCTGTTCTTTTTTTACAAGAAACGTCTTTTTATCAATAGAGGTAATCATTATACAATTTTATAAAACTGCTTTAAATATTGTTGCTTAAATGAAACTCACCTTCTAGTAAAAGTGCTTTTTAAATTGTAAAATGTGATAAAAATTAAAGGGATTCCTATTATTGTCTCTGGAATTGTTAGTTATTTGTTCTGTGGGCTGAATGTCAAGTCATAAAAATTTAGGGCTGTGTTTGACTTACATTCGGTTTTTGTCTTGGCATGTACGTTTTTTGAAGGAAGAGTGTAATTCAAATATTATCATTAAACTACTTTGTATCCCTCAGAAATACAACATTACATGGAATTCAATATAGAAACAGACTAGATGTGGTAAAATATGAACTACATACACTTCACCTGCATCTGAGTGAATACAAACAGGAAAGGAATCCATGTTCTGTGTAGATAAACGGGGTCACTTGTCTCAATCCCATGTATAAGTGCCGTCTCAAAGTTTCCTTTTCTCTTAAGAGCCTCTCTGTCTCGCTCCAACTTTCTGTTCTTTGAGTCTTCATTCTTTATATGCCCTTTGGTCTTCATGTTGCATCTTGGGCTATATCATGAATAGCTCTTCTGTGAAACTTTTCCTTAGCTGCTGATGGCTCAGCTGTGCATAATTTAGGGTTGTGCACGATATTAAAGCGTGGACAGTGTCTTTAGAATGGTTCATGGACCTTGTCACAAGTAACAATAAGCATGTGAGGAGGGAGTTGGGAGTTGGGTTCTACAAGAATGTTCGCTGGGTGGCAGGTGTTAAGAGGCTTGTAGAAGTGGATGAGGATTTTTATTATTATCTTACTAGGCTTTATGTTGGGTGGTTGAGCTTCCATAGAAATGCTCACAATGTTCTTATTGCTTGAATCAAGGTTAAATAGACAAATGCATAGTAATGTCCCTGGCCCCTTAGTTAAAGCTCTCTTAGGTTTTTTCTAACAACCTGCCACATAACAATATGATTTTCCTGGATTTATAATGGTCAATGGCTATTGAATTCATGTAAGAATTTTGATTGGAATATTGTCTGCCAAATACTTACAATATATGCTGAAAAGAAGGATTTACATATGCTTCTGATCTTCAAATATACATGTATATACATAAATATATATTCAGATACACATATATGGTGAAAATTAAAACAAGAGTCACCACTAAATCAAAACAACAGAAAAGCACCAATTAAAAACCCCCAAAAGGGCTTTCCTGATGGCGCAGTGGTTGAGAGTCCACCTGCCAATGTAGGGGACACGGGTTCGTGCCCCGGTCCGGGAAGATCCCACATGTCGTGGAGCAGCTGGGCCCGTGAACCATGGCCGCTGAGCCTGCACGTCCGGAGCCTGTGCTCTGCAACGGGAGAGGCCACAACAGTGAGAGGCCAGCGTACCGCAAAAACAAAAAACAAAAAACCCAAAGATCTGACTTGTATACAAAGAAAGAAGAAAAGGTTTTAAAAGATTGTCAGATTTTGCAAGATATGGATACTAATTTGTCAATATAGGATATAAAAGAAGGAGGTCAAACTAATAATTATAACGTGGTCAAATTGAAGATTTTTTAATTAAAAGAACAGTTTAAAGAGGAATATAAAATAATTAGTAGGCTTCACTGAGTTTGTGATAATAAAAGCAAACAGGACAAATGTAAATCTATTTATTTAACATGAATTTGTTTGCTACAGCTGTCCACTAGGCACCATGTTAAATATATGGGGAATGCACAGTTGAATCACACATGTAACCTGTCTTAAAGATGCGCAGGGGGAAGACCATGTGAAGACATGAGGAGAAGATGACCGTCAACAAGCAGCTAGACCTTTGGACCTTCTAGACAGCCAGTTGTGTAAAATTACTGAGGTCATTTATTTACTTGATAATAGTTACATTTTACGTGAGTGCTGGCTCATGGTGGGATTTTGCCGCAGAGGCTGAATCAAATAATTAATTAATGGTTCAAGATGCAGAGCATCAAAATATTTGGAACTCACTATCTTCCCTAGCTGAGATGTAGTCACAAGGAAGAAGTTAATACTTAAGAATTCTCTGGCAGGCATGTAAAAGAAGAAAAAAATGAATTAAAAATCCAAAGAAAACAAGTAGGAGATGAAAAATTAAAAATAGCAACAAGAGAAAGAAAAGTAGGCCTTTTATGACTAGAGATGGAAAGGGAATTTAAGCCTATAAGTCCTACCTCAAATACACTGGGTTTTATGGTTTGATTATTTCAAGACTAAAGAAGTTGTAGTTTCAATAAGGTTTCCTGTTTTCTAGATTTCTCAGATATTTCAAAACATCCCACTATAAATAACCACAGCACATTAACCATAGAATGCATTGTTCCATGGTTGTTGCAGTATTTTGGCTTTTAATCACCTTTAAGTGTAGAGGACATTTAAAATTAAATAATCCATGAAGTCATCTAGAAAATAAGAAAACATGTGATTACCATGCATTTATTAGTGAGCCACAGATTTCTTGCTGTTTCAAGCCAGGATGAGTACACGAAAAGAAGCCTTCATAATAATTCAGCTGTAATAACATGCCCCATTTACAATATATTAGGAATATACTTCTCTTACTGCTGATTTAAAAAGAAAGAATATATCAAGAATTATCTCTTCATTTGAGTTTATTAGGAAATTGTGTATCAGTTATGTTCAATGGCAATTAAATTCCTCCAATTTATTATGGTATACCTTACATCAGTTGTCAAAGAGGACATGGCGTAAAATGTGTATACTACAAGGATAGTTTGTGTAATATGGTAGAATGCCTGTATCACAAGATCTGGAAGACCTTGAAATCGGTCAAATTCTAATGATTTGTGCAGCTAGGAGACCATGTGGTACAACGCACGGTATAATCTCCTCTTGTCCTGCATTATATGTTAGAAATGGTGAAAGAATTCTTCAGTTTTGTAGCTTCCTTCAGGCTCTACACAGAGCATCTACATAGCATGATATTTTACTTTGTTTATTCGTGCAGCTGTTTGCTATAGAACATAAAGAGGGGTTTTGAAAACAATTGATTTTAAAAGAGATTGGGGGTTAGGAATATTTTGGAGATATTTGTTAGTCTTCGCATTTGAATTTAAAGCAGCTCTGAACAGCCAGTTCACTTTTAAGTGTTGTGATTATGAATGGAGCACCTCTGTGTGAAACTATCAAGTTCTTCTTACAAGATCTTCCAAGCAGAAAATAACCTTTCATTTCCTGGCCTTTACCTCCCAGAAGGAGGGGAGGAGAGTTGCAAATAAACCCAGCTTTATGCAAACGCAAGAGTATATGGTGTAGGTCAGAAGGGCCTGAACCAAGATGGCGGAGTAGAAGGACGTGTTCTCACTCCCTCTTGTGAGAACACCAGAATCACAAGTAGCTGCTGGACAATCATTGACAGGAAGACACTGGAAATCACCAAAAAATATACCCCACATCCAAAGACAAAGGAGAAGTCACAATGAGATGGTAGGAGGGGTGCAATCACATCAAAATCTAATCCCATAACTGCTGGGTGGGTGACTCAAAGACTGGAGAACACTTATACCACAGAAGTCCACCCACTGGAATGAAGGTTCTGAGCCCCACGTCAGGCTTCTCAACTGGGGGTCTGGCAATGGGAGGAGGAATTCCTAGAGAATAAGACTTTGAAGCCTACTGGGATTTGACTGCAGGACTTCAACAGGACAGGGGAAAACAGAGACTCCACTCTTGGAGGCACACACAAAGTAGTGTGTGCAGTGGGACCCAGGGGAAGGAGCAGTGACCCCACGGGAGGTTGAACCAGACCTACCTGCTAGTGTTGGAGGGTCTCCTGCAGAGGCAGGGGGTGGCTGTGGCTCACCATGGGGACAAGGACACTGGCAGCAGAAGTTCTGGGAAGTAATCCTTGGAATGAGCCCTCCCAGAGTCCACCATTAGCCCACCAAAGAGCCAGGAAGGCTCCAGTGTTGGGTTGCCTCAGGCCAAACAACCACAGGGAGGGAACCCAGGCCCACCCATCAATAGTCAAGCAGACTAAAGTTATACTGAGCTCTGCCCACCAGAGCAACAGCCATCTCTACCCACCACCCATCCCTTCCATCAGGAAACTTGCATAAGCCTCTTAAATAGCCTCATCCACCAGAGGGCAGACAGCAGAAGAAAGAAGAACTACAATCCTGTGGCCTGTGGAACAAAAACCACATTCACAGAAAGATAGACAAGATGAAAAGGCACAGGGCTATGTAGCAGATGAAGGAACAAGATAAAACCTCAGAAAAACAACTAAATGAAGTGGAGATAGGCAAACTTCCAGAAAAAGAATTCAGAATAATGATGGTGAAGATGATCCAGGACCTTGGAAAAAGAATGGAGGCAAAGATCGAGAAGATGCAAGAAATGTTTAACAAAGACCTAGAAGAATAAAAGAACAAACAGAGATGAACAATACAATAACTGAAATGAAAACTACACTAGAAAGAATCAATAGCAGAATAACTTAGGCAGAAGAATGGATAAGTGACCTGAAAGACAGAATGATGGAATTCACTGCTGCAGAACAGAATAAAGAAAAAAGAATGAAAAGAAATAAGACAGCCTAAAAGACCTCTGGGACAACATTAAACGCAACAACATTCGCATTATAGGGGTCCCAGAATAAGAAGAGAGAGAGAAAGGACTATAGTAAATACTTGCAGAGATTAGAGTGGAAAACTTCCCTAACATGGGAGAGGAAATAGCCACCCAAGTCCAGGAAGTGCAGTGAGTCCCAGACAGGATAAACCCAAGGAGAAACACATCGAGACACATAGTAATCAAATTGGCAAAAATTAAAGCCAAAGAAAAATTATTGACATCAGCAAGGGAAAAATGACAAATAACATACAAGCGAACTCCCATAAGGTTAACACCTGATTTCTCAGTGGAAACTCTACAAGCTAGAAGGGAGTGGCATGATATACTTAAAGTGACGAAAGGGAAGAACATACAACCAAGATTACTCTACCTGGCAAGGATCTCATTCAGATTCTATGGAGAAATCAAAAGCTTTACAGACAAGTAAAAGCTAAGAGAATTCATCACCACCAAACCAGCTCTACAACAACTGATAAAGGAACTTCTGTAAGTGGAAAACACAAGGGAAGGAAAGGACCTACAAAAACAAACGGAAAACAATTAAGAAAATGGTCATAGGAACATACATATCGACAATTACATTAAACATGAATAGATTAAATGGTCCAACCAAAAGACACAGCATGGCTGAATGGATACAAGAACAAGACCCATATATATGCTGTCTACAAGAGATCCACTTCAGACCTAGGGACACATACAGACTGAAAGTGAGGGGATGGAAAAATATATTCCATGCAAATGGAAATCAAAAGAAAGCTGGAGTATCAATACTCATATCAGATAAAATAGACTTTAAAAAAAGAATGTTACAGGGCTTCCCTGGTGGTGCAGTGGTTGAGAGTCCACCTGCCAATGCAGGGGACATGGGTTCGTGCCCTGGTCTGGGAATATCCCACATGCCGCAGAGCGGCTAGCCCCGTGAGCCATGGCTGCTGAGCCTGCACGTTTGGAGCCTGTGCTCCAGAACGGGAGAGGCCACAACAGTGAGGGGCCTGCGTACCACAAAAAAAAAAATTGTTACAGGAGACAAGGAAGGACACTACATAATGATCAAGGGATCAATCCAAGAAGAAGATATAACAATTATAAATATATATGCACCCAACATAGGAGCACCCCAATACATAAGGAAACTGTTAACAGCTCTGAAAGAGGAGATCGACAGTAACACCATAATAGTGGGGGACTTTAACACCTCACTTACACCAATGAACAGATCATCCAAACAGATAATTAATAAGGAAACGCAAGCTTTAAATGACACAGTAGGCCACATAGATTTAATTGATATTTATAGGACATTCCACCCTAAAACAGCAGATTACACTTTCTTCTCAAGTGTACATGGAATATTCTCCAGGATAGATCACATCTTTGGTCACAAATCAAGCCTCAGTAAATTTAAGAAAATTGAAAGCATATCAAGCATCTTTTCTGACCACAATGCTATGAGATTAAAAATAAATTACAAGACTTCCCTTGTGGCACAGTGGTTGAGAGTCTGCCTGCCAATGCAGGGGGCATGGGTTCATGCCCCAGTCTGGGAAGATCCCACAAGCCGCAGGGTGGCTAGGCCTGTGAGCCATGGCCGCTGAGCCTGCACGTCCAGAGCCTGTGCTCCACAATGGGAGAGGCCACAACAGTGAGAGGTCCATGTACTGCAAAGAAAAAAACAAACAAAAAAAATGAATTACAGGGGAAGAAACGTAAAAAACACAAACACATGGAGGCTAAACATAACGTTACTAAATAACCATGAGATCACTGAAGAAATCAAAGAGGAAATCAAAAAATACCTAGAGACAAATGAGAGTGAAAACACGATCATCCTAAACCTATGGGATGCAGCAAAAGCAGTTCTAAGAGGGAAGTTTATAGCTATACATGCCTACCTCAAGAAAGAAGAAAAATCTCAAACAATCTAACCTTACACCTAAAAGAACTAAAGAAAGAACAAACAAAACCCAAAGTTAGAAAAAGGAAAGAAATCATAACGTTCAGAGCAGAAATAAATGAAATAGAAACAAAGAAAACAATAGCAAAGATCAATAAAAGTAAAAGCTGGTTCTTTGAGAAGATAAGCAAAATTGATAAAACACTAGCCAGACTCATCAAGAAAAACAGGGAGAGGACTCAAATCAATAGAATTAGAAATGAAAAAGGAGAAGTTAAAACAGACACTGCAGAAATACAAGGGATCCTAAGAGACTACTACAAGCAACTGTATGCCAATAAAATGGACAACCTGGAAGAAATGGACAAATTCTTAGAAAGGTATAACCGTCCAAGACTGAACCAGGAAGAAATAGAAAATATGAACTGACCAATCACAAGTAATGAAATTGAAACTGTGATTAAAAGTCTTCCATCAAACAAAAGTTCAGGACCAGATGGCTTCACCGGTGAATTCTATCAAACATTTGGAGAAGAGCTAACACCCATCCTTCTCAAACTCCTCCAAAAAATTGCAGAGGAAAGAACACTCCCAAACTCATTCTATGTCGCCACCATCACCCTGATACCAAAACCAGACAAAGATACTACAAAAAAGAAAATTACAGACCAATATCACTGATGAATATAAATGCAAAAATCCTCAACAAAATACTAGCAAACAGAATCCAATGACACATTAAAAGGATCATACACCATGATCAAGTGGGATTTATCCCAGGGATGCAAAGATTCTTCAATATACGAAAATCAATCAATGTGATACTCCATATTTAAAAATTGAAGAATAAAAACCATATGATCATTTCAATAGATGCAGAAAAAGCTTTTGACAAAATTCAACACCTATTTATGATAAAAACTCTCCAAAAAGTGGGCATAGAGGGAAAAGACCTCAACATAATAAAGGCCATATATGACAAACCCACAGCAAACATCATTCTCAATGGTGAAAAGCTGAAATCATTTCCTGTAAGATCAGGAACAAGACAAGGATGTCCACTTCACCATTATTATTCAACATCGTTTTGGAAGTCCTAGCCATAGCAATCAGAGAAGAAAAAGAAATAAAAGGAATACAACTTGGAAAAGAAGAAGTAAAACTGTCACTGTTTGCAAATGACATGATACTATATGTAAAGAATCCTAAAGATGCCACCAGAAAACTACTAGAGCTAATCAATGAATTTGGTAAAGTTGCAAGATACAAAATTAATGCACAGAAATTTCTTGTATTCCTATACACTAATGATGAAAGAGCTGAAAGAGAAATTAAGGAAGCACCCCCATTTACCATTGCAACAAAAAGAATAAAATACCTAGAAATAAACCTTCCTGAGGTGACAAAAGACTTGTATGCAGAAAACTATAGGACACTGATGAAATAAATTAAAGATGATACCAACAGATGGAGAGATATACCATGTTCTTGGATTGATAGAATCAATATTGTTAAAATCACTATACTACCCAAAGCAATCTGCAGATTCAGTGCAATCCCTATCAAATTACCAATGGCAATTTTTATGGAACTAGAACAATATATCTTAAAATTTGTATGCAGACACAACAGACCCCGAGTAGCCAAAGCAGTCTTGAAGGAAGAAAACTTATCTGGAGGAATCAGGCTCCCTGACTTCAGACTATACTACAAAGCTACAGTCATCAAGACAATATGGTACTGACACAAAAATAGAAACATAGATCAATGGAACAAGATAGAAAGCCCAGAGGTAAACCCACACACCTATGGTTAACTAATCTGTGACAAAGGAGGCAAGGATAAACAATGGAGAAAAGACAGTCTCTTGAACAAGTAGTTCTGGGACAACTGGACAGCTTCATGTAAAAGAATGAAATTAGAACACTCCCTAACACCATACACAAAAATAAACTCAAAATGGATTTGAGACATAAATGTAAGACCGGACACTTTAAAACTCTTAGAGGAAAACATAGGAAGAACTCTCTTTGACATAAATCACAGCAAGATCTTTTTTGATCCACCTCCTAGAGTAATGGTAATAAAAACAAAAAT
This sequence comes from Phocoena sinus, assembly GCF_008692025.1. Classification (NCBI taxonomy): domain Eukaryota; kingdom Metazoa; phylum Chordata; class Mammalia; order Artiodactyla; family Phocoenidae; genus Phocoena; species Phocoena sinus. The sequence continues at coordinate 36,517,534 of NC_045769.1, forward strand.
AAACAAATGGGAACTAATGAAACTTAAAAGCTTTTGCACAGCTAAGGAAACCATAAACAAGACAACCCTCAGAATGGGAGAAAATATTTGCAAACGAATCAACAGACAAAGGATTAATCTCCAAAATGTATAAATATTTCATGCAGCTCAATATTAAAAAAACAAACAACCCAATCCAAAAATGGGCAGAAGACCTAAATAGACATTTCTCCAAAGAAGACATACAGATGGCCAAGTAGCAGATGAAAAGCTGCTCAACATCACTAATTATTCGAGAAATGCAAATCAAAACTACAATGAGGTATCACCTCACACCAGTAAGAATGGGCTTCATCAGAAAATCTACAAACAACAAATGCTGCAGAGGGTGTGGAGAAAAGGGAACCTTATTGCACTGTTGGTGGGAATGTAAACTGATACAGCCACTGTGGAGAACAGTATGGAGGTTCCTTAAAAAACTAAACATAGAACTACCATATGATCCAGCAATCCCACTACTGAGCATATACCCAGAGAAAACCACAATTCAAAAAGATACATGCACCCCAATGTTCATTGCAGCACTATTTACAAATGCCAGGTAATGGAAGCAACCTAAATGCCTATCGACAGATGAATGGATAAAGATGTGGTACATATATACAATGGAATATTACCCAACAAATTGGGTCATTTGTTGAGACATGGATGGATCTAGAGACCGTCATACAGAGCTAAGTAAGTCAGAAAGAGAAAACCAAATATCGTATGTTAACGCATATATGTGGAACGTAGAAAAAGGGTACAGATGAACTGGTTTGCAGGGCAGAAATTGAGACACAGATGTAGAGAACAAACGTATGGACACCAAGGGGGGAAAGCGGTGGGGGGTGGGGGTGGTGTGTGATGAAGTGGGTGATTGGGATTGACAAGTATACACTGATGTGTATAAAATTGATGACTAATAAGAACCTGCTGTATAAAAAAAAATTAAATTAAATTAAAAAATTAAAAAAAAAGAATATACAGTGTAATTGGTTCTTTGGATCGGCCAGATATAACTACAGGCAGAGTGATCTCTTGGCCAAGTCATCTAGAGTTCATCAGCAAACCACGCTTTTAGAAACTTAAATCATCTAGTCATATCATTTTGTTTTAATTCTTACAGTATTAATACAGAAAGCATGAGATATTATAAATAAATGATAACAGAATTGATAGGCTGATTAGAAATGCCATTGTTTAATTGATATCATTGTCTCAGTCTTTTCTTTTTATCCTGAGTATATTTAGTTCTACTGAAGTTATTTCTTGGAGGTACTTTCTCATGATGATCTTGTTTTTGAGTTTTGCTGCTTGTATTTTGTTGCAGTCTATATTCTATCATGTATTAATTTTCTCTGTTGAAACTGTTGGGAAAGCCCTGTATAAGTTCAGTAAATTTTAGATATTTTTGGTAAATTTGATAGATTTAGCCATAGTTACTAGATCTTATTATAAACATGGTTAGAACGATCCAGTTTGCAGTCACTTAAAGAGATGTTAGGTTTTTATTATTTCTGTGAGGTACAACTTATGTACAATAAAATGTACAGATACTAATTATAGAGTTTAAAGAGTTTGACAAATGTATACCCATAAAGCAACCAACCTATTATGATTTAGAACTTTTCCATCACCCCAGTAAGTTCCCTCATGACCTTTTCCCATCGCTCTCCATCCTCCTTTCCAACCAACCCATACAAACATTATTCTGAATTCTATCACCAGATTTTAGTTTTACCTCTTCTCAAACTTTAGATAAATGGAATTATGCTTTGTGTTTGACTTTTTTCTTTCAACATGATTTTGAGATTCATCTACATTGCATGTACTAGTGATTTGTTTCTTTTTATTGCCAGGTGATATTCCATTGCATGAGTATATCAATTTGTTTAACCATTCACTTGCTGATGGACATTTGGGTTGTTTCTAGTTTGGGGCTATTGTAAAGAAAGTTGCTGTGAACATTCTTCTACAATCTTTTGTAGAAATAAGTTTTCATTTCTTTTGGGTAAATACCTAGGAGTGATATTGCTGGGTCATATGGTTGTACATGTTTAAATTTACAAGCAACTAGTAAAGAGTTTTGCAAAGTGGCTGTATCATTTCATACTCCACCTGTAACATGTGAGAGTATCAGGTGTTCCACATCATCACCAACACTTGGTAGATGAACTCTTTTTTACTTTTAGCCATTTTAGCATGTGGGTGGTAGCATCTTATTATAGTTTTAATTTGCATTTTCCTGAATGAACATTTTGAGCACTTTTGATGCACGTTGGTCATTTTAATATTTTTTACATGAAGTGTCTTTTTCCTACTCTTTATTTGGTTGTCCATTTTATCATTAAGTTATAGAAGTTCTTTAAATATTCTGGATATGATCCTTTACAGATATATATATTGTGAATGCTTTTACCCAGTCTGTGGCTGGCCTCTTCATATTACTAGTGGTGTTTTCTTGGTGAGCAAGTTTGAGTTCTGATGATGTCTAATTTATCAGTTTTTTAATTTTATGGTTTATAGTTTCTGAATCTTTTGTAAAAATTTATGTCTACCAAAATTTGTGAAGCTATATTACAATTTCCTTTCAGAAGTGTTACAGTTTTACCTTTCATGTTGGGTCAATGATTTATCTCAAATTAATTTGTATGTATAGTTTGAGGTAGGAATCAAGGTTCAATTTTTTTTTTTCCATCAGCTATCCAGTTGTTTCAGCACCATTTGTAGAGAAGACTTTCTGTGTTTGCCCACTGGGTTGTTTTGATACATTTGTAAAAACAAATTTACAACATAAGGGTGAGCCTATTTCTGGACTTTGTATTCTGTTCCATTATGTATTCTTATATATTTGTCCCTTAGGTATATTTCATTATGTATTCTTATCTCAACACCATACTTATTTGATATTGTAGCTTTAAAGTAAGTATAAGTCCTCCAACTTTGTTCTACTTTTTCAAGGCTATTTTGACTATTCTAGTCATTTGCATATAAATTTAAAAAATCAGCTTGTCAATTTCTATAAAAACTTCTATAGATTTTTTTAAAGAATTAAGACTTTTATGGGCTTCCCTGGTTGCGCATTAGTTGAGAGTCCGCCTGCTGATGCAGGGGACATGGGTTCGTGCCCCGGTCCTGGAAGATCCCACATGCCATGGAGCGGCTGGGCCCGTGAGCCGTGGCCGCTGAGCTTGCGCGTCCAGAGCCTATGCTCCGCAACGGGAGAGGCCACGACAGTGAGAGACCCGCGTACGGGAAAAAAAAAAAAAAAAGAATTAAGACTTTTAGAGTAGTTTAAGATTCATAGCAAAATTGAGGGAAGGTACAGAGGTTTTCCAAATAACTCCTGCCCCCACAGATGCACAGACTTCCCCATTATCAACATCCCCTATCAAAGTGGTACAGTTATTAAAATTGATGAACCTCCATTGACAGATTATATTCACACAAAATCCATATATTCTATGACTTGGACAACTTATGACATGTGTCCAACATTATGATATCAGACACAGTATTTTCACTGCCCTAAACATCCTCTGTGTTCTGCATATTCATCTCTCCCTCCTCTCCATTCCCTGGCAACCATGATCTTTTACTATCTCTACAGTTTTATCTTTTCCAAAATGTCATATAGGTGGACTCATACAGTATATAGCCATTTCAGACTGGCTTCTTTTATTTAGCAATATGCATTTAAGATTCCTCTGTGTCTTTTCATGATATGATAGCCCTTTGTGTGTGTGTGTCTGTTTCCTGAATAATACTCAATTGTCTGGATATATCACAGTTTATTTATGCATTCAGTTACTGAAGGACGTCTTGGTTGCCTCTAAGTTTCGGCTGTTATAATTAATGCTGCTTTAAACATCTGTGCACATTTTTGTGTAGACATACGTTTTCAGGTCTTTAAATACTAAGGAGCACGACTGCTGAATTATATTGCAAGAGTACATTTAGTTTTGTAAGTAATTGTCAACCTGTATTCCAAAGTAACTGTACCATTTTGCATTCCCACCAGCAATGAATGAGAGTTCAATATTCAATTTTTCTTAATTTGTTTTTCTCTCTGTGCTTTATTTTGTCTTCAAATTCATTTATGCATTCTTCTATTCTGTTCAATCAGTAATTTAACTTATTTTTTTTTACAACTTTATTGGAGTAAAATTGCTTTACAATGGTGTGTTAGTTTCTGCTTTATAACAAAGTGAATCAGTTATACATATACATATGTTCCCATATCTCGTCCCTCTTGCGTCTCCCTCCCTCCCACCCTCCCTATCCCACCCCTCCAGGCGGTCGCAAAGCACCGAGCTGATCTCCCTGTGCTATGTGGCTGCTTCCCACTAGCTATCTACCTTACATTTGTAGTGTATATATGTCCATGCCTCTCTCTCGCTTTCTCACAGCTTGCCCTTCCCCCTCCCCATATCGTCAAGTCCATTCTCTAGTAGGTCTGTGTCTTTATTCCTGTCTTACCCCTAGGTTCTTCATGACATTTTTTTTTCTTAAATTCCGTATATATGTGTTAGCATACGGTATTTGTCTTTCTCTTTCTGACTTACCTCACTCTGTATGACAGACTCTAGGTCTATCCACCTCATTACAAATAGCTCAGTTTAGTTTCTCTTTATGGCTGAGTAATATTCCATTGTATATATGTACTACATCTTCTTTATCCATTCATCTGATGATGGAAACTTAGGTTGTTTCCATCTCTGGGCTATTGTAAGTAGAGCTGCAATGAACATTCTGGTACATGACTCTTTTTGAATTATGGTTTTCTCAGAGTATATGCCCAGTAGTGGGATTGCTGGATCATATGGTAGTTCTATTTGTAGTTTTTTAAGGAACCTCCATACTGTTCTCCACAGTGGCTGTATCAATTTACATTTCCACTAACAGTGCAATAGGGTTCCCTTTTCTCCACACCCTCTCCAGCATTTATTGTTTCTAGATTTTTTTTTTTTTTTATTAAACATCTTTATTGGGGTTGTTTCTAGATTTTTTGATGATTGCCATTCTGACTGGTGTGAGATGATATCTCATTGTAGTTTTGATTTGCATTTCTCTAATGATTAATGAAGTTGAGCATTCTTTCATGTGTTTGTTGGCAGTCTGTATATCTTCTTTGGAGAAATGTCTATTTAGGTCTTCTGCCCATTTTTGGATTGGGTTGTTTGTTTTTTTGATATTGAGCTCAATGAGCAGCTTGTAACTTTTTGAGATTAATCCTTTGTCAGTTGCTTCATTTGCAAAGATTTTCTCCCATTCTGAGGGTTGTCTTTTGGTCTTGATTATGGTTTCCTTAGCTGTGCAAAAGCTTTGAAGTTTCATTATGTCCCATTTGTTTATTTTTGTTTTTATTTCCATTTCTCTAGGAGATGGGTCAAAAAGAATCTTGCTGTGATTTATGTCATAGAGTGTTCTGCCTATGTTTTCCTCTAAGAGCTTGATAGTGTCTGGCCTTACATTTAGGTCTTTAAGACATTTTGAGCTTATTTTGTGTATGGTTTTAGGAGTGATCTAATCTCATACTTTTACATGTACCTGTCCAGTTTTCCCAGCACCACTTATTGAAGAGGCTGTGCTTTTCCACTGTACATTCCTGCCTCCTTTAACAAAGATAAGGTGACCATATGTGCGTGGGCTTATCTCTGGGCTTTCTATCCTGTTCCATTGATCTGTATTTCTGTTTTTGTGCCAGTACCATACTGTCTTGATTACTTTAGCTTTGTAGTATAGTCTGAAGTCAGGGAGCATGATTCCTCCAGCTCCGTTTTTCTTTCTCAATATTGCTTTGGCTTTTCGGGGTCTTTTGTGTTTCCATACAAATTGTGAAATTTTTTGTTCTAGTTCTGTGAAAAATGCCAGTGGTAGTTTGATAGGGATTGCATTGAATCTGTAGATTGCTTTGGGTAGTAGAGTCATTTTCACAATGTTGATTCTTCCCATCCAAGAACATGGTATATCTCTCCATCTATTTGTATCATCTTTAATTTCTTTCATCAGTGTCTTACAATTTTCTGCATACAGGTCTTTCGTCTCCTTAGGTAGGTTTATTCCTAGATATTTTATTCTTTTTGTTGCAATGGTAAATGGGAGTGTTTTCTTGATTTCACTTTCAGATTTTTCATCATTAGTATATAGGAATGCCAGAGATTTCTGTGCATTAATTTTGTATCCTGCTACTTTACGAAATTCATTGATTAGCTCTAGTAGTTTTCTGGTAGCATCTTTTGGATTCTCTATGTATAGTATCATGTCATCTGCAAACAGTGACAGCTTTACTTCTTCTTTTCCAATTTGGATTCCTTTTATTTCCTTTTCTTCTCTAATTGCTGTGGCTAAAACTTCCAAAATGATGTTGGATAAGAGTGGTGAGAGTGGGCAACCTTGTCTTGTTCCTGATCTTAGTGGAAATGCTTTCAGTTTTTCACCATTGAGGACGATTTTGGCTGTGGGTTTGTCATATATGGCCTTTATTATGTTGAGGAAAGTTCCATCTATGTCTACTTTCTGCAGGGCTTTTTTATCGTAAATGTGTGTTGAATTTTGCCCAACGCTTTCTCTGCATCTGTTGAGATGATCATATGGTTTTTCTCCTTCAATTTGTTAATATGGTTTATCACATTGATTGTTTTGCATATATTGAAGAATCCTTGCATTCCTGGAATAAACCCCACTTGATCATGGTGTATGATCCTTTTAATGTGCTGTTGGATTCTGTTTGCTGATATTTTGTTGAGGACTTTTGCATCTATGTTCATCAGTGATATTGGCCTGTAGTTTTCTTTCTTTGTGACATCCTGGTCTGGTTTTGGTATCAAGGTGATGGTGGCCTCATAGAATGAGTTTGGGAGTGTGCCTCTCTCTGCTATATATTGGAAGAGTTTGAGAAGGATAGGTGTTAGCTCTTCTCTAAATGTTTGATAGAATTCGCCTGTGAAGCCTTCTGGTCCTGGGCTTCTGTTTGTTGGAAGATTTTTAATCACAGTTTCAATTTCAGTGCTTGTGATTGGTTTGTTCATATTTTCTATTTCTTCCTGATTCACTCTTGGCAGGTTGTGCATTTCTAAGAATTTGTCCATTTCTTCCAGGTTGTCCATTTTATTGGCATAGAGTTGCTTGTAGTAATCTCTCATGATCTTTTGTATTTCTGAAGTGTCAGTTGTTACTTCTCCTTTTTCATTTCTAATTCTATTGATTTGAGTCTTCTCCCTTTTTTTCTTGATGAGTCTGGCTAATGGTTTATCAATTTTGTTTATCTTCTCAAAGAACCAGCTTTTAGTTTTATTGATCTTTGCTATTGTTTTGTTCATTTCTTTTTCATTTATTTCTGATCTGATTTTTATGATTTCTTTCCTTATGCTAACTTTGGGGTTTTTTAGTTCTTCTTTCTCTAATTGCTTTAGGTGCAAGGTTAGGTTGTTTATTCGAGATGTTTCCTGTTTCTTAAGGTAGGACTGTATTGCTATAAACTTCCCTCTTCGAACTGCTTTTGCTGCATCCTACAGATTTTGGGCCATCGCGTCTCCATTGTCATTTGTTTCTAGGTATTTTTTAATTTTCTCTTTGACTTCTTCAGTGATCACTTCGTTATTAAGTAATGTATTGTTTAGCCTCCATGTGTTTGTATTTTTTACAGATCTTTTCCTGTAATTGATATCTAGCCTCATACCGTTGTGGTCGGAAAAGATACTTGATATGATTTCAATTTTCTTAAATTTACCAAGGCTGCCTTGTGACCCAAGATATGACCTATACTGGAGAATGTTCCATGAGCACTTGAGAAAAATGTGTATTCTGTTATTTTTGGATGGAATGTCCCATAAATATCAATTAAGTCCATCTTGTTTAATGTATCAGTTAAAGATTGTGTTTCCTTATTTATTTTCATTTTGGTTGATCTGTCCATTGGTGCAAGTGGGGTGTTAAAGTCCCCTACTATGAATGTGTTACTGTCAATTTCCCCTTTTATGGCTGTTAGCATTTGCCTTATGTATTGAGGTGTTCCTGTGTTGGGTGCATAAATATTTACAATTGTTATATCTTCTTCTTGGGTCGATCCCTTGATCATTATGTAGTATCTTTCTTTGTGTCTTCTAATAGTCTTTATTTTAAAGTCTATTTTGTCTGATATGAGAATTGCTATTCCAGCTTCCTTTTGGTTTCCATTTGCATGAAATATCTTTTTCCATCCCCTTACTTTCGGTCTGTACGTGTCTCTAGGTCTGAAGTGGGTTTCTTGTAGCCAGCAAATATATGGGTCTTGTTTTTGTATCCATTCAGCCAATCTGTGTCTTTTGGTGGGAGCATTTAGTCCATTTACATTTAAGGTAATTATTGATATGTATGTTCCTATTACCATTTTCTGAATTGTTTTGGGTTCGCTGTTGTAGGTCTTTTCTGTCTCTTGTGTTTCTTGCCTAGAGAAGTTCCTTTATCAGTTGTTGTAAAGCTGGTTTGGTGGTGCTGAACTCTCTCAGCTTTTGCTTGTCTGTAAAGGTTTAATTTCTCCATCAAATCTGAATGAGATCCTTGCTGGGTAGAGTAATCTTGGTTGTAGGTTTTTCTCCTTCATCACTTTAAATATGTCCTGCCAGTCCCTTCTGGCTTGCAGAGTTTCTGCTGAAAGATCAGCTGTTAACCTTATGGGGATTCCCTTGTGTGTTATTTGTTGTTTTTTCCCTTGCTGCTTTTAATATGTTTTCTTTGTATTTAATTTTTGACAGTTTGATTAATACGTGTCTTGGCGTACTTCTCCTTGGATTTATCCTGTATGGGACTCTCTGTGCTTCCCGCACTGGGTTAACTATTTCCTTTCCCATATTAGGGAAGTTTTCAAGTATAATCTCTTCAAATATTTTCTCAGTTCCTTTCTTTTTCTCTTCTTCTCTGGAACCCCTATAATTCGAATGTTAGTGCATTTAATGTTGTCCCAGAGGTCTCTGAGACTCTCTTCAGTTCTTTTCATTCTTTTTTCTTTCTTCTACTCTGCAGTAGTTATTTCCACTATTTTATCTTCCAGGTCACTTATCCGTTCTTCTGCCTCAGTTATTCTGCTATTTTTAATTTCATTTATTGTGTTGTTCATCGTTGTTTTCTTCGTCTTTAGTTCTTCTAGGTCTTTGTTAAATATTTCTTGCATTTTGTCTATTCTATTTCCAAGATTTTGGATCATCTTTACTATCATTATTCTGAATTCTCTTTCAGGTAGACTGCCTATTTCCTCTTCATTTGTTAGGTCTGGCAGGTTTTTATCTTGCTCCTTCATCTGCTGTGTGTTTTTCTGTCTTCTCATTTGCTTATCTTCCTGTGTTTGGGGTCTCCTTTTTGCAGGCTGCACATTCATAGTTCCCGTTGTTTTTGGTGTCTGTCCCAAGTGGCTAAGGTTGGTTCAGTGGTTTGTGTATGCTTCCTGGTGGAGGGGACTAGTGCCTGTGTTCTGGTGGATGAGGCTGGATCTTGTCTTTCTGGTGGGCAGGTCTACGTCTAGTGGTGTGTTCTGGGGTGTCTGTGGCCTTATTATGATTTTAGGCAGCCTCTCTGCTAATGTGTGGGGTTGTGTTCCTGTCTTGCTAGTTGTTTGGCATAGGATGTGCAGCACTGTAGCTTGCTGGTCGTTGAGTGAAGCTGGGTGCTGTTGTTGAGATGGAGATCTCTGGGAGATTTTCACTGTTTGATATTATGTGGAGCTGGGAGGTCTCTTGTGGACCAGTGTCCTGAAGTTGGCTGTCCCACCTCAGAGGCACAGCACTGACTCCTGACTGCAGCACCAAGAGCCTTTCATCCACACGGCTCAGAATAAAAGGCAGAAAAAGTAGAAAGAAAGAATTAGTAGTAGTAGACAGAAAGAAAGAAAGAAAGAAAGAAAGAAAGAAAGAAAGAAAGAAAGTAAGGAAGATAGAAAGGAGTGAGGGAGGGAGGAAGGAAGGAGGGAAGGAAGAAAAAAAGAAAGAAGATAAAGTAAAATAAAATAAGGTTATTAAAATAAAAAATTATTATTAAGAAAAAAAATTAAACAACAACAAAAAGGAAGGATAGAACCGTAGGACAAATGGCGGAAGCAAAGCTATACAGACAAAATCTCACACAGAAGCATACACATACAGACTCACAAAAAGAGGAAAAGGGGAGAAAATCATAAGTCTTGCTCTCAAAGTCCACCTCCTCAATTTGGGATGATTCATTGTCTATTCATGTATTCCACAGATGCAGGGTACATCAAGTTGACTGTGGAGCTTTAATCCACTGCTTCTGTGGCTGCTGGGAGAGATTTCCCTTTTTCTTCTTTGTTCTCACAGCTCCCAGGGGCTCAGCTTTGGATTTGGCCCCGCCTCTGCGTGTAGGTCGCCAGAGGGCATCTGTTCTTTGCTCAGACAGGACGGGGTTAAAGGAGCCGCTGATTCGGGGGCTCTGGTTCACTCAGGCCAGGGGAGGGAGGGGCACAGAGGGCGGGGCGAGCCTGTGGCGGCAGAGGCCAGCGTGACGTTGCAGCAGCCTAAGGCACGCCGTGCGTTCTCCCAGGGCAGTTGTCCCTGGATCCCAGGACCCTGGTAGTGGCGGGCTGCACAGGCTCCCTGGAAGGGGGTGTGGATAGTGACCTGTGCTCATGCACAGGCTTCTTGGTGGTGGCAGCAACAGCCTTAGAGTCTTATGCCCGTCTCTGAGGTCCGCAATTTTAACTGCGGCTCGTGCCCGTCTCTGGAGCTCCTCCAAGCAGCGGTCTTAATCCCCTCTTGCGCACCAGGAAACAAAGAGGGAAGAAAAAGTCTCTTGCCTCTTTGGCAGGTCCAGACTTTTCCCCGGACTCCCTCCAGGCTAGCCATGGTGCACCAACCCCCTGCAAGCTGTGTTCACGCCACTGACCCCAGTCCTCTCCCTGCATCCGACCACCAACCCCAGTCCTCTCCCTGCATCCGACCGAAGCCCGAGCCTCAGCTCCCAGCCCCGCCTGCCCCGGAGGCTGAGCAGACAAGTGTCTTGAGCTGGTGAGTGCTGGTCGGCCCTGATCCTCTGTGCGGGAATCTCTCCGCTTTGCCCTCTGCACCCCTGTCGCTGTGCTCTCCTCCGCGGCTCCAAAGCTTCCCCCTTCGCCACCCGCAGTCTCTGCCCGCGGAGGGGCTTCTAGTGTGTGGAAACCTTTCCTCCTTCACAGCTCCCTCCCACTGGTGCAGGTCCCATCCCTATTCTTTCGTCTCTGTTTATTCTTTTTTCTTTTGCCCTACCCAGGTACGTGGGGGGGGGGGTGTTCTTGCCTTTTGGGAGGTCTGAGGTCTTCTGCCAGCATTCAGTAGGTGTTCTGTAGGAGTTGTTCCACGTGTAGATGTATTTCTGGTGTATCTTGGGGAGGAAGGTGATCTCCACGTCTTACTCTTCAGTCATCTTCCCAGAAGCCTCAATCAGTTATTAATAACACTCAAATTTATATTTTTCAGTTATAACCTATTTTTTACTTTCAAATCCCTACTGAAAATTTCCATAGTTTCATTAGTATATTAGTATACTAGAATATACTAGTATATACTAGATATATATATACTAGAATATACTAGTATATTAGTATATTCCATAGTTTCATTAGTATATTAGTATATTCATTAGTATATTTTTAACATACTAATCATAGTTATTTTAGCTTCCTTGTGCATTTATTGGTAAATTTCTGTTGACTGACTTTTCCCTTGACTATAGCTCATATTATCCTGTGTAGTGATTTTTATCTTGGGTATTCAAGGTGATGGGTTATTTAGATGTTGTATTCTGCTATCTTCTCTTAAGTTAAGGTGTAGTAGCAGTTAAATTATTGGCAGGTTACCTTGGAGGCTTGGTTTTTCTTTTTTAGAGTGGATCTATTTTTAGTGTTTTCTTAGTCCTACAATGAATCTCTTAGTTTTGGGAAGTAGTGTTTATTCTCATACATAGTTCTTCTGGGGTTTCCATAGAAAGGCTGAGGTGTTTACCAAGCCCCTCTCACTTGTAAGGATGTGAATCTAAACTTTGTCTCCCCTGTGCTGGACAGCACCTGAAAATTCTGCTCATATCTTTCAATCTTCCAGATATTGTTTTCCTCTTGAACTCCTTGGAGTTTTAGGTGAGCATGCACAGCTTAGGGGTCAGCCGAGATTTGAGGAAAATTTATAAGCAGATTTTTAAGTTCCCACTTTCTGTGTATCCCTTATTTATACGGGATACAGCTGCTCTTTAAGTGCTATTCACCTTTTTTAAACTCTATATTTAAAATATTGAATGTCTCTGCTTTATTTCTAGACCTCATATAGTATAAACTGAGGAGTACCCTCAGATGATAAATCTAATAAGTATGTATTTCCCTCAGGGTGGTTCCACTTTTTTCAAGGGTCAAACCCTCTCCAGTTTATGCTTTTTTTGGCCACTCTCCATCACCTTCAAAAAAATTTTAAGATCTTATCCAGAGGTCATAATTGTTAACTATAGAGGGTTAGTCCTATACAACCTACCAGAGCTGAAACTCCAAAGAAACATTTTGTTTGTGTCTTTAGTTTACCCTTGGAAATTAAAAAATAGTATATACTTATATTTATCAATATAATTAAATGCATAAGCCCTGTGTCATTATACCATAACAGGATTTCCTTAATTTTTTTATGTGGAGTTGGGTTTCTTTCTAAGGTTGTGATATACATGTCTATCTTTGTTTTGTCTGAAGCTGAACTCATTTTTCTTTAAAACATGGTTTTCCTCTAATGTTTTTTTTCAGTAAATAGTACCCAGTTGTTTAACCCAGAAACCAAGAATGTATCCCTGAATCCTCTCTTTTCTTTAATCTTATCATCCAAGAGGCAGTAACGGCAAAGACTTAGAGAACAGGATCTGCTGGGATTTAAACCCTGCACTTTCTCTTATTAGCTGCAAGATCTTGTATTAAGTCTCTTAAAATGCTTAGACTTGGGGCTTCCTTGGTGGCGCAGTGGTTGGGAGTCCACCTGCCAATGCGGAGGATGCGGGTTTGTGCTCCCGTCCGGGAGGATCCCGCATGCTGCGGAGCGGCCGGGCCCGTGAGCCATGGCCGCTGGGCCTGCGCTTCCGGAGCCTGTGCTCCGCAACGGGAGAGGCCGCGGAAGTGGGAGGCCCGTGTACCACAAACAAACAAACAAAAAATGCTTAGACTAGTTCCTGGCACAAAGTAAGTGTCAAATAAATGTGTTATTTTATACCAGCAATTAAAAAATTAGTCAATCAATTGATCAATTCTTAACCATTTATTACTTATCATCACTTAAATCTTTCCATTTCTCTGCCATTTCCTATTTAAGGCCCCACTCCCTCCTGAACTGCCATAACAGCCACCTAATTGTTCTCTTGAGTCTACTCCCCTGCCCCGATTTATTCTCCATACTACAGCCAGATTGAGCTTTTCAGTACAAATTGGCCATGTCAACTCTGCTATGAAATACCCTCCAGTGGCTTCCCTTTGTTTTTGGCATAAATTCCCATATTAATTCTTACCATGACTATATGGCTTTGTGTTGTGTAGCCTCTGTTTTTCTCTCAGGCATACTCCAACCACACTGGCCTTTTAAAAAAAAAAAATATTCCTGAACTCACCTATCTCCTATTTACTTTGGGACATTTGTACTCACAGTCTCTTTCAAGTCTCAGCTTCATTGTTACTTCTTCAGGGTAAACTTTGTTTTTCAACCTTCCTTTCTAACATATCCTGGTTCAATTAATCTAAAAGCTGGTTTTTGAGAAGATTAATAAAATTGGTAGGACAGACCATGAAAAAGAGAAAAAGACCCAAATTACCAATATCAGAAATAAAAGACAGAACATTACTGCAGACCCTGAAGACATTAAAGGGTAAAAATAAATTTATAAGGAACTTTATGGCCATAAATTGGACAAATTAGATGCAACGCACAAATTTTTTGAACAGACACAAATTGTCAAAGCACACCCAAGAAGAAATAGGTAACCTGAATAGTCTTATATATATGTTTTAAATGGAGTTCACAGTTAAAAACCTTTTAACAAAGGATACTCCTGGCCCAGCTGGCTTCACTGGTGAATTCTGCCAAACATTTAAAGAAGTAATACCGCTCCTACACAAATCTTTCCCCAAAATACAAGAGGTGGGAATTCTTTCCAACTCGTTCTATGAGGCTTGCATAGTTTCTGACAGGAAGTGTTTTGCAATTTTTATCTTTATTCTTCTATATGTAATACTTTTTTTTTCTGACTGCCTTAAAGATTTTCTCTGAATCATTTTTTTTTCTTTTTCAGCTGTTTGAATATGATGTGTCCAGGTGTGTGGTGTTGTTTGGGGAGTGCTGGTGGTGGTGTATATCATGCTTGGTGTTCTCTGAGCTTGGATCTGTGTTTTGATGCTTTTCATTATTTTAGGAAAATTCTTGGCCATTGTTTATTAAAATGTTTCTTATACCCCATTCTTTCTTGCTTACACTGGGATTCCAATTACATATACGTTAGACCTCTTAATATTGTCTGCAGGTCTTAGGTTCTTTGCTCTCTGTTTTCTCTCTCTCTCTTTTTTTTTTTTGTTTGCTTTAATGTTTCAGATTGGGTAATTTCTATTGACCGATCTTTAAGTGCACTCATTTTTTCCTGGGCTCAGCAGTGTTGAATCCACTTCAGAAGTGTTGATTGAAGGCATTCTTTATCTCTTACCATGATTTTTATTTGTAGCACTTCCATTTGCATTTTTCTTTAAGTTTTCATCTCTCTGCTGAAATTCTCCATCTGTTCGTGCATGCTGCCCACATTTTCTACTAGAGCCTTTAACATAATAATAGTTACTTTAAATTCCTCTCTGATTGTTCCAACAAATGAGTCATATCTGGGTCTTGTTCTGTTGTCCCTCAAGAATGATTTTTAAAATCGAATCTAATAATTTTTGGTTGATTGAAATAAGACATTATAGGTAGGATAGTAGAGACTCTGGTAAATAGTATTTATGCCTGATAAAATGGCATGCCTCTTCTTTTATGTATTAGCATACAGTATTTATCTATTTCTGACTTACTTCCCTCTGTATGACAGACTCTAGTTCAATGCACCTCAGTAAAAATAACGCAATTTCATTTCTTTTTATGGCTAAGTAATATTCCATTGTATATATGTGCCACATCTTCTTTATCCATTCATTTGTTGATGGACGCTTAGGTTACTTCCATTTCCCGGCTATTGTAAATAGTGCTGCAATGAAAATTGTGGTACATGTCTCTTTTTGAATTATGGTTTTCTCAGGGTATATGCCCAGTAGTGGGATTGCTGTGTCATATGGTAGTTCTATCTTTAGTTTTTTAAGGAACCCCCATACTGTTTTCCATAGTGGAAATTTACATTCCCACCAACAGTGCAAGGGATTCCCTTTTCTCCACACCCTCTCCAGCATTTACTGTTTGTAGATTATTTGATGATCGCCATTCTGGGTGGTGTGATGTGATAACCTCATTGTAGTTTTGATTTGCATTTCTCTAATGATTAGTGGTGTTGAGCATTGTTTCATGTCTTTGTTGGCAATCTGTACATCCTTTTTGGAGAAATATTTATTTAGGTCTTCTGCCCATTTTTGGATTGGGTTGTTTGTTTTTTGGTATTGAGCTGCATGAGCTGCTTGTATATTTTTGAGATTAATCCTTTGTCAGTTGCTTCGTTTGCAAATATTTTCTCCCATTCTGAGGGTTGTCTTTTCATCTCGTTTATGGTTTCCATTGCTGTGCAAAAGCTTTTAAGTTTTGTTAGGTCCTGTTTGTTTATTTTTGTTTTTATTTCCATTTCTCTAGGAGGTGGGTCAAAAAGGATCTTGCTGTGATTTATGTCATAGAGTGTTCTGTCTATATTTTTCTCTAAGAGTTTGATAGTGTCTGGCCTTACATTTAGGTCTTTAAGACATTTTGAGTTTATTTTTGTGTATGGTGTTAGGGAGTATTCTAATTTCTTTCTTTTACATGTAGTTGTCCAGTTTTCCTAGCACCACTTATGGAAGAGGCTGTCTTTCTTCCATTGTATATTCTTACCTCCTTTATCAAAGATAATGTGACCATATGTGCATGGGTTTATCTCTGGGCTTACTATCCTGTTCCATTGATCTGTATTTCTGTTTTTGTGCCAGTATCATACTGTCTTGATTATTGTAGATTTGTAGTATAGTCTGAAGTCCAGGAGCCTGATTCCTCTAGCTCCATTTTTCTTTCTCAAGACTGCTTTGGCTATTTGGGGTCTTTTGTGTTTCCATACAAATTGTGAAATTTTTTGTTCTAGTTCTGTGAAAAATGTCATTGGTAGTTTGATAAGGATTGCATTGAATCTGTAGATTGCTTTGGGTAGTATAGTCATTTTCACAATGTTGATTCTTCCAATCCAAGAACATGGTATATCTCTCCATCTATTTGTATCATCTTTAATTTCTTTTTCAGTGTCTTCTAATTTTCTGTATACAGGTCTTCTGTCTCCTTAGGTAAGCTTATTCCTAGGCATTTTATTTTTTTGTTGCAATGATAAATGGGAGTGTTTCCTTAATTTTTCTTTCAGATTCTTCAAACATTAGTGTATAGAAATACAAGGGATTTCTGTGCATTAATTTTGTATCCTGCTACTTTACCAAAGTCATTGATTAGCTCTAGTAATTTTCTGGTAGCATCTTTAGGATTTTCTATGTATAGTATCATGTCATCTGCAAACAGTGACAGTTGTAGTTCTTCTTTCAGATTTGGATTCCTTTTATTTCTTTTTCTTCTCTAATTGCTGTGGCTAAAACTTCCAAAACTATGTTGAATAATAGTGGTGAGAGTGGGCAAATTTGTCTGGTTCCTGATCTTAGTGGAAATCTTTTCAGTTTTCACCATTGAGAATGATGTTGGCTGTGGGTTTGCCATATATGGCCTATACTATGTTGAGGTAAGTTCCCTCTATGCCTATTTTCTGGAGGGTTCTTATCATAAATGGGTGTTGAATTTGGTCAAAAGCTTTTTTCTGCATCTATTGAGATGATCATATGGTTTTTATCCTTCAATTTGTTAATATGGTGTGTCACATGATTTGCATATATTGAAGAAGGCTTGCATTCCTGGGCTAAACCCCACTTGATCATGGTGTCTGATCCTTTTAATGTGCTATTGGATTCTGTTTGCTGGTATTTTGTTGAGGATTTTTGCATCTATGTTCATCAGTGATATTTGCCTGTACTTTCCTTTTTTTGTGAGATCTTTGTCTGGTTTTGGTATCGGTGATCGTAGCCTTGTAGAATGAGTTTGGGAATGTTCCTCTCTCTGCTGTGTTCTGGAAGAGTTTGAGAAGGATAGGTGTTAGCTTTTCTCTAAATATCTGATAGAACTCACCTGTGAAGCCAAGTGGTCCTGGGCTTTTGTTTGTTGGAAGATTTTTAATCACAGTTTTAATTTCAGTGCTTGTGATGTGCCTGTTTATATTTTCTATTTCTTCCTGGTTCAGTCTCGGAAGGTTGTGATTTTCTAAGCATTTGTCCATTTCTTCCAGGTTGTCCATTTATTGGCATATAGTTGCTTGTGGTAATGTCTAATGATCCTTTGTATTTCTGCAGTGTCAGTTGTTACTTCTCCTTTTTCATTTCTAATTCTATTGATTTGAGTCTTCTCCCTTTTTTTCTTGATGAGTCTGGCTAATGGTTTATCAATTTTGTTTATCTTCTCAAAGAACCAGCTTTTAGTGTTATTGATCTTTGGTATCATTTCCTTCATTTCTTTTTCATTTATTTCTGATCTGATCTTTATGATTTATTTCCTTCTGCTAACTTTAGTGTTTTTTTGTTCTTCTTTCTCTAATTGCTTTAGGTGTAAGGTTAGATTGTTTATTTGAGATTTTTCTTGTTTCTTGAAGTAGGATTGTATTGCTATAAAGTTCCCTCTTAGAACAGTTTTGCTGCATCCCATAGGTTTTGGGTCATCGTGTTTTCATTGTCATTTGCTTCTAGGTATTTTTTGAATTCCTCTTTGATTTCTTCAGTGATCTCTTGGTTATTAAGTAGTGTATTGTTTAGCCTCCATGTGTTTGTATTTATTCACAGTTTTTTTTTGCTGTAATTGATATCTAGTCTCACAGTGTTGTGGTTGGAAAAGATACTTGATACGATTTCAATTTTCTTAAATTTACCAAGGCTTGTTTTGTGATCCAAGATATGATCTATCCTGGAGAATGTTCCATGAGCACTTGAGAATAAAGTATATTCTGTTGTTTTTGGATGGAATGTCCTATAAATATCAATTAAGTCCTTCTTGTTTAATGTGTCATCTGAAGCTTGTGTGTCCTTATTTTCATTGTGGATGATCTGTCCCTTGGTGAAAGTGGGGTGTTAAAGTCCCCTAGTATTATTGTGTTACTGTTAATTACCCCTTTATGGCTGTTAGCATTTGCCTTATGTATTGAGGTGTTCCTATGTTGGGTGCATAAATATTTACAATTGTTATATCTTCTTCTTGGATTGATCCCTTGATCATTATGTGGTGTCCTTCTTTGTTTTTTGTAATAGTCTTTATTTTAAAGTGTATTTGTCTGATATGGGAATTGCTACTGTAGCTTTCTTTTGATTTCCATTTGCATGGAATATCTTTTTCCATCCCCTCATTTTCAGTCTGTAAGTGTCCGTAGGTCTGAAGTGGGTCTCTTATAGACAGCATATATATGGGTCCTGATTTTTTATCCATTCAGGAAGTCTATGTCTTTTGGTTGGAGCATTTAATCCATTTATGGTAATTATCGATATGTATGTTGCTATTACCATTTTCTTAATTGCTTGGGGCTTGTTACTGTAGGTCTTATTCTTCTCTTGTGTTTCCTGCCTAGAGAAGTTCCTTTAGCATTTGTTGTAAAGCTGGTTTGGTGGTGTTGAATTCTCTTAGCTTTTGCTTGTCTGTAAAGGTTTTCATTTCTCCGTCAAATCTGAATGAGATCCTTGCTGGGTAGAGTAATCTAGGTTGTAGGTTTTTCCCTTTCATCAGTTTACATATGTCCTGCCACTCCCTTCTGGCTTGCAGAGTTTCTGCTGAAAGATCAGCTGTTAACCTTATGGGGATTCCCTTGTATGTTATTTTTCGTTTGTTGTTTTTAATATTTTTTCTTTGTATTTGACTTTTGATAGTTTGAGTAATATGTGTCTTGGTATGTTTCTCCTTGGATTTATCCTGAATGGGAATCTCTGCACTCCCTGGACTTGACTATTTTCTTTCCCATGTTAGGGAAGTTTTCAACTATAATCTCTTCAAATACTTTCTCAGTCCCTTTCTTTTTCTCTTCTTCTTCTTCTTGGACACCTATAATTCAAATGTTGGTGTGTTTAATGTTGTCCCAGAGGTCTCTGAGACTGTCCTCAATTCTTTTCATTCTTTTTTCTTTATTCTTCTCTGCAGTAGTTATTTCCACTATTTTATCTTCCAGGTCACTTATCAATTCTTCTGCCTCAGTTATTCTGCTGTTCATTCCTTCTAGAGAATTTTTAATTTCATTTATTGTGTTGTTCATCATTGTTTGTTTGCTCTTAATTTCTTCTATGTCCTTGTTAAACATTTCTTCTATTTTCTCCATTCTATTTCCAAGATTTTGTATCATGTTTACTATCATTACTCTGCATTATTTTTTAGGTAGACTGCCTATTTCTTCTTCATTTGTTTGGTCTGGTGGGTTTGTACTTTGATCCTTCATCTGCTGCTTATTTCTCTGTCTTCTCATTTTGCTTAATTTACTGTCTTTGGGGTCTTGTTTTCACAGGCTGCAAGTTTGTAGTTCCCATTGTTTTTGGTGTCAGTCCCCAGTGGGTAATGTTGGTTCAGTGGGTTGTGTAGGCTTCCTGGTGTAGGGAACTAGTGCCTGTGTTCTGGTGGTTGAGGCTGGATCTTGTCTGTCTGGTGGGCAGGACCATGTCCTGTGGTGTGTTTTGGGGTGTCTGTTAACTTATTATGATTTTAGGCACCCTCTGTGCTAATGGCTGGGTTTGTGTTCCTGTCTTGCTAGTTGTTTGGCATGGGGTGTCCACCACTGGAGCCAGCTGGTCATTGAGTGGAGCTGGGTCTTAATGTTGAGATGGAGATCTCTGGGAGAGCTCTTGCCAATTTATATTACATTGGGCCAGGAGGTCTCTGGAGGTCCAGTGTCCTGAACTCGGCTCTCCTACCTCAGAGTCTCAGGCCTGACACCCAACCGGAGCACCAAGACCCTGTCAGTCACATGGCTTGACCTCTGGTTTTCTAGTTGCTTCTGGTGTCGATAGCATGAAATGTCCCAGCTCAAGCACAAATATGATTCAGGCATGTACAAGCAAGCCTGGAGTTAGAGGGAAGCCTCTAGGGTTTAGTTGCAGGAATCTCTGAAGAGACTGTGGCTTACCTAAGGCTGTCTGTGCCATCATATCTCTTCATCTACCATCTTGTAGGACAGTCATCTGCTAGTGTTGGAGGGTCTCCTGCAGAGGCGGGTGGCGTCTGTGGCTCACCATGGGGACAGGGACACTGGCTGCAGAGGTTCTGGGAGGTGCTCCTTGGCATGAGCCCTTCTGGTGTCCACCATTAGCCCCAGCCTACAATGACTTCTTAACTGGTGTCTCTGGCCCCAGTATGTACAATATATTCTCCATACTGCTGCTAGAGCTATTATTTAAAAATAAAACCCATGTTTCATTGTGTTCAAAATCCTATTCCAAAAGGCTTCTGTTGCCTTCAGAAGTAATCATGACATTTAAGACCTTTTATTACCTGGGGCATGTATCTTCCCACTCTCAACTCACACTCAGTAATCCTATTCAGAACTTTAGGTGGCTCCAGTTGTATACAGAAGAAAGAGTAAATTCCTTATCATGGCATTTAATACCTTTCATCACACACAGAGCATCAGTTTGTGTGCTCAACAAATGATCGTGTTCAACTGAACATGGAATTACCATGTACCTATTGTTAATACTATTGATTTGTCACTTGCTTCTTTTATGCTAGTATTAGCCCTTTATGTATGGCTGTCTTTGCATTCCTTGAACACACAGTCTCCCTTCCTGCCACAGGATTTCACTACATACTGTCACCGAGGCCTACAGTGTTCCTTCCACTCCCCCCCGCCCAACTGCTGACTATCCTTCCTTCCTGAATCCTCAGAAATTAGCAGAGCTCTTTGCACATAGTAGATGTTTCATACATGTTTATTGAAAGAATAAATAAATAATTCTCCAGCCAAACTGGAGCCGTTTTAAAATTTTGTATTTAGAAGCAAAAATATCTTTATGAAGGAACTCTTCCTTGGAACCCCAATGCATAAAGAAGAAAAAGCAGAGTGCTGTAGCTGCAGGTGGGAGGGAGGGTACTGGCAGGGATGGGGTGGGAACACAGAAAGCTTAGAGCTCAGTATGCCTGCTGAGTCTTTAGTCTAACTCTAAGGTCTCTTTCTTGGACCCTAAGGCAGCTTATAAGAATCTGCAGGCTCCACCGAAGGCAGCTGGAACACCTCTGCTCCAGGCAATTATTCTGGGGAAAAAAAAAAGAGGAGGCGGTGGTGTGATAAACACCTGATGACCCAGTAGTGAACTCAGGAAGCTCTCTCTGCATTAATCAAAGTGAGGGTAGTTACCATTTTCAGGCATATTTCTATCCTGGCTTTTTAATCATAAAATGTTTATTTAAATGTCAACAGAGAAGACCCTTTCCCTCTTGCCAACTCTTGTTTTATCTCTACTTGGTCAGAATCACTTAAGGGGCAAATTCATAAAATGATTATTGAGGGTAATTTCCTATTCTGCATTCAAAACAAGGCACTACCTTGTGAAAGGGTGTTGTTTTGGGGCAGTAATATACATATTGTAGCATTCCATTAAATCCTTTTCATTTATGCTTTTCACTCTGTGAAGGTTACTGACAGTTGATTTAAAATATGTATTACGTTAGTGGGTAAGAGTACATAAAATCA
Source organism: Phocoena sinus (assembly GCF_008692025.1). Lineage (NCBI taxonomy): Eukaryota > Metazoa > Chordata > Mammalia > Artiodactyla > Phocoenidae > Phocoena > Phocoena sinus. The sequence goes on from NC_045769.1 coordinate 36,539,479, forward strand.
CTAAATCAAATTTGCCACGAGCATAAACTCAGAAAAATTAAACATGTGGACAGTCACCAAGGACAAAGGGCCAGCACACTCCCATATATTGTCTCTTCTTGAGTCTGTGTTAAGTGGCTAATTCTTCTTGCTTTAAGCATGACTATGAAGTTTCTATTGGAATCATCTCTCATTTTTAGTGGCTGCTACCTTGTGCGTCAGAGGGATCAGAGTGAATGTTACAGAAAAAGAAGTGTTTAAAACCTCTTTTTAAAAGGTATGGGGAAATCAAAAGTGTATTTTAAAACAAACAAACAAACAAAATCAATGGGCTTCTTATGTCTTTTTGTGTATCTTGCTTGAGTCAGCACTTCTACTTCTGACAAGTATCCTTGGCAGTACTTTGTTCTCTCACAAAGGGGATGCCAGTATTCACAAATTGACCAATTGTGAAACATCCTTTTCATCCCTACTTTCTTCCTATGCCACTTCCTCTCCTTTTACCTTCATAATGTCTGCCATTTCTTTGCATAGAATGCCAGGTGTAGGTGATTGAATGTGCTTGTAAAAAACAACCCCCCAAATAAAAGCTTATTTCTCTTCCATGATTCTATACTTTGTAGTGGCCCACATATGAAAAGGATTCAAAATATACCAGGGCTTGTAGACTTTCCCTTAACAAATGAACTAGTTAAGATGATAATGTTAATTTAATTTGACTGGAAATGGATCAATATCACTCTATTTAAAAGGTACTAACACACTTATTTTTCAGTACAGTGCAAGCTTTATTTTGAGAACTTCCGATGCTCTACATACCATACTAGGTGCTGGGGTTACAGAATAGCCTCTACTTTCAAGACACTCATAATCAGCTGCTGGGAGAAAGGGGCAGGCAGATGAACCACTCAGTGCACTGTGGTGTTTACTCTAATAGAGATTATGCTCAGGGTACTACTGGTTAAGATTACTCCAGGATGTGCGGGCCCCAGGCATGTATTTATTCAGGGACCTCAGTCTACATAAACAATTTCACTAAAAAAATTTATTACAATGGTGATCATCGTGTAATGTATAGAAACATTGAAACGCTACGTTGTGTGCCTGTACATAACAGTGTTGTGTGTCAATTATACTGCAATTAAAAAAAAAGTATTACAAAATCATGAGCCCATATGAGGTATATTGACTTACTGGTGAAGATCTAGAATAGTAGGAAGGGAAGAAGTACCTAGGTATTTGTTTTGTGTCCAGTCAGTGCACTTGAGGATTCTTGTAGTGTCTGGACACTATTTCTTGATGTTTTTCATTGTCAAATGTGCCATTTCTAACTAATTTGATAGTCCCACCACGAGGAAAGGATGGATAGCTACATTATTATTACTCACAATGCCATGGCTGTTAGGGGCTGTTTGTATTAAAACAATATAGATCTTTTGGCTTCTGCAATTTTCTAAAATTATTTAATGCTCACTACAACAGTAGTCACGATGCTGTATCAACTACCAGGCCACCCGTGAAGACTTACTGCCTAAAAGCTGTTACCGTGATTCACTGACGATAACAACAAATTCAAGTCTTAACAAGAATTTTCAGGAGAAAGTGAAAAAGAATTCATTTTCTGATCATCTTAAGTTTATTGTTCATGATGTCATAGTATAAAAATAGAACAACACATCTTCCAAACATGTCTTCTCTTTAGCCCAACAATCACTGTGTTTCTAGAATATGATCTCTTTCAATGTTGATTGTACTTATGACTTCTGTATATCTCCACCCATGGAATAAAGGAGCAAGGGGCCCATGGATAAGTGGAAAGAATGATCCGGTTAGCACAAGGCATTTCTGTTCCTCATGTTCCTCATTCAGCAACCTTAAGAGGACCCAAAACAGCATGATGTCAACACAGTGATCAGAGGCAAGAGAGAACATTGATGAGAGGACCTGTTTTTACTGCAAAGCACAGAAAGCCCTCAGAGGAGATAGGTCCTGGGGGACTATCTGACACATGGTATAAGGTATTGGGGGTGAAGGGATCTCCTTAGGTGCCAGTAGTTGGGGGGGTTGGCACATAGAATAAAGCATGCCTGATGACACCCCTGCCACCCTCAGGTACTATAGACCAGAGGCAGCACCATGATTAGAACATAGATGAATGCGAACAGAAACAAGAGCCTACGTAGAGGGCTAAAGCAGAAAGGTTGGTGGTGGATCATCAAAATTCCAGACTCCTGGACTTGTCTTGGGTTCCATGTGAACGAGAGTCATCCCAAATCAGCATGTCAGCACCATTCTGGCCACTAAACTACATGCTATCCTGTGAAAGAAATACTGCAGTGGCCAATAAAAGCATTTTACTTACTTCTTGCAATCAGATCCCGGCCATGGGGCCCTCCAGAGTTCCTTGGGGCACGTGGTCAATCCCACCTGTGGGATAGTGGGTGGGAGTGTGGCTTGAGGGAAAAAAATGGGGACAAGATCCCATACACATCCAGGTCTAGTCTCAGGGCGTCACATCTAGATGGTATTGCTGGCCCTCATTCATTCCAGGTGCTGGAAGGTGATATGGAAAATTTCAGGGAAGGTACTACAAAGTTCAAGTCCCTAGAGACACAGGGCCTGGGATGCAAGCCTGCTGGTCTGAATCTAAAAGTGGTACTGATTGACACAAGGGCAAAGATGTAGGCATCCAATTAGCCTGGGGGAAAGGAAGACCAGGTAGGCTTTCTGAAGAGGTTCTGTTTTAGCTGTGTTTTGGAGGACAATGTGACATTAGGTAGCTAGAAAGGGGAGGAAGAACATTGCAAGCAGAGAGGACCATGGGTTTAAAGCATAGAGATTGTGAAACCACAAGTTATATTGCGAAGCTATGAGTACATTATTGTAGCTGGAGTGAAGAAGGCCTGTAGGGCCTTGTTATTCCAAGTGTGGCCTGCACTGACCAACTAATAGCATTAGTATCACCTGGGAGCTTGTTAGAATGCAGAATTTTGGGTCCCACCCTAGACCTACTGACAGTACCCCTATTTTAACAAGATCCCTTTACCCTTCATTCATGTGAAATTTGATGTTTGAAAAGCTTTTATGTTCCTGAAAATGGGCGTTCAATGGTGAGTTGAAGTCAGATACCAGAGTTTGGATTTTACTCTATAAAGTAGGAGGACTCATTGTATTTCAAGCAAAGGATTAAAACGATGATATTCAGGTTTTAGAAGAGTCTGTAGCTGCAGTGTAAAGGAACTGCAGATGAATAGGCTGTGGGAATGAGCTGATTGAAAAGTCTACTGCCATAGCCTAGGCAAGATAAGAGCAGAGGTCAAATTACAGCAGTGGAATGGAGAGGTGGGAAACAGAATTGTAGAACATGCTGGTTTGAGGGTGAGGCAGACTGAAGAGACTAGGATGCAGTAAACTAATCTGAGTGATTGGGCAGAAAGCAGCAAGAAAGAGGATGTAAGCTGAAGAGATTTTGTGAAAGAAGATGATGAGTTTGAGGTATGTGAAGGATATCCAAGAGGAAATGTCCAGAAGCGATGAATATGGGGCTAGAACTCAGAGGAGAGTGTGGACTGAGATGGGGCTAGAACTCAGAGGGGAGTGTGGACCTCACTGAGGTCTAGTCCTCTGAAACAAAGGCTAACGGGTAATCTCAAATACAACAACAACAATACTACTACTAACAAATGGAAGAAGCCGCAATTTAACAAGCGTCTGCTCTATATAAGACACTTCTACTTCCTGAGAAAAACATTCTAACATGATGAAAAAATGTAGTGGGAAAAGTTGATGGTTAGGAGAGATGAAAACATTCACATGTATTCCTAGACAAACTAAGGGCTACATATGAACATGAACAGAAAGAGAATATGTGATTATTTAAATCTAAATGTTAATTTAAAAAATGCCACTATTATAGAACAGATAAACAGCATTATTTACGTTTTAAAGTAATGAATGAACCCATGTTGTCCCCAATTTACTAATTATCTTCTTGTATCACAGCTTAATTGTTCCCTAATGAATGCCTTGCCATTTTCAAATACTGATTAATTACATTAAAAAATTCATAATTTTCTGACTTCTTGTGTAGATTGGTTTAGATACACAGACTCCAGTTACACATTCTGGGTGGGGTACCCCCCAAATCTAATAAGGACATTGTTAATGAAACTATTACCCAGTCCATGCTAATTTTGGGAAGAAGTGCAGGAAAGAATTACAAACCCAGGGAATAAAAAACAAATTCCCCACATTTACGTGTTTACCCTTGAATTTTTCATATTAAAGGATGATGAAAAAAGAGACAAAAGTCTTGTTTGATAACTTCTTCTGGTTCCCATAATACTTGATATGTTTAGCTCATTGTGCTGGAGTATCACCAATTGCTGAGGGGCCTTTTTTTTTTTTTTTTTTGTAGTATTTACAGGTATATTTCCTCCTAGTTGTTTATAAGCACTTTTTTAATGAAAAAATTTTATTTTAGGAACCTAGTTTCCTGTCCTCTAATCTGTCTGAATTGTCTAAGTTAACATGGGATTCACTTACACTTGTTTGTCCTTAAGCCTTTAGGGGCTACCTAAAGTTAGAGTACCAGTACTCTGGAGGGTGGGGCCCATGTAACCTACATTCGCCATGATTGTGAAATGGAGCTGAGCACATTAGAAGCACATGCTCTGACTCTGTGGGATATGAACCATTCTGACCTTGACTTTGACCTCATTAGCACTTGGTCCAAATAACTGAATTCCATTACTGATGGACTAGCTGATTGCCTGATGACTGGTTCACCTAGTATTGCTCTTTGGTAGCCTCAGGTTGGAATTTGTTAGCCTTCTGGAAAGAAAAAATTCTTAAAACGAAATTCTCTTTCTTTCTTTTTTGACATCATCATCAATCTTTCCAAGAGAGCACTGCTCAGTATTACCTTTGGAGTTCAGCAGGTACTGATTTGAATCCTTCCTCTGCCATTCACTTAGCAACAGTGTGACCTGGACAGGTCATTCAAAGAAACTGGGCATCAAGGAAGCTGTGCATATTGGATGAGATGTAAGTTAGTTGACAGGTGCAGAATACTTGTACAGTGTATGTCATGTGGTAAATATTGAAAAAATGGTGACTAGCATTATTATTATCACTATTACTGTACTCATAATAATCTTGGAATAAAATTATAGCCCCTTAAAGGTGGAAGGAAGCAAAAAGATCATGTGGAGGAAGAATCTGAGACCCAGAGACATGAAGTGAATTTTCAAGGTCACACAGTTTGTGAATAGCTGAACTGGGACTGGAACCAAAATTTCCAGATTCCTGTACCAAAGCCCTTCCCATCTTGGAAGGTGGCTTTACTGTGTAACAGGTTTGAGGTCTTCCATAGTGAGAAGCAACACCTAAAGCACATGCTACTAAATAAAGAAGATACATGAGAAAACTAAGTGCTAAAAACACAGTCTTCAGCAAAGAGATGGCAAGATGGGGTGAGATTAGATGAAAGCTCAAGGAAAGAGGTGCCTGCCTTGTAGGGTCCCAGACACAGGGGAGCCCAATAATAGAGGTGGGATGATTTAAATAGCTCCTTATGGAGGTAATTAATTCACCTCATAGAAATGTCCATCTCACTGCCAATGGCCACCACCTGATCATACCTAATTATCTTTCTGCTGTGGTTACTTTTTTTTTCTTTCAATATTGCTGGAGACATACCTCTGTACTCATTTCTACATTGGTCTGTTCCCTGAGAGCAACTGAGTTGTAACCCCTCTCTCTGACAAAACAAAGGTGACATTTTCTCTCAGTTTCTAATGCCCCAGCAAAATACTACATACAGGTTTATACATTTAGCCTGGGTTTAAATCCTGAGATGCTCTAGCCAGCACTCTAAGTTAGGAAATTGTCTATTATGGGTGCTGAATGGCAAAAGGTCAGAGACAGTGTAAGACTGTGATGAGTTCCTTATTTAAAAGTAATGTGAATCATACAATACTTGAATTTCTTAGATCACCAATATAAACATTTTAGACAAGTTATGCTTTTGAAATTATGTACATGCTGAGTGTACAACTAATTTCCATAAATTAACCTCTATTATTGGTACACATATTCTTTAGCATCTGGAATATCCATTAAATATAGACTAAAATACATTCTTTTTTTTTTTTTTTTTTCGGCTGCACTGCATGGCTTGAGGGAGCTTCCCCAAACAGGGATTGAACCTGGGGCCATGGCAGTGAAAGCACTGAGTCCTAGTCACTGAACCGCCAGGGAAGTCCTAAAATACATTCTTCCCCTTTGGATTCCAAATGAACACAGGTGTTCCTTGACCTCCTCTGCCCTCACAAACTGGTGTACTAATCAATTTCCAAATATGTAGACTGGGCTTGAAATAATATCAACAAAAGCTCTTTATTTTACTTATGTATCAGTAATTTTAAATGGTACTTTCTATGTACCAGCTATTGTTATAAATATTTTATAAGTATAAACTTATGTAATCTGCATCACAAATTTATGAGAGGGCTCTATCATCATGCCCATTTTACAGATAGGAAATCAGAGGTATAGAGAGGATAAATCGTGGACCAAAATCACACAGCTCATAAGTAAGAGAAGCACTATTCAAATTTAGCAGTCTGGCTCCCGCATCTCTGCTCTTAAAGATGAAGAACATGAGACAGGAAGAGGTGAAGCAAACTGGCTAAGGTTACAAAAGTAAGGGGCAAAGCCAGGAATAAGAACCAGCATTTCATACTAGTACCAGTACGTACAGTTGTCCACCACTGCATGCTTTTGCCACCTAATCACTTTGCTCTCATAAGCAATATACTTCTGCTAAACTTAAAGACAAATTGTGTTCTGCATTCAACCAACATTTATTTATTGCCCTGGGAATTGAAAGATGAATAAGATTTGGCCCTTCCTTCTGAGAGTTCCCAGTCTATAGAGGATAAAGAAACAAGAGTTTAGCAGGAGACATGATGAGTAAGTGCTGCAAAAGGGGCAAAATAAAGAAGCAGGGATAATTTTGATTGGAAGGAAAAATGGGAGGAGACTTCAGAGATGGTGCTATCTCTGTTTGACTTTAATGGATGAGGAAGAATATTTGTACAATATTAATTGATGTTCCTTCCTGATATTTTCCAACCTAGCTTCTCACCCCCACCCTTAATCTAGGGCACTCTGTGCTTACGCTTCAGGGAAAGTATGTATTACCAGAAAGAAGAAAAAAGGAATCTCCTCCTGATTTCTGTTTTTCAGAATCTTGGCTTTAAAAAACTCCAAGAATGAGGGGTTTCCAAGATTACTTCCTCTCCTAACCCTAACACCTCTCTGCCACCCGAAACATACTTGCCAGAAAACTTCCATGGGCCTTGGGTGGGGAGGGGATTAGTGGGGTTAGGGAGGGTTGTGGGGAATGTAAGGGGTAGTGAGGGGAGGAGAGAGACATGAGACATGTGTCCTGGTGCTCCCAGTCTGAGTGCTAGGAAGGCCAAACAATTCTGCAGAATCTAAGAGCAGAGGAATCATCTTTTGTTTTCTGGTTCAAGGTGTTTAGTATTAAAAGGCTCAGGAGAAAATGTCTGTCTGGTGTGTGTCAGATGGGGCCTAACAGAGCTTCATCAAGAAAATGTCCTGACCTCAGGGTAGCATAGGAAGAGCACTGCCATTTCCTCACTCCCAAGAAAGGCCTGGGAGTGGTGGAGAATCCCACCAGAGGAGAGGAGTATGGGATGGGGATGAGAACATCACTGGAGCAGGTATAACTAAGGATTGAGCCCAAGGGCCACGTGGAATGAGGAATACGTCAGCAAACGCTATGTAGATAGATGGCATGAGCACTGCCTCTCTCTCCCCTTTCCCATCAATGTATTGGTGCTATTTCAGACTCTTGGAACTTACCATGCTCTCAGGAAAAGAGGAGGGCCCAAAACCAAAATGACTTTCAGTTTCCAAAAACCCAGTGGAAGGGGGAGTTGAAACAGAGATTAAGATGTACAAACAGATAAGGACAGTTACATTTCTTGTACAGTTAAATTCATGGATTGACATTCATACTTACTATAGACATATTTCTTTCCTCTTCATTCCTGTTGGATCATCTATTCATTTATTGAACAGCAGTTTATGAAGGATCTCTGGTTGCCAGGCTCTGGCCCAAGATGGATGTGAGAAAATGATCTTGGATGTAAGAAACTCCCGAGAGTAAGTTTAATACAGACACTACAAAAAAGACTTTAGTATGAACAAAACACCATTACCTTGGTGTTTGAACTCTCATTCTTTAAAGGTAAACCTTTGGCATTTTTGAGGCTTCTGTGAGAAAACCAGAAGTTAATAGAACTTGTTAAAAGAAAGCAAAGTTTCCTTCCTTGTACCATTTCGCTGTTATTTATTAATCTATTCTTATTAAGTGTTAACTTGCAAAATTAACAATCTAGTGTATTAATGGGGAAAGGAAAAAAGAAGTTGAAAACTGAGTGCTTAAACTGTCAGTGGAAATTTTTATTGGAATCATTAACTGGATTGCAATTAAAACTGATATTGTTACTAGTCACTTTTACTTTTATACAATTTACTTCTGACAAATTTTTCATTGTGTGGCCATTTCGGAAAACTGATTTGTGTAGAGTTTAGATTCTGTAACTCTAAGCAATATTTATTCAGGCTCCCTCTTCATGCACCTCAATTTCTGTACTCACACAGAGAACTCACTTGCATCCCACTCCCTGGAATTCTATCCATTTCTAAGCACAGAAGCCACTTCCTGGGCTCCAGCTACTCAGAAAGTTAATGTCTCAGGTTGGGTTCCCTATAAGCAGACCTTGTGATGAGGGTCTGTGTAAAAGTTATTTCCTGGAAGTGATTCCAGGAAAACCTAGTAGGGGAGTAGAGAAATGGGACCAGGAAGGAAAGGAGGATGAGGGAGGGTGTAACGTCCTCTAAAGTCCCATAGAAAAAGAACTCTGGCTCAGTTACTCAGGGAAGTCTGGAAACAGCTTAAGTCACACCTCAGGCAACTTTTTTCAACAATTTTGAGAAAGAATTAAGTCCTAATTTCTTAAAGCTTCCATTGTATGTAATGTATTAATTTTGTTCCCATGTATTTAGAATGGTATCAGTCGTATACTATCCTTGGAAGATATGAGAAAATAGTCACTCAAATTATGTATGTGTTCTGTGATTCAGATGAGGAACCACAGTTGAGAAAGGCTGCTGGGGTGTCCTGATAAGGGGGGCAGAAGAGCTGATGTCTTTTGTACTCTATTTCCATCAGTCATTGGTTAAAGGCTGCCATCCAGGGGAGATACAAATTCCTAGGCCTTTCAGGCTCTTTCTGTCAGCAGACTGAATGGATTTTCACAGTCTGAGGGCAGCAGCCAGGCAGAGACAAGGATGCTAAGTATTGGAGTGCAAGCATACTGGGAGTCATTATACATGAAAATGGTGAAGGGATGCAAAGGGATATGGCTGGAGCACTGAGGGCATCGGCTTCAATCTATTCCTCTGCCACACAGATTTATTCAGGCTTCACATTAACTTTACTCCACAGATTCTTCAGGATAGGGTTGGTCATATTTCCTAGGGGGAGAAAAAAAGACCTTCAAGAGGAAGGTTGGTGGAATGAGCTACAGCCTCTCTGTTGTAAATGGAGATTAATGATCTACTTCCTATCCCACCTATTCTAGATTACCCTCGCCTTTGGCCACACTGAGGCAGATCTGGTGGCTTGCCTAGTAGGTGATCCAGATATGCATCCCTGTGGAGACTGGGACATAATTAACATACCTTTGCTATAATTGCCTGTCTGTGGTTGAAACTGGGCAAAAGTCTACCACAGAATGCCCAAGAGAGTTCTTTGAGTTCCAGATGTCCTTCCTGCCTCGTTATACTCTGGATCATTACCCCTGGAGCACCTCCTTTGTCTACTGGCACTAGGGGTCCAAAATGACCTGAAAGTTGTAGCTTTAGGTTTAGGGGAGGCCTTGCTATTTCCCCTGGTGGAAATGTTCTCCTGACTCTTAGCCAGTAACGATGGCATCTAACACACTGAACCTAACATTGCAAGGATGAAAGCAGAAGTTCCCCAAGAGCGGACCGGACATGATGGTAAGAGGGGTCCGCTTCTACTTTGACACTTGGTTTCTGGGCCCATGTGTTCTACTTATTGGGGGCACAACACCACATAATGGCTATTGGTTCAAGGTATATATATTAACCTGAAGAATGGAGTCCCACCCCCAAAGAGTATCATTTCTAATCTGGGCCTTAATTGCATCTTTAAGGAGCCATTCTAAAGTTCTATAAGGTAAGCAGCTTTGAGGTGACATGGTATATGGTAGGACCAGTGGATCCTGTAATCAAGTGTCTATTCCTGCATCTTCTTTTCTGTAAAATGGGTCCTTTGGTCTGAAGCAATGTCATAAAGGATCTAGGGCAGGGTGTTGGCCAAGGTTATTCTGGTAGGAAATGCAAATCCATATCCAGAATATGTGTCTATCCTAGTCCAGACAAATTACTGTATTATTGGTTTTTTTCTACAGTAGAAGTGATCTGATGCAATAAATTTGCCACCAAGGGGCTGGTTGGTCTCCTCAAGGGATGATACCATATCAAAAGCTTAGCTTTTATCTCTGCTGTTGACAGGGTGAGCACTCAATAGCAACTGCAGCTAGATCAGCTAGGAATTCACGCTGTTGGGTCTGTGCAGAGTCTCCATCTTTATGGCTATTCCATATATGGCTATTCCATATATGGCTAGTCCATTCTTGAGGTCACTGCTGAAGCCCTGGAATGACTCAGAGCAGAGGCTGGCTAGTATTTTTCAGATGAATTTTCCTGTCTACTTCATTGTATAGTAGCTACCCTACAGTGGCTATCTCTTGTGGGCATTAATACGTGAAACAAAGATGTACACACTTGGTGTCTACTCCCACAGGTATATCCACATGACTTTCCCCAGATTTTATTCTTTTTTTTTTAAATCTGCTAATCCCAAACTCCTAATTTATCTCTCCCCCACTCCTTTTCCCCTTTGGTAACCATAAATTTGTTTTCTATATCTGTGAATCTGTTTCTGTTTTGTAAATAAGTTCGTGTCATATTTTAGATTCCACGGATAAGTGGTATCATATGGTATTTGTCTTTCTCTTTATGATGTACTTCTCTTAGATGATAATCTCTAGGTCCGTCCATGTCACTATAAATGACATTATTTCATTCTTTTTAATGGCTGAGTTGTATTCCACTGTATGTATGTGTATGTATGTATATATATATATATATATATATATATATATATATATATACCACATCTTCTTTATCTATTCATCTGTCAATGGACATTTAGGTTGCTTCCATGTCTTGGCTGTTGTAAATAGTGCTGTAATGAAGAGTGGTGTGCATTTATTTTTTGAATTATAGGTTTCTCCATATATATGCCCAGGAATGGGACTGCTAGATCATATGGCAACTCTATTTTTAGTTTTTTAAGGAACCTCCATACTGTTTTCCATAGTGGCTGCATCAATTTACATTCCAACCAACAGTATAGGGGGACTCCCTTTTCTCCACATCCTCTCCAGCATTTGTTACTTGTATATTTTTAATGATGGCCATTCTGATCCGTGTGAGGGGGTACCTCATTGTAGTTCTCTGATTTGCAGTTCTCTAATAATTAGCCATGCTGAGCATCTTTTCATGTGCCTATTGGCTATCTGTAGGTCTTATCTGGAGAAAAGTCTATTTAGGTCTTCTGCCCTTTTATGATTGGGTTGTTTGGTTTTTTTGTTATTGAGTTGTATGTGTTGTTTGTGTATTTTGGAAATTTAGCCATTGTCAGTCACATCATTTGCAAATATTTTCTCCCATTCTGTGTCTTGTCTTTGTTTTGTTTATCATTTCCTTTGCTGTGCAAAAGCTTCTAAGTTTATGATTTCCTTTGCTGTGCAAAGGCTTCTAATTTGATTAGGTCCCATTTGTTTATTTTTGCTTTTATCTCTATTGCCTTGGGGGACTGACTTAACAAAACACTGGTATGATTTATGTCACAGAATGTTTTGCCTACATTATTTTCTAGGAGTTTTATGGTGTCATATGTTGTATTTAAGTCTTTAAGCCATTTTGAATTTATATATGTGTATGGTGTGAGGGTGTATTCTAACTTCCTGGATTTACATGTGGCTGTCCAGCTTTCCCAACATCACCTGTTGAAGAGACTGTCTTTTCTCCACTGTATATTCTTGCCTCATTTGTGGAAGACTGGTTGACCATAGATGTGGGGGTTTATTTCTGGGCTCTATATTCTGTTTCATTAATGCATATGCTTGTTTTTGTGCCAATATCACGATGTTTTGATTATGGTACCTTTGTAGTACTGTCTGAATCTGGGAGAGTTATGCCTCTGGCATTGTTTTTTCTCCTCAGGATTGCTTTGGCAATTCTGGGTCTTTTATGATTCTACATAAATTTTAGGATTATTTGTTCTACTTCTGTGAAAAATGTCATGGGTAATTTGATAGGGATCACATTATATCAGTAGATTGCTTTGGGTGGTATGGCCATTTTACTTTATTTTTTTAATTAATTAATTTATTTTTTAACATCTTTATTGGAGTATAATTGCTTTACAATGGTGTATTAGTTTCTGCTTTATAACAAAGTGAATCAGCTATACATATACATATATCCCAATTTCTCGTCCATCTTGTGTCTCCCTCCCACCCTCCCTATCCCACCCCTCTAGGTGGTCACAAAGCACCGAGCTGATCTCCCAGTGCTATGTGGCTACTTCCCACTAGCTATCTATTTTACATTTGGTAGTATATAAAGGTCCATGCCACTCTCTCACTTCACCCAGTTTACCCTTCCCCCTCCCCATGTCCTCAAATCCATTCTCTACGTCTGCATCTTTATTCCTGTCCTGCCCCTAGGTTCTTCAGAACCTTTTTTTTTTTTTTAGATTCCATATATATGTGTTAGCATACGGTATTTGTTTTTCTCTTTCTCACTTACTTCACTCTGTATGACAGACTCTAGGTCCATCCACCTCACTACAAATAACTCAATTTCATTTCTTTTTATGGCTGAGTAATACTCCATTGTATATATGTGCCGTATCTTCTTTATCCATTCATCTGGCGATGGACACTTAAGTTGCTTTCATGTCCTGGCTATTCTAAATAGAGCTGCAATGAACATTGTGGTACATGACTATTTTAGAATTATGGTTTTCTCAGGGTATATATCCAGTAGTGGGATTGCTGGGTAGTATGGTAGTTCTATTTTTAGTTTTTTAAGGAACCTCCATACTGTTCTCCATAGTGACTGTATCAATTTATATTTCCACCAACAGTGCAAAAGGGTTCCTTTTTCTCCACTCCCTCTCCAGCATTTATTGTTTCTAGATTTTTGATAATGGCCATCCTGACTGGTGTGAGGTGATGCCTCATTGTAGTTTTGATTTGCATTTCTCTAATGATTAGTGATGTTGAACATTCTTTCATGTGTTTGTTGGCAGTCTGTATATCTTCTTTGGAGGAATGTCTATTTGGGTCTTCTGCCTATTTTTGGATTGGGTTGTTTGTTCTTTTCGTATTGAGCCACATGAGCTGCTTGTATATTTTGGAGATGAATCCTTTGTCAGTTGCTTCATTTGCAAATACTTTCTCCCATTTGGAGGGTTGTCTTTTGGTCTTGTTTATGGTTTCATTTGCTGTGCAAAAGCTTTGAAGTTTCATTAGGTCCCATTTGTTTATTTTTGGTTTTATTTCCATTTCCCTAGGAGGTGGGTCAAAAAGGATCTTACCGTGATTTATGTCACAGAGTGTCCTGCCTATGTTTTCCTCTAAGAGTTTGATAGTGTCTGGCCTTACATTTAGGTCTTTAAGACATTTTGAGTTTCTTTCTGTGTATGGTGTTAGGGAGTGTTCTAATTTCATTCTTTTATATGTAGCTCTCCAGTTTTCCCAGCACCACTTACTGAAGAGGTTGTATTTTCTCCACTGTATATTCTTGCCTCCTTTATCAAAGATAAGGTGACCATATGTGTATTGGCATATCTCTGGGCTTTCTATCCTGTTCCATTGATCTATATTTCTGTTTTTGAGCCAGTACCATACTGGCTTGATTACTGTAACTTTGTAGTATAGTCTGGAGTCCGGAAGCCTGATTCCTCCAGCTCCATTTTTCATTCTCAAGATTGCTTTGGCTATTAGGGGTCATTTGTGTTTACATACAAATTGTGAAATATTTTGCTCTAGTTCTGTGAAAAATACCATTGGTAGTTTGATAGGGATTGCATTGAATCTGTAGATTGCTTTGGGTATTATAGTCATTTTCATAATGTTGATTCTTCCAATCCAAGAACATGGTATATCTCTCCATCTCTTTGTAACATCTTTAATGTCTTTCATCAGTGTCTTATATTTTTCTGCATACAGGTTTTTATCTCCTTAGGTAGGCTTATTCCTAGGTATTTTATTTTATTTTGCAATGATAAATGGGAGTGTTTCCTTAATTTCTCTTTCAGATTTTTCATCATTGGTGTGTAGGAATGCAGGAGATTTCTGTGCACTAATTTTGAATCCTGCTACTTTACCAAATTCATTAATTGGCTCTAGTAATTTTCTGGTAGCATCTTTTGGATTCTCTATGTATAATATTATGTCATCTGAAATCAGAGACAGTTTTACTTCTTTTCTGATTTGGATTCATTTTATTTCTTTTTCTTCTCTGATTGCTTAGGCTAAAACTTCCAGAACTATGTCGAATAATAGTGGTGAGACTGGGCAACATTGTCTTGTTCCTGATCTTAGTGGAAATGCTTTCAGTTTTTCACCATTGAGCATGATGTTGGCTGTGGGTTTGTCATATATGGCCTTTATTATGTTGAGGTAAGTTCCTTCTATGCCTAATTTCTGGAGGGTTTTTCATTAATCGGTGTTGAATTTTGTCAAAAGCTCTTTCTGCATCTATTGAGTTGATCATATGGTTTTTCTCCTTCAATTTGTTAATATCGTTTATCACATTGATTTGCATATATTGAAGAATCCTTACATTCCTGGGATAAACCCCACTTGATCATGTTGTATGATCCTTTTAATGTGCTGTTGGATTCTGTTTGCTAGTATTTTGTTGAGGATTTTTGCATCTATGTTCATCAGTGATATTTGCCTGTACTTTCCTTTTTTTGTGAGATCTTTGCCTGGTTTTGGTATCTGGTTGATGGTAGCCTTGTAGAATGAGTTTGGGAGTGTTCCTCCCTCTGCTATATTTTGGAAGACTTTGAGAAGGATAGGTGTTAGCTCTTCTCTCAATGTTTGATAGAATCCACCTGTGAAGCCATGTGGTCCGCGGCTTTTGTTTGTTGGAAGATTTTTAATCACAGTTTTAATTTCAGTGCTTGTGATGGGTCTGTTTATATTTTCTATTTATTCCTGGTTCAGTCTCAGAAGGTTTTGCTTTTCTACGAATTTGTCCATTTCTTCCAGGTTGTCCATTTTATAGGTATATTGTTGCTTGTAGTAATCTCTCATGATCTTTTGTATTTCTGCAGTGTCAGTTGTTACTTCTCCATTTTCATTTCTAATTCTATTGATTTGAGTCTTCTCTCTTTTTTTCTTGATGAGTCTGGCTAATAGTTTATCAATTTTTTATATTCTCAACGAACCAGCTTTTAGTTTTATTGATCTTTGCTATCATTTCCTTCATTTCTTTTTCATTTATTTCTGATCTAGTCTTCATGACTTCTTTTCTTCTGCTAACTTCAGGGTTTTTTTGTTCTTCTTTCTCTAATTGCTTTAGGTGTAAGTTTAGGTTGTTTATTTGAGATGTTTCTTGTTTCTTGAGGGAGGATTGTATTGCTATAAACTTCCCTCTTAAAACTGCTTTTGCTGCATCCCATAGGTTTTGGGTCATCGTGTTTTCATTGTCATTTGTGTTTTCAGTATATTTTGGTTTCCTCTTTGATTTCTTCAGTGAGCTCTTGGTTATTTAGTAGTGTATTGTTTAGCCTCCATGTGTTTGTATTTTTTACAGATTTTTTTCCCTGTAATTGATATATAGTCTCATAGCCTTGTGGTCAGAAAATATACTTCATACGATTTTAATTTTCTTAAATTATCAAGGCTTGATTTGTGACCCAAGATATGATCTATCTTGGAGAATATTCCATGAGCACTTGAGAAAAATGTGTATTCTGTTGTTTTTGGATGGAATGTCCTACAAATATCAATTAAGTCCATCTTGTTTAATGTATCATTTAAAGCTTGTGTTTCCTTATTTATTTTCATTTTCGATGATCTGTCCATTGGTGAAAGTGGGGTGTTAATGTCCCCTAGTATTATTGTTTTTCTGTAGATTTCCCCTTTTATTGCTGTTAGCATTTGCCTTATGTATTGAAGTGCTCCTATATTGGGTGCACAAATATTTACAATTGTTATATCTTCTTGCTTCATTGATGCCTTGATCATTATGTAGTGTCTTTCTTTGTCTCTTGTAATAGTCTTTATTTTAAAGTCTATTTTTTCAGATATGAGAATTGCTATTCCAGCTTTGTTTTGATTTCTATTTGCTAGGAATATCTTTTTCCATCCCATCACTTTCAGTCTGTATTTTTCCCTAAGTCTGAAGTGGGTTTCTTGTAGACAGCATATATATGGGTCTTGTTTTTGTATCCATTCAGCCAGTCTATGTCTTTTAGTCGGAGTATTTAATACATTTATATTTAAGATAGTTATCGATATGTATGCTCTTATTACCATTTTCTTAATTGTTTTGGGTTTGTTATTATACGTCTTTTCCTTCTCTTGTGTTTCCTTCTATAGAAGTTCCTTTATAATTTGTTGTAAAGCTGTTTTGGTGGTGCTGAGTTCTCTTACCTTTTGCTTGTCTGTAAAGGTTTTAACTTCTCCATTGAATCTGAATCAGATCCTTGCTGGGTAGAGTAATCTTGGGTGTAGACTTTTCCCTTTCATCACTTTAAATATGTCCTGCAACTCTTTTCTAGCTTGCAGAGTTTCTGCTGCAAAATCAGCTGTTAACCTTATGGGGATTCCCTTGTATGTTAATTTTTGTTTTTCCCTTGCTGTTTTTAATAATTTTTCTTTGTATTTAATTAGTGACAGTTTGATTAATATGTGTCTTGGCGTGTTTCTCCTTGGATTTATCCTGTATTGGACTCTCTGTGATATCTGGATGTTTTGACTATTTCCTTTCCCATCTTAGGGAAGTTTTCAACTATAATCTCTTCAAATATTTTCTCAGTCCCTTTTTTTTTCTCTTCTTCTTCTCGGACCCCTATAATTTGAATGTTGGTGTGTTTAATGTTGTCCGAGAGGTCTCTGAGACTGTCCTCAATTCTTTTCATTCTTTTTCCTTTATTCTGCTCCCTGGCAGTTATTTCTACCATTTTATCTTCCAGCTCACTTATCCGTTCTTCTGCCTCAGTTATTCTGCTATTGATTCCTTCTAGAGTATTTTTAATTTCAGTTTTTGTGTTTTTCGTCACTGTTGGTTTACTCTTTAGTTCTTATAGATCTTTGTTGAATGTTTCTTGTATTTTCTCCATTCTGTTTCCAAGATTTTGGATCATCTTTACTATCATTCCTCTGAATTCTTTTTCAGGTAGACTGCCTATTTCCTCTTCATTTGTTAGGTCTGGTGGGTTTTTACCTTGCTCCTTCATCTGCTGCATATTTCTCTGTCTTCTTGTTTTGCTTAACTTACTGTGTTTGGGGTCTCCTTTTTGCAGGCTGCAGGTTTGTAGTTCCCATTGTGTTTGGTGTCTGCCCCCAGTGGGTGAGGTTGATTCAGTGGCTTGTGTGTGCTTCCTGGTGCAGGGTACTGGTGCCTGTGTTCTGGTGGATGAAGCTGGATCTTGTGTGCAGGACCACGTCTGTTGGTGTGTTTTGGGGTGTTTGTGAACTTATTATAATTTTAGGCAGCCTCTCTGCTAATGGGTGAGGTTGTGTTCCTATCTTGCTAGTTGTTTGGCCTGGGGTGTGCAGCACTGTAGCTTGCTGGTCATTGAGTGTAGCTGGGTCTTAGCATTGAGATGGAGATCTCTGGGAGAGATTTTGCCATTTGATATTACGTGGAGCCAGGAGTTCTCTTTTGGACCAATGTCCTGAACTCGGCTCTCCCACCTAGAGGTTTAGGTTGATACCTGGCCAAAGCACCAAGACCCTGTCATTCACATGGCTCAGAAGTAAAGGGAGAAAAGAAAGAGAAAGAAAACAAATAAATAAAATAAAGTTATTTAAATAAAAAATATCAAATATTATTTTTTTAAGTAAAAAAGCAAAAATAAAGAATACAGCAACCAAACCAAAAAACAAATTCACCAATGATAACAAGCACTAAAAACTATACTAAAAATAAAAACAAAGGAAAAAACCCATACAGACAGTACCCTAGGACAGATGGTAAAAGGAAGTTATACAGCCAAAATCAGACAAAGAAGCATACACATACACACTCAAGAAAAGAGAGAAAGGAAAAAATATATATTTATGTATATATATATTAAAAAAAAGAAGAGAGCAACCATTTCAATAAATCTACCAATGATAATAAGCTCTAAATACTAAATTAAGATAAACATCAAACCAGAAATAAATTAGATGCAGAAAGCAAACCCCAAGTCTACAGTTGCTCCCAACGTCCACAGTCTCAATTTTGGGATGATTCATTGTCTATCCAGGAATTTCATAGATGAAGGGTAAATCAAGTTCATTGTGCAGATTTCATCTGCTGCTCCTGAGGCTGCTGGGAGAAATTTCCCTTTCTTTTATTTTTTCGCACAGGTCCTGAGGTTCAGCTTTGGATTTGGCCCTGCCTCTGCATGTAGGCCACCTGAGAGCATCTGTTCCTTGCCCAGACAGTACGGGGTTAAATTAGCAGCTGATTAGCTGTCTCTGGCTCACTCAGGCTGGGGGGAGGGAGAGGTACTGAATGCGGGATGAGCCTGCGGTAGCAGAGGCCAGTGTGATGTTGCAACAGCCTGAGGCATGCTGTGTGTTCTCCGTGGGAAGTTGTCCCTGGATTATGGGATCCTGGCAGTGGTGGGCTGTGCAGGGTCCTGGGAGGGGAGGTGTGAATAGTGACCTGTGCTTGTACACATGCTTCTTGGTGGCTGCAGCTTCAGCCTTAGCGTTTCATGCCCATCTCTGATATCCGCGCTGATAGCCGTGGCTCCTGCCCATTTCTGGAGCTTGTTTAGGCAGAGCTCTGAATCCCCTCTCCTCGTGCACCCTGAAACAATGGTCTCTTGACTCTTAGGCAGTTCCAGACTTTTTCCTGGACACCCTCCCAGCTAGCTGTGTTGCACTAGCCCCCTTCAGGCTGTGTTCATACAGCCTACCCCAGTCCTCTCCCTGGGATCTGACCTCTGAAGCCCGAACCTCAGCTCCCAGACCCCACCTGCACTGGAAGGTGAGCAGACAAGCTTATCAGGCTGGTGAGTGCTGGTCGGCACTGATCCTCTGTGTGGGAATCTCTCTGCTTTGTCCTTTGCACACCTGTTGCTGTGCTCTCCTCTGTGGCTCCGAAGATTTCCACCCGCTCAACCCCCATCTCCAGCAGTGAAGGGGCTTCCTAGTGTGTGGAAGCTCTTCCTCCTTCACAGCTCCCTCCCAGAGGTGCAGGTCCCGTCCCTATTCTTCTGTCTCTAATTTTTCTTTTTTCTTTTTCCCTACCCAGGTACGTGGGGAGTTTCTTGCCTTTTGGGAAGCCTGAGGTCTTCTGCCAGCTTTCAGTGGGTGTTCTGTAGGAGTTGTTCCACATGTAGAGGTAGTTCTGATAATATTTGTGGAGAGGAAGGTGATCACCATGTCTTACTCCTCTGCCATCTTGAAGGTCCCTCTGTTTCTAGAAACTTGTCCATTTCTCTTAGGTTGTCCAATTTGTTGGCATATACTTGTTCATAGTAATCTCTCTCTCTTTTTTTTTTGTATGTCTGCAGTATCAGTTCTTATTTTCATTTCTTTCATTTCTTATTTTGTTTATTTGGGTCCTCTCTTTTTTCTTCTTGGTGAGCCTGGCCAGGGGTTTGTCAATTTTGTTAACCCTTTCAAAGAACCTGCTTATGGTTTTATTGATTTTTTTTCTATTTTTATCTCTATTTTATTTATTTCCTCTCTGATCTTTATTATTTCCTTCCTTCTACTAACTCTAGGTTTTGTTTGCCCTTCTCTTTCTAATTCTTTTAAGTGATAGGTTAGGTTGTTTATTTGAGACTTTTCTTGCTTTTTGAGGAAGGTATATATCGCTATGAACTTCCCTCTAAGAACGGTTTTTGTTGCATCCCATAGATATTGTATGGTTGCGTTTTTGTTGTCATTTGTCTCAAGATATTTTTAAATTTCCTCTTTGATTTCATCATTGACCCATTGGTTTTTTAGTAGCATGTTGTTTAGTCTCCATGTAGTCATTTTTTTCTTGTTTCTCTTTATGTGGTTGATTTCTAGTTTCATGCTGTTGTGGTCAGAACAGATGCCTAAAATAATTTCTACCCTCTTAAATTTGTTGAGGCTTCTTTTGCGTCCTAGTGTATGGTCAGTGCTAGAGAATGTTCCATGTGCACTTGAAAAGAATATGTATTCTGGTTCTTTGGATGTAATGTCCTGAAAATATCAATTAAGTCTAACTGTTATATGCTATAATTTAGGGTCTCTGTTGCCTTATTGATTTTCTGTCTGGTAGATCTGTCCATTGATGTGAGTAGGGTGTTAAAGTCTTATGGGGTGGGGCCCACCATAACAACCTAATTCTCAGTATGCTCATAGTGGGCGTGGCTCCGCCTCTGGGAACATACGAGTGCTGGTGGGTTTCCTACATGTGGAGGCAAAGCTGCAATCCAAGCCAATTGCCAGGGACCACATGACTTCAGAAGCAGGGCTGAAATCTGAGCCATGTCCCAGAGGCTGTGCAATCTGTAGATTAATGCACCACCGCCAGCAGCTTTATAAACTACTGGACATCTGAGTGCCTACTGGACATCTGAGTGGATTACTGGTGCTTCTGTGGCTGGGACAAGTCCAGTGATAGTGGCTGCAGGTTCTGCAGGCGTGTGCATGCAATGGTAGAGCTGGGTGCTGGGCTTATTCAGTAGTTCCCATGGCAGGTCCTGGTGTGTGACTACTGTGGTCTCAGTGCCTGACCTCAGCTGTTCTGTGCCAACGGATCTGTGCTAGTGGCTTTGGGAGCACAGCACCTAAGGGACACCAGCCTGATTACCTGAATTCCCATGGTTGAGGTGGGGCTCAGGGCAGTGCCCAAAGCAGTGTACTTTGTGAGCCTGCAAAGCAGGTGACAGGAGACACCACAGAGCACACTTCTCCATGGACAGCTCCTGCAGAGGAATACTCAGTGGCCCCCAGTGGGAGCACTCCAGGCTCACCTACCTCACACTACAGTTCAGAAACAGATCTGGGGGGGGGCATTTACTCCAATAACTGGGAAGCAGACCCTGCCCCTGACAATGCTGTGACAACCACAGAGCAAAAAGGAGGCCCCAGTCAACAGCCAGTACAGGCTCTGGTCACCGTAACACAAATCACATGCCTTATCAAGGGGACAATGGCCAGCACACACCAAGGAAAGACATGGCAGGCACCCATACTAAAAACAACCCTTGCCCCAAAAATATTAGATTCATGGAGGCTACACAGGGACACTCCCACATTAAAAACAGCCCTTCAAGACCACAGGAGATAACTTTCTCCTAAACTCATAGAGTCAGACAAATATAAAATGAAGAATCAGAGAAACTACTTCCAATTAAAGGACCAAGAGAATTCCACTGAAGGAGCAAACACTGAAACAGGTAGACCTGTCCAGTCTACCAACTCCTGAGGTAATGAAAACACTGAAGGAATTAAGAAAGGTTATTGATAGAAATGCAGATTACTGTAAAAAGGAGCTAGAAACTATGAAGAGGAGCCAATTAAAATTAGAAAACTTATTTGCTGAGACAAAAGCTGAGCTAAAGGCAATAAATAGCAAACAGGATAATGCAGAAGAATGAATAAGTGATCTGGAAAATAGAATAATGGAAGTCACCCGATCAGAACAGCAGACAGAAAGACAAAAAAAATGAAAGAAATATATGAGGCCTATGGGACAATATAAAGCATCTCAATCTATGCATAATAGGGATCCCAGAAGGAAAAGAAAGGGAAAAGGGAATCAAAAATGTATTTGAAGAAATTATGGCTGAAAACTTCCCAAACCTAAAGAAGGAAACAGATATCCAGGTACAAGAAGCAAAGAGAGTCCCAAACAAGATGAGCCTAACAGACCTACACCAAGACATACTATAATTAAAATGGCAAAAGTTAAATAGAGGATTCTAAAGGCAGCAAGAGAAAAACAAAGAGTTAATTACAAGGGAACCCCCTTAAGGTTATTAGCTGCTTCCTCTGCAGAAATGTTGCAGGCCAGAAGGGATTGGCAAGATATATTCAAAGTCCTGAAAGGGAAAAACCTGCAACCTAAGATACTCTACCCAGCAAGATTATCATTTAGAATAGAAAGAGAGATAAAGAGTTTCTCAGACAAGCAAAAACTAAAAGAATACAGCAATACTAAATCTATCCTAAAAGAAATATTGAAAGGTCTTCTCTATATAGAAAAGAAACAAGAATCTATAGGAAAGAGAAAATCACAATTGTAAAGTAAATCACTTAAATAGGTCAGTACACAGATTAAAACAAAATTTTTAAAAAAATTTGAGAAAGCGATAATAACTACAATGAACAGCAAAAGGATAAACATGAAGATGTAAAGGAAGGCATCAAAATCATAAAATGTGGAGAAGAGTAAGAAAATGTAGATTTCCTTTTTTTAGAATGTGTTTGAGCCTGTATGACTATGAGTCTAAAGCAAGTAGATATAGTAATGGGTTAACATACTTGAAAAACAGGGTAACCACAAATCAAAAACATACAATAGATTCACAAAAACCAAAAAGAAGAGAACACAAGCATAATACAAAAGAAAACCATCAAACCACAAAAGAAAACAAAAAGAAAAGGAAAGAAACAAAGAAAAAATACAAAAGCAACTGGAATACAAGGTTTAAAATGGCAGTAAATACATATCTATCAATAATTACCTTAAATGTCAATGGACTAAGTGCTTCAATCAAAAGACATAGACTGGCAGATTGGATAAAACAAGAGCGTACAATATATTGCCTACAAGAAACCCACTTTAGGGCAAAGGACACACATAAATTGAAAGTGAGGGGATGGAAAAAAGATATTTCATACAAATGTAAATAACAAGAAAGCGGGGGTAGCAATACTCCAGACAAAACAGACTTTAAAACAAAGGCCATAAAGAAAGATAAAGAAGAACACTGTATAATGATAAAAGGATCAATGCAAGAAGAGGATATTATACTCATTAACATATATGTACCCAATATAGGATTACCCAAATACATAAAACAAATACAGAG
Organism: Phocoena sinus; assembly: GCF_008692025.1. NCBI lineage: Eukaryota > Metazoa > Chordata > Mammalia > Artiodactyla > Phocoenidae > Phocoena > Phocoena sinus. Next base: position 36,562,913 of record NC_045769.1, read on the forward strand.
ATGAAGGGAGGAATTGATGGAAATACAATAATACTGTAGTATGAGACAGACTTTTCTTCTATCTTCCAATCTTGTTCCTTCTAGTCTTGGCCAACTGATTTGCCATTTCCCAGAAGCTCATGCATATTTTTAACTTAGGCTACTTCTTTCTCCCCACAAAATGAATGACCATGTGTACTGCTTAAAATTCTGCCCAATGTAAGATTTTTCCCTTATCACAGTCTTTCAGGGCCACTGATTAGTGGGTGAGAAGGTCAAGATAGTCTTGGGATTAGACTAGGGATGTGACCATGTGTACCACTGTCTATTCCAAGTGAAAGAGAAACTGGTTCTAACACTTCTTATAGTTGGGTGTTTTAAGTAATTCATTAGCCAGATCCATAGCTGCATATCAACTATCAGAAGTACTGTTTGGACTTCCCTGGTGGTTAAAACTCCACGCTTCCACTGCAGGAGGCTCGGGTTCAATCGCTGGCTGGGGAAGTTCTGCATGCCACACAGTGCAGCCAAAAAAATAAATAAATAAATAAAAGTTAATCTGTTGTAGTAAACATTTCATAGTTATTGCAGCTTAGTTAATTTACTGTGGTTCCCAGTCACCTACTATGATTCATTTATTTTTTGTGGGTACCAGACTGGTGAATTTAGAGGGAATGTGTTGGGAAACACCTTGCCAGCGTTCATTAAGTCTTTGAGCATGGTACTAATCTGCCTTTCCATCTGAATATATTGTTTCTGATTTTTCAATCTTGGCTGGATTTGGGGTTGGGGAACAGTTTTAGGGTATCTCACATGGCCTTTTCTCCAATGATGGTCCTTACTCCACAGGTCGATGAACTGATGTAAGGGTCTCTCAAACTGCTAAATATACTGTCTACTTCTGTCTAAATATACTAAATAAACTGCTAAATATACTGTCTAATTCTAACATATCCATTTCATTTAATGTGGAACATAATTTTTATACATTCCAGAAGCCATTCTATCAATGGATTAGGATTGGCTCTAGGTACCTTATCAAAGATGTTGAATCCTGAATCATAAAAGAGTGCCTCCATATCAAGAAACTCTACCTTGCAAAGCCTTATGTTCTGCCTACCACCACCTATTCAGTCTAGTGCCCTCAAGATCCTCCTTGAGCCATGTTCTCCTGGTTCCTACCAATATATATCACCTGGGTTCTACAGTACTTTTGGTGAATAACTAATTCCCTCCCCAAGAAGGACTTTAACTTCAACAGATGGCATACTAAGACTCAATATTAGTCATGGGTTTATCAGTCAACAGGGAGGCTGTGGTGGATTTGAAGGGACCAAGTGTCCAATCCCATTTCATAGATGAAGATCTTGTTGATTGTCATAGCATGTTAGGGGGTTATCATTATCTGATTTACCTTCAACAGTGGGATTCTTGTTGCCACATGGTCAGCAAAAAACCCAACCCTAGAATCCTATCCCAAGAGTCTACTACCTAGGACCAAATCCAGTACCGAGTGACTTAGATTGGATTCTCCAGAAGCAGAACCTGAGGCAGAATCATTTAGAAGTGATTTATTGGGAAATGTTTCTAGGAAAAACTGGTAAGGGAGTGGGAACATATGACCAGGGAGGGAGGCCAAAGGGGGACAATTTTTAAAGAGAGTAAATGCTCAGGCCCCCAGAGGACCTCAGAAAACAGTATAAGTCATATTCAAAATGTCCTGATTAGGGACAAAGGCGTTGGAGTATTATCATGCTGCCATCAGTCAATATTTAGGAGCTGCATATAAGGTGACACGAATCCTGGCACTTCTGCATCTCTGTGCAAGCAGAGTTCCAGCAGCCAGAACAGTCCCCCTGCCCCCACGAGGAGATGCAGGTTCTGGCTATGGGCAGGAAAAGCACATTGAGAGCTGTTGTGCATAAGCATTCTAAAGAGATCAGAGAGGATATGGGTGGAACACTGACAGCATCTGCCACTGTCATATATTTATAAGCATTTACTACAACGCTCACATACAACTAGGGTAGCATTCCTATAGAAGACAGAGAATATATTTCTCAGTGTATTATCCCCCACACCATTTACATTATTCTTTATTTTTATTTTTTGGATGCATAAAGCTTTCCTGTCTCCTTTATTCTACCTAGATTCAACTTGCATGCACAGTTACTCTTCCACAGTCAAAAGTCATCAAAGGCAGGATCATACAACCTGTCATTAATACTTCTGAGGTATAATTGACATATAATGTTATATTTGTTTCAGGTGTACAACTAATAATTTGATACTTGTATATATTGCAAAATGATAACAACAATGTCTAGTGAACATCCTTTCCCATACATAGTTACAATTTTCTTCTATGATTGCTGTGGCTAGGACTTCCATAACTATGTTGGATAATAGTGGTGAGAGTGGACATCCTTGTCTTGTTCCTGATCTTAGAGGAAATGCTTTCAGTTTTTCACCATTGAGAATGTTTGCTGTGGGTTTGTCATATATGGCCTTTATTATATTGAAGTAGGTTCCCTCTATGCTCACTTTCTGGAGAGTTTTTATCATAAATGGGTGTTGAATTTTGCCAAAAGCTTTTCCTGCATCTATTGAGAAAATCATATGGTTTTTATTCTTCAATTTGTTAATATGGTGTATCACATTGATTGATTTGCGTATATTGAAAAATCCTTGTATCCCTGGGATAAATCCCACTTGGTCATGTTGTATGATCCTTTTAATATGTTGTTGGATTCTGTTTGCTAGTAGTTTGTTGAGGATTTTTGCATCTATATTCATCAGTGATATTGGTCTGTAATTTTATTTTTTTGTAGTATCTTTGTCTGGTTTTGGTATCAGGGTGATGATGGCCTCATAGAATGAGTTTGGGAGTGTTCCTTCCGCTGTAATTTTTAGCAGAGTTTGAGAAGGATCGCTTTTTGCTCTTTAAATGTTTGATAGAATTCACCTGTGAAGCTACCGGGTCCTGGACTTTTGTTTGTTGGAAGATTTTTACTCACAGTTTCAATTTCATTGCTTGTGATTGGTCTGTTCATATTTTCTATTTCTTCCTGGTTCCATCTTGGAAGGTTATACCTTTCTAAGAATTTGTCCATTTCTTCCAGGTTGTCCATTTTATTGGCATACAGTTGCTTGTAGTAGTATCTTAGGATGCTTTGTATTTCTGCGGTGTCTGTTGTAACTTCTCCTTTTTCATTTCTAATTTTATTGATTTGAGTCCTCTCCCTCTTATTCTTGATGAGTCTGGCTAATGGTTTATCAATTTTGTTTATCTTCTCAAACAACCAACTTTTAGTTTTATTTATCTTTGCTATTGTTTTCTTAGTTTCTATTTCATTTATTTCTGCTCTGATCTTTATGGTTTCTTTCCTTCTGCTAACTTTGGGTTTTGTTTGTTCTTCTTTCTCTAGTTCCTTTAGGTATAAGGTTAGATTGTTTATTTGAGATTTTTCTTGTTTCTTGAGGTAGGCTTGTATAGCTCTAAACTTCCCTCTTAGAACTGCTCTTGCTGCATCCCATAGGTTTAGGATCATCGTGTTTTCATTGTCATTTGTCTTTAGGTATTTTTTGATTTCCTCTTGATTTCTTCAGTGATCTCTTGGTTATTTAGTAACGTATTGTTTAGCCTCACTGTGTTTGCGTTTTTTACGTTTTTTTCCGGTAATTGATTTCTAATCTCATAGAGTTGTAGTCAGAAAAGATGCTTGATATGATTTCAATTTTTTTAAATTTCCTGAGGCTTGATTTGTGACCCAAGATATGATCTATCCTGGAGAATGTTCTTTGTGCACTTGAGAAGAAAGTGTAATCTGCTGTTTTTGGATGGAATATCCTATAAATACCAATTAAATCTATCTGGTCTACTGTGTTATTTAAAGCTTCTGTTTCCTTATTAATTTTCATTTTTGATGATGTTCATTGGTGTAAGTGAGGTGTTAAAGTCCCCCACTATTATTGTGTTAGTGTCGTTTTCCTCTTTTAGAGCTGTTAGCAGTTGCTTTATGTATTGAGGGGCTCCTATGTTGGGTGCATATATATTTATAATTGTTATATCTTCTTGGATTGATCCCCTGATCATTATGTAGTGTCCTTCCTTGTCTCTTGTAGCATTCTTTATTTTAAAGTCTGTTTTATCTGACCATTTGATTAATATGTGTCTTGGCATGTTTCTCCTTGGATTTATCCTGTATGGGATTCTCTGTGCTTCCTGGATTTGATTAACTATTTCCTTTCCTATATTAGGGAAGTTTTCAGCTATAATCTCTTCAAATATTTTCTCAGCCCCTTTCTTTTTCTCTTCTTCTTCTGGAACCCCTATAATTCGAATGTTGGTGCATTTAATGTTGTCCCAGAGGTCTCTGAGACTGTCCTCAGTTCTTTTCATTCTTTTTTCTTTATTCTGTTCTGCAGTAGTTATTTCCACTATTTTATCTTCCAGATCACTTATCCATTCTTCTGCCTCAGTTATTCTACTATTAATCCCTTCTAGAGTATTTATAATTTCATTTATTGTGTTGTTCATCATTGCTTTTTTCCTTTTTAGTTCTTCTAGGTCCTTATTAAATGTTTCTTGCATTTTCTCTATTTCAAGATTTTGGATCATCTTTACTATCATTATTCTGAATTCTTTTTCAGGTAGACTGCCTATTTCCTCTTCATTTGTTAGGTCTGGTGGGTTTTTATCTTGCTCCTTCATCTGCTGTGTGTTTTTCTGTCTTCTCATTTTGTTTAACTTACTGTGTTTGGGGTCTCCTTTTTTTGCAGGCTGCAGGTTCATAGTTCCCTTTGTTTTTGGTGTCTGTCCCCATGGCTAAAGTTGGTTCAGTGGGTTGTGTAGGCTTCCTGGTGGAGGGGACTAGTGCCTGTGTTCTGGTGGATGAGGCTGGATCTTGTCTTTCTGGTGGGCAGGTCCACGTCTGGTGTTGTGTTTTGGGGTGTCTGTGGCCTTATTATGATTTTAGGCAGCCTCTCTAATGGGTGGGGTTGTGTTCCTGTCTTGCTAGTTGTTTGGTATAGGGTGTCCAGCACTGTAGCTTGCTGGTCATTGAGTGAAGCTGGGTGTTGGTGTTGAGGTGGAGATCTCTGGGAGATTTTCACCATTTGATATTACATGGAGCTGGGAGGTCTCTTGTGGACCAGTGTCCTGATGTTGGCTCTCCCACCTCAGAGGCACAGCACTGACTCCTGGCTGTAACACCAAGAGCCTTTCATCCACACGGCTCAGAATAAAAGGGAGACAAAGTAGAAAGAAAGAAAGAGGATAAAATAAAATAAAGTAAGATAAAATAAAATAAAGTTATTAAAATAAAAAATAATTATTAAGAAAAAAAAATTTTTTTAAGTAAAAAAAAAAAATAAAAACAACGAACGGGCAGAACCCTAAGACAAATGGTGAAAGCAAAGCTATACAGACAGAATCTCACACAGAAGCATACACATAATACACACTTGCAAAAAGAGGAAAAGGGGAAAAAATAATATATCTTGCTATCAAAATCCACCTCCTCACTTTGGGATAATTTGTTGTCTACTCAGGTATTCCACAGATGCAGGGTATATCAAGTTGATTGTGGAGATTTAATCTGCTGCTTCTGAGGCTGCTGGGAGAGATTTCCCTTTCTTTTCTTTGTTCGCACAGCTCCTGGGCTCAGCTTTGGATTTGGCCCCGCCTCTGCGTGTAGGTCGCCTGAGGGTGTCTGTTCTTCGCTCAGACAGGAGGGGGTTAAAGGAGCCGCTGATTCGGGGTCTCTGGCTTACTCAGGCTGGGGAGAGGAAGGGGTACGGATGCGGTGCGAGCCTGCGGCAACAGGGGCCGGCGTGACATTGCACCAGCCTGAGGCGTGCCGTGTGTTCTTCCGGGGGAGTTGCCCCTGGATCTCGGGGCCCTGGCAGTGGTGGGCTGCACAGCCTCCCCGGAAGGGAGGTGTGGATAGTGACCTGTGCTTGCACACAGGCTTCTTGGTGGTGGCATCAGCATCCTTAGCAGCTCGTGCCCATCTCTGGGGTCTGCGCTTTTAGCCGCAGCTCACACCCATCTCTGGAGCTCCCTTAAGCAGCGCTGTTAATCCCCTCTCCCCGTGCACCAGGAAACAATAAGAGGCAAGAAAAAGTCTCTTGCCTCTTCGGCAGCTCCAGACCTTTTCCTGGCCTCCCTCCCGGGTAGCCGTGGTGCACTAACCCCTTCAGGCTGTGTTCACGCCGCCAGTGCTCTCCCTGGGATCGGACGGAAGCTGGAGCCTCAGCCCCCAGCCCCGCCCATCCCGGCGGGTGAGCAGACAAGCCTCTCATGCTGGTGAGTCCTGGTCGGCACCGATCCTCTGTGCGGGAATCTCTCCACTTTGCCCTCCGCACCCCTGTTGCTGCGCTCTCCTCTGTGGCTCCAAAGCTTCCCCCCTCCGCCACCCGCAGTCTCCGCCCATGAAGGGGCTTCCTAGTGTGTGGAAACCTTTCCTCCTTCACAGCTCCCTCCCACTGGTGCAGGTCCCGTCCCTATTCTTTTGTCTCTTTTTTTTCTTTTGCCCTACCCAGGTACGTGGGGAGTTTCTTGCCTTTTGGGAGGTCTGAGGTCTTCTGCCAGCGTTCAGTGGGTGTTCTGTAGGAGTTGTTCCACATGTAGATGTATTTCTGATGTGTCTGTGGGGAGGAAGGTGATCTCCGCATCTTACTCTTCCACCATCTTCCCCCTCTCCCCCCTTCCCCCTCTTCCCCTATTTTATCTGATATGAGTATCGCTACTCCAGCTTTCTTTTGATTTCCATTTGCATGGAATATCTTTTTCCATCCCCTCACTTTCAGTCTGAATGTGTCCCTAGGTCTGAAGTGGATCTCTTGTAGACAGCATATATATGGCTCTTGTTTTTGTATCCATTCAGCCATCCTGTATCTTTTGGTTGGAGCATTTAATCTATTCACGGTTAGGGCAATTATAGATATGTATGTTCCTATGACCATTTTCTTAATTGTTTTGGGTTTGTTTTTGTAGGTCCTTTTCTTCTCTTGTGTTTCCCACTTAGAGAAGTTCCTTTAGCTTTTGTTGTAGAGCTGGTTTGGTGGTGCTGAATTCTCTTAGCTTTTGCTTGTCTGTAAAGCTTTTGATTTCTCCATAGAATCTGAATGAGATCCTTGCCGGGTAGAGTAATCTTGGCTGTAGGTTCTTCCCTTTCATCACTTTAAGTATATCATGCCACTCCCTTCTGGCTTGTAGAGTTTCTGCTGAGAAAGCAGCTGTTAACCTTATGGGAGTTCCCTTGTATGTTATTTGTCGTTTTTCCCTTGCTGCTTTTAATAATTTTTCTTTGTCTTTAGGTTTTGTCAATTTGATTACTATGTGTCTCGGAGTATTTTTCCTTGGGTTTATCCTGCCTGGAACTCTCTGCACTTCCTTCATCTGGGTGCCTATTTCCTTTCCCATGTTAGGGAAGTTTTCAACTATAATCTCTTCAAATATTTTCTCCGGTCCTTTCTCTCTCTATTCTTCTTCTGGGACCCCTATAATGCGAATGTTGCATTTAATGTTGTCCCAAGGGTCTCTTACGCTGTCTTCACTTCTTTTCATTCTTTTTTCTTTATTCTGTTCTGCAGCAGTGAATTCCACCATTCTGTCTTCCAGGTCACTTCTCTGTTCTTCTGCCTCAGTTATTCTGCTCTTGATTCCTTCTAGTGTAATTTTCAGTTATTGTATTTTTCATCTCTGTTTGTTTGTTCTTTAATTCTTCTAGGTCTTTGTTAAACATTTCTTGCATCTTCTCAGTCTTTGCCTCCATTCTTTTCCCAAGGTTCTGGATCATCTTCACTATCATTATTCTGAATTCTTTTTCTGGAAAGTTGCCTATCTCCATTTAGTTGTTTTTCTGGGGTCTAATCTTGTCCCTTCATCTGGTACATAGCCCTCTACATTTTCATCTTGTCTATCTTTCTGTGAATGTGGTTTTTGTTCCACAGGCCACAGGACTGTAGTTCTTCTTGCTTCTGCTGTCTGCCCTCTGGTGGATGAGGCTATTTAAGAGGCTTATGCAAGTTTCCTGATGGGAGTGACTGGTGATGGGTAGAGCTGACTGTTGCTCTGGTGGGCGGAGCTCAGTAAAACTTTAATCCACTTGACTGCTGATAGGTGGGGCTGGGTTCCCTCCCTGTTGGTGGTTTGGCCTGAGGCAACCCAACAGTGGAGCCTACCTGGGCTCTTTGGTGGGGCTAATGGTGGACTCTGGGAGGGTTCATGCTAAGTATTACTTCCCAGAACTTCTACTGCCAGTGTCCTTGTCCCCATGGTGAGCCACAGCCTCCCCCCCCTGGGGTTGCTGCTCCTTTCCCTGGGTCCTGATGTGCACACCATTTTGTGTGTGCCCTCCAAGGGTGGAGTCTCTGTTTCCCCCCATTCTCTTGAAGTCCTCATTCAAATGCCAGTAGCCTTCAAAGTCTGATTCTCTAGGAATTCCTCTTCCCGTTGCCGGACCCCCAGGTTGGGAAGCCTGATGTGGGGCTCAGAAGCTTCACTCCAGTGGGTGAACTTCTGTGGTATAAGTGTTCTTCAGTCTGTGAGTCACCCACCCAGCAGTTATGGGACTTGATTTTACTGTGATTTACTGTGATTGTGTCCCCTCTACCATCTCACTGTGTCTTCTCCTTTGTCCTTGGACATGGAGTATTTTTTCTGGTGAGTTCCAGTGTCCTCCTTTCAATGATTGTGCAGCAGTTAGTTGAGATCCTAATGCTCTCGCAAGAGGGAGTGAGAGCATGTCCTTCTACTCTGCCATCTTGGTTCCAATCCTTATGTAATTAAAAATCCATTGGACACTTTAGAAGCCCAAGCAGCTCATGATGCAGCTTTCCAGTGGCAGTCTTCAGTTCCACAACATGAAGCAATTTCAATGTGGATGCTCCAACTTCATTTGGGATACTTCACATATAAGGATTCTACATCTTGAAACATTCTCCAGTGGATTCTCTTGCAACGCGGTTAATTCTCTCTCGTATTCTTAAAATCCAAAGTCAAGGTTGTGATGCACACAAGTCCAGAGGCTTTTCCTTGACTCCCCCATCTCAGCTGGGCTGGCTTTTCCTTCCATAGGGATCAGGAGAGGGGTGGTGGTTTAAAAGCCCTCGCACTGGAGGTGCCTCCAAATCTTCACGCCTGTGGGGATGGAGAACCGGAGAACTTTCCCCTATTTTTTAAATTAATTAGTTAATTAATTTTGCCTGCGCCATATTATTTTTTAATAGTTGACTACCTTTACAATAAACTTCAGTGTGTATCTCTTTTTTTCTTAGTAGTCAAATTTTGTAGCAATGAGTATTCTACATAAAATTATAGTACTACATGAAATCATAGTGGACTGATTAAGAGCAGAACTGACCCCCATCTGTTCCCCAGTGAACTGCTGAGTGAAAATAATGCTCCAGGAAGGCTAAGAGAGAAGGGTCAGGGACACATCTTCAAGCTCATTTCTTCTCTCCTCTGAATAGGTTGGTCTTTGGTAGAGTTTGCCAGTTAAGGTGTGGCATTTCATTGGGATAATGAAATTGTTATGTTGTAAATACTACATTCAAATGATCTCTTATGTATGTTGAAAACTGTGTTTGTAATATGAAAACATTACCTCTAATATTTTGATAATTTTAATTTGAGTAGTATATTTCCTTAAAAGAGAGACATACTAATATTCTTCTGAAAAAACAAAAGGCAAAGATATCAGCCTTTTAAATTGAATGAGACTTTGGGTGTAAATGAGTCATTATAGCTAATGAGAAGTATGCTTACACTATACATTACTGTTCTCTGGATTATATATATCTGACCATCTCATTGTTCCTGGCCTAGAGCAAGCACAAATAAAGTGGAAAATCACTGGGATGATGATGATTAGATGTCAATTTGCACTGATCCACCTTTCTCATCCTCTTCTATTTGGATATTTAGATAGGCATTGGGGTAGGAATCCCAAATACCATATCTTCAACCTGGATACAGGAGGTTTTCATTCTGAACTGGTTCAGTGAGTGGTCTCTTGGGTTAAAACAAAACCATCTGCTACTTGTTTTGATTTTCAATCGAATGTACACCTTGTTACATAAATCTATGCATGTATTCTTATTTTATAACACCCTATTTATTTAATGGAAATTCAGAAGGTGGTAGATAAATGGCCAGTCATGTGATCAAAAGAATGCTTTTCATTTGGTTTAAACCTCTTTTTCATGTCTAGAACATAGCTTTTTAATTTATCTATAAAGAAATGTAATGAATTTTTTTTCCTTTTTTGCTAATCCAGAAGTAGAAAATGGAAGGTATCAATGATTGGTTTTTTAAAGAGTAGTTATCTAATGGTATTTCACTTTCTTTTACTTTCTGTTTAAAGAAGTCCACAAAGATGCACTACAGGAGAAAAACCACATGGAAATTTTATTCTGTTGGAAAGCACACCTTCCCTATGACTAAAAGTTTTGTCAGTGTTTTATAGGCAGTAAGCATATTATTGGCAAAAATATTTTTTAAAAATAATTACATAATCTTTTGTTTAAGATAACTATTTGAAATTGTGATTTTATCCATGTGGTAATTTGATAAATTATTTTATGAGATTATATACTTAACTAATACAGTCTCTTAGGTTATTTCTACTTTAGATGACTAGATTTCAATTACTTATATAAATGACTAGGATATTTAATTTAACCCTTTGTTATCTCTCCTCAAGTTTTCTAGTTCCAAAGGCATTATTTAGATCCTTAGTTTAACTCTACATGGGAAAATTAACCCTTTCAAAATAATTCTTCTCACTCTATTCTTGGTTTTTTCTAGCCCTTCCCATTGGCTCTTTCTGATATTTCTCAGAAATTCTCATGTACCAAGTAAACATGAGGTTATTTTTAATATATTAACAGTTATTATCATGGGAGAAGAATTATTTTAATATTATTAAAAATAATTTCCATTTACTGCTGGAATAAATTAGTTTATTTTTAAAAGTTGGTTCAATGATTGATATTTTTAGAATGCTAATTTAAAAAAAAGGCAACTCTGTGTGGAGTCAGTCAGTTTTTGGCATCTTTGCCAACCCTTCACAATAAGAGCCCAGAAATCTTTATGCACATCAAATGGAAACCCAATCTCATAAACCTAAATGATAACCCTTAGTACTGATGGTCTATTATTCTTTTCTGGGTCAAAGCACTTAAAAAGAATTAACAAATAAAATCTTCAAGACTCCCCTGAAGTAGGTAAATGTTTTTTTGCTTATTTCTTTAGAGACCACATTTCAGGTTACTTGCCAAAGCTAAAAGTCATTGTTGCTGATTCCAGGAGTGCCAAGAATCTTCTGGTTGCTAATTCAGTTCTTTGAAGATTATAATTAGAGATTGATATAAACTATGCCTAGCTTTGCATTTGGTTCAAATTAACATTGAAGTTTCCTGACCCATTTAAATTATTTTATAGTTAATACAATTGTAAAGGTGGAAAGGTCCTTGGAGCTGATCTAGTCCAAATCTTTTATTTTGCGAATGCTGAAAACTGAAGCTGAGGGATGTAAAACCCTGCTCAGGTCCCAGTCTTCTCATCAACGGACTGGACTGGTGTGTAAAGATCCGATGGCCATGGCTTGATATTGAAACCTCCCAGTAGATCAATAGATTTTCCAAGAGATGGCATTAGATCTGTAGAGGAGTGGGTAATGGAAAAAAATGGCAGGGGGCTGGGGGATGTTCTAGAGAGAGAAGGGATTTGGGGGGTTTTGTTTTGTTCTATTTCTGAACAAGCTTCTTTTTGTGCTGAACGACACCATGCCCAAGAAAGTCCATGTTCTATTTCTCAGAAAAATGCCTCGGCTAAAAGCCATCACCACAGGCTTTCTCAGACACCCAAAATGGGCAAAGAATACTTGCTGGAACGAATATTTGTAATATTTCCCTTGAAAAGCTAAGGGTGGTAGGAGGCGAGGGAAAAGAGAGAGGTTGCGAGGGGAAAAATATGAGTGCAGATGTACCAAATAAGGGGCAGATGCCACATGAAGATGCATTCTGGCTTCCCAAATATGGCATGTCCTGTGCTATTTGTGAGAGACACACCCTCTGAACCCAAGCAGCACTCTGAAAATCTCCCTATGTTTCTGTAGTGACATGTTAAGCAACTTACAATCTTCTTCTGTATTCCATTGCTCATTCCAATTGCCTATTTGAAAGATCTATTAGGTATCCCAAAAGTAACATGGTCAAAACTTGATTTCTGATCCTCTTTGAAACTTATTTCTCTCAATGTCCTTCCTAACCCAGGAAATAACTCAATTCTTCTAGATACTTAGGCCAGAAATCATGCAATGATCCTTAGATCTTCTCTTCTCACACATCACATGCAATTAATCACTGAATCCTATTGATCCATATTCTTGTCCCTGAGGGATTTTGAGCCCCTGATTACCTTGCTCTTCTTAGACTGTGGCTGCTGTTTTATTTTTCATTTACTATGAGAACTGGGAAGAGGAGTACCAAGAGTGGTCCTAGGGAATAATCTGTTTGCCAAGCAAATTCTTCCCTGCCTGTTTCATATAAAGAGCAGTCTTGCCTCCTCTTGATAAGCATGGCCAATTACCACCACCAGGATGGTGCTGACTTTCCTTAAATGATAGTTGTTTCACACAAGGAGACCAAAATAACAGGATGGGAGCCATAGCTTAAATTTTTAACGATTTTTGCAATGTACCCTGGTAGAAATAGTCTGCATCTCTAAACCTGCAGGGCTCCGAGTTGTGCAGATGGGAAGTAAAATTCCCCAAATGGGTCACCAGGAGTGATGTTAAGCAGAGCTACTCCCTCCTACTTCCGTCCTTCGGCTCCTAAGCCCATTTATTCTATTTATTGAGGATAAAGCACCATATGATGACTACTGATTTAGATGTATGCTGTATCCAGAAGGATGGTGTTTCAAACTTACAGGATATTATCTTCCAGCTTGAGCTTCAGTCATGCTTTCAAAAAGTTGCTCTAACTTCTGCTTCTGGCAGGAAGGAGTAAAAAGGCCATATTTACCTTCCCTCTGAAAGAAACAAAAAAAACTATCAGACAAAGTACAGGAAACTACAGTATTTAAGACACTGAGGTCAAGAAACAAAGGACAGCGATTCCCTGAGAGACAGGAAACAAATATGGTAAGCCATATGATTCCTCCAACTTACTGCCTAGAGAGAGTTTCCAGATTAGGGCATGGGGAAGGGGTAGTGAGAAACAGGTCTGAAAACTCTGAGATTAAGCTGTGGAGTGAAGAGTGCAGACAGACCAAGGCAGTTAGAATTGATGACACAGAAGACCCAAGAGGAGAGCTCTTCAAAGAGAGAGAACTGGGGAGAACTTCAGAAGGTCCCCTTTGAGTATTTAGCAGGTCACTAAGCAGTGCATGCATATGCTGGGAAAAGAATCATCCCAAAGTATTAGAAAACAATGTCTGGTGCTCACATGGGGCCGGGAATAGTGCTTCCTCACCCTAGCCAGACTGAAAAAACTCATGATTAACAGGGAATTAAGTTGAGTACTCAAGAAGGTATTGCCTTAGTGGTGGAGAATAATTAGTCCTAGACTGAGCACTGCTCTGGGCCTGCTAACAATTCATAAAAGCAATACTAGAAAGGATCAAGCTGTTTCCAAGTAACTGCAGCCCAGAACAAAGCTCAAGACAACTTACAGGAATTCAGAATTATCCAGTACCCAACTAGGTAAAAATCATAATGTCTGACATCCAAAAAGAGATTACCAGACATATACAAAGAGGCAAGAAAATACACCCCACAATGAGAAAAATCAATCAGTCAAACCCAACGCAGAACAAATACAGATGCTAGAATTAGAAGAGGAGGATATTAAAACAGTTATTGTAACTATATTCCTACAGATATGGAATATATTTAAAAATTCATATGAAACTTCTAGAGAGGAACACTACAATGTTTGAGAAGGAGAATAACCAGGATGAGAGTATGAAAATATTACATATTGCAGAAAAAAACTAATAAATTTGAAGGCAGAGCAATAGGAACTATCCAAAATAAAATAGAAAAAAAATTTAAATGAAGAGATCAATGAGTTATGGAACAACTTCAAGTAGCCTAATGTAGAAATAATTGGAGTTCCCAAATGAAGGGGGTGGAGCAGAAAAATATTTGAAGCAAAAATGGCCAAAAACTATCCAAACTTAATGAGGACTGTAAACCCACAGATTCAAGAAACCCAGTGAATTCCAAATAAAACAAACATGAAGAAAATGATACCAAGGCACATTGTAATCAAATTGCTCAATGCTAGTGATAAGAAAATCTTAAAAAGCAGCTAGAGGAAAAACAAATGTTACATACAGAGATATAAGGATGGTATCAGATTTCTCACTGGGGACAATGCAAGAAGATAGTGAAGCAGCATCTTTAAATTATTGAAAGAAAATAAAAACTGTCAACTTAGAATCCTATACCTGGCAAAAATATTGTTCGAAAACGAAGGCAAAATAAGATGTTTTCAGGCATACAGAAGTTAAAAGAATCCATCACCAGCAGATCTATACTACGCGAAAATGTTAAACGAAGTCTTTTAGCCAAAAATAAGTTACACCAGATAAAAACCGGATCTACACAAAGGAATGAAGAACACCAGAAATGGCAACTACCCGGTTAAATACATGACTTTAAAATTTTTATTTATATCTCCCTGAAAGATCATGGACTATTTGTGGGTTTATAACATATGTAAAAAGAAAAATGTATAAAGGCCAGAAAGGGAGAAACAGATGTACATTATTGTAAGGCTCTTATGATATATATGAAGTTACACAATATCACTTGAAAGTAGACTATGATAAGTTAAAGGTGTATATGATAAACCTGAAAGTAAACACTACAAAAACAAATTAAGGTGTATACCTAATAAACCAATAAAATGAAACCATAAAAAATATTAATACAAAACAAGGCAAAGAGGAAATGGGAAATAAAAACAAATTGGGACAAATTTTTAAAAAGCAAGATTATAAACTCAATCCTAAAAATATCAATAATCACATTAAATGTAAATGCTAGATTTAGGCACAAGTAGGGTCAAGGTTTTCAAGAAAAGTCACATGACCAGGTAGACCAAATTCACTTCTCATCTACCATTGCTGCCCCACTGACTCTTCTTTGGTTCAAACAAACGGCCAAATGTAAATATCCCTTCTGAGCAGCTGATAGGGGATGAAAAAATATTCACTCAGTATTTTGGTGCAAGCACATTATGGAGTGTTTCAGCATGACATCCCCACCCAGAAGTACTGAATTATATTATGAGTTAATTAAGGGAAAAATCTCCCCAGTTAGAACTTTAGATGGTGCATTTGATCATCCACTTTGTGTGAAGAAAAGTAGCTAAAGAGAACTTATGAATAGAGGCAAATAGCCTGGCTGGGTTATCAGCGGCCAGGAAGGAGAGATATTAGATCAGGGCTCAGGAGGACGAGTAAGAGCATGTGGATGCACTTAAAGAATCAGGCATGAAGTATGAAAATGCTCTGAACAATGAACAGACAAAATCATTCAGTCCATTGACTTCAGCCAGCCTCTGTCATTGGCCATCCAAGTGCTGGTAGAATGGGCATATGAATAGAGTTTGGTGGAAACTATGTATGGGCTCAGCAGCATGGACTCCTATTCACCAAGGCTGACCTAGCTATTACCTTTGCCAAATGTCTAACCTGATAACCAGAGCTAAGTCTCTGATATACAACCAGTTCTCCATGAGACCAGTTAGATACTTGGTTATTTGAGTATATTATTTGATTACATTTGATACTTGGATATTTGATTACATTGGGTCCTGCCACCCTAGAAAGGAGAGTGATTTATTTTTTACCAGATTAACACATATTTCAGGATGGATTTGCCTTTCTTGACTGCCTCCTTCCCTTCGTCCCATTTTCCCTCCCTCCCTCCCTTCCTTCTTCATTCCTTCGCTGACTCCATCATTCCTTTCTATGTCTTATTGAGGTATAATTGACATACAATAAAATGAACATATTTAAAGTATACAATTTGATGTTTAGACATATAATGAGGTAATTAAGGGAAAAATATAACCATGAAACTTTTTTCACAATCAAGATACTCATAAATCAAGATAATAAGCAAGATAATCATACCCAAAAGTTTCTTCATGCCACTTTATTTTTTATTTATTTATTTTAACATCTTTATTGGAGTATAATTGCTTTACAATGGTGTGTTAGTTTCTGCTTCATAACAAAGTGAATCAGTTATACATATACATGTGTCCCCATATCACTTCCCTCTTGCATCTCTCTCCCTCCCACCCTCCCTATCCCACCCCTCTAGGTGGTCACAAAGCACCGAGCTGATATCCCTGTGCTATGCGGCTGCTTCCCTCTAGGAATCTATTTGACTTTTGGTAGTGTATATATGTCCATGCCACTCTCACTTTGCCCCAGCTTACCGTTCGCCCTCCCCTCAAGTATGCTCAAGTCCATCCTCAAGTCCATTCTCTAGTAGGTCTGTGTCTTTATTCCCATCTTGCCCCTAGGTTCTTCATGACCATTTTTGTTTTTTTTTTTTTTAGATTCCATATATATGTGTTAGCATACGGTATTTATTTTTCTCTTTCTGACTTACTTCACTCTGTATGACAGACTCTAGGTCCATCCACCTCATTACAAATAACTAGATTTCGTTTCTTTTTATGGCTCAGTAATATTCCATTGTATATATGTGCCACATCTTCTTTATCCATTCATCTGTCGATGGACACTTAGGTTGCTTCCATGTCCTGGTTATTGTAAATAGAGCTGCAATGAACATTTTGGTAGATGACCCCCTTTGAATTATGGTTTTCTCAGGGTATGCCCAGTAGTGGGATTGCTGTGTCGTATGGTAGTTCTATTTTTAGTTTTTTAAGGAACCTCCATACTGTTCTCCATAGTGGCTGTATCAATTTACATTCCCACCAACAGTGCTAGAGGGTTCCTTTTTCTCCACACCCTCTCCAGCATTTATTGTTTGTACATTTTTTGATGATGGTCATTCTGACCGGTGTGAGATTATACCTCATTGTAGTTTTGATTGGCAATTCTCCAGTGATTAATGATGTTGAGAATTCTTTCATGTGTTTGTTGGTCATCTTTATGTCTTCCCTGGAGAAATGTCTATTTAGGTCTTCTGCCCATTTTTGTACTGGGTTGTTTGTTTTTTTGATATTGAGCTGCATAAGCTGCTTGTAAATTTTGAAGATTAATCCTTTGTCAGTTGCTTCATTTGCAAATATTTTCTCCCATTCTGAGGGTTGTCTTTTCATCTTGTTTATGGTTTCTTTTGCTGTGAAAAAGCTTTTAAGCTTCATTAGATCCCATTTGTTTACTTTTGTTTTTATTTCCCTTTCTCTAGGAGGTGGGTCCAAAAGGATCTTGCTGTGATTTATGTCATAGAGTGTTCTGCCTATGTTTTCCTCTAAGAGTTTGATAGTGTCTGGTCTTACATTTAGGCTTTTAATCCATTTTGAGTTTCTTTTTGTGTATGGTGTTAGGGAGTGTGTTCTAATGTCATACTTTTATATGTAGCTGTCCAGTTTTCCCAGCACCACTTATTGAAGAGGCTGTCTTTTCTCCACTGTATATTCTTGCCTCTCTTATCAAAGATAAGGTGACCATATGTGCATGAGTTTATCTCTGGGCTTTTTATCCTGTTCCATTGATCTATATTTCTGTTTTTGTGCCAGTACCATACTGTCTTCATTACTGTAGCTTTGTAGTATAGTCTGAAGACCCGGAGCCTGATTCCTCCAGCTCCATTTTTCTTTTTCAAGATTGCTTTGGCTATTCGGGGGCTTTTGTGTTTCCATATAAATTGTGAAATATTTTGTTCTAGTTCTGTGAAAAATGCCATTGGTAGTTTGATAGGGATTACATTGAATCTGTAGATTGCTTTGGGTAGTATAGTCATTTTCACCATGTTGATTCTTCCAATCCAAGAACATGGTATATCTCTCCTTCTCTTTGTATCTCCTTTAATTTCTTTCATCAGTGTCTTATTCTTTTCTGCATACAGGTCTTTTGTCTCCTTAGGTAGGTTTATTCCTAGATATTTTATTCTTTTTGTTGCAACGGTAAATGGGAGTGTTCTCTTAATTTCATTTTCAGATTTTTCATCATTACTGTATAGGAATGCAAGAGATTTCTGTGCATTAATTTTGTATCCTACTACTTTACCAAATCCATTGATTAGCTCTAGTAGCTTCCTGGTAGCATCTTTGGGATTCTCTAAGTGTATTATCATGTCATCTGCAAACAGTGACAGCTTTACTTCTTTTCTGATTTGGATTCCTTTTATTTCTGTTTCTTCTCTGATTGCTGTGGCTAAAACTTCCAAAACAATGCTGAATAATAGTGGTGAGAGTGGGTAACCTTGTCTTGTTCCTGATCTTAGTGGAAATGGTTTCACTTTTTCACCATTGAGGACAATGTTGGCCATGGGTTTGGCATATATGGCCTTTATTATGTTGAGGAAAGTTCGCTCTATGCCTACTTTCTTGAGGGTTTTTATAATAAATGGGTGTTGAATTTTGTTGAAAGCTTTTTCTGCATCTATTGATATGATCATATGCTATTTCTCCTTCAATTTGTTAATATGGTGTATCACATTGACTGATTTGCATATATCGAAGAAACGAAGCCTTGCATTCCTGGAATAAACCCCACTTGATCATGGTGTATGATCCTTTTAATGTGCTGTTGGATTCTGTTTGCTAGTATTTTGTTGAGGATTTTTGCATCTATGTTCATCAGTGATATTGGCCTGTAGTTTTCTTTCTTTGTGACATCTTTGTCTGGTTTTGGTATCAGGGTGATGGGTAGTCTCGTAGAATGAGTTTGGGAGTGTTCTTCCCTCTGCTATATTTTAGAAATGTTTGAGAAGGATAGGTGTTATCTATTCTCTAAACGTTTCATAGAATTTGCCTGTGAAGCCAACTGGTCCTGGACTTTTGTTGTTGGAATATTTTTAATCACAGTTTCAATTTCAGTGCTTGTGATTGGTCTGTTCATATTTTCAATTTCTTCCTGGTTCAGTCTCAGAAGGTTGTGCATTTCAAAGTATTTGTCCATTTCTTTCAGGTTCTCCATTTATGGGCGTATAGTTTCTTGTAGTAATCTCTCATGATCCTTTGTATTTCTGAAGTGTCAGTTGATATGTGTCCTTTTTCATTTCTAATTCTATTGATTTGAGTCTTCTCCCTCTTTTTCTTGATGAGTCTGGCTAATGGTTTATCAATTTTGTTTATCTTCTTAAAGAACCACCTTTTAGTTTTATTGATCTTTGCTATCGTTTCCTTCATTTCTCTTTCATTTATTTCTGATCTGAATTTTATGATTTCTTTCCTTCTGCTAACATTGGAGGATTTTTGTTCTTCTTTCTCTAATTGCTTTAGGTGTAAGGTTAGGTTGTTTATTTGAGATGCTTCTTATTTCTTGAGGAAGGATTGTATTGCTATAAACTTCCCTCTTAGAAGTGCTTTTGCTGCGTCCCATAGGTTTTGGGCCGTCGTGTTTTCATTGTCATTTGTTTCTAGGTATTTTTTGATTTCCTTCTTGACCTCTTCAGTGATCTTTTTTTTAGTATTGTTTAGCCTCCATGTGTTTGTATTTTTTACAGATCTTTTCCTGTAATTGATATCTAGTCTCATAGCGTTGTGGTCGGAAAAGATACTTGATACGATTTCAATTTTCTTAAATTTACCAAGGCTTGATTTGTGACCCAGGATATGATGTATCCTGGAGAATGTTCCATGAGCACTTGAGAATAATGTGTATTCTGTTGTTTTTGGATGGAATGTCATATAAATGTCAATTAAGCCCATCTTCTTTAATGTATCATTTAAAGCTTGTGTTTCCATATTTATTTTCATTTTGGATGATCTGTACACTGTTGATAGTGGGGTGTTAAAGTACGCTACTATGAATGTGTTACTGTCGATTTCTCCTTTTATAACTGTTAACATTTGCCCTTTGTATTGAGGTGCTCCTTTGTTGGGTGCATAAATATTTACAATTGTTTTATCTTCTTCTTGGATTGATCCCTTGATCGTTATGTAGTGTCCTTCTTTTTCTCTTGTAATAGTCTTTATTTTAAAGTCAATTTTTTCTGATATGAAAATTGCTACTCCAGGTTTCTTTTGATTTCCATTTGCATGGAATATCTTTTTCAGTCCCCTCACTTTCAGTCGTATGTGTCCCTAGGTCTGAAGTGGGTCTCTTTTATACAGCATATATACGGATCTTGTTTTTGTATCCATTCAGCCAGTCTGTGTCTTTAGGTTGGAGCATTTAATGCATTTACGTTTAAGGTAATTATTGATATGTATGTTCCTATTCACATTTTCTTAATTGTTTTGGGTTTGTTATTGTAGGTCTTTTCCTTCTCTTGTGTTTCCTGCCTAGAGAAGTTCCTTTAGCATTTGTTGTAAAGCTGGTTTGGTATTGCTGAGCTCTCTCAGCTTTTGCTTATCTGTAAAGGTTTTAATTCCTCAGTGAAATCTGAATGAGATCATTGCTGGGTAGAGTAATCTTGGTTGTAGGTTTTTCTCCTTCATCACTTTAAATATGTCCTGCCAGTCCCTTCTGGCTTGCAGAGTTTCTGTTGAAAGATCAGCTGTTAACCTTATGGGGATTCCCTTGTGTGTTATTTTTCCCTTGCTGCTTTTAATATGTTTTCTTTGTATTTAATTTTTGATAGTTTGATTAATATGTGTCTTGGTTTGTTTCTCCTTGGATTTATCTTGTATGGGACTCTCTGTGCTTCATGGACTTGATTAATTATTTCCTTTCCCATATTAGGGAAGTTTTCAAGTATAATCTCTTCAAATATTTTCTCAGTCCCTTTCTTTTTCTCTTCTTCTTCTGGGACCCCTATAATTTGAATGTTGGTGCATTTAATGTTGTCCCAGAGGTCTCTGAGACTGCTCTCAATTCTTTTCATTATTTTTTCTTTATTCTTCTCTGCAGTAGTTATTTCCACTATTTTACCTTCCAGGTCACGTATCCTTTCTTCTGCCTCAGTTATTCTGCTATTGATCCCTTCTAGAGAATTTTTAATTTCATTTATTTTGTTGTTTATCACTGTTTTCTCTTTAGTTCTTCTAGGTCCTTGTTAAACCTTTCTTGTGTTTCCTCCATTCTATTTCCAAGATTTTGGATCATTTTTACTATCATTCTGAAGTGTTTTTCAGGTAGACTGCCTATTTCCTCTTTATTTGTTAGGTTTAGTGGGTTTTGCCTTGCTATTTCATCTTCTGTGTGTTTCTCTGTCTTCTCATGTTGCTTAAGTTACTGTGTTTGGGTTCTCCGTTCCATGGCTGCCTGTTAATAGTTCCCGTTGTTTTTGGTTTCTGTCCCCAGGGGCTAAGGTTAGTTCAGTGGGTTGTGTAGGCTACCTGGTGGAGGGGACTAGTGCCTGTGTTCTGGTGGATGAGGCTGGGTCTGTCTTTCTGGTGGGCAGGTCCATGTCTGGTGTTGTGTTTTGGGGTGTCTGTGGCCTTATTATGATTTTAGGCAGCCTCTCTGCTAATGGGTGGGGCTGTGTTTCTATCTTGCTAGTTGTTTGTCATAGGGTGTCCAGCACTGTAGCTTGCTGGTCGTTGAGTGGAGCTGGGTCTTGGTGTTGAGATGGAGATATCTGGGAGATTTTCGCCATTTGATATTATGTGGAGCTGGGCGGTCTCCTGTGGACCAGTGTCCTGAACTTGGCTCTCCCACCTCAGAGGCACAGCCCTGATGCCTTGGTGGAGCACCAAGAGCCTGTCATCCACATGGCTCAGATTAATAGGGAGAAAAAAAAGAAAGAAAGAAAGATGAAGATAAAATAAAATCAAATAAAGTATAAGAAATTAAAATAAAATTAACATAAAAAATAATTATTAAAAATGTTTTCTTTTAAAGTTATATAAAAAAAGAAAGAAAGAAAGAAGACAGCAACCAAACCAAAAAACAAATCCACCAGTGATAACAAGTGCTAAAAGTTATACTAAAAGATTAAAAAAAAAACGGACAGACAGAACCCTAGGAAAAATTGTGAAAGGAAAGCTACACAGACACAATCACACAGAGAAGCATACACTTACACATTCACATAAAGAGAAAAAGGGGAAAAAATATATATATATTGTTACTCCCAACGTCCACCCCCTCAATTGGGGATGATTGTTTTCGCTTCAGGTATTCCACAGATGCAGGGTACATCACGTTGATTGTTGAGATTTAATCCGCTTCTCCTGAGGCTGTGGGGAGAGATTTACCTTTCTCTTCTTTGTTCGCACAGCTCCGGGGGTTCAGCTTTTGATTTGGCCCCGCCTCTGCGTGTAGGTCACCTGAGGGAGTCTGTTTTTCGCTCAGACAGGACGGGTTTAAAGGAGCCGCTGCTTTGGGGGCTCTGGCTCACTCAGGCCGGGGGGAGGGAGGGGCTCGGAGTGTGGGGCGAGCCTGCGGCAGCAGAGGCCAGCGTGACATTGCACCAGCCTGAGGCGCGCCGTGCGTTTTCCCAGGGAAGTTGTCCCTGGATCCTGGGACCGTGGCAGTGGCAGGCTGCACAGTCTCCCAGGAGGGCAGGTGTGGATAGTGACCTGTGCTCACACACGGGCTCCTTCTTGGTGGTGGCAGCAGCAGCCTTAGCGTCTCATGCCCGTCTCTGTGGTCCGCGCTGATAGCTGCGGCTCACTCCTGTCTCTGGAGCTCCTTTAAGTGGCCCTCTGAATCCCCTCTACTCGCGCGCCAGGAAACAAAGAGGCAAGAAAAAGTCGCTTGTCTCTTCGGCAGCTCCAGACTTTTTCCCGGACTCCCTCCCAGCTAGCTGTGGTGCACTAGCCCCTTCAGGCTGTGTTCACGCCACCAACCCCAGTCCTCTCCCTGGGATCTGACCGAAGCCCAAGCCTCAGCTCTCAGCCCCGCCCGCCCCGGCGGGTGAGCAGACAAGCCTCTTAGGCTGGTGAGTGCTGGTTGGCTCCGATCCTCTGTGCGGAAATCTCTCTGCTTTGCCCTCCACACCCCTGTTGCTGTGCTCTCCTCCACAGCTGCGAAGCTCCCCCCTCCACCACCCGCAGTCTCCGCCCGCGAAGGGGCTTCCTAGTGTGTGGAAACCTTTCCTCCTCCACAGCTCCCTCCCAGAGGTGCAGGTCCGTCCCTATTCTTTTGTCTCTGTTTTTTCTTTTGCCCTCCCCAGGTACGTGGGGAGTTTCTTGCCTTTTGGGAGGCCTGAGGTCTTCTGCCAGCTTTCAGTAGGTGCTCTGTAGGAGGTGTTCCACATGTAGATGTATTTCTGATGTATTTGTTGGGAGGAAGGTGATCTCCACGTCTTACTCTTCTGCCATCTTGAAGCTCCTCCCCATGCCACTTTATTATCCTTCCCTCCTACCCATCTCTGCCTCCAAATAACCATTGATCTGCTGTCACTATAGTTTGTATTCCCTAGCATTTTATGTAAATGGGATCAAACGGTATGTATTCTTTTTTGTCTGGCTTCTTCACAGACAATTATTTTGTGATTTATCTGTGTTGTTTCTTGTATCAAAAGTTCATTCTTGTTATTGCTGAGTAGTATTATATTGCATAGATATACCACAATTTATCAATTCATCTGTTGAAGGCCATTTCAGTTGTTTCCAGTTTTGTTTACTTTGGCTTTTGTTTGCTAGTTTCTTAAGGTGGAAGCTAAGCTAATTGATTTGAGACTTATCTTTTCTAATATACAATAAATTTCACTCTAACACTTCTCTAGTGGCATCCCACTAATTATATTTTTTTCATTTTAATTCTGTTCAAACACTTTCTAATTTCCCTTTTGATTTCTTCTTTGGCCCATGAATTATTTAGAAATATATTATTTAATTTCCAAATATTTTTTTTTACTGCCCATGTATTTTGCCTCTGGAGCTCTATTAACCAACTCCACAATTCCCTTTTTTTTTTCAGGACCCTGTGGATGTTACTCTAATTTTGCCATTGATTATGATAAATGGGCCGACTTTGCCTTTGGTGTTATGTGACACCACCTAGCCTCTATTTTACGATCCTCTTATTTCTACTGCTACCAGTAAGCCAAGTTCTGTAACACTGTCTCCAATTTCCAGTGCTGGCCTACAGAGAAGAGCCATCTCTGAGCTTCTCTGATACTGTGGCTGCTTTGACCAGTGCATTCCTTATTGTTTTGATAAAGAGCATATCCTTTAGGTTTTCGCATGGAACTTAGTGGACCTTGGTGTTCTGGCCTTCACTAGTATTTCCTCTCTAGGATTCTCACTTCTCTGAGTCTTTCAAGCCCTTCACCTACTGTGAGCCATTTATTTCTCCATACTTTCATGATCCATCCTAAAATGCTCTTTGCACTGTCTACCAGAGTGTTTGCCAAGGTGTTAAATGCTATATAATAGAGGATTGCTCCATATTAGAAATCCTCTCTTATTCTATTTTATCTTCCACATCTGTTAGTCCACATCCTCTATAATCTCATGTATTTTACTATGTTGGTAGCTCTTTTGGGATACTGTCTCTTTGCTCCCTTAGTAGGTCCAACACATTTCCAATCTGGTTCTGCTGTGATTTAAGCCAGTTGTTGGACTGGGGTCAGAAGGGCAAGAAGGAGCAAACTATGAAGGAGGTGCATGCAGAAGTCCTTGCATTGTCTTTAATTGAGAATAGAACACTAGCCTTTATCATGGAAGAGTGAGCTACTGTGTAATCCGAGTGCTCACGGAAATATGGTAATTCAGTATTTGAGAGCATTAACTTTGATGTCCTCATCAAATCTCAGAATCCCACTCCTTCCTAACTAGGGAACTAGTCTCGGTGTAGCTGATTTTCCAGGGTTGAGTATTTAACCTTCTCTGCCGCTCTGTTACCCTTATTTTTTTTAATTTTTTTGCAGTACGCGGGTCTCTCACTGTTGTGGCCTCTCCTGTTGCGGAGCACAGGCTCCGGACGCGCAGGCTCAGCGGCCATGGCTCACGGGCCCAGCCGCTCTGCGGCATGTGGGATTCTCCCAGACCGGGGCACAAACCCATGTCTCCAGCATCGGCAGGCAGACTCTCAACCACTGCGCCACCAGGGAAGCCCCCTTATAATTCTTGAGCCTGATCCTCAGCTTCTTCTGTCCTCCTGCTGCAGGAGATGGGAGCGTTTTTGTGTGCTTCCAAGGAGGTCTTCTGGCTTTCATGCTTTGCCTTAAGTGTAAATCCTGTTTAATCTTTTATCATTTCTTCAATGCATCTACAGCTCTCAGCAACAGCCATCAGATTCCTTAGAATTACTTGCTCCAAACTCTCAAATACCTGACATGTTCCACTAGCAGTATTTTCCTTTCCCTGAGCACCAGGATGAAAGTTTCAGCAATTGCATAGCTATAGCATACTGAGTGCTTTCAGTATTTTGCCTATCATCAGTGATGGGTCTTTATGGCCAGCTGATCAGCAGATGATTTGGCTCCAAAACCCCAATTTAGAATCTACTGGAGCCAACTTTTGTAGATCATATTCCTCCGAAACAATGTTGCATACTTTTGCACATGGTGGGTTATTGGAGCGTTCTTGAGAATCACATTTGTAAGAGAGTGAGGAAAGTAGGATAGGGCAGAGGAGGCGTTAAACTGAGATGCAGTTGCAACAGAAGACTTAGTTGATCACACAGGAGTCTGAAGCTGGGATGCCTCTTCAGCATTGTCACCAGTGATTTGATGCAGGCTGTCCCTAGGGAGGGAGCAGACTTGGAGCATTACCAGGAGGAGTATCTCAGTGAGTCACATTCCTTCAGCCTAGGGCAATTCTTGTGGAGGATCTTAACTATGAGACCTAGGGAGGTACCACTCCAGGCAGCTGAGGGAATGGGAGTCTTGGTCCTGAACTATTGTACCTGGATGGTGCACCACAGCATCCACTGTAAACATTTTAGGATTTTTAGTCCAAGTAGAGACTTTGCTTAATATTGACAAATTTCTAGTATATCAATATTCTCTCTGAAGTGTTAACCAGACATAAAATCAGATATCACTCTTCCAGTTTATCCTATATCTCAAGGATATAATGAAAGACTTAAAATCATAAATCTGCAGGCCAAATCCCTTGGTGAAATAAAGATGGAGTATGTCTGCCATTTCTCCATCATCCCTGTGTATAATCTACACTGAGCAATGAAATGACATTAGTATGCATTGAGTTATCATAACTCAAACACTCTGGATCCTCCTAACTGCTTCATGAACTATCTATTGAATAATTTATTCTAGAAGTTTGGTTTTTCCAGGGATCAGTCTTATGCTTGCTGATTCCTGGTTTCCAGAATCCTGTCTCATTCTGGGTCTAAGTGGAGTGTTACTTTATTTCATTTCACTTTTCTTCTGTAATATTCCTCAACAAATTCTTTTGATGTCTTAATACCAGTGCCAAGACTTTTTGCTCTCTCTCCTTTTCATCATCTCAGTCCAGTGTACTCTGTTAAAAGAGCTTTCCACCATCCTCCGCTTAGGCCAAGCTTCTTTCTCTCACTGCCCAACCCAGTTTTCAGTAGTGGAATTCTTATCTTGTCATCCTTACTTAATATTTGGAAAAGTAAAAGGAAAGAAGCTATCACTTATTGGGATATTGAAAAGTGAGGCATTTTAACCCTGTTAGTAAATAAGCAATTTATATTTTGTTATATTAGGATGAACACACTCAGGAAAACACAAATTATTTCCATGGTATCCAGAAACACCAATGGTAAGCCCGGCACTCATAAGAGGACTCATCCTTGAAGGGTATAGAAAGTCATAAACATACATCTAAGCAGTGGTCATGAGAGATTTTTGTGAATGAATACATTAAGAGTTTATGTGTGTTATATTTTTGTTTGGATATAGAAATTATTATTAGCTTTTACTGATCCTTGAATTATGGCATGAATGTGAGAGTGATTACATTTCTGAAAAGTTTAGATAATACTTTATGAGAAAGTGGCTAATTAACTAGAACGTTTGATATGAAAAAGCTCAGCAGGTCACACATTTTATAAATGGCACTACTGAAAAATGATAATTTACCAAATTCTGAAAAGTGCACTGTTTAACCTACCATTTCTTCCAAAGTTCTCAAGGGACTTAATATTATTTTGTACAACAAATTGGTCTAATAGAATAATCAGTGTAGCATCATAACATCTATTTCACCACAATACTTAACAGTTAAAAATCAGAGTTACAAATTGTGAGTGTTGTAGTACAATTAATTTTTTCCATCTTTAATTATTGGCTTTGGTAGGAGCTCTCACAGACATCTAAGTTACCTAGTATTTCTAGCTACACCCAGCAGGACTATGGAGCTCCTGGGCTTGTTCTAACAGAGCAGGGAAATCTGAGTTTCTTTCTTCCTTTATTCTGACTTCAGTCCTATTGGGACTAAAAAACCTCTTCAGTTAGATGAATGTGTCTTGCATACTGCTGTGAAAATTTTAACACATCAGGAGAAATCACAACACATACTGCTGAAAGAAGAAAAAAAAAAGTTACTGCTAAGTGAAACTTAAAGGAAATACACCCCGATGTTTGTGTAGGCAAATGAGTGAGCACAGACCCTGGGGTCCCTAACACACCATTTTTGTGAATTATTATGCATGGTTTGTCCATACTGACAAAATGATTAACCATTTGCATTGGTAAATTCATGACCCCAAAAAGATGAAAGGTAAATATGGCTCTGTTGACAAATGGCTTGATTGTAAAATTCTGGTATAAACAAAGGCATTATAAGAAAAAAAAATCTGTGTGGGATAAATCCATGTCAATTTTCTAATCAGCCACCAGAACAACCTTGTTATTCTTTCAAAAACTGATGCTATGGTATTAATTACCTGTGGCACTAGGTGGGGAAAATATTTAGGGGTAGAATTTTAGGGTGAAAGAAATGGATAGTAAGAAGTAAAGAGGGGCTCAGCCGCAGGAGAGAAAAGCTTTAAATCATCTAATCACCTAGATCAGCCGTGTGGGGCAGGGGAGACGCTGGGCCAGGAGTGACCATGATAAAATTAGCGCAGTGGCCGTGAGTGAGCAGGGAAATTATTCTTGACTCAATATCTAAGGCAACCTTCCAATATATTCTGGCTTTCAAGAAACTTGCAGGTTCTTCACATTTTATGTTTCCCACCTCAGAGGGGAAAAATATGGAATACAAAAAGCTGATATTTCTCAAACATAAGCTGCTGAAAAGATGAAAAATTTCCTTTTCTTATTTTTCATTGTAGGCAAAAAAAAAATTATAATCCTAGGAAATTTATTTAATAGGTGATAGTTAGGATCATGTGATCCTGGAAATGTGGGTGAATTTAAAACTGTAGAAAACTAGATAATAAAACTAAAAACAAACAAACAAACCCTGAAGGTAAGGGCACATAGAGAATGAAGTGGATCTTGCCTCAGCAATCTTAGATTTGTTTTATCTATGACACCATAAAAGTTTCCTCAAATAATAATAGAAACGATGGAAATTCTACGTTTTCTACTCTATTCAAAAGCGATTATAGTATAGTCCTTTGTTCTAGTTATTTAAAAGATGTCTAGATCAGTGTTTCCCAAACTTTAGTACATATATGAATCATCAGAGGATCTTGTGAAAAAAGCATTTTCTAATTCAGTTGACTTGAGAGTTTGTATTTCTAACAATTTCCCAGATGACACTGATGTGGAAAGTCCAAGGACCATATTTTGAGAAAGCAAAGATTTAGAAAATTACATTGTTCTTTGGAACAATTCAGAAGAGCATCTAAGGGATATTAATTAACAATGATCAGTTAGATATGTGAGGAAAGGTGATGACTTCTGGGAGAAATGATAAATGTATGAAGAGAAAGAATAATGAATAGTAAGAGGATCAAAGAAAATAAATGGCTCTTAGCAGAGTTTTCTTATTCCACAGACAGCAGAATTACAAGTGAGTTTCCAGATAGCTTGAAATGTCTATGCAATATCTGGAAGAATTTTATGACAGTGAGAGGTGCTAAATATCAAATAGTTTACTCAGAGAGGCCAATCTCTTACCAAGAGTTTGGGATGATTTAAGAGTGGTTGTTCCTCAGGAAAGGTGGATTTTCTTCATCACCTCTTAAAAACCTCTTCCTGGTGAATGTTTGTATCAATAGAATCACCATATCAGTTTGGTAATTTTAATAATATATATGTATTTAAAAATCATTTGGAAGCAAATTCTAAATATCAGAGCTGATAGCAGACATCACCTACAACACCATTTTTGGTTACTTGATTTATTTATTTACTTTGGTGGTATTGGAAGATCTCTCTTGGAGGAAGACATTTATTAGATCACTTCACATTGCATGTGATAGTCCCTATATAGATGTTATTCTCTTGTTTTTGCAATGGCTAACTAGAGGAAAAGTGAAAAAGATATACTACTTGAATTTATATCATTTTTAAAGACAAAACTGCACAGCTGATGAGTAAAAGGTGCAAAAATATAGCCTCAATTTTTAAAAATGCAATAAAAGAAGAGTGGCAGAGACAGAAAGAAGGAAGAAAGGGGAAAAAAAGACAAAAGAAACGGAGAGAGAGAAAGAGAGAAAGGAAGAAAAATGTTGAGAATGAATACTTGGTTAAATTCTTATGTTCATTTTCCCATCCTTCACAGAAAACCCTTTTTTTTGTTTTCAAAAGAGGTTTGTGTTCAAACAGTGCTTTGAGAGTTGTGAAAAGGAATAAGAAATCATCATATCATGTTTTTTTCATAATTTATTACAGATATCTCTTATGATCTTTGCTTTGGTAACACTAGGCTTCATGAGCTCAGTACTACAGTAGAAGGCCAAATAAGAAAAATTAGGTAATAAGAGCTAATGTGCAGCAACAAGGATGGACCTAGAGATTATCATACTAAGTGAAGTAAGCCAGACAGAGAAAGACAAATATCATCTGATAACGCTCATATGTGGAATCTAAAAAAATAAAACAAATAAACTTATTTGCAAAACAGAAATAGACTCATAGACATAGAAACAAACTTATGGTTACCAAAGGTGAAGGGGGAGAGGGATAATTGAGGAGTTTGGGATTAAAATATACACACTACTATATATAAAATAGATAACCAGCAAGGACCTATTGTATAGCACAGGGAACTATACTCAATATTTTGTAATAACCTATAATGAAAGAGGGTATAAAAAAATAACATGTATATTTACATATGTATAACTGAATCACTTTGCTGTACACCTGAAATTAACATTGTAAATCAATTATATTTCAATAAAAATTTTTAAAAACCTAATGTATACAGTGCTTTCTATTTGCCAGACCCTATTCTATGTACTTCTTTTATATTAACTTGTTTAACAGATATAATGATATAAGCAAGCTTCATTAACAAAAGAAAAAAAATAATCAAATACAACACATATATGCTTCCAAAAAAAACAAAAAAGAATGTGAGGAGTATTTACGACAGCTCCTTATACATCTGATGAACTTCAGTGACATTGACAGCTAGAAGGTAACTGTACACAAGGATGCTATAGAAGAACTGAAGGCAAAGTAGTATGAAGTGAATTCAAGTGTTTCCAAGCACATCCCAGCAATGTATTATTAGCATCTCTGACCATAGGTCCCAAGGTAAATGCTGTCTGGCACACTGGACCTCATTGTAAACTCACTCAAATTGTTCACTATATATTTTACCTCAATGATTCAACAAAGGAATGGATACATTTTTGGAAATATTAAAAATAAAAGTGTGGTGACCCTCAGAGCAGAGACTAACTCCTCTCACCTTCTCTTCCTCCATACCATAGCAATTTATTAAGGGTTAAATCCTAGTTATGATACTTCTTCTAATACAAAGGCTTGTGAATAAATCCTGTGCCATGTATCTATATGTAGCTATAAAACAAAGCTACAGGTGGGTAAAAATTAAACTGATCAGAGAAAGATTCCATTGTCCTGGAAAGCAGGAGTAAGATGGACTGAGGAAGCACTTTGGGCCTTCTTGTAAGTAGTCAAGAAAGGAGATTCGTCACAACCTGGGGTTTTCACTTCTCTTTTAATGCAAAGGACAGTAGCACATATTCTCTCTTCAGTGGAGTTACAGAGGGACATTGAGGGGAGGGGGGAGAGGCATGGAGAGACATCTGCTCTCAAAAGGCGTTTGAAAGGTACCCATGCTAGAGTATGGGGGGAGGGAACATGTGTGCATTGAGAGGCAGGTGACAACACATTGCAGACAGGCTGATTGAAGGGAGGTAGAGAAGAACTAGAAACAGGTCAAAAGCCGGCTGCGCATCTAGAGGTCCTCTGATCTCTGCTCTATGGCTTTTTGCTTTCAGTCATCTGGAAATCTAATTTAGGATTTAAAGAAATGCTGAAAGCCATTTTCCAGGTGTCAATATTCCAGCCATCCCAGAGCGCACTTAGCGCTTAGACAAACATTTCAATTATAAGGCTCTACCTCTAATTTAGAACTGCTTAATTTTAACATATAAAATATGAATTTCTAAGCCAAATTTAAAAAAGATCCTGCTAAAAAAGCATATTTGAAAAATTAGAAAATTGCCTCAGAACTCCCACTTTGGGGGTAAAAAGTGATTTCTTACAATTAACATTAATAATGCCTTAGTTGTGAGACCTCAATGCCTGCTCACTTAAAGGGAGTCAGACTCTTCCAAATACATAGTCTGTGTGTTACAAATCACAGCTAGAGACTACTTTGCCACCAGTATGCGGGTGGTAGGAGGATGTGGACAAAAAATTCACAATCCCTAATGATTTATTAATGAGTTTCATCTTCTTTTTGGAATGTGGGCCACTAATTACATGTGTGTCTAATTACTCCCTGGTGGATGGAAAGGTTTCAGCTATCAGCTCAAGAGACAGACACACTTCATTCTTTGCAAAAGGGAAACTTTACAAGTGACACCCCTTTAGCCATTCTCAAGCCTCCACAGTTGCAGTCTTGCTGGCAAACAAAGGTTGTCCTTCAGGCTTTCCATCTAGGCCCACTAACTTAGATGAGCAATTGCAAGCAGCGTTGGTTTGTTTACTTTGTTGTTTTAGAATTTAAGAGCTACTCAGTTTTCTGCTAATGATGATGTATCATTACTTTGCTGGGTAAAAAGGTCCAGAAGAGTTCATTGCTGTATTATCATCATCCCGGAGGAGAAGGAAAACAAAACAACCCCCCCCCGAATTTCTAATTAATTAATTAAAGAATTTATTCAGGCAATAAATGTGGAATTAATGAAGGACTGGCTAATTTCAACATTTACATTTTGTAAGGATCCCCAAGAAGTAATCTCTTCCTCAGACAGGGCCATGCTTCACTGTCTGTGTCAATGGTTACGGACCTCCAAAAGAGGTAATTTAAAAATATGTACAGGTATAACTGATTCACTTTGTTATAAAGCAGAAACTAGCACACCATTGTAAAGCAATTATACTCCAATAAAGATGTTAAAAAAAAATAATGCTCAAAAAACTTACACCAGCTTTCTTGATATTTTAAATATCATAACAAACTCCGTATCAGGTGCTTCACCTCCTTCATTTCTCTTCCCTAATTATCTTCATTTTTCATTACCCTCTAGTGGAATCATTATTTCTACTGTACTTTTTTTTTTTTTTTTGCGGTACGCGGGCCTCTCACTGTTGTGGCCTCTCCCATTGCGGAGCACAGGCTCCGGACACGCAGGTTCAGTGGCCAGGGCTCACGGGCCTAGCCGCTCCGCGGCATGTGGGATCCTCCCGGACCGGGACACGAACCCGTGTCCCCTGGCATCTGCAGGCGGACTCTCAACCACTGCGCCACCAGGGAAGCCCTACTGTACATTTTTACTTGACTGTTTACCCAACTTTCAAACCATTTCTCTGGATTGTAGCAAGCCGCCCTCAGTCCCCGCTTCCGCCGCCCCCGTCCCCGCCCCCGCTTCCGCCGCCCCCGTCGCCGCCCCCGCCCCCGCCCCCGCTTCCACCGCCCCCGTCGCCGCCCCCGCCCCAGCTTCCGCCACCCCCGCCTCCCCCGCCCCCGCTTCCGCCTTCCGCCTTCCGCCCCCGGTATTTAAGTGACTTTTACGTGCCAGGCGTTGCTCTAGGCCCCGGGGATATAGTATTGAATAAGACAAGGCTCTTGCCTTGAGTGTTTAGATTCTATTGTGTGCAGCTTATAGCTTCCTGCTTTTCACCAAAATGGTTTACTCTCTTCAAAATTCCGGGAGCCGTATTCCTTCACTGAGGTCTTTCAGGATCAAGTCCAAACAGTGGAATGCTGGATGGCGGAAGTCGTTTATTGTTGTATCCAGTATGGAAAAAAATGATTGCAACATGGTAAGTGCTCTATAAATGTTTGTACGAGGAATGAATGATTCTGGCCAAACCAGCCACTGCCTGAGATTGTGTATGTAGCAGTACTTTATCTCATTTGACCCTCATGATTTTTCTGATGAAGTAAGTGAAGCAGTTATAACCACCAGATGAAGAAACTGGAGCTCAGCATGACTAAATAACTTGCCTAAGCTCACACAGGTATTGAGCAAGGAAGCCAGGATTTTAGAACGCTCCTTTTTCCCCATCACATGTCTTATCTTTGTTAATACTTGTTGTTTCCTTCCCTCCAATCAATGAGTTTCACATTTTATTCATCAGAATCACCTGGGGACTTGTTATAACAGATTTTGGACCCCAATCCTAGAGTTTCTGATTCAGTAGGCCTGGAGTGGGACCTGATACTTTGCATTTTTAACAAGTTCCAAGCTATCTTTGTGCTTTGAAAACCACTACCTTAGGTGTAAACTCTTTAAGAGCAATCATTGTTTTCTCTTTTTTCAGTCAGTTATCCTTGCTCAGTTAGTCACACAACTGCTTTGTTGTGTCACCTTTAACAACTAACTCACTGTCAGGGAGTTCCTTTTTCATCCCGGAACCAAGTCTCCTGTAGTTTAAATGGATTTCACTTGTTTTATGGCAGAGACTCAGAACAGCTGTGTAGGCTCCGCTCATACTTATTTAGTAAGCTTTTTCAACTTGTTTTTCAAGAAGTGTGGTCCAGGAGCCATATACAATAGCATCATCAGGGTGCTTAACAGAAATATCCATTTTTGGGTCCCAATTCAGAACCACTGAGTCAGATTCTATGGGGTTGGGGCCTGTTAACAAGTGCTGGAGTTGAGATGCTTCCATACCAGAGCTGCAAACCTCTGCATTATAACCATTTTAAGATTCTCTTTTCACTTGTGTCTCCTGCTAAATGAAAAACTCAGCCTTCTTTAAGTTTCCCTCCTGAAGTTAATTTTCCAGATTTTCTCTGAACCCCCTCCAACTTGTTTGAGGGGATGAATGTTCAGGGGATGAATTTTTGGGCATGTTTTCAAAGAGTTCTGCATGCCGTTCCCATGTGTGGGTTTCTGCCCAGTATTTACAGAGAAGGTTTTTAATAGGCAGTGTTTGGAAAGTGACTACTGAAGATGTGAAATGGACTAGGCAAGGAAAATGAAAAAGTTGCTTTAACTTTCACATAAGACTTCTTTGAATTTTCTATTTAATCTTCAGCCTGAAACTTGGTTCTTCATAATTATTATCTTGAATGAACCTGATTTTACAAACACTACTTAAAAATATTTAATTAATTTATTCATTTTAGATCTCAAAGTCCTTCAAATTCCCTTTGTTATTGACTGTGATTCACGAATTTTAATTGGAAAAATAACATTGTTTCAGGGAATTCTTTTTCTTTTTTTAGAGTAGACCATTAGACATTAGGCTAAATCTATGAGTTTGTTTTATTGTTTTTCAAGTCAGTGTTTTCAAAAGAGTGGGAATTGCCTACTCAGTTGAGGAAACTGTTTCTTTAAGGTGTCTTGGGAATTCTGTGGTAACAAGTCTTTAATTGGTCTGGAGTAGCTGATCTAAACAGTTGCTTCCTAGGGTTTAAGGCCTTGAAAGTAAAAATTTTTTGGCTTGTGTCAACAATAACTATCATTGAATTCAACTTAGTAGAGGGTTGGTAGAGGCCGGATATGATCCTCTGCCTCCCTCTTCCACATTTAGGACCCTTGTGATTATATTGGACCCACCTGAATAATGCAGGTTTCTCTCCCTATCTCAGGGTCAGCTGATTAGCAACTTTAATTTCTTTTGCAACCTTAATTGCCCTGTACCTTGTATTGTAATGTATTCACAGGTTTCAGGTATTGGGATGTGGCCATCTTTAAGGGATCATTATTCTGCCTGCCATAGATCCCATTGGAGAAACAGCTAATAATTATAATTTAAATACTCAAAGTGTGGTCCCTGGGCTGGGATTATCAACATCACCTGGGAACTTGTTAGATATGCAGATCTCCGGTTCTACCCCAGATCTACTGAATCAAAAACTGTAGGACTGGGGCCTCCCAATGTGTCCTTTAACAAGCCCTCCAGGTGATTCTGATGCAAACCAATGTTTGAGAATCACTGTTTTAAGTACTGTCCTAAAGAACCAGACTAAAAATTCAAGTGGACTCTTTATTTTGACTTAATACTGTCAATTGATTAAGAACTTTACATTTTACTCGGTATTTTTACTTGGAATATAAGGTTCCAGAAACCCAAAGGATTCTGGAAGTGACTTGGAGCCTCTGAGGATGCATGCATAACATCTTCATCTTCTCCATACCACACTGATCTGACCAGCTTGATTTTTATTACTATTTACTTTTTTTGGGTGGGGAGGGCAATGATGTATATAATTTCATTTGGAAAAAGTTAACATTGGTAAAATTTTTTCTGAAAACAACTAAATACATTGAATATTATTTACAACTTTATGAATTAGGTCCAGCAGAGTTACTCCCACATTTTTGCTGTTGGCTTTTGCTGCAGGTCTAGTTGAGTAAGATAGAATGCAGAAGAACCTAGAACCTTTTATTAACATACTTAGATAAGGAAAAAATATTCAAGACCGTCCATTCACTTATTTATTTATTTATTTATTTATTTTTTCCATTCACTTTTAAAACAAAAAATTATGCTTTAGCTCATGCAGACTGAGGCTCTGAGGCAGTGTCTGATTTCTCTAAGTCTTAGAACTGGAAAGTGGAGTTAATATGACATTGTACAGCCTATTGAGGAGCCATTAGCTTATCATTTGTGGCATACTGTGGTATCTGAATGAAAAGATGATCCACTTAAAAAAACAAAAAACAAAACAAACCCCCAAATAAACAAAAGGCTTGTTTAACTGCTGTTCGCCTAAAGCTGGCATCGGAGAATTTTCCCAGGGACAGGCAGCACCTGAAATTACCAAGTGTAGATACCATGGGAAGGAATAAGCATTGAAAGAAGCTTGAAAAATCCATGGTTTTAGTGTTCGCTTCCTACAGTTTTTCATGAGGGCCTGGTTTCCTCTTTAACCTGCAGAACTCTTCAAAGTATTGATAAAAGCCCTAAGGGGACCTCTCTAGGACTCTTATGCCCTTCTCAGATTTCTCCCCTTCCACCATGATCTCTCCTGTCCTCTCCATACCTGCAAGGTGACTATCTTAAATTTGTCACATTCTTTTTCTTCAACCATTTTAAGGCCTCTTTGATTTACATAAAGTCTTCAAAGTCTTTCTCAATTAAGAATCCAAAATTTAAAAATATTAATTCAAGCATTATGTGACAGACACCTAGCTAAATCCTGGGGTTATAGGGCAGAGTCAAACAGATATAATTCCTGGTCTCACTAAACTGAAATAAGGCCATATATTTCCCTGTCATCCACTACTGAATTATGCAAATACCATATATATATACCATATATATATATATATATATATATATATATATGCTTTCTAGCAGTCCAATTGCTTTGACCACTTTGTGTTGTAACCTGCTTGTTATTTTCACATTTATCTCTGATGTACACACATTTTCAGAGCTAACATTATATTGGTCTGAAATTATATGCTATTTTAAGGAAGTTATTTAGATTATATTTCCAACTGCCTTCAGGCTGTTTCCATTTTTATGTGGGCTGCCTCCTCTCCTTTGTTTTCTGAATCTAATTAGGCTTGAGAGGCATCATGAAATAGGTCATATGGGTTTGGATTTCAATCTTAGTTCTCTCATATATGTATTTATGTTTATATTTTTGTTTATTTATGTTTATATTTATAAAATTGGGAAGTTTAATGTAATATTTGTAAGCCTCAGTTTTCTCAGTTAAAATGGGGATTATATATTACCATGTAAGGTGGTTGTGAAGATTAAAATATGTGTGTGTAAAATACATATATATGCATAGATATATTATACTTTAAAATGGACAGAGATAAATTTAAAACCATGACTTACATATAATGTAATAAGTATTATTCCCCCACATCCCCACCTCCTCCTAATCAATTATTCTTATGAAATATGAACTCTTTTGGTTCCCTTTCTCCTCAGTCCCATCACCATAAGTCATTGGTAAAGATCCCTACGTGGACTTTCTATTCTTTTTCTCTCTAATCCTTCACCTGTAACTTTTCTAAAGCATTGTTTTTACTATGTTACTCCCTTGTTTCTGTGTATACTGTAAACACTTACTGCCCCTTGCAGTACTCTGGTGTTCTTCATGCTTCACTTTCATTTTATCCTTGATAAAACTGCGTTGTCATCTCTATCGCAAAATCTGTTCACCCTGGTGATACTTGTTGCTTGTATTTCCCTTGATGTACCGTGCGTGCTCAGTTTTACCTGAGTCTGCTTATATTGTGCTTGGATTTTAAATTGTGAGTCCATCTTAATTTTGAAAGAAAATACTTAAAAGTTCACTTACAGGCTGTGTATGCTTAATATGATTTATTAGGTATTTTTGGTTATAAGCTACAGAATTCAAACTAGCTTAGGCCAGAAAGGTATTATTATTTCATGGAATCCAAGTACAATTTGCACAACTAAACTGTGGGAGGACAGGGATTCAGCAGTCATAGGAGCAGCTGGAACCAGAAACCAGAAATGCCTCACGTCTCACTCCGTTTCTCATCACTGCTTCTCTTGGCCTTCTGGTTTCCACACACTCTCCCTGCAGGCTTAGTTCTTCCACATTTTTGGCCAATCACCAAAGCCTCTTCCAAAGAGGGCGGCTGACTTTCTTTTAAGGACTCTGATCCGTATAGCTAAAGTCAGGTGTCCACTCATGGACTGTTTAATTCTGTCCTGGCAGCAGGGTCATACAGAAGTATGGAAGTTCCCATACACAGACATACTGTGTGTGCATGTGTATGCATATGGTGGTGGGTGGCTGGGAGCAGTTCCCAAGTGTAGAGAGCAAAGAATGCTAGATGTCAATACTGTAGATGTATTATGATTAACAAAACCTCTGGGTACTTGGGATGGATTCATTGTGCTCTTTTGAGTTTGTCATCATGGAAGGTAATGTCGTCACACCATCTCCTTTGATGTTAATGAGAGAGATGTTATACTGATCTTGATGGTCCATTGGCATGACTGAAAAAACATTTATTATGCTATTATACCTCTACTTGCAAGTGCTTTATGTGAGTGAGCTTGGGAATATAATTAATTATTATTTATCTTTTAGATGTAACCACCAGTTATATAATATTCATACTAGTGTCACACAGTTTAAACTTAAGGTTTTACCTGTTCTGAACATATACTTCTGCAGCAAAATAACATGTGAAATCATCTGTATTTACTATCAGTTATTCCTAAGCCACTGCTGAACACCAAATAGCACAACCAATAACACAGTATTTTAATAACTAGATCAGCCTTTATTGTAGATAATGTCTTTTGATACACTGAATATTACAAAGAACAGGAATGGTAATTTGGAACCATTCAAATATTTATTCTCCAAAATGGAATCATATTCATTAGATAAAGAAGGTTGATTCTAGTCACATATCGAACTTCCATTTAGCTTTGCAATATCTTTTTCATTTTGATGAGACCCTTGAAATTTAAGAAAATGTTTAAGTTTGCATCTGTCAAAATTAAAAAGGAAACAAAAGAAATCTAGGCATCTAATACAGACTTCAGATTTCTAATGATCCTGTGGTTTTCTCTACCTGTAAGTTTAATAACTGAAATGAAATGTTAGGACTTAACAGTTGGAATCCTCTATGATTTTGGTTACCTTACTAAATAAGCTGCTGACACAGTGTGAGAGCTTGTAAAAGATAAAAAAGGATCGTCTCTGGTCTGAACTGAGACACCCTCTCCTACTGCTTTGCCTTACATATGTCTTTATGGGACTAAACATCTGGTAGACCACTTATTATTTGTGAGTGAGGGCAATTATCCATGGCACAGGTGTGTTATCCTCTGAAAGATCTTATTTCATTCTAATATATAGACATGTCTGCAAATAATTTATGAGGTGCTCTTATTTTATAGTCATTTTCCCCATGGAGAATAATTGCTAAGCTGCTTTTCTTCACTTTTCCTTTTTTTTTAAATGATGGGTTGGACTATGACATCCTTTAGCTAGGATGGTTATTGTAGCATGCATGATGAACATATAAGTGCTAAGCAAGATACTGGGTTTTCCATGTAAACCTTTGAGGAGATGCTATGATTTACAAAATAATCTATTTCAAGGTCACATTACCCTTGCAGTCAATAGGTTCTTGGTAGAAGCTCTTGGTTACACTTTCCTTTAGTTTTGGCCATTCTCTTTTTAATGTCAGTACTGGATATAGAGATCTAGTGCTCAGCATCGTATTCAGTCGCTTCTTTTTTAAGTGTGCAGATTCTATTAGCTTCCCTTTTGTTCTGCTCTATTGTGCATAGCTTGATTCTGTGAACACTTCCTTGAAAGTCAAGGAGCTTCTAATTATTTGAAATTCAAAAATTATTATTTGCATTTTACATGTTCACAAATAATTAATGTTGTTCATTAACAGACAGGCAGGACTTTGGACTCTTTCCCTAACAGGCAGTACTCTTCTCAAAGGCCATTCTGAGTTACTTGAAATTAAAAACAATGGAATCTTTCCTCTCTACAGAGGCTGTGTTTTTCTATATAGAGTATCTCCAATAGATATTTATATATTGAGATATTTATAATATAAACAGAAACAGAAATTAGGGATCAAAATCGGTGCTTAGTAGCCAGATTACTCTGGACAAATCATTTAATCTTTCAGAATTCAGCAAACTGGTTAAGCATATGGGCTTTGGAAACACAGACCTGGGTTCAAGTCCTGGCTCTGTCCCATCACTCACTACGTGACCCCTCTTAAACAATCAGTCTTCTAAATATAAAATGGGGATAAAAATCATGTTAATGTAAGATTTGTCTAAAATGCTTAGCATAGTGCTTTATAGAGGAAAGTATTAAATTATTACTATTTTAAGTGTCTGTGCATATTAACCATTACCATTATTAGTAAATATGAAATGAGAATAATACCTGCCCTGCCTCTCAAATGGTAACGTATGTATAAAGCACTACATAACTGTAAGATACTATTTTAATATTTTGTAAGCTATAACTACCCTCTGTAAAAGAATCCTTGCTTTTAGCAGTGCCAAATTTTTGAAAATTCTTTCTTGTTCACTGTTGTATCCATAGCACTTAGTATGGTGCCAGGCACATTATAGTAGTTCCAGAAATTCTTGTTTAATGAAGTTATTGTGTTGCTTACTTTGCCACTTTTTGAAGCTTGAAACAAATTCTCATCTACTCTTCTTCCAGTGAGGTTTTTAAGTTTCACTTTCTTGGAAATCACTGGGAAAAATTTGAGGTTAAATTCTGGGTTTTTCTATTTGAAGATCTGGAGAAGCAATGTAATACAATATCTTTAAAGGTGAAACAAAAGCAAATCAAAAGGCAGCTTCATTCTTACCTTCTCCAGTTTATCAATTAGTTTTGAGTGGATTTGACTGGCAAGGGGAATAAAAGTAGAGAGCCTTCTAGGACTGAATAATCAGCTAGAACAGGAGATGTGGCTGAGTCAGGGTTAGGGTAAAGAGTTAAGCTACTTTGTACTAGAAAACATTAAGAAGAAAGATGTAACATTTTAAGGACTATCTTTTCTTGAACTTCTCTCTCTCAGAAGAAAGGAATAAATAGAGCACTAAAAAAAAGTTATTACAAAATCAAAAGAAAATAGGTGGAGGGGAAAGAGAGAAACCGTTTCTGAATAGCCAAAGATCAATATGATCTTTAATTTGTTTCAGTAAGTTTAAACATGTTGGGTATTTGGTTTCTTATGGACCTAGAATATTCTTCCAAAATATATGGTCACCCATCCTCTCCATAACTTTTTTTTCCCCCTACCAAATCACACTCATGTCCACTATGATATCTATCTGGGGGACTGAAGAGAGAGTGATACAATGTCCATTTTGGCTTTAATTCCAGGCAATGTTTTTGTTGAATGAAGAGATCACTGGAAGCCTAGAGATTGTCTAATTCAGATTAAATAATGATATTGATTAAGTAATCCAGTGGTTCTTAACCTGAGTTGGGCATCATAATTGAGAAACTTCTTAAAAATACATTCCTCTTCAGACTCCCTTATTCAGTAAGTTGAGGAGTTGAGGGTGGAAGAGGCTGGGGGTGGGCATTGTATTTTGAAAAGGTTCTAATGCAGGAGATTTGATTATGGAAACCACTGATCTTGTTCAACACAGCTTTTTTTTTTTTTTTTTTTTACAAAGGAGGAAGTTTGAACCAAGATAAGGGAAACGATTTCTCTTAAGAATGTGCTGTCCAGCTGTTGAAGAGTTGCCAATGCTCTAAGATAAGGGTTAGGAAAATGCACAGCATAGAGGTCAGTTGAAGAGATTCTGCCTCCTACCAAAGTCCAGAGACACTAGCAGATAATGAGTAAATCCTCAAAACTGAAATTTTTCTCTCTTCATTCAGATTCCCAGCCATTTGTTCCCACACAGCATGTGACAGCATTGCTGGACTAGGTAGGAGCTCAAGCATAGTGAAAAAGAAATTAATGCCTCACCTGCTGGAAACAAATGCAAGAAATTGTGAGACTTTCATGCCTCCTTATGTAACCTGTGTTCTTATTAGTTAGGGTTTTGAGTGCAAACCTAAATATTAGTTATCTTCCTCCCATTAATTATTGTCACACAGATTTAAAGGGTCAGAGACTTGGAAGTTAATGCCTCATTCAGTGTGGGAAAAGTAACACTATGCACTTTGGCTGCTGTTTTTCTTTCTGGCTGACTGCAGACCAATTGTTTCTGCCCCATCTCAGCTGGCTGGCAAAATGCTAATTTGCATAGAACAGCAATTGCGTGTGGGAAGGAGCAGCATCAAACTCACTCTTGATTTCAGGTGAGACTGGATCTCAGAGCTTATACCCAAAGTATCGATCATGTTTTACGCTCACTCTTTTTCTGTATAGAAGACATCTCTGGGTGTTCCTTTACTATGACTATTCTGGTTTTCTCTTATGGCAAACAATTTTCTTTCCTGCAAACTAATTAAAGAAGTCCAAAGTATTTGTGTTGTTTTATTTAGAGTCAAGTGATGCAGCATGGGGTTAGGGGGTAAAAAAAAAAAAAAAGCCTAGGCTCTATTGTTAGCTAGCGGTGAGTTTTGAGCATATTGATTAAGCTTTCAGTGTCTCGGATTCATCACAGAATGAGAATAATAATAGCTACTTAGCTTATC
The DNA here is from genome assembly GCF_008692025.1 of Phocoena sinus. Lineage (NCBI taxonomy): Eukaryota > Metazoa > Chordata > Mammalia > Artiodactyla > Phocoenidae > Phocoena > Phocoena sinus. The sequence goes on from NC_045769.1 coordinate 36,605,540, forward strand.
ACATAGATTAATTGGGGATTTTGAAGGTGAAATGGTAAAGCAAGCAATTATAATTTGTTGTACTAAAAACTCTGTACTCAATCTTGATCATCCCCATCATTTTTTTTTTGTCGTTGTTGTTTTTTGCGGTACGTGGGCCTCTCACTGTTGTGGCCTCTCCCGTTGCGGAGCAAAGGCTCCGGACGCGCAGGCTCAGCGGCCATGGCTCACGGGCCCAGCCGCTCCACGGCATGTGGGATCTTCCCGGGCCGGGGCACGAATCCGTGTCCTCTGCATCGGCAGGCAGACTCTCAACCACTGTGCCACCAGGGAAGCCCCAATCATCCCTATCATTGATTGCTGTTCTCAATAAGGATTGAATTTTGCTATGGATTCCTTAGGGAAATGATACTTCTTCTATGCAACACATTAAAATCAAGTTCAAAGTGAAGAATACACTTGAAAGAGCTGAGGAGTCAGTTCTTAACAGGTGGTAAGATCTTATGAAGATACCACCAAACACGTGGACAGATCAGCAGGAAAGCATCATCTGGAAGTCAGATGGAACCGTGTCTGGATATGCTCACCTGGCAGTGGACAGGTGGAGAAGCAGCAGGAGAGGAACACCATTGGCTCCGATGCTTGACATTAATCACATTCCTATGGAAATGCTGTAACTTTTATAGCACACTCGTGCTAGAAAACTGTCAAATTCTATTGGATGTTCACTTACACTTTATTTAAGGATAAAACAAACAAGTTAAACTACCAAATGGTTTTGTCCCAGCAACATCCTGAAACAGAATGGAAGTAATATTAAGTTTATTATGATAACCAAACCTTGAGAATTAATTCTATAATGTTTTGAGGGCATAGGCTTCTCTTTTGTGGTAAGAAAGAGTTTTTGCTAGAAAAATACTAGCTAATATGCAGCCTATTTTTTTCTTTAAATGCCCCTCTTAGTTGCAGACAGGAGTTTAATTTTCCTCTGGAAGCACTGGAGGGTGTTGCTTCTAGCCAACAGGATTTTACCTCTTTGCGTGTCGAGGGAGCAGAGTGGTAACCATGAATAGAATGGCAGAATAATTTGCTCAGGCAATGCCATTCCATGGCTTGCTCCTACACCGTTTGGTTCACACTTTTCCATAAAGGAAAGGTAGATTCTGCTGATTATGGAGGTTGGCTGGATACATGTTTAGTAAAAGTTTATTAATGAATAAAGGAATGAATAGTATTTCTATTGCCTGCTTACTAATGCACCCACTGGCTTTAGACTTCAATCCCAATATTCATAACTTTTTGTTAGTGAATGACAAGTCTTTAGCAGGTGGTCCTAGGTTTGCTTTGCAGTTCAATGACATCACCAAGGATCTGAGTTTCTTCAATCCTACTTGCTTTGTCATACTCAGTAAGCTGATAGTATCTCCCTCTCAAGATGAATTGCAGCTCCAAGCATAATTTTAAAGCAGGAAGTAGGGTTGGAGGAAGGGAGGCTTTTCTTATCATGGAAGAAAATTGTTCCCAGAAGTCTCCCAAGCTACTTTGACTTAAATCTCATTGACTGCGATGAGATTACCTGTCTGTCTCCCGAATCATTGGCAAAGGGGAAAGGGATTCTTATGGTTGCCTTACATTGTCATGATTCATACTGCGGTTAGGCAAATTCTCTCCCCAACCCCAAAAGGGGGGGGGGTTATTCAAAATGAGGAAGTAGGAAATGGCTGCCATCACTGTCTGCCATATTTCTAGACGGCAGAATGTACGTCATATTGTCTAGTTATTCCTAAGCATCTACCATAGTGCTTAGTCAATAGTAGAGCTTCAAGAAATTAAGTAAATGGTAAATGGATGGATCCAGAGAGCCAATCAATATAAATGAGTCCAATAAGATGTTGTATTTATTGCACAACTAACATATTCCAGGTCAGTAATATATATAATTTCTAATTCTTATAACCATTCTATAAGGTGGGTTTTAAGTTCTCTATTTTATATAGAGAGAAACTAAGACAGAGAGCTTGAATAATTTGCCTAAGGGGCAAGTCTATGTGGTTCTGAAATCCAGTGTTCTTCCATAATATCATAGTGTCTATCTTGGGGCATAGTTTTTGGTTTTTGGCCTGCTGATATAATAACTTTATCTCCAGGACTAGAGAATCTCTGATAGAAACTGAAGTCTTTAGCTCACATCTTCTCTAAGCGCCCATATCTGTAAATTCATCAAACTGAATGGGAAGGTAGTAGGCAAAAGTGAAATATAGGTAATGTACCAGTTTCTAATGAGTAATTTTCTTACTGACCTTTCAATACGTTCAACTTAGCTGCTTAGGTGAAAAACAAGCTATCTTAGTTAGGAGAGAGAATATATAGAATAAGACTTCTTATTCCTGGTCAGTAGAGACACAGGTAATTTGGATTTGGTAATTTGAGGTTTCATGAGAAAACTACTCAGTTCTTACCAAGACCACTGCAAGGGCTGTCTAACTGGTGCCATATATCCACTTGGGTCTTTCTCCAAATGGCAGCCTGAGTGATTTTTCAATCACTTTGTCACTCACCAGCTTAAAAGTTTCAATGGCTTCTTATTGAACTTAGAATTAAGACAATGTGACTTTAATGCTGTGATGTTCCATTAGAAATGACCTTCTTTCTACCCCTCCATCCTCACCTTGTGCCACTCCTCCTTTCTTTTTGCCTTCCAACCACTTTGGTCTCATTTTATTCCCCACACTCACCAGACTTCCTCCTACCAAAGAGATTTCACACACTGATCCCTGAATGGAAAGCTCTTCCCTGATGCCAGGTTAACTTACACTCAACCTTCATGGCTCAAGTGTCAATTACCTGACAGCCAAATCCTCCACCTCCCAGCCCAAGGTCAGGCTTCTTTATCATGTGTTCTCTTTGAATCCTGTTTCCTTTCTTTCTAGCAGTTATCCCCCTTTGTGATTACACACTGATTTACATAGCTATTGGACTGACGTTTGCGTCTCCTCACAATGCAGTAGGGGTGAAGAGCATGGATGATGAAGCCAAATGACCTGTGTTCAAAGTGCAGTTCTGACACTTAACTAGCTATGTGACTTTGAACAAGTTATACTTTCCATGCCTCAGTTTCCTTAACTGTAAGATGGGGACTATAATATCTACTCATAGGGTAGTGAGGATTTAATAGCTTAGTACGTATATAAAGCACTTAGTGCCTACTATATTTTAAGTACTATTTAACATGATTAGCTCTGTAAGAACAGGACCTTGTCTGCTGAGCTCACCATTGTAACCTTACTATATAACCTCACCAGAAAGCACAGTGCTTGCATATGGTAAATGAACAGCAACCATTTGTTAGGTGAATGGATGAAGATAGGAACAGCTACTTAAACACAAATATCACTTTGTTTTTTTCATTCGTCCTTATAGCCTTTCCATGGGACATAATAAAGAAGACATGGTTGACTTTTGTAGCTTGGGAATGCCAGACCTTAGTATCCATCCAGGCTATTTGGAACCCTAATTAAATCTTTAAATTTTGTCTTGATACTGAAGGATACTGGTGCTTGAATTGGGGTAGGCTTCCAGCTCATGTGGACAGGGTTATCTCTGAACTCCTTTATAGCTCTAAAATAGGGCCCGATTTACTTCTCTATATTTTAACAGACTTGTCAATTACATTTGACTTTCCTTTCTTTTCTTTTCTTCATTTTCTTTTCTCCTGTTGGACAGCCCCCAAATTTACACGGTATAATTGGTTGGCCTTCAGAAAGTTACCGAATTTTCTGGCAGGACTGTTGATGAAGCAAGATAGATATTTTCAGTATTTTCATTCACTTCATCTTTGACTTTATTCTTTTCTTCTACAATATGTATGGTCTCTGCCCACAGACCCTTTGAACACCTGTGTAAAGGAGATGGGTCACTAATGTCATCGGTTTGCCTATCAGTCAGCAGGTGGGATGGATTGGGCTATTGGTTCATCTGTTGACTTGTTCATTCATTCTTTTATTTTATCCATATGGAATCCTCTATAAGTAGGAATCCTGAGCTGAAGATCATGAACACTATTACAACAGCTGAGATAGGAAAGGCTGTTGATTGAACCTTGATAGGATAAAATTCAGGGAGCCAGGTGGTCAGGTAGGAGGGCAGGGTAGGAAAGAAAAAAAGAATGAGACTGAGAAGAAATGGGCCAGTGAAAGAGTAAACTAAAAAGAATACAAGTAAACCCTTTAGAAACATCCTCTAAGGGCTTCCCTGGTGGCGCAGTGGTTGAGAATCTGCCTGCTAATGCAGGGGACAGGGGTTCGAGCCCTGGTCTGGGAGAATCCCACATGCCACGGAGCAACTAGGCCCGTGAGCCACAACTAATGAACCTGCGCGTCTGGAGCCTGTGCTCCATAACAAGAGAGGCCGCGATAGTGAGAGGCCCGCGCACCGCGATGAAGAGTGGCCCCCACTTGGCACAACTAGAGAAAGCCCTTGCACAGAAACGAAGACCCAACACAGCAAAAATAAGTAAATTAATAAACTCCTACCCTCAACATCTTCTTAAAAAAAAAAAAAAAGAAAGAAACATCCTCTAAAAATGTTAGCCAGTACAGACAAGCTTTTCTTTTACTGGTAATAATGCATCTGAAATGCATTATTCAGAGAAGACAATATTACCGAAGTCAACATGTATGGTGATAACTTTGCCTTGTTGCAGAAGGAAAAAAAATAGTGATGTGGAAGGGCTTCAAGTAAATGAAAATGAATCCAGTTCATAATCAAGTAAAAATGTTATGGGTCCAGAGCCAGAGAATATTCTTATAGTGGGCTTTTTTCAGCACCCTAAATTTAACCAGATGGAATGCTTTTTAAAGCACCACCCTATTCAAACTTTGGAAGTGAAGAATTTGTCTTTTAATGGTAAATTTGCATTCCATCAGAAGATGGAACACATCATCCTCAGCTTACTTTATTACCCAGAAATAAATTATAATTTAATTTATTTTACTTTATGGTCTATGATGAATACCTAGATTTCAGAAAATTTATTTCAGACATGATCCAGTAGAGGTATACAAACAACATGGGTTGAGCATATTAAAAATGCGAACTCCATTCCTGGTATACTGAAAGCCATGTAACCACAAATTCTTGTTGGTTTTAATATGAATATCCTATTTCACAAACCCCAAATAGTGAGGTTAGAGAGAGAATACTACCCTGAATATGGAAAAATTAATGTAGCTGAATTATTAGTAAGGGAGGATCTAGTTGCTGAAATGCAAATGGGTCAACAGCAAGTTAACACAATTCAACAGGGAAGCATGGGGTCTGTCAAAAATTCTTGGTTTGAAAATAGTCCCATATGCTACTGAAATAGCATCTTGATTTTCTGATAGCTACGACAAGTGGAAGCTGTAGTGGTGGAATTAGTGCCTGTGTTGCTCTGATTTTTATACAATGGGCTATGCTTTTATTAGTTTAGCAGGTTGATTTAGACATCTGTTGGTACTAGGAATGAAGACGCAATTTTAAGTCAATAAATATTTATTGAATGTCAAGTATGTGTTAAGCACTGCGATAGGCCCTGGGAATGTGAGAGGCAGTAGATACAAAGGCAACTAAGACACTTGCTTATTCTTGTGGAATCAACAAACCCAGTGAAGGATCCAGACATGGAAACAAGTAGTCTTATTGTGATTCAGGCTTTACTTGAGATTTGCACACAATGCAAGGGGGCTCAGAAGGCAGCCACTGCTGCTTCTGGGTGAGTGAGGGAAAGTTAGTCGGAGAAGATTACATTTGAACTGCGCCTTTGCAAGTGATTAGGATGTTGCTGTGCCAAAGAGGAGGCAGAAAATGCAGGCAGAAGAGTATTTCCAAAGGCCAGGAGGTTTGGTGTCATCTGGGAATGGCAGGTGAGCTGTTATGGCTGGATCAGAGTCTCTGAGAGGGATAACATTATTACTTTTGAGCTTCAGGACAATCCTGGGAGGTGGATGGACATTATGAACTTTAGTTTACAGATGAGGAAGCTGAGGCACAGAGAGGTTGAGTGACTTACCCGACACCACCCAGCTGAGGATCATTTCACAGCTTCAGTTTCATAATCTTGAGAAGTAGTTTTATAGATAGAGCACAACTGAATTTGTTCCATGATATTAAAGTGATAATGTGGGAGAACATATGATGTCTTAATAAAAATAATGCTAAACAGGGTAAACCCTCAGATACTTGAGAGTGAATTATTCATTACATATAAGCCTGTCTTGCGCCACCCAGAACATTTTTGCTTGCCTACTTCGTCAGATAATGATATTTCTTGGAATATATTGAGGTGAGAGACTTCTGAGATTTCCTTGAGATGTAAGTGGTCCACTTAAATTCATTTGAATGGTCTACTGTAGTGTATTGTTGCACCTTAAAAGGAAATTTAGCTTCTGTGATGGAAGAAAGAGAGAGAGATGGGTAGAGGTTCCTGGTCTGGGGGCATGAAAGATAATTCCTTACAGTTAAGAGGAGAGGATGAAGGAAGGTTTAGTCTGTGGAAAAAAATAAAAGATAAAGTTTTGATTTATCATCTAGGAAATGGAGTCAGAAAATGAAGTCTGGGGAAATATAGTCAAAGGAATATGAATTATAGTGAACTCTTAAGTAGCTTAATGGAGTCAGGGCAGGAGTGGGGAAAAAAAGGAAAAAGTATTAGGAGAATTGGCCTTATTATATGGTTATTGTAGGAAGAAAGAAATACATGTGGGGAAAGCTGGCCTGTTTAGGAAGAAGAGAGACAAGCAGGCTCAATTCCTGGGATTGTTCACACTAGATTCAAATGGTGTTATTTTATTTATTATTATTTTTTTACACATCTTTATTGGAGTATAATTGCTTTACAATGGTCTGTTAGTTTCTGCTTTATAAAAAAGTGAATCAGTTATACATATACATATGTGCCCATATCTCTTCCCTCTTGCGTCTCCCTCCCTCCCACCCTCCCTATCCCACCCCTCAAGGTGGTCACAAAGCACCGAGCTGATCTCCCTGTGCTATGCGGCTGCTTCCCACTAACTATCTATTTTACGTTTGGTAGTGTATATATGTCCATGCCACTCTCTCACTTTGTCACAGCTTACCCTAACCCCCTCCCAATATCCTCAAGTCCATGCTCTAGTAGGTCTGTGTCTTTATTACCGTCTTGCCCCTAGGTTCTTCATGACCTTCTTTTTTTCCTTTAGATTCCATATATATATGTTAGCATACGGCATTTCTTTTTTTCTTTCTGACTTCAATCTGTATGACAGACTCTAGATCCATCCACCTCACTACAAATAACTCAATTTCGTTTCATTTTATGGCTGAGTAATATTCCATTGTATATATGTGCCACATCTTCTTTATCCATTCATCTGTTGATGGACACTTAGGTTGCTTCCATGTCCTGGCTATTGTAAATAGGGCTGCAATGAACATTTTGGTATATGACTCTTTTTGAATTATGGTTTTCTCAGGGTATATGCCCAGTAATGGGATTGATGGGTCGTATGGTAGTTCTATGTTTAGTTTTTTAAGGAACCTCCATACTGTTCTCCATAGTGGCTGTATCAATTTACATTTCCACCAACAGTGCAAGAGTGTTCCCTTTTCTCCACACCCTCTCCAGCATTTATTGCTTCTAGAGTTTTTGATGATGGTCATTCTGACTGGTGTGAGATGATATCTCATTGTAGTTTTGATTTGCATTTCTCAAATGATTAATGATGTTGAGCATTCTTTCATGTGCTTTTTGGCAATCTGTATATCTTCTTTAGAGAAATGTCTATTTAGGTCTTCTGCCCATTTTTGGATTGGGTTGGGGTTTTTTTTTTTTTGATATTGAGCTGCATGAGCTGCTTGTAAATTTTTGAGATTAATCCTTTGTCAGTTGCTTCATTAGCAAATATTTCCTCCCATTCTGAGGGTTGTCCTTTCGTCTTGTTTATGGTTTCCTTAGCCGTGCAGAAGCTTTTAAGTTTCATTAGGTCCCATTTGTTTATTTTTGTTTCTATTTCCATTTTTCTAGGAGGTGGGTCTAAAAGGATCTTGCTGTGATTTATGTCATAGAGTGTTCTGCCTATGTTTTCCTCTAAGAGCTTGATAGTGTCTCGCCTTACATTTAGGTCTTAAAGACATTTTGTGCTTATTTTTGTGTATGGTGTTAGGGAGTGTTCTATCCTCATACTTTTACATGTAGCTGTCCAGTTTTCCCAGCACCACTTATTGAAGAGGCTGTCCTTTCTCCACTGTACGTTCCTACCTCCTTTATCAAAGATAAGGTGACCATATGTGCGTGGGTTTATCTCTGGCCTTTCTATCCTGTTCCATTGATCTATATTTCTGTTTTTGTGCCAGTACCATGCTGTCTTGATTACTGTAGCTTTGTAGTATAGTCTGAAGTCAGAGAGCCTGATTCCTCCAGCTCCATTTTTCGTTCTCAGGATTGCTTTGGCTATTCGGGATCTTTTGTGTTTCCATACAAATTGTGAAATTTTTTGTTCTAGTTCTGTGAAAAATACCAGTGGTACTTTGATAGGGATTGCATTAAATCTGTAGATTGGGTAGTAGAGTCATTTTCACAATGTTGATTCTTCCAATCCAGGAACATGTTATATCTCTCCATCTATTTGTATCATCTTTAATTTCTTTCATCAGTGTCTTATAATTTTCTGCATACAGGTCTTCTGTCTCCTTAGGTAGATTTATTCCTAGATATTTTCTTTTTGTTGCAATGGAAAATGGGAGTGTTTTCTTAATTTCAATTTCAGATTTTTCATCATTAGTGTATAGTAATGCAGGAGATTTCTGTGCATTAATTTTGTATTCTGCAACTTTACCAAATTCATTGATTAGCTCTAGTTGTTTTCTGGTAGCATCTTTAGGATTCTCTATGTATGGTATCATGTCATCTTCAAACAGTGACAGCTTTACTTCTTTTTTTCCAGTTTGGATTCCTTTTATTTCTTTTTCTTCTCTGATTGCTGTGGCTAAAACTTCCAAAACTATGTTGAATAATAGTGGTGAGAGTGGGCAACCTTGTCGTGTTCCTGATCTTAGTGGAAATGGTTTCAGTTTTTGACCATTGAGGATGATGTTGGCTGTGGGTTTGTCATATATGGCCTTTATTATTTTGAGGAGAGTTCCCTCTATGCCTACTTTCTGCAGGGTTTTTATCATAAATGGGTGTTGAATTTTGTCAAAAGCTTTTTCTGCATCTATTGATATGATCATATGCTATTTCTCCTTCAATTTGTTAATATGGTGTATCACATTGATTGATTTACATATATTGAAGAATCCTTGCATTCCTGGAATAAACCCCACTTGATCATGGTGTATGATCCTTTTAATGTGCTGTTGGATTCTGTTTGCTACTAGTTTGTTATTTTTGCATCTATGTTCATTAGTGTTATTGGCCTGTAGTTTACTTTCTTTGTGACATCCTTGTCTGGTTTTGGTATCAGGGTGATGGTGGCCTTGTAGAATGAGTTTGGGAATGTTCCTCCCTCTGCTATATTTTGGAAGAGTTTGAGAAGGATAGGTGTTAGCTCTTCTCTAAATGTTTGATAGAATTCGCCTGAGAAGCCCTCTGGTTCTGGGCTTTTGTTTGTTGGAAGATTTAAAACCACAGTTTCAATTTCAGTGCTTGTGATTGGTCTGTTCATATTTTCTATTTCTTCCTGATTTAGTCTCGGCAGTTTTGCATTTCTAAGAATTTGTCCATTTTTTCCAGGTTGTCCATTTTACTGGCATAGAGTTGCTTGTAGTAATCTCTCATGATGCTTTGTGTTCCTGCAGTGTCAGTTGTTACTTCTCCTTTTTCATTTCTAATTCTATTGATTTGAGTCTTCTCCCTTTTTTTCTTGATGAGTCTGGCTAATGGTTTATCAATTTTGTTGATCTTCTCAAAGAACAAGCTTTTAGTTTTATTGATCTTTGCTATCGTTTCCTTCATTTCTTTTTCCTTTATTTCTGATCTGATCTTTATGATTTCTTTCCTTCTGCTAACTTTGGGGTGTTTTTGTTCTTCTTTCTCTAAATGCTTTAGTTAAAAGGTTAGGTTGTTTATTCGAGATGTTTCCTGTTTCTTAAGGTAGGATTGTGTTGTTATAACCTTCCCTCTTAGAACTGCTTTTGCTGCATCCCATAGGCTTTGGGTCATCGTGTCTCCATTGTCATTTGTTTCTAGGTATTTTTTGATTTCCTCTTTGATTTCTTCAGTGATCACTTGGTTATTAAGTAGTGCATTGTTTAGCCTCCATGTGTTTGTATTTTTTACAGATCTTTTCCTGTAATATGTAGTCTCATAGCGTTGTGGTCGGAAAAGATACTTGATAAAATTTCAATTTTGTTAAATTTACCAAGGCTTGATTTGTGACCCAAGATATGATCTATACTGGAGAATGTTCCATGAGCACTTGAGAAGAATGTGTATTCTGTTGTTTTTGGATGGAATGTCCTATTAATATCAATTAAGTCCATCTGTTTAATGTATCATTTAAAGCTTGTGTTTCCTTATTTATTTTCATTTTCGAAGATCTGTCCATTGGTGAAAGTGGGGTTTTAACGTCCCCTAGTATGATTGTGTTACTGTCGGTTTCCCCTTTTATGGCTGTTAGTATTTGCCTTATGTATTGAGGGGCTCCTATGTTGGGTGAATAAATATTTACAATTGTGTCATCTTCTTATGGATCCACCCTTGATCATTATGTAGTGTCCTTCTTTGTGTCTTCTAATAATCTTTATTTTAAAGTCTATTTTGTCTGATATGAGAATTGCTACTCCAGCTTTCTTTTGGTTTCCATTTGCATGGAATATCTTTTTCCATCCCCTCACTTTCAGTCTGTATGTGTCTCTAGGTCTGAAGTGGGTCTCCTGTAGACAGTATATATACGGGTCTTGTTTGTGTGTCCATTCAGCCAGTCTGTGTCTTTTGGTGGGAGCGTTTAATCCATTTACATTTAAGGTAATTATCGATATGTATATTCCTATTCCCATTTTCTTAATTGTTTTAGGTTTGTTATTGTAGGTCTTTTCCTTCTCTGTGTATCCTGCCTAGAGAAGTTCCTTTAGCATTTGTTGTAAAGCTGGTTTGGTGATGCTGAATTCTGTTAACTTTTGCTTGTCTGTAAAAGTTTTAATTCCTCAGTGAAATCTGAATGAGATCCTTGCTGGGTAGAGTAATCTTGGTTGTAGGTTTTTCTCCTTCCTCACTTAATATGTCTTGCCATTCCCTGCTGGCTTGCAGACTTTCTGCTGAAAGATCAGCTGTTAACCTTATGGAGATTCCCTTTTGTGTTATTGTTTTTCCCTTGCTGCTTTCAATATGGTTTCTTTGTATTTAATTTTTGATAGTTTGATTAATATGTGTCTTGTTGTGTTTCTCCTTGGATTTATGCTGTATGGGACTCTGTGCTTCCTGGAGTTGATTAACTATTTCCTTTCCCATATTAAGGAAGTTTTCAACTATAACCTCTTCAAATATTTTCTCAGTCCCTTTCTTTTTCTCTTCTTTTTCTGGGACCCCTGTAATTCGAATGTTGGTGCATTTAATGTTGTCCCAGATGTCTCTGAGACTGTCCTCAGTTCTTTTCATTCTTTTTTCTTTATTCTGCTCTGCATTAGTTATTTCCACTATTTTATCTTCCAGGTTACTTATTCGTTCTTCTGCCTCAGTTATTCTCCTATTGATCCCATCTAGAGTATTTTTAATTTCATTTATTGTGTTGTTCATCATTGTTTGTTTCATCTTTAGTTCTTCTAGGTCCTTGTTAACTGTTTCTTGCATTTTCTCTATTCTATTTCCAAGATTTCGGATCATCTTTACTATCATTATTCTGAATTCTTTTTCAGGTAGACTGCCTATTTCCTCTTCATTTATTAGGTCTGGTGGGTTTTTATCTTGCTCCATCATCTGCTGTCTGTTTTTCTGTCTTCTCGTTTTGCTTAACTTACTGTGTTTAGGGTGTCCTTTTTGCAGGCTGCAGGTTTGTAGTTCCCGTTGTTTTTGGTGTGTGCCCCCAGTGGCTAAGGTTGGTTCAGTGGGTTGTGTAGGCTTCCTGGTGGAGGAGACTGGTGCCTGTGTTCTGGTGGATGAGGCTGGATCTTGTCTTTCTGGTAGGCAGGTCCACGTCTGGTGGTGTGTTTTGGGGTGTCTGTGGCCTTATTATGATTTTAGGCAGCCTCTCTGTTAATGGATGGGGCTGTGTTTCTGTCTTGCTAGTTGTTTGGCATAGGGTGTCCAGCATGTAGCTTGCTGGTTGTTGAGTGGAGCTGGGTCTTGGCGTTGAGATGGAGGTATTTGAGAGAGCTTTCACCATTTGCTATTTCGTGGAGCTGGGAGGTCTCTTGTGGACCAGTGTCCTGTAGTTGGCTCTCCCACCTCAGAGGCACAGCAGTGACTTCTGGCTGGAGCACCAAGACCCTTCATCCACATGGCTCCTAATAGAAGGGAGAAAAAATAGAAAGAAAGAAAGAAAGAGGATAAAATATAATAAAGTAATATAAAATAAAGCTATTATAATAAAAAATAATTAAGGAAAAAAATTAAAAAAATAAAAAGACAAAAAACAAAAAAAGCAGACAGACAGAACCCTAGGACAAATGGTGAAAGCAAAGCTATACAGACAAAATCACACACAGAAGCAAACACATACACACTCACAAAAAGAGAAAAAGGGGAAAAAAATAATATATCTTTGCTCCCAAAGTCCACCTTCTCAATTTGGGATGATTTATTGCCTATTCAGGTATTCCGCAGATGCAGGGTACATCAAGTTGACTGTGGAGATTTAATCTGCTGCTCCTGAGCCTGCTGGGAGAAATTTCCCTTTCTCTTCTTTGTTCGCACAGCTCCGGGGGTTCAGCTTTGGATTTGGACCCGCCTGGGTGTAGGTCGCCTGAGGGCGTCTGTTCTTCGCTCAGACAGGACGGGCTTAAAGGCGCCGCTGAATGGGGGCTCTGGTTCACTGAGCTGGTGGGTAGGGAGGGGTGCGGATGCGCAGCGAGCCTGCGGTGGCAGAGGCCTGCGTGATGTTGTACCAGCCTGAGGCGCACCGTGCGTTCTCCCAGGGAAGTTGCCCCGGATCACGGGACCCTGGCAGTGGTGGGCTGCACAGACTCCCAGGAGGGCAGGTGTGGACAGTGACCTGTGCTCGCACACAGGCTTCTTGGTGGCTGCAGTAGCAGTCTTATCATCTCATGCCGGTCTCTGGGGTCCACGCCAATAGCAGCAGCTCACGCCAGTCTCTGGAGCTCCTTTAAGCAGTGCTCTTAATCCCCTCTCCTTGCGCACCAGGAAACAAAGAGGGAAGAAAAAGTCTCTTGCCTCTTCGGCAGGTCCATACTTTTTCCTGGACTCCCTCCAGGCTAGCCGTGGTACACTAACCCCTTCAGTCTGTGTTCACGCCGCCAACCCCGTCCTCTCCCTGGGATCTGACCGAAGCCGGAGCCTGAGCTCCCATCCCCCGCCTGCCCCGGCGGGTGAACAGACAAGCCTCTCGGGCTGGTGAGTGCTGGTCGGCACCGATCCTCTGTGCGGGAATCTCTCTGCTTTGCCCTCCGCACCCCTGTTGCTGCGCTCTCCTCCATGGCTCCGAAGCTCCCCCGCCCCACCACCCGCAGTCTCTGCCCGTGATGGGGCTTCCTAGTGTGTGGAAACCTTTCCTCCTTCACACCTCCCTCCCACTGGTGCAGGTCCCGACCCTATTCTTTTGTCTCTGTTTTTTCTTTTGCCCTACCCAGGTACATGGGGAGTTTCTTGCCTTTTGGGAGGTCTGAGGTCTTCTGCCAGCGTTCAGTAGGTGTTCTATAGGAGCAGTTCCACCTGTAGATGTATTTCTGATGTAACTGTGGGGTGGAAGGTGATCTCCACGTCTTACTCTTCTGCCATCTTGAAGCTGCCCCAAATGGTGTTATTGACCCTTGGAAATCAACATGATAGTCAAATTGTGCTCTGCTACCAATGAGTTCTCCATATTTAGACTATGGAAAATTTAATGAGCTTGTTTTTTGTATCAAAATTATTTAAGCATTCTAAAGTCAGATTGACAAGCTTTTTAGATTATCTAGTGTTTTGAATTATTTCATTTCATTCTATTTTTATTGATATTTGACAGTTGACTTTGCAATAAATTCCTCTACTGGGTAATTAATTAGTTGGATACTTTATTTTTCCACAAAATATATATAATCACTAAGCTACAGTAGTAGAACTAATGAGAACATTCAAAGATACTTTAGAAAAGAGATAAAAAATTTTGGTGTGTTTCTGGGTCATTAGAGATTTATTAAATAGCAATAACAAACATACAATACTTATATCTAGAAATAAGATATTTAGAAACAATTTAGTAGTAAGATTCACATTTATATTATATAGTTATAAAACACTATCCCAAGAATTATAATTCCATCAAGTTTCTACTTGACATATTGTATAACTAGTAAAAGAAGAGCAATACAACAAAAGAGAAAAATTCAATTTTAGAAATCAAAAAATTCTTGCCATTTCTGGAGTATTTCAGTAAACTTGTCAGTAGTAAAACATGCATTAATTATACCACTTACAAACAGGATAAAATGGAAGCAATTAACTTTTAAGATTCATTTAAAAATAATCTGCAGTTGTAAAATATTATCTTAAAGACTAATGTCTTCCATTTGAGCCATCGTATTATCACTTAATTGCTATTAGCAATAAAACTAGAAGAGTAAAAAGAAATAAAAGTGCCTTTAGCAGAGACAACAAAGCATCTCCCTATGGCTCTGGATTTTCAGAAGTAGACACACTGGAGGGTGGGATCAACTCAAATGGTGATCCACAATCTGTTTATAGATTGTGTGGCGGAAGACCAAATTCAATAGTTGCTGTAGAGACATTTCCTGTTGGCAGAGAATGTGCTAGCAAAAGTCCCTCGGTGGAGATGATTCCTTAGAGGTTTCTCCTCAGGTTTCTCAGAAATTTCCCCCTGGGATCCCTCTGATGGGAGGGTGTGGTGGTGAGGTGGAGGCCTCTGGGCCAGCACTTGTGTGTGTGTGTGTGTGTGTGTGTTTGTGTGTGTGTGTGCGTGGGGAGAGGCAGAGGGACAGTTGAATCTAAAGACAGTCATAGTATCTGCCAGTGTGAGGAGGTTTAGGAGAAATTGCTACAACAGGGCAAAATTGGCCAGATGGAAGGATCCTGCTTCTGTTGTCCTGACCCTGAGGAGATGGTATCTGGTCCAAACCTGGCGCTGGATCCTGGGTCTTATAACATCCTGATGTTCCTCCTTTGTCCAGCAGATAACTTGGTAGTCCTTACCAGCCTAATGCCCCAATTGAAACATCAGGCACAGTAAGGGTACTTTTCTGAGGCATTTAAATTCTTCAGTGATTTTTTAATCTCATGCATGCATTTTTTCATCGTTAACAAGGTTTCTATAAGACAAGAAAGCTGGATTTGATAACAGCGACTGATTCTTTTGACTTTTCTGAATTTTGTAATTGTCCAGCTCTTTATAAATGTGACTGATTATTTCATCTTCTTTGAAAATATTCTACTTTTTCTGGGTAAATTCTTTCTAAATTACTTAGTGAAAATTCATTTTCTCAAGGCAGTTCAGGAAGGAATTGAAATTTCTTCTCTCCTTTTCTATCTGATTGTGGCTAAGCTTTCTCAGTTTGATGTCTTTGATGTGATCATTAACTGCATTGTTGATTTTATTCAGTTAACTGAATGTAAATTTGAATGCTGTTTTTTTTTCCCCAAAAGTTCTTAAATAAGAGTTTAATTCAGCTGCATCAATCAGTTTCTTCAGTACTCCATTTGGATTGATATTCTAGGTGGTCTCCACTTTCTAATGCATTCATTATATCCACTTCCAAGGGCTCACTTTTAATGACAGCCTTCTCCAAGAATAGCAGCCCAATCTTTCATCCCATAAAGTTCACCCCGAAGCTTGATCTGACTTTTGTTATCATTTTGATATGTTTTGGTGTCACTTTAGGCTTTTCTAATATATTTTTTCCTTTTGATAAGTTTGGTTGCTCTTTTTCAGTCTTCAGTTTCTTGTGAAACTGGCTTTGTGCTTCCCTGAAGTTGAGAATGTTCATCTAAAGTATCTTTTAGCGCTGTCTGAAGTTGTTCTTCATTCTTGTCATTTATTTTGAAGGCAGTTTTAGTTGTAGTTACTTTAAATTGAATATGTTTTGATGTATCTCTTAAAGTTTGAATCTTCCTTGTAATGTCATCCATTAGATTAACTAATTACAAGTATTCAGGTTTAATCTCTTTGAAAATCAATTAAGCCTAAGTAAAAATTCAGAGCTTCTCAGGTCTTTAATAGTGACCTCCAGTTATTATATTTCTGGTAATTTGTTCTGAAGTCTGACTTGCATTAAAGTGGACTCAAGATCTCCAAATTCTTTTTTAATAAAGCTAAGGTTTTCAAAAACTTGATGTCTTTTCACCAGAGAAGGCAGTTCTCTGTTGCTAATTTATTATTTCTACTTAAGTAACAAGTTTTTGACAGTAATAATAATAATAATGAAATTATGATTCTGTATACCACCATTTTTCATAGAAATCTGTGGGTACCTGGGTCTGGTTTCTGATCCCCTAACAGTGCTGCTGTCACCTGGCACAGCATCTTCAGGATCATTGTAACACAACATCATGGCCATTAGTGGAGACTTCATGGTTCACAAGGCCCCTCTGAGCTGCCTCACGTTTGGCAAAACTGTTCTGGTCACAGCAGATTGCAGAGAACACTGCTGAGTATTCCACCCAGGACCAAGCCAGTACCTGACATATAGGGAATACAGAAAATACTGGTTAATGGTCTCCTTTTCTTGAGTAACTTTTTTCATCCTGTGGCCTTGAAGATCTTGTCCTGCTCACCCTATCCTGCACATAGGATATGAGGCAGAGAAATCATTTGTCAAAATTCAACACCTGGGGACTTCCCTGGTGACACAGTGGATGGGGCTCCACGCTCCAATGTAGGGGGCCCGGGTTTGATCCCTGGTCAGGGAGCTGGGATCCCACATGCATGCCGCAACTGGGGAGCCCGCCTGCCGCAACTGGGACCTGGCACAACCAAATAAATAAATAAGTATTAAAAAAAAAAAAAAGAAAAATTCAACACCCGTTTGTTGATATAACCTCTCAATGAACTAGAAATAGAAAGGAACTACCTCAATCAGATAAAATCTTATTTAATGGTGAAATGATGAATACTTTCCCTTAAGATTAGAAACAAGGCAAGGGTGCCTCATCACTTTTATTGAACATTATATGCCCAAACTAGTATACTAAGACACAAAAAGGGTCATGAAGACTTGAAAGGAAGAAATAAAGCTATATTTTCAGATGACATGAAAATTCATGTCGAATTCACAAATTACTATTAAAAATGTGAAGTTAGAAAACTTACAGGGACAAGGTCAATATACCAAAATAAGTATATTTTTATACTAGCAGCAACAATTGATAAATGTACAGAGCTCAAAGCTGTTCATAATGCCTCCATAAAAAATACAACTTAGGATTAAATTTAACAGGTGATGTATAAGACTTCTGCACTTGAAATGGAAAATTATTGCTGAGGAGAAATTAAAGAAGACCTAAAGAAAGACAGAGGTATACCATTTTCATAAATTTCAAAATTGAGGAATGTTAAGACATCACCTCTCCTCAACTGATTTTTAGATTCAATGCAATTCCAATAGAGATTCCAACAAACTATTCCTTTTAGAAATTGGTACTTGACTATAAAATAGATATGAAAAAACAATGGATTTAGAGTAGCTGAACAATTTGAAAAAGAACCAAGTATGAGGACTTATAGTTTGAATTCAAGACTTACTGTAAATCCACAGTAATCAAGAGAGTGTGGTATTCATGTAAGAGTGTGCAAAGAGGTCAGTGGAACAAAACAAATTCCATAATTACACCTACACTTCAATGGTTCATTAGTTTTTTTAAATAGTTCCCAAGGTATTCAATGGGAAAAGGAAATTTTCTTTCAGCAAATGATTCTGGAATAACTGCATACGCATGTGGAAATGCACATGGAAAAAATGAACTTTGCCTTCTAATACAAAAAATTCAAGGTGGATCATGGATGCAAATATAAAAGCTAAAACAATAAAGCTTTTGGAGGAAAAATTAGGAGAATATCTTTGTGACTTAGGAAAGGTGAAGGGATTTTTAGACAGGTCACAGAAAACATTAGCTATAAAAGAAAAACATCAGTAAATGAACTTCAACTTCTGAAGTTCTTCTGAAGTTCTGAACTTGACTTCTCAAAACACCTCTTATGAAAATGAAGAGACAAATTATGTGTTTAGAAGAAAAGTCTCAATATATATGTCTGAAAAATATATATTTTTTCTGGAATATATAATGAATTCATACAAATCGATAAGAAAAAACATGAAATAAAAAACGAGTAGGAGACTTGAATAGGTACTTTTGCAAAAGAGTATGTACAAATGATCTATAAGTAAGGTACTCAACATCAATAGTCACCAGAGAAATGCAAATTAAAACTACAACGAGATATCATTTCACATGTATTAATTTTATAACTAAAATTAAAAAGATTAAATTATCCAAATGTTATTAGAATGTGAGACAACTGGTACTCCCATACATTGCTGGTGGACTGTAGAATGGTTTAACCACTTTAGATAACTGGAAATTTTAAAATAAACTAGCCATCCTAGGAATTTATCCAAGAGAAATGAATAAACATGTCCACAGAAAGACTTGCACACAACTAATCCATAGCAGTTGTATTCGTTATAGCTCCCAGATAGAAAAACTGCAAAGGTTTGATCCCAAAGAATTGCTACGTAACTTTCTATATATTTCATACAATGTATGAGATATTTCATACAATGTATGAGATATTTCATACAATGTATGAGATATTCATACAATGTATGAGATATTTCATACAATGAAATGCTAATTAGCAATAAAAAAGGAATGAACTACTGTTTCAACTTAGAGAAGCCAGACACGAGTACATTTATATGGTTCAGTGTCTATGAAACTCAAGAATAGGCAAAACTAATCTGTAATAGAAGATATCAGCACAGTGGGTAACTAGAGGGGGGGGGGATGGTTGAATGTGAATCCAGTAGAGATTTCTGGGGTAAAGAAGATGGTCTATAACTTGATTTGTTGTGGTCATATAGGTTTTTACATTTTCTTCAGTTCTCACTGAATTGTACATTTCTATATTTCGCTTACTAAAAAAGTACAAAACTGGACAGGGATTACCTTTGAGTGAAATCAAAGCATTCTAAAACCATGTAACTGCTGAATGCTAACTTGCTTCTTAAGGATCCTTTGATGTCTTGGGAAGAGCAATTGAGAATATATTAACAGAGCTTGAGCACTCTTACTTTCAGTAAATAGGATTGTTCACAACTTTTAATTGCTCTTCTCCTGCCTTCAAGGCATCTCCGGCTGCTACTCACAACCAAGATTTAAAGAGGGGTTATTGTGCGGGAAAGAGTCTCAAATTCCCCCAAATTAAGGGAGTGGGTGGTAGAGGAAGCAGTAGCAGGGTAGAAATGGGAAGCAAATATGGTATTCAGCTTAAGGGAGAAAAAACAACCTGTCCGAATAAACAGAGATTTTGCTTAGCATTGAAACAGATTGTAATGTCCATATATGGAGCATGAGTGAACCAAGGAATTAGAAGCAGGGAGATACTCACCAGCAAGTAAACAATGTTAACTATAAGCATCCTTCATGATCCTCTGATATTTAATAGATGATAGATGTTACCAAAATATTTAATATCTGTCTACCTAATACATTGCTTTACCAGTGGATTTGTTTGTTTGTTTATATTATTTATTTAGTGAGGCTCCAGGTGAAGTAACCTTTTCTGTTTTTAAAATGTCAACTATTCCACATATTGTATGATTGCATTTATATGAAACATCCAAAATAGATAAAGCTATAGAGACAGAAAACATTAGTGGTTGCCTTGGGTTGGGGAGTTATATGGGTTATAGCTAAGGGGTACAGTGTGTCTTTTTTTGGGGTGATGAAATGTTCTAAAATTGATTGTGGTGATGGTTTGACAACTCTGATAATACTAAACACTATTGAATTGTACATTTTAAATGGGTGAATTACTTGATACGTGAATGATATCTCAATAAAGCTGTTAAAAATATCAGCGTTAGTCAGCAGTTAATTTTAATTGCAGTTTAAAAACTTCCAGCAGGTAAAAATATTTGCCTTTGAAAACCTGAGTCACATCACCAGAAAGGATCACTGATAGACTCCTAGATTATCTCATCCCCTGAGGGATTCAGGGAAAGGGAGAATAGCGAGGGTTTTAAGTTGCTTTCCTTCAGCAGGAAAAGGCTTTTGCTGCCCGGCCCCACTGTAGTTTTACATTTTCTCCCAGATGTCTGTCTTGGAGCTTCGAGGATTGCATTAGAAGTGAGCTGAGGTCCCCGAGTAAAGGTGGCCATCATGTGCTGGAAGTAACAGGACTTGTGCTTGAAATCCTTCTGGCAGTTTTAAATTGTGCTAATGTAAGAAAGTGAACTGCATACTTGTAACCCCTTTTATATCCATATTCTAAAAACGGGGATGAAAACATACATAGTGTAGCCCACAGAGGGACAATGACTTATTACATTTATGTCTTATCAATAGTCATAACACCTGGGAGGTAGAAGGTGTTCAGTAAGTAGTTGAAGGCTCCTGTGCTTTGAAAAAATTATAAATTGTCATTAAAAATGTAACACTATTTAGTCTGTGAAGACAGTAATTGTTTTGTAACTCTTTATACTGGTCACAGTGCCATTTAAATGTCAAGTGTGGGAGCCAAGAAGTATAGTAGAAAGATCACAGGTTTGGGAATTAGACATGCCTGGGTTTAAATCCCCTCTGCCCCAACTCTATCAAATTACTTAATGCTTTAAGCCTCTATTTCTTCATAAATGGAGAGGTTGAAACTCATAGAGTTGTTATGAAATCTAAATCAAAGAGATAAACTGTCTAGCAAAATCTCTGGCATATTTAAAGCATACATTAAGGGACTTCCCTGGTGGTGCAGTGGTTAAGAATCCACATGTCAGTGCAGGGGACACGGGTTCGAGCCCTGTCCAGGAAGATCCCACATGCTGCGGTAGGAACTAAGTTCGTGTGCCACAACTACTGAGCCTGCGCTCTAGAGCCCGCAAGCCACAACTACTGAAGCCTGTGCGCCTAGAGCCCATGCTCCATAACAAGACAAGCCACCGCAATGAGAAGCCCAGCGAACCACAACAAAGAGTAGCCCCACCCACTGCAACTAGAGAAAGCCCCCGTACAGCAACGAAGACCCAATGCAGCAAAATATAAATTTATAAAAAAAAAGTGTGCCCCCATTCTGAAACTTCTCATACTTAAAAATAATTAAAAAAATAAAGTATACATTAAATGATGGTCCTTTCCTGTATTTAATAGTTGAAAAAAATCACTGTCCTATTCAAATATAGACATGAATTATTTCCAAATCAAGTATTGAATTAAGTTGTGTATTATCTATGGAAGTGTTATAAATTATTGTTAAAAAACAACCTGGTGACTTCCCCTGGTGGTCCAGTGGTTAAGACTTTGCCTTCCAATGCAGGGGGTGCAGGTTTTGATCCCTGGTCGGGGAGCTAAGGTCCCACATGCCTCAGGGCCAAAAAACCAAACATAAAACAGAAGCGATATTATAACAAATTCAATAAAGGACTTCAAAAATGGTCCACATTAAAAAAGAAATCTTTAAAAAAACCAAGAAAACCAAAAAAACATTCTTGGATCAATGTTCACTGCAGCAATATTTACAATTAGCCGAATGCATGGAAGCAACCTAAGTGTCCATCAACAGAATGAATGGATAAAGAAGATGTGGCACATACATACAATGGAATATTACTCAGCTATAAAAAGAAATGAAATTATTTGTGGTGAGGTGGATGGACCTAGAGTCTGTCATACAGAGTGAAGTAAGTCAGAAAAAGGAAGACAAATACCGTATGATAACACATATATATGGAATCTAAAAAAAAGGTTCTGATGAACCTGGGGAAGGACAGAAATAAAGACACAGAAGTAGAGAATGGACTTGAGGACATGGGGTGGGGGAAGGGTAAGCTGGGATGAAGTGAAGGAGTAGCATTGACATATATACACTACCTAATGTAAAATAGATAGCTAGTGGGAAGCAGCTGCATCACACAGGGAGATCAGCTCGGTGCTTTGTGACCACCTAGAGGGGTGGGATAGGGAGGGTGGGAAGGAGACGCAAGAGGGAGGGGATACGGGGATATATGTATACATATAACTGATTCACTTCGTTATACAGAAACTAACACAACATTGTAAAGCAATTATAGTCCAATAAAGATATTAAAAAAAATTCTGGGTGAATCAAATTTTTTTTTTTTGCGATACACGGACCTCACACTGTTGTGGCCTCTCCCGTTGCGGAGCACAGGCTCCGGACGCGCAGGCTCCGGACGCGCAGGCTCAGCGTCCATGGCTCACGGGCCCAGCTGCTCCATGGCATGTGGGATCTTCCCGGACCGGGGCACGAACCCATGTCCCCTGCATCGGCAGGCGGGCTCTCAACCACTGCGCTACCAGGGAAACCCTGGATGAATCAAATTTTGAATGAAAAATGCAATGATAAAAATTCTAGAAAAATATACATGATTTATTGAAGGCATATAGAAGGTCTTTCTAAGCAGGACATGAAAAAGATGCAAAGTGTAATACTGATAAATTAAAATACCTAGAATTTAAATTTGTATATGGAAAAACCCGAGTAAACTATTGAAAGACTACAAACATGGGAAAATATTTGACAAAGACCTGATATTCTTAACGTATAAGGCCCCTGCACATCAATAAAGAATCAATCAACTAACTTAAAAATGGATAAAAGACATAGGCATCCAACAGAACTATAAAAAGCTAATAACCATGTGAAAAAAGTCATTTACTAATAATTTTAAAATATCAATTTAAATTTGAGATTCATTTTTTTACCTGTATATTTTGCGAAGATTTAAAACAGTGCTGTCTGGAACATACACCAAAATAGACTATATTCTAGGTCACTGAACAAATGTTAACAAATTTACCAGCATTGAAATTGTGTTTTTTCTGATCAAAATAGAATTAAATGAGAAATCAATAATAGAAAGTAAAGGAAAAATTTTCGTACACTTGGGAACTAAAACAACCCATTGCTAAATAATCCAGAAATCAAAGAGCAAGTCCCAAGGGAAATTTAAAAACAATACATCAATTGAATGAAAATGAAAATACAAAATACCAAAATTCGTGGAACTCAGCTAAATTTCACTCTGTACCTAGACTGAACTTTATAGCATTAAGTACATGCATTAGAAAAGATGAAAAGTCTCACATCAACAGTCTAAATTCCCCCCTCAAGAACCCAGAAAAAGAAGCAAAACAAACCCAAAATCGAAGGAAGGAAATATTATATGTAGAAGCAGAAATCAGAGTTGAAATCAGAAAAATAATAGAGAAGATTAATAAAACAAGAACTTGTTCTTTAAAATGATCAGTAAAATTGACCAACTCTGAGAAAGATTGGCAAAGAAAAAAGAAACAGATTACTAATATCAGGAATGGAAAAGGTAGTAACACTATAATACCCTGCAGACATAAAAAGGATAATAAGAGAATACTACAAATTATTCTCTCTATATAAACATGACAACTTAGATATAATGTACCAATTTCCTTGAGAAACAGATGATTACAACTCACCAATAAGTATGAATAATCTGAATAGATCTATAGCTATAAGGGAAATTGATTTTGTAACTTAAAAACTCCCCAAAAAGATGTTTCCAGGCCCAGATGGCTACATTGGATAATTCCACCAAACATTCAAAAATATTTAACACTGATTTTACACAATCTCATCCGAAAAAATAAAAAGGAATACTCCCATCTCATTTTATGAGGACAGAATTACTCTGATACCAAAACCAAGTAAAGACAATGCAAAAAAACAAAACAACTACAGACCAATGTCTCTCATGAACTTAGGCACAAAAATCCTTAACAGAATATTAGCAAACTGAATCAACAATATATACAAAGAATTATACAACATGATGACCAAATAGGATTTATTCTAGTTGTGCAAGGTTGATTTAATATTTGAAAATCAGTCAGTGTAATCCATCTTGTTAACAGCTAATGATGATAAATCATATGATCATATCAGCTGATGCAAAAGAAAACATTTGACAAGATCCTACACCAGTGATGATAAAAACTTTCTGTAAGTTAGTACTAAAGAGGAATTAACCTCAACTTGTTAAAGAACACTGCTATACTACAAAACATTTACAGCTAACATTCTACTTAATGGTGAAGCACCTTGTGTTTGCCATCTAAGATGAGAACAAGGCAAGAAGTCTGCTCTTATCACTTTTATTTAACATACTTTTAGAAGTGCTTTATTTGTAATAGCTCAAAATTTTGAATGACTTAAGATAGAGCAATAAAGTAGTATGTTCATTCTGTGGAATACTGTGTAGCAATAAAAAGGGGAAAAAACCAATGTGACAACTTAGATGGATTCGGGGCTATAAATGCTGAATTTAAAAAAATTCTTAAAATGTTGCATACTATATAATTCCATTTATGTAACATTCTTGAAATCACACAATTACAGAGATGGAAAACAGATTAGTGGTTTCCAGAGATTAAAGACGGGGTTGGGAGTAGGAGGGAACAAGATGTGGCTATGAAAGGGCAACGTGAAGAATCCTTGTGGTAATAGAAATGCTCTGTATCTTGACTATCACTGTCAATATCCTGGTTGTGATATTATACTGTAGCTTTATGTTTCCACTGGGGAAAACTGGATAAAGGGTATAGGGAGTCTCTCTGTATTATTTTTATTAAGACATGTGAGTCTATTAAAGTAAAAAGTCTAATTTAAAAAGCTATAAACAATAATGTTATGAAAAATGGGCATTCTCATATACTTTTCTTTTTGGATAAAAGATTGGTTCAACATTTTAAAGGAATGTATTTTTTAAATTGCATATCTTAACTAGGAATTCTACTTTTCGGACTTCATCTTAAAGAAATCCCTTCATAAAATGCTTATTTTAGCATTTAATGCACATAATGGTATAAATTATATATATATACACATACATATATATATTCAATATGTAGTTCAGTAGGGTTACAGGTAAAACTAATGGTACAAATTTTATATATATAGTTCATCATTAGGGAGTAGGGTACAGGTAAAACTAGAGTATGTTCATATAAATGAATATTCAGAGATGACCAGAGAAATAATCATGATGTATTATCAAGTGAAAAAATCAAGTTTAAAGCAACAGTTTCCATTCTTGTGAAACAATATATATGCTTATACAAGTGTAGGAAAAAAACAACAAATAGAGATGAAGTTGTAAACAGTTCACCATTGCCCCCACCCTGGAGTGAAGTGAGAGTACAAGAAATTATCACTGTATATTTTATGTATTCCTGCATTGCTCTCTTTTTTCATTAGATACATTTCTAATTATGACATAAGCAATAAGCATCCGCATAGGATTTTTACATTTAAAGAGGCACCTTTTTATATGCGCAATCTCATTTAGTAGTCAAACAGCCAATCAAGACTGTGTCCTGGGCTTCCCTGGCTGGTGCAGTGGTTGGGAGTCCGCCTGCCGATGCAGGGGACACGGGTTCATGCCCCGGTCCGGGAAGATCCCACGTGCCGCGGAGCGGCTGGACCCGTGAGCCATGACCGCTGAGCCTGCGCGTCCGGAGCCTGTGCTCCGCAACGGGAGAGGCCACAGCAGTGAGAGGCCCGCGTACCGCAAAAAAAAAGAAAAAAGACTGTGTCATTTTGAAAGCCTATAGAGTAGGAGGAAACTCCTACCCACGCCTTCAGCAGGTGTCCTTCAACTGCTGCATTACTCAGTTCAACCTCGAATGGCTTACACTGCATTCAGGATGTGTTGCACGCCACTAAATTTTCTTCAATATGCGTCTTGTATATACCCAAGGCGTTCTTGTGATATTGAAGGCAGGGCCATATCGAGTTTCTTTTGTTATCTCCCCAGTGATGGGGGATGCAGTCCTCAGCTCAAAATGAGCCTTAAGCAGTTCATTATCTGGCTTAACATCATCTTCTAAATTAGCATCTAATTGCAACTCATCAAATCAAGTATACAGTATTCTTTTCAATTGCCTAATAATGAAAGTAAGAGAGGAGAATCACAAAAGGCCCTCAAATTGATAAAGGTTGATACGGAATTCTTGCGCCCCGAAACTGAGAGCCACTTTTCTCTGGAAGTGTAATGACATGGCTTAAACCAGCTAGCATCTCATTACTAACATGTTTTTCATTTAAAGATAAAACACTTTTGCCAGGAGCCACTTCTATACTACATCTTCTACTCATGTTGAGTTTACTGGGCTGCTGTTAAAGGGGGAATTTGACTCTGTTGACAAGTTGTCTGACCCTGAAACTGTAAAAGTTCAACTATCTTGCTGTCAGTTCGACCTCTCATTAAAACTTTTGGCTCCTGCCTGCTTCTGGTTATGTTAACCATGGGGTGGGTTTTTCTATGCAGTTAAAGGATCAAGACCAAAGTTTTGAAATCTGATCAACAGTCATAGTCCTGTTTATGATCTCTTACCACAAATGATCTGTTAGTCTGTCTCCTATTAATCATCGCTTGAAAAGGAGGAGGGAGTCACTTTGTCTTATCTTTTGTGCATAGAAATGTTCCCCTTCATTTAACCTTACTGGAGGAGACTATAATAATTGTTTCTCTTGCTGATGGGTGGCCATTGTATTACTGTTTGCTCCCTCATTCAAGTTGGTGGGTGGCATTTATAGTGTGAGCGTTCCATCCTTCTGGTGGTTGAGGGGTTGAGGACTGGGGGGAAGAGGTAAAGCTAAGGAGGCAAAAGCTACCTCCAGGATGAGATTCCAAAGTAAGCTGAAAGGGTTCCCATCCTAGCAACCCTCAAAAAATACATAGAAACACATCTGTCCCTTATTTTTTCAGCTTGCTTTATGGTGAGTCATTCAAGTTCTTAAAACCATACAATTACACATGCTAACAGCAGGGAAAAAGAGTAGATAATAAACCTGGCAAGGGTAATTTAACCAAACCATGCGTATCAGTGGTTTATACCAATAAGGGAGATTTAAGAATTCTTTTCAGGACACACATGCAATTCTCTCTGTATATACACACACACACACACACACACACACACACATATGTATATATGTATATATATATAAAATATAATTATACAAACATATACGTATAAACACATACGCACATTCGCATGTATACACACATATACAGACATATATGTACGCACGCATAATATCTCTAGTACATTCAGAGGAGAGAGTATAGGGGGTGTTCCATCGGAGAAATGCAGTGTAAAATAAATGTGGTTATAGGATTAAAAAAACAAAATTCACTCCTGTATGCTAAGTTATCATACTCCTGCAATCTGGCAAAGAAAAGTCCCTTCTGAGAGAATTATCATGAAAAAAATTTAACAGTTTAAGAACTAAAGAACAATTGAATGTATATAAATCATTGATTTCTTTAAGGAAATGAGTAGGACACACAACCTTACTACGCACGCATAGTTTGTGCTGACACCATTGTATTTGTTAAACTCCCACTGTGTGTGTGTATGTATATACACATATACATATATACACATATACATATGTATGTGTGTGTATACATATACTTAATGTTGTTCTGAAGTCATTTGAAAAGAAATCTGGAGAGTAATCCCTCATGAAACATTTTTAATATGCTGTAAAGAAATGAAGAAATAGAACTACTTATAGATAAGATATCCCTCAAGGAAAGGAATCTACCAGATCACTGGGTCTCAGGTAATCTCTTTAATATATTTGATATAGCTTTATAGTTGTTAGTAGGATTGCCTTAGTGGCTCAGGGAAAGACTGTAATTACTTAAAGTTACCCATAAGAGTGACCCTTAGACCTTAACATTTATTCTTACAAAATAGTTCTCTAAGTAGTTTTTGCTTAAATCATGATTTACCACAGAATGAAAAAGTAAAGTTATTGATTTTTTCAATGCTTATAATTATTTTAGCATTTTATAAATGTTTATTTAAAAAGTATATTTTTGAAAATAGTTGATAAAATGTTGGGAAGACCTCTATTTACTCCATGAAATTTGCATTACCTCTACTTAATAGTTCATCAGATCTTTAGCTTCTCTATCTCACCTTCTTGTCCAGTATAATAAAATAAATGTGTTTCTTACCTGGGATTATTTTAAGCATAGTTATCAGGCCCATAAGAGATATCTATATATCTATATCTATGTCTCACATACATATGTACCCAGCGTATTTCTTTTTAGTAATCTTGAAAGATAATTTAGGGACTTCCCTGGTGGTGCAGTGGTTAAGAATCCGCCTGCCAATGCAGGGGACATGGGTTTTGAGCCCCTGCTCCAGGAAGATCCCACATGCCACAGAGCAACTAAGCCCATGCACCACAACTACGGAGCCTGTGCTCTAGAGCTCACGAGCCACAGCTACTGAGCCCGTGTGCCACAACTACTGAAGCCCACATGCCTAAAGCCCCTGCTGCACAACAAGAGAAACCACTGCAATGAGAAGGTTGCATACCACAATGAAGAGTAGCCCTGCTCACCAAAACTAGAGAAGGCCCGCACGTGGCAACAAAGACCCAATGCAGCCAAAAATAAAATAAATAAATTTATTTAAAAAGAAAAGGGATAGTTTAATTCAGGACCTGAAGTTTCCATTTGTCTCTAATGTAAAACAATCTGTTAATCAGTATTATATGTTGTCATGATGTAATTAATAGCTTTTATGCGTTTGACTGCATATGTATGTATGATATTGGTCCTAAGAATATTTCAAGGTGCATTTTTGCACCTGAATATGAAAGCCACCCTAGTTTTAGTAGCACACTTTGAATTAGTGTTTTTACTCATTTTCCCAATTAAGAGTACTTTGAATGTTATGTGTGTATGTGTTCTGAGAAAAGAATTTATGCATGAATCTGAATTCAGGGCACATTAAAAATATATCTACCCTAGAGCATTTTTACCTTAAATGTATTTCACTTTGTACATATGACATAATTTCAACAACTTCATGTAGTCCATTTAAGTAGTAGTTTTCCTTTGAAATATAAAGTGAGTAAAATTTCTTTTTGTTCATGTTTTATATGCTTATAATTGAGATTTAGAGATTATTATATTAAAAAAAAATTTATTTATTTTGTCTGCCCCAGGTCTTAGTTGTGGCACATGGAATATTCATTGTGGCATGCGGGCTTCTTAGTTGCAGCATGCAGACTCTTAGTTGTGGCATGCATGTGGGATCTAGTTCCCCAACCGGGGATCAAACCTGGGCCCCCTGCATTGGGAGTATGGATTCTTACACACTGGACCAGCAGGGAAGTCCCTAGAGATTATTTTTTAAAATGTTTTCTATAAGAATTTTCATGACATGAAAATTTAGGAATGGTATATACTTTTTCTTATTGTGAATTTCTTGACTTAAGTTATTAATGAATGAAGGAGAGTTACAAACTGAACTCCTTTGAGTGATATGATAGTCACCCTCTGTTTTCCTTAGAGCCCATTATAAGATGTATCTGATTTTTAGTCTTTGCTCTTGTAGTGTATGATATTTTGGGGTGTTTGGGTCAAGTAACCTAACTTAATAGAATTGCTAAATAAACTTGCATCACATGGTTATAAATCCAAAGCAATAGTAATGTAACAATCACAGGATATTAGTGGCAATCCAACAGTAATTATTTATTCTCATACTCATGGGTCAGCCGGGGTGGCTCTGCTTTAGGCTTGGGTCTATGAGACAGCTGGGATAGCTCTGCTCCATGTATCTAATTTGGGAACCCAGAAGCCGTTTATACCTGGGGCAAGTTTTTCTCAAGGTAGATGCTGAAAGGGAGCTAAGAGAATGCATGCCTCCTAAGGGCTGGAGTACTGTCACTTCTACCCATATTCCCTTGGCCAAAGCAAGTCATATAGCTAAACCTAGTATCAGTGGAGTAGGGAAAATAATTTGCCTAATCGTGGGTAGAGAGTGAATGTTTGCTAAACTATAATCTACTACAGATTTTAAGTATTTTTGATCTCTTTGTCATAATTTGAGAATTTATACTTTTTCCTAATTCACTGAATTTTATTAGGACTAGCTTTGGAATCCCTGGCTCTTCATAAATGGTCTGTATTTAAAGTAGTGATCTTAGGTTGCAGTTTCATGGAAGAGTATGTGCCATTTTCTCATGGAATTCTTGGCCAGAATACCATATGTTTTTATGGTATTTGTTACCTATTCATGGTCCTGCTCTTAAGATGCACATATGTCACAAAGTATTTCACAAACATCACACCCAACATGTATGGATCCGTTTTAATATTATGTTTACAACTTTAAAAAATAGAATTTGATTGATTTGAAATGACTTTCATAGCAATTACTAATCTTTCCTTGATTAAAATATATTCATTTTCTATTGCTATGTAAAAATTACTACAAATTTAGCTGTATAAAATAATATATATTTATTCTTTCTCAGTTTCCATGAGTCAGGAGTCCAGGCATATCTTAACTGGATCTTCTGCACAGGTGTGAGACCCTGCAAACAAGGTATCAGCCAGACTGTGATCCTTTCGGAAGCTTGGCATTCTCTTCTAATTTCATGTAGTGTTAGCAGCATTCAGTTTCTTGCAGTTGTAGGACGGAAATCCCTATTGTCTTGCTCACTTGCTCTCCACCCCCAGAGGCACCTGAAGTCCCTTGCCACTGCGTCATCACAGGCCTGCTCACAATATAGCAACTTACTTCTTCAAAACCAGCAGAAGAATCTCTCACTTCAGTCTGCTGAACTGGAGTTTTATATAATGTAATGTAATCACAGAAGTGACTACCCCTCACCTTTGCCATGTAATGTAGACTCACTAAGGGAATTACTATTTCACCACTTTTGCCACGTTCTGTTAGATAGAAGAAATCAGTAGGTCCTTTTACCACTCAAAGAGAGGGGCTTATACAAAGGTTTGGGTCATGGGGGAGTCATCTTAGAATTCTGCCTACCTCACATCATAATCTACCAAATAAAGGCCACAAATCTAGCACTTGGAAGAATCATAGTTATCTCCAGAAATTCCAGCTTCTTTGCCCAGGAGCTATCATTCGAGACATTGAAAGCAGTAGGTGATTAGTGGCTACAAGGCTAATCTAAATTCCTGAGGACTAATATTCCTCAAAAATATTGGAGGATCTTAATCTGAACCTAAGAAATATTATCAGTGGTGTGATGGGCATAGAAGGGGGTAGCTACTTCTTCAAAAAAATAGAAAAAAAAGAGAATAAAACAACTAACAGTAACACCTAGGTTTTAAAATCATGCCTAGCTTGTGTTTGACAATCTTTCTGATAGCCCAAATACTATAAATTTAGTTGATGATAACAGAACAGATGGAAAAAACATATGGCTTGTAGGTAGTGTGTGGTGGTTGATATTTGCGGTACATTAGGGGAATTTATTTTATTTTGTGTCTTTCCTTGTGTAACTTTATGATACTTTATCAAGTAAATTTTATAAACCCTTTTTTTTTTGACTTACCTATGTTATAGCTATTAAACTCTCTTTATGACTTGAACATTACATTAAAAAAAGATTAGTTTCATAATTATTTCACAGTAGGCATTTAGGTACACTGACAGGAAGACTATTTCATTCAGGAAAGCATATCTGTAGCCATTTGGTTATCATGTAGAGTCCTTGGAGAGAGATTACACAGGTAAAAGAGGCAAAAATTTAAGGAGATTAATTGATGAAGGACTATTGAAGAAGGTCAGATTAACTGGCATTTAGATTAGACATTTATCTAAAATACGAACAAAATCCTACAGGTCTTCATTTAACACTAGTTTCTATAACTCTGCGTTTTCTAAGGAAAACTTAGTCAACAAATCAGTGTGTACTGACAATGCTACTTTTTGATCCTGTTATAAGAAGAAAATTTTAATGTACAGAAAGTGGCATAAACACAGTTTTTTAAATATGATCCTCAATTTGATTTTTTAGTCTAGACAGCAGCCGTAGAAACCCTGTATCTTGAGGTTTATCTGAATTGAAATGCAACTTTCTGATGTTTGCCTATTAGTATTCTTGTGATTTCTAAAAAACATAATCAAAGAATTTATATTTTTTAAGGGCTTTTCAAAGGACAAGATGAGAAAAGAATATCTCTCTTTAGAGGGAGTAGGGATAAAGGTAGACTTGGGAAATTCAATATAAATATGTGTGAAAATTCCTATGTCTACACTAATGAGGCCGTATTAAAATAAAATTGAACTCATGGCAATATTTCTTTAGGATTCATTCAGTTTCTTGACATGACTCTTTTTCCTTTGCCTTACCTCTTACATCAATATATTGACCATGTATTCCTGGTTATCTCAGTAAATGAAGCACTTTCTTTTAATCTCATCTATATTACTTTTGTTAAGTAGCTGAATATATGGGTGCTCCCTGTTTGCTTGCTTTTGAATGCTCTGATATACACACACACACACAAACACTAGAGTAGAATGAAAAGAGATGTTCTAGACTATCTCATTTTACAATAAAGTATCCATTTATTGTGTATACTTCTGTTACCCCCGAACACAAACAAGTGAAATAATGTATTTAGGCAAATTTTAAACTTCCAGTAAAAATATTTTCAGGTTTAAGTAGTCAGTAGTGTTCATTTTAAAATATTATTAAAAGAACCAAACATGCTTTCATATTCTTTCTTTCTTTCTTTCTTTTACATCTTCATTGGAGTATAATTGCTTTACAATGGTGTGTTATTTTCTGCTTTATAACAAAGTGAATCAGTTATACATATACATATGTGCCATATCTCTTCCCTCTTGCGTCTCCCTCCCTCCCACCCTCCCTATCCCACCCCTCTAGGTGGTCACAGAGCACCGAGATGATCTCCCTGTGCTATGCGGCTGCTTCCCACTAACTATCTATTTTACGTTTGGTAGTGTATATATGTCCATGCCACTCTCTCACTTTGTCACAGCTTACCCTTCCCCCTCCCCATATCCTTAAGTCCATGCTCTAGTAGGTCTGTGTCTTTATTCCCGTCTTACCCCTAGGTTCTTCATGACATTTTTTTCCCCCTTAGATTCCATATATATGTGTTAGCATACAGTATTTGTCTTTCTCTTTCTGACTTACTTCACTCTGTATGACAGACTCTAGATCCATCTACCTCACTACAAATAACTCAATTTCATTTCTTTTTATGGCTGAGTAATATTCCATCGTATATATGTGCCACATCTTCTTTATCCATTCATCTGATGATGGACACTTAGGTTGCTTCCATCTCTTGCCTATTGTAAATAGAGTTTCAATGAACATTTTGGTACATGACTTTTTAAACTATGGTTTTCCCAGGGTATATGCCCAGTAGTGGGATGCTGGGTCATATGGTAGTTCTATTTGTAATTTTTTAAGGAACCTTCAAACTGTTCTCCATAGTGACTGTAACAATTCACATTCCCACCAGCAGTGAAAGAGTGTTCCCTTTTCTCCACCCCCTCTCCAGCATTTATTGTTTCTAGATTTTTTGATGATGGCCATTCTGACTGGTGTGATATAATATCTCATTGTAATTTTTTTTTTTTTTTTTTTTTTTTTTTTTGCGGTATGTGGGCATCTCACTGCTGTGGCCTCTCCCATCACGGAGCACAGGCTCCGGACGCGCAGGCCTCAGCAGCCATGGTTCACGGGGCCCAGCCACTCTGAGGCATGTAGGATCCTCCCGGATTGGGGCACGAACGCGCGTCCCCTGCATCGGCAGGCGGACTCTCAACCACTGCACCACCAGGGAAGCCCTCATTGTAATTTTGATTGGCATTTCTCTAATGATTAATGATGTTGAGCATTCTTTCATGTGTTTGTTGGCATTCTGTATATCTTCTTGGGAGAAATGTCTATTTAGGTCTTCTGCCCATTTTTTTGATTGGGTTGTTTGTTTTTTTCGTTATTGAGCCTGCATGAGCTGCTTATAAATTTTTGAGATTAATCCTTTGTCAGTTGCTTCATTAGCAAATATTTTCTCCCATTCTGAGGGTTGTCTTTTGGTCTTGTTTATGGTTTCCTTTGCTGTGCAAAAGCTTGTAAGCTTCATTACATCCCATTTGTTCATTTTTATTTTTATTTCCATTTCTCTAGGAGGTGGGTCAAAAAGGATCTTGCTGGATTTATGTCATAGAGTGTTCTGACTATGTTTTCCTCTAACAGTTTGATGGTGTCTGGCCTTACACTTAGGTCTTTAATCCATTTTGTGCTTATTTTTGTGTATGGTGTTAGGAGTGTTCTATCCTCATACTTTTACATGTAGCTGTCCAGTTTTCCCAGCACCACTTATTGAAGAGGCTGTCCTTTCTCCACTGTACGTTCCTACCTCCTTTTATCAAAGATAAGGTGACCATATGTGC
Source organism: Phocoena sinus (assembly GCF_008692025.1). NCBI lineage: Eukaryota > Metazoa > Chordata > Mammalia > Artiodactyla > Phocoenidae > Phocoena > Phocoena sinus. The sequence continues at coordinate 36,640,131 of NC_045769.1, forward strand.
ATGGGTTTATCTCTGGGCTTTCTATCCTGTTCCATTGATCTATATTTCTGTTTTTTGTTCCAGTACCATACTGTCTTGATTACTGTAGCTTTGTTAGTATAGTCTAAAGTCAGGGAGCTGGATTTCTCCAGCTCCATTTTTTCATTCTCAAGATTGCTTGGCTATTCGGGGTCTTTTGTGTTTCCATACAAATTGTGAAATTTTTTGTTCCAGTTCTGTGAAAAATGCCAGTGGTAGTTTGATAGGGATTGCATTGAATCTGTAGATTGCTTTGGGTAGTAGAGTCATTTTCACCATGTTGATTCTTCCAATCCAAGAACATGGTATATCTCTCCATCTATTTGTATCATCTTTAATTTCTTTCATCAGTGTCTTATAATTTTCTGCATACAGGTTTTTTGTCTCCTTAGTAGGTTTATTCCTATTTTATTCTTTTTTGTTGCCAATGGTAAATGGGAGTGTTTTCTTAATTTCAATTTCAGATTTTTTCATCATTAGTGGTGTAACAATGCCAGAGATTTCTTGTGCATTAATTTTGTATCCTGCTACTTTACAAAATTCACTGATTAGCTCTAGTAGTTTTCTGGGAGCATCTTTAGAATTCTCTATGTATGGTATCATGTCATCTGCAAACAGTGACAGCTTTACTTCTTCTTTTCTGACTTGGATTCCTGTTTATATCCTTTTCTTCTCTGATTGCTGTGGCTAAAACTTCCAAACGATGTTGAATAAGGGTGGTGAGAGTGGGCAGCCTTGTCTTGGTCCTGATCTTAGTGGAAATGGTTTCAGTTTTTGACCATTGAGGACGATGTTGGCTGTGGGTTTGTCATATATGGCCTTTATTATGTGGAGGAAGGTTCCCTCTATGCCTACTTTCTGCAGGGTTTTTATCATAAATGGGTGTTGAATTTTGTTGAAAGCTTTCTCTGCATCTATTGAGATGATCATATGGTTTTTCTCCTTCAGTTTGTTAATATGGTGTATCACGTTGATTGATTTACATATATTGAAGAATCCTTGCATTCCTGGAATAAACCCCACTTGATCATGGTGTATGATGCTTTTAATGTGCTGTTGGATTCTGTTTGCTAGTATTTTGTTGAGGATTTTTGCATCTATATTCATCAGTGATATTGGCCTGTAGTTTTCTTTCTTTGTGACATCCTTGTCTGGTTTTGGTATCAGGGTGATGGTGGCCTTGTAGAATGAGTTTGGGAGTGTTCCTCCCTCTGCTATATTTTGGAAGAGTTTGAGAAGGTTAGGTGTTAGCTCTTCTCTAAATTTTTGATAGAATTTGCCTGAGAAGCCCTCTGGTCCTGGGCTTTTGTTTGTTGGAAGATTTAAAACCACAGTTTCAATTTCAGTGCTTGTGATTGGTCTGTTCATATTTTCTATTTCTTCCTGATTCAGTCTTGTCCGGTTTGTGCGTTTCTAAGAATTTATTGATTTCTTCCAGGTTGTCCATTTTATTCATATAGAGTTGCTTGTAGTAATCTCTCATGATCTGTATTTCTCCAGTGTCAGTTGTTACTTCTCCTTTTTCATTTCTAATTCTATTGATTTGAGTCTTCTCCCTTTGTTTCTTGATAAGTCTGGCTAATGGTTTATCAATTTTGTTTATCTTCTCAAAGAACCAGCTTTTAGTTTTACTGATATTTGCTGTCATTTCCTTCATTTCTTTTTCATTTATTTCTGATCTGATTTTTATGATTTCTTTCCTTCTGCTAACTTTGGGGTGTTTTTGTTCTTCTTTCTCTAATGCTTTAGGTGCAATGTTAGGTTGTTTATTCGAGATGTTTCCTGTTTCTTAAGGTAGGATTGTGTTGTTATAAACTTCCCTCTTAGAACTGCTTTTGCTGCATCCCATAGGTTTTGGGTTGTCGTGTTTCCATTGTCATTTGTTTCTAGGTATTTTTTGATTTCCTCTTTGATTTCTTCAGTGATCACTTGGTCATTAAGTAGTGTATTGTTTAGCCTCCATGTGTTTGTATTTTTTACAGATCTTTTCCTGTACTTGATATGTAGTCTCATAGCGTTGTGGTCGGAAAAGATACTTGATATGATTTCAATTTTCTTAAATTTACCAATGTTTGATTTGTGACCCAAGGTATGATCTGTCCTGCAGAATGTTCCATGAGCACTTGAGAAAAATGTGTATTCTGTTGTTTTTGGATGGAATGTCTTATAAATATCAATTAAGTCCATCTTGTTTAATGTATCCTTTAAAGCTTGTGTTTCCTTATTTATTTTCATGTTGGATGATCTGTCCATTGGTGAAAGTGGGGTGTTTAAAGTCCCCCTACTATGAATGTGTTACTGTCAATTTCCCCTTTTATGGCTGTTAGTATTTGCCTTATGTATTGAGGTACTCCTGTGTTGGGTGCATAAATATTTACAATTGTTGTATCTTCTTCTTGGATCGATCCCTTGATCATTATGTAGTGTCCTTCTTTGTGTCTTCTAATAGTCTTTATTTTAAAGTCAATTTTGTCTGATATGAGAATCGCTACTCCAGCTTTCTTTGGTTTCCATTTGCATGGAATATCTTTTTCCATCCCCTCACTTTCAGTCTGTATGTGTCTCTAGGTCTGAAGTGGTCTCCTGTAGACAATATATATACAGGTCTTGTTTGTGTATCCACTCAGCCAGTCTGTGTCTTTTGGTGGGAGCATTTAATCCATTTACATTTAAGGTAATTATAGATATGTATATTCCTATTCCCATTTTATTAATTGTTTTAGGTTTGTTATTGTCAGTCTTTTCCTTCTCTGTGTTTCTTGCCTAGAGAAGTTCCTTTAGCATTTGTTGTAAAGCTGGTTTGGTGGTGCTGAACTCTCTCAGCTTTTGATTGTCTGTAAAGGTTTTAATTTCTCCATCAAATCTGAATGAGATCCTTGCTGGGTAGAATAATCTTGGTTGTAGGTTTTTCTCCTTCATCACTTTAAATATGTCCTGCCACTGCCTTCTGGCTTGCAGAGTTTCTGCTGAAAGGTCAGCTGTTAACCTAATGGGGATTCCCTTGTGTGTTATTTGTTGTTTTTCCCTTGCTGATTTTAATATGTTTTCTTTGTATTTAATTTTTGATAGTTTGATTAATATGTGTGTTGGCATGTTTCTCCTTGGATTTATCCTGTATGGGACTCTCTGTGCTTCCTGGACTTGATTAACTATTTCTTTTCCCATATTAAGGAAGTTTTCAACTATAATCTCTTCAAACATTTTTTCAGTCCCTTTCTTTTTCTCTTCTTCTTCTGGGACCCCTATAAGTCGAATGTTGGTGTGTTTAATGTTGTCCCAGAGGTCTCAGAGTGTCCTCAGTTCTTTTCATTCCTTTTTCTTTATTCTGTTCTGCAGTAGTTATTTCCACTCTTTTATATTCCAGGTCACTTATCCGTTCTTCTGCCTCAGTTATTCTGCTATTGATCCCTTCTAGAGTATTTTTAATTTCATTTATTGTGTTATTCATCGTTTTTGTTTCCTGTTTATTTCTTCTAGGTCCTTGTTAAATGTTTCTTGCATTTTGTCTATTCTATTTCCAAGATTTTGAATCATCTTTACTATCATTATTCTGAATTCTTTTTCAGGTAGACTGCCTATTTCCTCTTCATTTGTTAGGTCTGGCGGGTTTTTATCTTGCTCCTTCATCTGCTGTGTGTTTTTCTGTCTTCTCATTTTGCTTAATTTACTGTGTTTGGGGTCTCATTTTCTGCAGGCTGCAGTTTCGTAGTTCCCTTTATTTTTGGTGTCTGTCCCCAGTGGCTAAGGTTCGTTCAGTGGGTTGTGTAGGCTACCTGGTGGAGGGGACTAGTGCCTGTGTTCTGGTGGATGAGGCTGGGTCTTGTCTTTCTGGTGAGCAGGTCCACATCTGATGTTGTGTTTTGGGGTGTCTGTGGCCTTATGATTTTAGGCAGCCTCTCTGCTAATGGGTGGGGTTGTGTTCCTGTCTTGCTAGTTGTTTGGCATAGGGTGTCCAGCACTTTAGCTTGCTGGTTGTTGAGTGAAGCTCGGTGTTGGTGTTGAGATGGAGATCTCTGGGTGATTTTCACCATTTGATATTACGTGGAGATGGGAGGACTCTTGTGGACCAGTGTCCTGTAGTTGGCTCTCCCACCTCAGAGGCACAGCACTGACTCCTGGCTGTAGCACCAAGAGCCTTTCATCCACATGGCTCAGAATAAAAGGGAGAAAAAGTAGAAAAAAAAAGAGAAAGAAAAGAAAGAAAGAGAAAGAAAGAAAGGAAAGAAAGAAGTTAAAGTAATATAAAATAAAGTAAGATAATATAAGTTATTAAAATAAAAATAATTATTAATAATAAAATTTTTTTGAGTAGTAAAAAAAACAAACAAGAAAACAGACGGCAGAACCGTAGGACAAATGGTGAAAGCAAAGGTATACAGACAATATCTCACACAGAAGCATACACATACACACAAAAAGATGAAAAGGGGAAAAAATCATAAATCTTGTTCTCAAAGTTCCACCTCCTCAATTTGGGATAATTTGTCTTCTATTTAGTTATACCACCGATACAGGGTACATCAAGTTGATTGTGGAGATTTAATCCGCTGCTCCTGAGGCTGCTGGCAGAGATTTCCCTTTCTCTTCTTTGTTCCCACAGCTCCTTGGGCTCAGCTTTGGATTTGGCCTTGCCTCTAGGTGTAGGTCGCCGGAGGGTGTTTTGGTCTTCGCTCAGATAGGACGGGCTTAAAGAGCAGCTGATTCAGGGGCTCTGGCTCCCTCAGACTGAAGGGAAGGAGGGGTACACATGCAGGGTGAGCGTGCGGCGGCAGGATGTTGCACTAGCCTGAGGCGCGCCGTGCGTTCTCCCGGGGGAGTTGTCCCTGGATCCCGGGACTGTGGCAGTGGCGGGCTGCACAGTCTCCCAGGAGGGGAGGTGTGGACAGTGACCTGTGCTCGCACACAGGCTTCTTGGTGGCTGCAGTAGCAGCCTTAGCGTCTCACGCCCATCTCTGGGGTCTTCGCTGATAGCCGCTGGCTCGCGCCCATCTCTGGAGCTCCTTTAAGAAGTGCTGTTAATCCCCTCTCCTCGTGCACCAGGAAACAGGGAAGAAAAAGTCTCTTGCCTCTTCGGCAGGTCCAGACTGTTTCCCGGACTCTCTCCCGGCTAGCCGTGGTGCACTAACCCCCTGCAGGCTGTGTTCACGCCGTCACCCCAGTCCTCTCCCTGGGCTCCGACAGAAGCTGGAGCCTCAGCTTCCAGCCCAGCCCCACCCCACCCCAGCAGGTGAGCAGACAAGCCTCTTGGGCTGGTGAGTGCCGGTCGGCACCGATCCTCTGTGCGGGAATCTCTCCGGTTTGCCCTCCGCACCCCTGTTGCTGTGCTCTCCTCCGTGGCTCTGAAGCTTCCCCCTTCCGCCACCCGCAGTCTCCGCCCATGAAGGGGCTTCCTAGTGTGTGGAAACCTTTCCTCCTTAACAGCTCCCTCCCACTGGTGCAGGTCCTGTCCCTATTCTTTTGTCTCTGTTTTTTCTTTTGCCCTACCCAGGTACGTGGGGAGTTTCTTGCCTTTTGGGAGGTCTGAGGTCTTCTGCCAGCGTTCAGTAGGTGTCCTGTAAGAGTTGTTCCACGTGTAGATGTATTTCTGATGTATCTGTGTGAGGAAGGTGATCTCCGAGTCCTACTCTTCCGCCATCTTCTTTAAATTCTATAATTTTACAATAGTATATTTAATCGTATTCACAATTAAGTGGTAATATATTGCTAATTGTAAAACCAGGTTTTTTTTTTTAATCAAATAAAGATGGCACAAAATTTAAGTAGACTAACTTGAGAATCACAAAATGATTTTGGCTCTAAACTCAACATTAGTCTGTATTTTGTAAATGTTAACATCTCCCCCAGAGGTTAAATTTTATCTTACATTTTATGTTTCAACATATCTTAAGGGATTTCACTGTGGCTTCAAATTAAGGTAAATTAATAGTGTATTGTTTTGAAAAGAAGTTCCATAATCTCCCTATTCCAGTGTTTAATTCTTGTTTTCCAAGATGTTGTTTATCTTTAGTCTGATCTAGTTTCCTTTTTGCTTTCCATTTCCTCCTGTTCAGTAAAGAGAAATGGGTTAATATCTAGCAAATAAGTTTTCAGTCAGTCCTAGGCTTATGAAAATGTGCCTTAAGTCCAGTTTCTTTACCTCCTTAATCTATTCATAAAATAGTCTCATTATAAGTGATATTCCAAATGTATCAAATAAATGAGTATTAGTCCTCGTTGATGGATACATACAGTGATCCTCACAAAGCCTTGTTCAGAGAAATGCCTAAATTTACGTATTCATGAATTTTTAATTATCTTAAGCTTTTTCTTTGGGAAACATAATGCTACCAAGTATCTGTATTTGCTGAGCTCAGCGACTTCCTTCCCCACCTGTTCCATTGTTGCAAAGATGAAATCACTTTCCTAAAACAAGCTGGATTTTCTGTGAGTGCATTGAGAACATACTGTGCCACTCTATTTGCTCTTAGAATATAAACTACAAAGGATATGTGGTCAGATTTGTACTTTGTGCTAAGATCATCTGAAATGAATCTTTTTCTCTTTGTGCTTATGTCACAAATTTGGTAAAATTAGGTTTGTTCATTTCAAATTGTTTCTGATATTTGGAGATTGCTTTTTAATTTTAATTTATGTTTTTTTGATATATAAATCATTTGTATGAGTCCAAAGTCAAGACTCTGTAACAAAGTATATTCATAAAAGTCACACTTTTTATAAAAATCCCTGCCACACCTTACACTCTGAAGGTTACAGTTTTTATTAATTTTTGGTTTATGCTGCCAGTGTTTATTTTCTTTGCAAATATAATTAAATATATATGTATGCATATCTTTGTATCTATCCCCGATATATATGTGTATGGGTATACATGCATATATTATTAATATATACACACATACGCATGTTTTATGCATATGTTTAATATATATGTGTGTATGTGTGTACATATATTTATGTATATTCATTATTTCTATGTCTTGACCTTTTTCACTTTGCAATACAGCGTAAAAATCACCAATATTAGCAGTGTGTACATATATTTATGTATATTCATTATTTCTATGTCTTGACCTTTTTCACTTTGCAATACAGTGTAAAAATCACCAATGTTAGCATATGGCCCTCTTTATTATTCCTCTGTGGAGCCATATAATATTCCATTGTGATGATGTACCATAGTTTATTCAACTTGCTTCTATCAATGGATATTAAGGTAGTTTCCAATATTTTGCTATTTTAGATAATATTGCAATAAATGCTGTAAATACTGTAAATACCATAGCTTTGCTTGTTTTTGAAGTCCACAAACTCTAGGATACTTTCCTCTGAGTAAATCCATTGATTTTTTTTTTAAAGCAGTAAGGCTAATCACTGATTCCCTTCATGAATATTTGGGATTATTATATTTATATATAAATTTTTATGTACCTTGCATTTTGCATCTTTCCTACATATCACAAGTGTCTTGAGGTTATAAATAGCATGTGGTTATATATATATATATATTTTTTTTTAATTTACATATATGTGTATTGGGTATGGTATAGTGTGATTTGTGGATTGTGATCATTCTTATCTATAAGCTTTCTTCTACTATTCATGTTTATGAATCAATACGTGTGTTGACCTAGAGTTTCTTTTCCTTGTTAATTTAGAGGATGTTTATGAAATGCCTGCAATATGTAGGTCTGTGCAGGATGTAAAACTGAAAGAGCCCTCCATGGAGCTTATGCTATATCTGTGATTAGCCTTCTGACGTGAGGTTAATCCAACTTAACTTTTTGGATCTCAGTGTTTTTATCTGAAAAATGGGAACTGTTATCCTATTTTGATTATTTAGTGGGATTCTTGAAAGAAGCCACTGCAGCGATGAATGTGAAATAGTTTGCTGAAATATAAAGAGCTACAAAATATATAAAATAGTCATTTTAGTACTGTATGTTCTCAGATGTTTTGCCATTATCTTCCCCAATAGACTTAGCTGTTTGAGAAACATCAGTACAGTTATTGTTTATTTTATATTTCCTCAAAGCAGCTGGTATAGAGGGAATAGACACTGAATTTATGGAACATTTTATTTTACTGAGTTAATGTATTTTGTACCAGGGGTCTCAAACTCTAATTCCTACAGGGGCTACATGAAGGACATAAATTGGATCATTGTAGGAAGTGGTGAGAAATTATGGCCAATCTGGAGAGTAAATTCTGTACCTAAAGACATTCAAATTCGAGTTTAAAAACAGTAATGTGTGAAGTAAACAGTTGAAGGCCATATTCAGCAGTCTTTATGCATGTTTGTGAGCTGTGGTTTATATGAATGTTACATTTGGGAGGGAAACCTTATTTCTTTGCATCATTCATATCCTGGATGAATGTGGGATATTGACAAACAGGGCCAAATCGTTACAATAATTATCAGTAAACCTGAAAATAATAATAAAAATAATTGTGATGTGGGCCTGTGAGGCTATAGTAAAAATATAATAAATGCAGCTTTATAGTGTTAAGTTTATTGTAGACATGCTTTCTGTTACTTTCTGTACTATGTTATATATTCTCTGTTCATGAGGACTCATGGGCCAAATATTACTGTGCTTCTTCTCATGACATATTTTACTTTTAACTTGTAGATACTATGTATCATACCATTGATTATATTTCATTTTGCATGGTTCCCAGAATGTTCAGAGCCAAATTTGTCACTGACTTCCAGAAACCATACTAGATCTCCTGTCAAATATTAGATTCTAATTTCATTTTTAACTTTGTCTTTTAACTCCTCCTTCTTTTCTCTTTTTCCTGACTTACTCTTCCTTATTCTATTTGCTTTATATATCTTTGTAAGCTACTTCAAAAGCTTTTTGGAAAAAGGTGAGGTATAAATGACAGAAGTCCCAAAGCATGTACATTTGGAGATAAGAGACTAATAGCTCCCATGTTGTTATTTACAAAGAAATTGTGCATACAGATGGTGGAACATTACTTTTTATAAGCAGACTCATAACAATGGAAAATGTGTTTTTCTATACTTTGCTATCCAGTTAGCTTTTCTCAATTTTCCCTATAACATTTTTGAAAGAAAAAAATAGTTCTTCATTTACAGGATTGGGATGGTCCTTATTGCTATTTCTCAACTATTTCTGGCTCTTTGCTTTCAGAAACATGTTAGGATTGTATGTCTTGGTATCTTTTTGATGGGACCATATGTTTAGCTTTAGCCAGTGAGTTGCGAATAGAAAAGACTAGAGCATGCCACTTCTGTTCCAGATCATTGAGTTGACCTTGTGAGACCCTTCAGCACACCCTTTCCCTTAAGCATGTTGATTGGCAATGTTTGAGATGATGGCTGATCTATCTGCCAGGGTCCCTGAGTGGTGAGCACTATTAAGTAGTATTTAGCCCCTGAGAGTTTAGAGTACTTTGCTACCAAAACACGATCTAGACTATCCTGAGAGATTCAAAGACAATCCATAGCAAAGCAAAGATTAGGACCATGGATTGTTTATCAATTATGCTTACTCCTTGCTGGGTAATGAAGATATAAGCAAGGTTACAAGAGTAGGTCAAATATGAACAGATTTCAGAATTTGCCATGGAATTCAAAGGAAAAGAATAAAATCATTCAGAATGAGAAATATTATCTTTCAGAAAGAAAAAATCTGTTTTACCTGAACATTTCCACTGCTCAGCTTTGCTTACATTAAAATCAGGAACAAAAACCTCTCCCTGTGACTACCTGAGTGTCTAGATAATATGTTTATACACTTTTCATCAATCCTGTGATTGTGAAGCTTCCTATAGCTAGAGGTGAATGAGAGTCTACAGGGAAATAATGAATGGATTTAGCCCTCATTTGCCTTGACTCTACAGGCAATTTTTACGTTTTCAGAGACTCAAGGGTGTTATTTGGAGAAATTACTCAGGAATAAAGGTATCCCGCCAGGCAAAACAGGATTTCATGTTTTTGAGACACCTCTTTCTTCAGTTTCCAGTTTGCAGGTGGGACTGGGGGTGTCAAAGGGAGTTAAAATGTCTAGGTGATATCTGTTACTAAGAGCAGCAAGCACCCCTCCCCTGCCCCAAGATCAGCAGCTAGTGAACTCACGTGTCTTTTTGTTGTTGTTGTTAGTAAGTTTTGTTGTTGTTGTTAGTAAAGTATCTTGGAAAAAGCATCAAAGAGTGGGGGTGTATCCTCCTCTGAAGGAATGGTTTTCATCAGGTACCTCTGTATTTCCTGGGGGCACAGAACTGGAGTGATGTTTGCAGAAATGTAAAGTTGGAAATATGACTCTTGATTTTAAGAAAAAAGTGCTCCTATCTATTACAAACAATGGTGTCACCAAGTAAACTGAGACCAGAGATACAGACAGCTATGTGCGTGGAGACAAAAGTGAGCTAGGTCTCCAGAACCAAAACATGCTCATTAACCTTCAGAAACCCTGAAATTTTTTTCCAGTTTTACTGAGAAATACTTGACAATAAACTGTATAAGTTTAAGGTGTATAGCATGATAGTTTGATTTACATGTATTGTGAAATGATTGCCACAATAAGGTTAGTTAACATCCATTATTTCATATAGATACAATAAAAAGGAAAGAAAAAAAACACTTCTCCTTGTGATGAGAACTCTTAGGATCTGCTCTCTTAACAACCTAAAAATATGGAAGGCTCCACGGATTTGTGTGTCCTCCTTGCTCAGGGGCCACGCTAATCTTCTTTGTATTGTTCCAGTTTTAGTATATGTGCTGCCGAAGCAAGTACCCGTCTGACATCTTGACAGGGCCTTTAGTGTGGAGTAAAAGAGAAGAAAGCTAGGAAATCTAATGTAATAGAATTTTTTTTTTTTATTCCTTAGAAGCTACATACTCCTATATACTAAGTTTTCATTCCTAATGTTGAAATTGATATCTGTCTTCCTACTTGCAGCTTTAAAACATTTAACATTGCAGGCAAAATCCAGAACTCTCTTTATAGTTGTTTGCAAAAGAAATTAATTCATATTTTCTACTTTTTGACTATAAGTGATATATTAATTTAATCCTGTCTATATACATTAAGCACACATATTATGTAGTATTTCTTGTGAACTATAAATTTCACTAAACAAAGACATAAAAGAGTGTTCCTTGTAGTACTGCTTATTGTAGCAAAATATTACTAACCATCTACATTTATAAAAATAAGAATTGGTTTAATAATTTTCTGATTAACTATAGAAAGCAACATTATGTGCTCAGTAAAGTTACATATATCAGAAGGAATCTATATTTCTCTGAAGAAAATATTCTTTAAAAAATTAAGTTAAAAATCAGATTAAAAAATATAATTCAATTTCTTATGAATAATAATTATCCACACATCTGTGTGTATGGGTGTATATATAGAAAAAGAACTCTGTGTTACATTTTAATACTATTTTCCCCCCAATGATTATGCATTACATTTAGTTGAATGTGAAAAGTAAGATTAAAAAGATAAATTGAGGGTTTTTTTTTTAGCCCAGACCTCCTCTTTGAGCACCATATTAATTTATATGTTTTTGATATCTTCACTTGTATGTCTTACAAGCATCTCAAACTTAAGATGGCCCATGCCACAGACAGAAAATCTACCCCTCTCCCAGTGCCTCCACCTTAGTAAACGACAACTCCACTCCTTCCAGATAAGTCAACGAAGGGTCAACTTTGCACCTTTCCATCCACAGCCCACCTCTACCCCCCATCCAGTTTGTAACCAGGTTCTGTTTCCAACACAGATTCCCAAACAGATTGTGAAGACATGTGTGTCTCTCCATGTGAAATGAAATCACCTGCATCCAAAGTTCCCACCATCTCTTGCCTGGCCCACTGTAACATCTTTGTGCCCTCACGAACATGTCTCCGGCGTAGTCAGGGTTAGCCTTTGACACATCATGGCTTCTTAGTACCAGGAGAAGCTCAATATCCCATCATGATTTACAGAAGCCTGGTGATCTGTCCCTGCCCTTACCCCAGCCTTATCGGGTACCTTGTTCTTTTTTGTTCCCAATTCTCTGGCCACTCTAATCTACTCGCTCTCCTCGGAGCACTTCTCACCAGCAATTGCTCACAGGTCATTTGCATAGGCTTTGCTTTATTCTTGGAATGCTTTTATCCACTTTTCATGTTTAATTCAGATCCATTTCTTACATAAAACTCCTCTTTTTCTTTATCACAGTATGAGTACTTGAATTGTTATGTGTTTGTTGTCTATTACTCCCACTAGAATGAATGCTTCTTTTTTTTTTTTTTTTTTTTTCAGTTTGAGGTATTTTATTTTTATCATTCTTAAAAACTCATTGGTTCATCTGACCTTTTTTTTACGGTAAAATTTATTTATTTATTTATTTATTTATTTTTTTAACATCTTTATTGGGGTATAATTGCTTTACAATGGTGTGTTAGTTTCTGCTTTATAACAAAGTGAATCAGCTATACATATACATATGTTCCCATATGTCTTCCCTCTTGCGTCTCCCTCCCTCCCACTCTCCCCATCCCACCCTTCCAGGCTGTCACAAAGCACCGAGCTAATATCCCTGTGCCTTGCGGCTGCTTCCCCCCAGCTATCTACCGTACTACGTTTGTTAGTGTGTATATGTCCATGACTCTCTCTCGCCCTGTCAAAACTCACCCCTCCCCCTCCCCATACCCTCAAGTCCGTTCTCCAGTAGGTCTGCGTCTTTATTCCTATCTTACCCCTAGGTTCTTCATGACATTTTTTTTCCCTTAAATTCCATATATATGTGTTAGCATACGGTATTTGTCTTTTTCTTTCTGACTTACTTCACTCTGTATGACAGACTCTAGGTCTATCCATCTCATTACAAATAGCTCAATTTCATTTCTTTTTAAGGCTGAGTAATATTCCATTGTGTATATGTGCCACATCTTCTTTATCCATTCATCCGATGATGGGCGCTTAGGTTGTTTCCATGTCCTGGCTATTGTAAATAGAGCTGCAATGAACATTTTGGTACATGACTCTTTTTGAATTTTGGTTTTCTCAGGGTATATGCCAAGTAGTGGGATTGCTGGGTCATATGGTAATTCTATTTGTAGTTTTTTAAGGAACCTCCATACTGTTCTCCACAGTGGCTGAACCAATTCACATTCCCACCAGCAGTGCAAGAGTGTCCCCTTTTCTCCACACCCTCTCCAGCATTTATTGTTTCTAGATTTTTTGATGATGGCCATTCTGACTGGTGTGAGATGATATCTCATTGTAGTTTTGATTTGCATTTCTCTAATGATTAATGATGTTGAGCATTCTTTCATGTGTTTGTTGGCATGAATGAATGCTTCTTGAGGGCAGGGATTTAATTGTTGCTAGCTGCTCTATCCCTAATGCTTAGCACAATTCCTTGGCTCAATGCTAAGTATCTTTTGAACAAATCACTACATGGATAGATGTATAAATTGTGCCATTTCATTATTAAAATATTCAAAAATTGGATATTATTTGGCTATGACATAGTTGACTTCTTCTAAATTTCTTTTTCTATTTTTGACCAAATAAGTAGTTAGAAATAAAGTAATATTTTCTTCACTGTTTTATTCTATAGAAAAGTGATAAAGTAATATTATATTCAGATGGACAGCAAAAATTAATAGGAATTTTAATAAAAGTATATTGTTAGCAGCCCACAACCTTTGAAATAAGAAGCATACTGGGCTACATGGTATTTCATTGTGATCCATAGGAATTTAAAGGTATTAAACTACCTGCAGGCATACTCCCTATTATTCTTGAAAGTAATAGGAACATATTGAGAATTACGAGTTAAAATTAAATTTGCTACGGACCTCACACAAAACCTATTCTCTAGTTCAGGAAAATTGGAATTAAATTTTGATCATGGTATATACATCAGATGTGAGCAAAATTATATTAGTTATTTTAAAAAAATAAATGAGGTTATATATAATATAATTTGAATTATATAAATGAATGTTGAGGTTATTATGATCCATTTGATAGCTATAGAGAATACTGAGAACTTTACATAGAAATTCAACTGCCAACAAATTTAAAGCACATTCCTATAAATTTGCAAGTTCTAATGGCATAGAATTTAAGTCTATATTTCACTGGATATCACACCAGCCAGTTTTAATATTCCTTATATTTCTATTAATAGACTTTTAGAATATGTGTGAATATGTTATAGACATCATCTAGATATTACTTTTAACTGTCAATCCAAAGTAAATTATTGCATAAGATGACATCTTTTTAAAACTCAGTTTACCTTGTTGGAAACCTGTTTGCACATCGAAGCATCATGGTATTTGGAGTTAAAAAACCTCAGTAGCTATTATTTATGTTCATAAAAACATAAGCTTTATCATTTTTAATAGTTAATAAATACAACTAGTGAGGTCACAAATGATAGCATAAATGAATGATATATTAACTAAATGTAAATACATTAATTCAGACTATATGTAGGTGTACATATATGTGAAAATTCTTATTTACTACCTTTGGATGTATACCATAAAAAAGTTATGATTTTGCTCTATGTACAACTTTATTTTTTCTCTAATTTTTAAAAACTTTTTTATTGAATAAAAGATTCTTTAAATTATATAGTGCTTTGCAATTTTCAAAAGTTTCACACAGACGATTTTCTTTTTGGCTGCGTTGGGTCTTCGTTGCTGCATGCAGGCTTTCTCTAGTTGCGGCGAGCGGGGTTACTCTTCGTTGGGGTGTGCAGGCTTCTCATTGCAGTGGCTTCTCTTGTTGTGGAGCATGGGCTCTAGGCATGTGGCTCAGTAGTTGTGGCTTGAGGGCTCTAGAACACAGGCTCAGTAGTTGTGGCTCATGGGTTTATTTGTTCCATGGCATGTGGGATCTCCCTGGACCAGGGATCGAACCCGTGTCCCTTGAATTGGCAGGCGCATTCTTAACCACTGTGCCACCAGGGAAGTCCCAATTTCTTATAATCTCATAATGACCCTTTTTTTTTTTTTAACTCCCCTACTCCTATATTGCCCCTTCCCCCTTCCCTCTCCCCACTGGTAACCACTAGTGTGTTCTCTGTATCTGTTAGTCTGCTTCTTTTTTTTGTTTTATTCACTAGTTTGTTATATTTTTTAGATTCTACATATGAAATAAGTCAGACAGAAAAAGATGAATACTGTATGATATCACTTATACATGACTTTAGATAATGCCATTTTCTTATAGCGTAATAGCAAAGCTATTTTCCCACATAATTTAATTTTTCATGCTATATTTGTTTCATTATTTATATCAACATTTTTTTGAAGATTTATGAAGACATTGAGGGTGAGTCCCACCTTTTCTCTTAAAAGTGATTCTGCAGTGAATATCCTTGAGACTTTCTAAACTGTTATCTAGAGCAGTTGTTTCCTAAGCTTTGGCATGAGTTAGGATCACCTGTTGGGCTTGGTAAACCGTGGATTGCTTATTCCCATCCTCAAAGCTTCTGGTCAGGTAGGTTTGAGGTAGGGCCCTGAGAATTTGCTTGTGCTGATGCTGCTGATCTGGGGACCACAGTTTGAGAACCACTGATATGGTATATTTTTAGAAGTAATGTTATAGTGTTAATGAGTATGCATATTTTTTTAAGGTCTCGGCACATGTTGCCAAATTGTTTTCCAGAAAGACTGTATCAAATTGCATTCCTACCAGTAATTCTCTTCATCATGGAGTATTTTAATTTAAAATCTTGTCATTTTGAGACATGAAAAATGTTATCTCCATTGAAGCATTTTGTATAATAAAACATTGGAAACATTTCCATCAAAAGGAAAATAGATAAGTAAACATGGATATAGCCACACAAGGAAACTTAATTTAGCAGTTTAAATGCATGAATTGAATCTACGTGTTTTAACGTGGAAAAATAGCAAACCATAAATTTGAGTGAAAAAATTTAAAACTTTAAAACATGCAAACAATACTGATTGCTTAATAAATACATACAAGAAGTAAATATATGGAAAGCACACATATATGTAGTAAGGGTATGAAAAAACATGTAGCTATGATAGTGTACCAAATTCAAGACAGTTGTTACTTCTGGGACAGGAGGAGAGGGGAATGAAATCAATGAGGTGATATTCAATGTGTTTCCATTGCAGCTGTGGTATATCTTTCAAAAAATATTTAAAGCTAATATGACAACATACTAAGGTTTTAAAAACTGGTTGGATATTTATTGTCTTATTTAGTATTAAAGAGAAAAAGTGGGATCAAACAGAATTCATGTGCATTTCTTTAATCAGTAGTGAGGCTGAATATTTTCTAAGACTATTAGCTATCTTTTCTTTGCTTTTTTTTTTTTTACATCTTTGTGTATAATTGCTTTACAATGTTGTGTCAGTTTCTGCTGCCTAACAAAGTGAATCAGCTATATGTATACGTATATCCCCATATCCCCTCCCTCTTGCATCTCCCTCCCACCCTCCCTATCCCACGCCTCTATGTGGTCACAAGCACTGAGCTAATCTCCCTGTGCTATGCAGCTGCTTCCCACTAGCTATCTATTTTACATTTGGTAGTGTATATACGTCAGTGCTCTCTCACTTCATCCCAGCTTACCCTCCCCCACCCCATGTCCTCAAGTCCATTCTCCGTGTCTGCATCTTTATTCCTGTCCTGCCCCTTGGTTCATCAGAACCATTTTTTTTAAAGATTCCATATATATGTGTTAGCAACAGTATTTGTTTTTCTCTTTCTGACTTACTTCACTCTGTATGACAGACTCTAGGTCCATCCACCTCACTACAAATAACTCAATTTTGTTTCTTTTAATGGCTGAGTAACATTCCATTGTATATATGTGCCACATATACAAGCAGCTCATGCAGCTCAATATCCAAAAAACAAACAACCCAGTCCAAAAATGGATGGAAGACGTAAATAGACATTTCTCCACAGAAGATATACAGATTGCCAACCAACACGTGAAATGATGCTCAACATCACTAATCATTAGAGAAATGCAAATCAAAACTACAATGAGGTATCACCTCACACCAGTCAGAATGATCATCATCAAAAAATCTACAAACAGTAAATGCTGGAGAGGGTGTGGAGAAAAGGGAACCCTCTTCCACTGTTGGTGTGAATGTGAACTGATACAGCCACTATGGAGAACATTATGGACGTTCCTTCAAAAACTAAACATAGAACTACCATATGACCCAGCAATCCCACTACTGGGCATATACCCTGAGAAAACCATAATTCAAAAAGTGACATGTACCACAATGTTCATTGCAACACTATTTACAATAGCCAGGACATGGAAGCAACCTAAGTGTCCATCAACACATGAATGGATAAAGAGGATGTGGCACATATATACAATGGAATATTACTCAACCATAAAAGAAACGAAATTGAGTTTTTCTCTGCTTTTTTGTTTCTCATATGCACATGGATTTTGATAGAAAAATGAATTTGGAATCTTTAGTAGTAGAACTCATTTGCACTTAGCTGTTGTGTGTGTTTTAATTTATAAACAACACTGGATACATCCATATCTTTTTGTTAAAGTGTCTCTCAATTGAAAAAGACCAATGAGATTTTTTAATAGAAAAAGTCTATTAAAATACTCTAAAATGCACTAACAGTTAAAAACAATATATAAATACATTTAGCTATTTATCGAATGTTTACATGAAGCAGAAATTGAGAAAAATCACAACCATGGCACACTAATGACTCCCTATAGTATGCTGAATAATGTCCACTCAAAAGAGAGCATGTCCTAATACCTGGAACCTGTAAATATTACTTTATAAGGAAAAAAGATCTTTGCAGATGGGATTTAATTAAAGATCTCAACATGCAGAGATTATCCTGGATTATGTAGGTGGGTTATAAATTCATTCCCAAGTGTATTTATATGAGAGAAGCCAAGAGAGATTTCATCTGCACAGAGGAGGATGAAGCAATGTGATCATGGAGGCAGAGGTTGGAATGATGTAGCAACAAGTCAAGGAATGCCGGCACCCACCAGAAACTAGAATGGATTCTTCCTTAGAGCTGCTGGAGGAAACAACAGCCCTGTGACACCTTGATTTTGGTTCAGTGATAATGGTTTAGGGCTCTGTCCTCTAGAACTATGAGAAAATAAATTTCTGTTTTTTAAGCCACTAAGCTTGTGGTAATTTGTTGACAGTAACTATAGAAAACAACACTTTCCATTCCAGAAATTTCACTTTGCTAATATCCTAAAATATATCATTTTTCAAGAATCGTAAAATCAGTCTCAAAAGGTCATTCTTTTTTAAGTATTTTTTGTTAAAACAAGAGGTATACAAAAAAATGACCAAATCTTTTTTAATTGCCCTTTAAAGCTTAAAAGACACAATCTTTTATCATTTCGAAGTGAATTGATTTGAAACTATCCATGGAATTCGCTGTAAAAATGCTTTCAAAAGGAAGAAAGTGTGACTCTTTCACGTCACCTCCAAATGACTTCCTAACCTTCCTAGTTTTTCTGAAACCATTTAATCTAAATTAAGGTAATCCTATGGCCCAGATGATAGAAAACGCTGAAAAATGAAGGGGTTTATAACATAGGCAAATAAACTATAATGATTTTTAAAAAAAATTCACAACTTATTAAAGGGAGAAATGATTAAAGACAAATGAAATCGATGATTATGGATTTAGACAAGCATGTGACCAAGTTTGTTTATTTCATTAATCAGAAAGTGATATATGATGACTTTAAAAATATTATCCTTTTGTAAAATAATATTCTAGAGGATCTGTATTTGGCCTCGACTTTGCAAGCATCTTAGACTCAATTGACGTGTTTCATTTACTTTTCTGTAAAACTTTTTACTTTAAAATAATTATATATTCATAGGAATGTGCAAAGAAATTTATAGGGAAATCCAGGGCCCCCTTCACCCAGCCTCCCCCAATGTTAATATTTTGTATAACTGGAGTACAATATCAAACAGGAAATTAACATTTGTTCAATCCATTGAGGTTATTCAGATTTTACCAGTTATACATGTACTCATGTGTACATACGTGTATGTATCTATGTTTGAATAGCTCTGACAATTTTATCACATGTAACTTTGTATAACCACAATCACAATACTTAACTGAACCAACACTCATGCTACCCTCATCAAGAGGATGAGCTTGACTCACCCTCTCCTCCCTTTTCCTTAATCCACATTAAGTTCTCCATGTCTACATTTGTGTTATTTCATGAATGTTATATAAATGGAATCATACAGTATGCATATTTATGACATTGGCTTCTTTTACTCCACATAATTTCCTTGAGATGCATCCAAGTTGTTGCATTTGTCAATAGTTTATTCCTTTTTATTGTTGATTGGTAATCCATAGTATGGATATACCACCATTTGTTTAACCATTCATCATTGAAGGCTATTTGGATAGTTTCCAGTTTTCAGCTATTATTAAAGCTGCTATAAACATTTGCCTAGAAGTTTCTGCATGAAAATGAGTTTTTATTCTCTGGGACATGAGCCCAAGATTGTAATTGCTGGGTGATACGGTAAGTTCCATTGTTAATTTCAGAAAGAACTGCAAAACTGTTTTCCAGAGTAACTGTATCATTATACATTCCCACCAGCAATGTATGCGTGTCTGGTTTCTCCACACCCTAGCCAGTATAGCCAGTATATGGTTTTATTACGATTTTTCATTTTAGCCATTCTGATAGGTATAAAGTGACATCTCACTGTAGTTTTTTTTTTTTTTTTTTTTTTTGCGGTACGCGGGGCTCTCACTGTTGTGGCCTCTCCCGTTGCGGAGCACAGGCTCCGGACGCACAAGCTTAGCAGCCATGGCTCACGGGCCCAGCCGCTCCGCGGCATTTGGGATCTTCCCGGACCGGGGCATGAACCCATGTCCCCTGCATCGGCAGGCGGACTCTCAACCACTGCACCACCAGGGAAGCCCTCATTGTAGTTTTAATTTGCATTTTCCTAATAACTGACAATGCTGCGATCTTTTCATGTGCTTATTTGCACATCATCTGTATATCCTTTTCGGAAAATGTCTTGCATGTCTTTTATATACTTTCTAAGTGGATTGCTTAGTTTTGAATTTTGAGAGTTCTTTATATATTTTAGATACTCGTTCTTTATTGGATATGTGATTCGAAAATATTTTCTCCCAGTTTGTAATTTATTTTTCATCCTCTTAACTGAGTCATTCACAGAGCAAAAGGTTTTTAATTTGAATGAAGTCTGATTCATCAACTTTTCTTCTTTTGGATCGTGCTTTTAGTGTCAAGTTGGGGAACTCTGCTTATTAGTTCTAGGCCCTGAATGTTTTCTCTTTTTTTAAAGATCTTTTGTAGTTTAATATTTTACACTGAGTTAATTTTTGTACAAAGTGTGAGGTTTAGGTTGAGGTTCATATATTTGCCTATGTATGTCCAATTGATCCAGCAGTATTTATTGAAAAGGCTGTCCCTCCTTCATTGTACTGATTTTGCACCTTTGCCAAAAATGAATTGGGCATATTTACATGGATCTATTTATGAGTTTTTCATTCTGTTCCATTGATGTATGTGTTTATCACTCCACCATTACCAATCTGTCTTGATTACTATAGCTAGATTATAAGTCTTGACATTAGGAGAAGGAATTCCTCTGTCTTTATTCTTCTTTTCAAAATTGTTCTGGCTATTCTTGAGCCTTTCAGTTTCCATAAATATTTTAGAATAAGCTTGTCTATGTTTATAAAAACCTTGCTGAGATTTAGATAATGATTTCATTAAACCTATATATCAATTTAGGGAGAATTGATATTTTTATTATGTTGAGTCTTCTAATCTGTGAACAGGATGTTTCTAAGTCTTCCTTTATTTCTTTCATTAGCCTTTTATAACTTTTGTTATACAGATTCTATATATGTTTTGTTAGATTTATACCTAATTTTAAAATTTTCTTTGGAGCCTTTGTAAATGGTATTGCATTTTTGACTTTGGTTTCTGTGAACTTTCTGAATTCAATTAATAATTCCAGGACATTTTTGAGGTTTTCTTTCTCCTTCCTTCCTTGCTTTCTCCCTCCCTCCCTCCCTCCCTCCCTCCCTCCCTCCCTTCCTCCCTTCCTTCTTTCCTTCCTTCCTTGCTTCCTCCCTCCCTCCCTCCCTCCCTTCCTCCCTTCCTTCTTTCCTTCCTTCCTTCCTGCCTGCCTTCCTCCCTGTGTAGACAATCATGGTATCTGCAAATATAGATAGTTTTTTCTTTTCCGTTTGATACAGGACATTTTATTGCGATGGCTAGAACTTTTAGCAATTTGCTGAATAATAAAGGTGAGAACGAATATATTTTCTTGTTCCCAATATTAGAGAAAGAACATTGTTTTTCACTCTTAAATATGATGTGAGCTATAGGTTTTCTTGTAAATGCTTTTTATGAGGTTTAAGAATTGCCCCGCTCCCCCACTTTTAATTGAAGTGCAGTTGACTTAGTATATTATATTAGTTTCAGGTGTACAACATAATGATTCGGTATTTAATAGATTTATATATTATAAAATATTGGCTGTATAGGAGGTGCTCCTTTATTCTTAGGGTACTGACTTTATTCTTAGGATTCTTATTATTAATGGGTGTTAAATTTTGTCAAATGCTTTATCTGTATCAATTGATTCGATCATGTGATTTTTTTTCCTCTAGTAGTTGATACGATGTCTTGCATTTATTGATTTTCAAATATTGAACCAGTTTTTAATAACTGGTGTAAACTCCACTTGGTTATGGTGTATAATTCTTTTTATACATTGCTTGATTCAGTTTGCTAATTTTCTGTTGAGGATTTTTGCATTTAAATTTGAGCGATACTGCTCTGTCATTTTTGTTTTCTTCATCTGGTTTTCATATCAGGATAATACTGGCCTTGTAAAATGAGTTTGGAAGTGTTTCTTCTTTTTCCTAATTTTATGGAAGAGATTGTGTAAAATTGGAGTTAATTCTTCTTTGAATATTTGGTAAAAATCTCCAGTGAAACCATCTGGGCTTGAAGATACCATTTCTGTGTGTGTGTGTGTGTGTGTGTGTGTGAGCTTTTAAATAATTAATTTAATTTATTTAACAGTTATGGATTTCTTCAGGTTACTTATTTCATCTTGACTGAGATATGATAGTTTGTAGTTTTTGAGGAATTCGTCCATTTCTTCTAAGTTGTTAAATTTATGAGAATAAAGTTGTAGTATTCCCTTGTTATTCCTTTGTGCTACAGGATCTCTTGTGATAATCCCCTATTTAATTTGATATTGGAGATTTGTGTTTTATCTCTTTTTATCTTTGTCAATCTTGCTAGAGAATTATCAGTTTTATTGAGTTCTTTTGAAGAACTGGGATTTGCTTTATTAAATTTCTTTATTATTTTCCTGATTTCAATTTTATTGATTCCTGTTCTTACATTTATTATTTATTTTTCTACTTTCTTTGGATTTATTTTGTTTTTTTTTCTTATTCAGATAGAAACTTAAATTATTGATTTGAAACATTTCTTTGTCTCTAAGCATTTAGCCCTGTAAACTTACCTCTCAGTACTGCTTTAGGTATATCCTAAAATTTACATGCTGTCTTTTTTTTCTTTTTATTTTACATGCTGTCTTTTCACTTTCATTTAATTCTACATATTTTTATGGCTATTTCTTCTTTGACCAATGGATTAATTAAACATGTATTCTTAGTTGCAAGCCCTTGAAGATTTTCCTTCTGTTATTAAGTTAGGTTGAATCCATTATAGTCAGAGAAATACTCTGTAGGATATCAGTTCCTTAAATATGTTAACATTTGTTTTAGACAAAGGATATCTTGGTAAGTGTTGCATGAGCACTTGCAAATAATGTGTACTCTACAATTATTAGGTAGAGAGTTCTGTATATGTCAATTAGACCCTGTGGTTGATGTGTTCAGTTCTATATTTTTGCAGATTTTCTGGTATCAATTATCAGTAGCCAAGCGGCATTCACTAACTATTTTTTTAAAAGTCTTTATTTATTTATTTATTTTTAACATCTTTATTGGAGTATAATTGCTTTACAATGCTGTGTTAGTCTCTGCTGTATACCAAAGCGAATCAGCTATACATTTACATACATCCCCATATCTCCTCCCTCTTGCATCTCCCTCTTACACTCCATATCCCACCCCTCTAGGTGGACACAAAGCACCAAGCTGACCTTCCTGTGGTATGCGGCTGCTTCCCACTAGCTAGCTATTTTACATTTGGTAGTGTATATATGTCCATGCCACTCTCTCACTTCGTCCCATCTTACCCTTCCCCCTCCCCATGTCCTCAAGTCTATTCTCTATGTCTGCGTCTTTATTCCTGTTCTGCCCCTAGGTTCTTCAGGCCATATTATTTTTTTTTAGATTCCATATATATGTGTTACATACGGTATTTGTTTTTCTCTTTCTGACTTCCTTCACTCTGTATGACAGTCTCTCTAGGTCCATCTGCTTCACTACAAATAACTCAATTTTGTTTCTTTTTATGGCTGAGTAGTATTCCGTTGTATATATGTGCCACATCTTCTTTATCCATTCATCTGTCGATGGACACTTAGGTTGCTTCCATATCCTGGCTATTGTAAATAGAGCTGCAGTGAACATTGTGGTACATAACTCTTTCTGAATTATGGTTTTCTCAGGGTATACGCCCAGTAGTAGTGATTGCTGAGTCGTATGGTGGTTCTACTTTTAGTTTTGTGAGGAACCTCCATACTGTTCTCCATAGTGGCTGTATCAATTTACATTCCCATCAACAGTGCAAGAGTGTTCCCTTTTCTCCACACTCTCTCCAGTCATTTTCACAATATTGATTCTTCCAATCCAAGAACATGGTATATCTCTCTATCTGTTGGTATCATCTTTAATTTCTTTCATCAGTGTCTTATGGTTTTCTGCATGCAGGCCTTTTGTCTCCTTAGGTAGGTTTATTCTTAGGTTTTTTATTCTTTTTGTTGCAATGGTAAATAGGAGTGTTCCCTTAATTTCTCTTTCAGATATTTTATCATTAGTGTATAGGAATGCAAGTGATTTCTGTGCATTAATTTTGTATCCTGCTACTTTACCAAATTCATTGATTAGCTCTAGTAGTTCTCTGGTGGCATCTTTAGGACTCTCTATGTATAGTATTATGTCATCTGCAAACAGTGACAGCTTTACTTCTTCTTTTCCAATTTGGATTCCTTTTATTTCTTTTTCTTCTCTGATTGCTGTGGCTAAAACTTCCAAAACGATGTTGAATAATAGTGGTGAGCATGGGCAACCTTGTCTTGCTCCTGGTCTTAGTGGAAATGGTTTCAATTTTTCACCATTGAGAATGATGCCGGCTGTGGATTTGTCATATATGGCCTTTATTATGTTGAGGTAAGTTCCCTCTATGCCTACTTTCTGCAGGGTTTTTATCATAAATGGGTGTTGAATTTTGTCAAAAGCTTTCTCTGCGTTGATTGAGATGATCATATGGTTTTTATCCTTCAATTTGTTAATATGATGTATCACATTGATTTGCATATATTGAAGAATCCTTGCATTCCTGGAATAAACCCCACTCGATCATGGTGTATGATCCTTTTAATGTGCTGTTGGATTCTGTTTACTAGTATTGTTGAGGATTTTTACATCTATGTTCATTAGTGATATTGGCCTGTAGTTTTCTTTCTTTGTGACATCCTTGTCTGGTTTTGGTATCAGGGTGACGGTGACCTTGTAGAATGAGTTTGGGAGTGTTCCTCCCTCTGCTATATTTTGGAAGAGTTTGAGAAGGATAGGTGTTAGCTCTTCTCTAAATTTTTGATAGAAGTTGCCTGTGAAGCCATCTGGTTCTGAGCTTTTGTTTATTTGAAGATTTTAAATCACAGTTTCAATTTCAGTGCTTGTGGTTGGTCTGTTTATATTTTGTATTTCTTTCTGATTCATACCCAGAGGGTTGTGTATTTCTAAGAATTTGTCTGTTTCTTCCAGGTTGTCTGTTTTATTGGCACAGAGTTGCTTGTAGTAATCTCTCAAGATCCTTTGTATTTCTGCAGTGTCACTTGTTACTTCTCCTTTTTCATTTCTAATTCTATTGATTTGAGTCTTCTCCCTGTTTTTCTTGATGAGTCTGGCTAATGGTTTATCAATTTTGTTTATCTTCTCAAAGAACCAGCTTTTAGTTTTATTGATCTTTGCTGTTGTTTCCTTCTGTTTGTTTTCATTTATTTCTGATCTGATCTTTATGATTTCTTTCCTTCTGCTAACTTTTGGGTTTGTTTGTTCTTCTTTCTCTAATTGCTTTAGGTGTAAGGTTAGATTGTTTGTTTGAGATATTTCTTGTTTCTTGAGGTAGGATTGTATTGCTATAAACTTCTCTCGTAGAACTGCTTTGGCTGCATCCCATAGGTTTAGCTTTTTGTGTTTTCATTGTTATTTGTTTCTAGGTATATTTTGATCTCCTCTTTGATTTTTTCAGTGATCTCTTGGTGATTTAATAGTGTATTGATTAGGCTCCATGTTTTTTTTTTTTTACAGATTTTTTTCCTGTAATTGATATTTATTCTCATAGCGTTGTGGTTGGAAAAAGATACTTGATACGATTTCAATTTTCTTAAATTTACTGAGGCTTCATTTGTGACACAAGGTCTGATCTATCCTGCAGACTGTTCCATGAGCACTTGAGAATAAAGTGTATTCTGCTGTTTTTGGATGGAATGTGCTATAAATATCAATTAAGTCCATCTTTTTTAATGTATCATTTAAAGGTTGTGTTTCCTTATTTATTTTCATTTTGGATGATCTGTCCTTTGGTGAAAGTGGGGTGTTAAAGTCACCTAGTATTATTGTGTTACTGTCGGTTTCCCCTTTTATGGCTGTTAGTATTTGCCTTATGTATGTTGGGTGCATAAATATTTACAATTGTTATATCTTCTTCTTGGATCGATCCCTTGATCATTATGTAGTGTCCTTCTTTGTGTCTTGTAATAGTCTTTATTTTAAAGTCTATTATGTCTGATATAAGAATTGCTGCTCCAGATTTTTTTTGGATTTCCATTTGCATGGATTATCTTTCTCCATCCCCTCACTTTCAGTCTGTATGTGTCCCTAGGTCTGAATTGGGTCTCTTCTAGACAGCATATGTATGGGTATTGTTTTTGTATACATTCAGCCGGTCTATGTTGTTTTTTGGAGTATTTAATCCATTTACTTTTAAGGTAGTTATTGATATGTAGGTTACTTTTACCATATTCTTAATTGTTTTGGGTTTGTTATTGTAAGTCTCTTCCTTCTCTTGTGTTTCATGCCTAGAGAAGTTCCTCTAACATTTGTTGTAGAGGTTGTTTGGTGGTGCTGAATTCTCTTAGCTTTTGCTTCTCTGTAAAGTTTTAATTTCTCTGTGGAATCTGGATGAGATCGGTACTGGTTGTAGTCATCTTGTTTGTAGGTTTTTCCCTTTCATCAGTTTAAATATGTCCTGCCACTCCCTGCTGGCTTGTAGAGTTTCTGCTGGAAGATCAGGTCTTAACCTTATGGGGATTCCCTTGTATGTTAATTGTTGCTTTTCCCTTGCTGCTATTAATATTTTTCTTTGTATTTATTTTTTGATAGTTTGATTAACATGTGTCTTGGTGTGTTTCTCCTTGGATTTATCCTTTATGGAACTCTCTGTGCTTCCTGTTCTTGACTGAATATTTCATCTCCCATATTAGGGAAGTTTTCTACTATAATCTCTTCAAATATTTTCTCAGTCCCTTTCTTTTTCTCTTCTTCTGGGACTCCTATAATTCGAATGTTGGTGCATTTAATGTTGTCCCAGAGTTCTCTGAGATTGTCCTCATTTCTTTTCATTCTCTTTTTCTTTATTCTGCTCTGCGGTAATTATTTCCACTATTTTATCTTCCAGGTCACTTATCCTTTCTTCTGCCTCATTTATTCTGCTACTGATTCCTTGTAGAGAATTTTAAATTTCATTTATTGTGTGGTTCATCATTGTTTATTTGCTGTTTATTTCTTCTAAGTCCTTTTAAGCCTTTCTTGTATTTTCTCCATTTTATTCCGAGACTTGGATCATCTTTACTATCATTATTCTGAATTCTTTTTCAAGTAGACTGCCTATTTCCTGTTCATTTTTTTCATCTGGTGGGTTTTTACCTTGCTGCTTCATCTGCTGTGTATTTTCCTGTCTTCTCATTTTGCTTAACTTACTGTGTTTGGGGTCTCCGTTTCACAGGCTGGAGGTATGTAGTTCCCATTTTTTTGGTGTCTGCTCTCTGTGGCTAAGGTTCATTCAGTGGGTTGTGTAGGCTTCCTGGTGGAGGGGACTGGTGCCTGTGTTCTGGTGGTTGAGAGTGGATCTTGTCTTTCTGGTGGGTAGGACCACATCTGGTGGTGTGTTTTGGGGTGTCTATTAACTTATTATGACTTTAGGCAGCCTCTCTGCTAATGGGTGTGTTTGTGTTCCTGTCTTAAAAGTTGTTTGGCATAGGGTGTCCACCAGTGTAGCTTGCTGGTCATTGAGTGGAGCTGGGTCTTAGCATTGAGATGGACATCTCTGGGAGAGCTTTCACCATTTAATATTACGTGGGGCTAGAGGTCGCTCATGGACCTATGTCCTGAACTCGGTTCTCCCACCTCAGGGGCTCAGGCCTGAGACCTGGCCAGAGCACCAAGAGCCTTTTAGCCACACGGCTCAGAAGGAAAGGGAGAAAAGAAAGATAGATAGAAAGAAAGAAAGAAGTTATTAAATAAAATAAAGTTATTAAAATAGAAAAAAGTTGTCAAAAATTAAAAAGTAATAAAAGAAAAGAGAGAAAGAAAGAAGAGGACAACCAACCAAAAAACAAATCCACTGATGATAACAAGCACTAGAAACTATAGTAAAAAAAAAACACAAAAAATACTGTCAGTGAGAATCCTAGGACAAATGGCAGAAACAAAGTTATACAGACAAAATACAGAAAGAAGCATGCACATACACACTCAAAAAAAGAGAAAAAGGAAAAAACATATATATATACATATAAAGTAAAAAAGAAAGAGAGCAACCAAATCAATAAAGAAATCTACCAATGATAATAAGTACTAAATACTAAACCAAGATAAACATAAAACCAAAAACAAATTAGATGCACAAAGCAAACCCCAATCTACAGTTGCTCCTGAAGTCCCCCGCGTCAATTTTGGGATGATTCGTTGTCTCTTCAGGTATTCCACAGATACAGAGTACATCAAGTTGATTGTGGAGATTTAATCCGCTGCTCCTGAGGCTTCTGGGAGAAATTTCCCTTCCTTCTTTGTTCACACAGCTCCTGGCATTCAGCTTTGGATTTGGCCCTGCCTCTGCAGGTAGGTTGCCTGAGGGCGTCTCTTCTTTGCTCAGACAGGGCAGGATTAAAATATCAGCTGATTAGGGGGCTCTGGCTCACTCAGGACAAGGGAGGGAGGGATACGGAATGTGGGACAAGCCTGCAGCATCAGAGGCCATTGTGATGTTGCAACAGCCTGAGGCATGCTGTGTGTTCTCCTTGGGAAGTTGGCCCTGGATCACGGGACCCTGGCAGTGGCGGGCTGCACCAGCTTCTGGGAGCAGAGGTGTGGATAGTGACCTGTGCTTGCACACAGCTTCTTGGTGGCTGCAGCAGCAGCCTTAGCATTTCATGCTTGTCTCTGGTGTCTGCGCTGATAGCCGCGTATCGTGCCCATATCTGGAGCTCGTTTAGGCAGTGCTCTGTATCCCCCCTCCTTGTGCACCCTGTAACAATGGTCTCTTGCCTCTTAGGCAGTTCCAGACATTTTTGTGGGCTCCCTCCAGCTAGCTGTGGCACACTAGCCCCCTTCAGGCTGTGTTCACGCAGCCAACCCCAGTCCTCTCCCTGGGATCTGACCTCTGAATCCCGAGCCTCAGCTCCCAGCCCCGCCCGCCCCGGCAGGTGAGCAGACAACCCTCCGCCAGTGAGGGGGCTTCCTAGTGTGTGGAAACTTTTCCTCTTTCACAGCTCCCTCCCAGAGGTGCAGTTCCCGTCCCTATTCTTTTGTCTCTGTTTTTTCTTTTGCCCTACTCAGGTACGTGGGGAGTTTTTTGCCTTTTGCGAAGTCTGAGGTCTTCTGCCAGCATTCAGTAGGTGTTCTGTAGGAGTTGTTCCACATGTAGATGTAGTTTTAATATATTTGTGGGGAGGATGGTGATCTTCACGTCTTACTCCTCTGCCATCTTGAAGGCGCCCCCCCCATTCACTAACTTTTAAAGTAAGTTTATAATTCTGACCTTCCTCATAGAGGTATGATAAATCATCAATAAAAGTCATTTAAAAAATTATTTCAATTAAAAAGTTTATATAAAATAGTTACATTAAAACTCACCTTTAAATCATTTAACTTTTGAGGATGGAAAAAAAATTACATTTTTGTAGCTCTTTATAACTTTTGGCAGTTTGAAAAAAGTGAAATGTCGTTGGAGGTGTTTAACCTGAATTTTTCAGTTCCAAGTCATCAATAAATTCATTAAAATATAAAATGAAAACAGAAAATATGTATAGAAAACTGTTAATTTTATTTATGGATTATTTATAATGCTATTTCATGCAGAGGAGAACAGCTCCAAATGCCTTGCAGACCCAGGCTTATTTTTTTTATTTTTATTTTTTTAAACATCTTTATTGGGGTATAATTGCTTTACAATGGTGTGTTAGTTTCTGCTTTATAACAAAGTGAATCAGCTATACATATACATATGTTCCCATACGTCTTCCCTCTTGCGTCTCCCTCCCTCCCACTCTCCCCATCCCACCCTTCCAGGCTGTCACAAAGCACCGAGCTAATATCCCTGTGCCTTGCGGCTGCTTCCCCCCAGCTATCTACCGTACTACGTTTGTTAGTGTGTATATGTCCATGACTCTCTCTCGCCCTGTCAAAACTCACCCCTCCCCCTCCCCATACCCTCAAGTCCGTTCTCCAGTAGGTCTGCGTCTTTATTCCTATCTTACCCCTAGGTTCTTCATGACATTTTTTTCCCTTAAATTCCATATATATGTGTTAGCATACGGTATTTGTCTTTTTCTTTCTGACTTACTTCATTCTGTATGACAGACTCTAGGTCTATCCATCTCATTACAAATAGCTCAATTTCATTTCTTTTTAAGGCTGAGTAATATTCCATTGTGTATATGTGCCACATCTTCTTTATCCATTCATCCGATGATGGGCGCTTAGGTTGTTTCCATGTCCTGGCTATTGTAAATAGAGCTGCAATGAACATTTTGGTACATGACTCTTTTTGAATTTTGGTTTTCTCAGGGTATATGCCAAGTAGTGGGATTGCTGGGTCATATGGTAATTCTATTTGTAGTTTTTTAAGGAACCTCCATACTGTTCTCCACAGTGGCTGAACCAATTCACATTCCCACCAGCAGTGCAAGAGTGTCCCCTTTTCTCCACACCCTCTCCAGCATTTATTGTTTCTAGATTTTTTGATGATGGCCATTCTGACTGGTGTGAGATGATACCTCATTGTAGTTTTGGTTTGCATTTCTCTAATGATTAATGATGTTGAGCATTCTTTCATGTGTTTGTTGGCATTCTGTATATCTTCTTTGGAGAAATGTCTATTTAGGTCTTCTGCCCATTTTTGGATGGGGTTGTTTGTTTTTTTTGTTATTGAGCTGCATGAGCTGCTTGTAAATTTTGGAGATTAATCCTTTGTCAGTTGCTTCATTTGCAAATGTTTTCTCCCATTCTGAGGGTTGTCTTTTGGTCTTGGTTATGGTTTCCTTTGCTGTGCAAAAGCTTTGAAGTTTCATTAGGTCCCATTTGTTTATTTTTGTTTTTATTTCCATTACTCTAGGAGGTGGGTCAGAAAGGATCTTGCTGTGATTTATGTCATAGAGTGTTCTTCCTATGTTTTCTTCTAAGAGTTTGATAGTTTCTGGCCTAACATTTAGGTCTTTAATCCATTTTGAGCTTATTTTTGTGTATGGTGTTAGGGAGTGATCTAATCTCATACTTTTACATGTACCTGTCCAGTTTTCCCAGCACCATTTATTGAAGAGGCTGTCCTTTCTCCACTGTACATTCCTGCCTCCTTTATCAAAGATAAGGTGTCCATATGTGCGTGGGTTTATCTCTGGGCTTTCTATCCTGTTCCACTGATCTATCTTTCTGTTTTTGTGCCAGTACCATACTGTCTTGATTACTGTTGCTTTGTAATATAGTCTGAAGTCAGGGAGCCTTATTCCTCCAGCTCCTTTTTTCGTTCTCAAGATTGCTTTGGCTATTCGGGGTCTTTTGTGTTTCCATACAAATTGCGAAATTTTTTGTTCTAGTTCTGTGAAAAATGCCAGTGGTAGTTTGATAGGGATTGCATTGAATCTGTAGATTGCTTTGGGTAGTAGAGTCATTTTCACAATGTTGATTCTTCCCATCCAAGAACATGGTATATCTCTCCATCTATTTGTATCATCTTTAATTTCTTTCATCAGTGTCTTATAATTTTCTGCATACAGGTCTTTCGTATCCTTAGGTAGGTTTATTCCTAGATATTTTATTCTTTTTGTTGCAATGGTAAATGGGAGTGTTTTCTTGATTTCACTTTCAGATTTTTCATCATTAGTATATAGGAATGCCAGAGATTTCTGTGCATTAATTTTGTATCCCGCTACTTTACCAAATTCATTGATTAGCTCTAGTAGTTTTCTGGTAGCATCTTTAGGATTCTCTATGTATAGTATCATGTCATCTGCAAACAGTGACAGCTTTACTTCTTCTTTTCTGATTTGGATTCCTTTTATTTCCTTTTTCTTCTCTGATTGCTGTGGCTAAAACTTCCAAAACTATGTTGAATAAGAGTGGTGAGAGTGGGCAACCTTGTCTTGTTCCTGATCTTAGTGGAAATGCTTTCAGTTTTTCACCATTGAGGATGATGTTTGCTGTGGGCTTGTCATATATGGCTTTTATTATGTTAGGAAAGTTCCCTCTATGCCTACTTTCTGAGGGTTTTTATCATAAATGGGTGTTGAATTTTGTCGAAAGCTTTCTCTGCATCTATTGAGATGATCATATGGTTTTTCTCCTTCAGTTTGTTAATATGGTTTATCACATTGATAGATTTGCGTATATTGAAGAATCCTTGCATTCCTGGAATAAACCCCACTTGATCATGGTGTATGATGCTTTTAATGTGCTGTTGGATTCTGTTTGCTAGTATTTTGTTGAGGATTTTTGCATCTATGTTCATCAGTGATATTGGCCTGTAGTTTTCTTTCTTTGTGACATCCTTGTCTGGTTTTGGTATCAAGGTGATGGTGGCTTCGTAGAAGGAATTTGGGAGTGTTCCTCCCTCTGCTATATTTTGGAAGAGTTTGAGAAGGATAGGTGTTAGCTCTTCTCTAAACGTTTGATAGAATTCACCTGTGAAGCCATCTGGTCCTGGGCTTTTGTTTGTTGGAAGGTTTTTAATCACAGTTTCAATTTCAGTGCTTGTGATTGGTCTGTTCATATTTTCTATTTCTTCCTGATTCAGTCTTGGCAGGTTGTGCATTCTAAGAATTTGTCCATTTCTTCCAGATTGTCCATTTTATTGGCATAGAGTTGCTTGTAGTAATCTCTCATGATTTTTTTTATTTCTGCAGTGTCAGTTGTTACTTCTCCTTTTTCATTTCTAATTCTATTGATTTGAGTCTTCTCCCTTTTTTTCTTGATGAGTCTGGCTAGTGGTTTATCTATTTTGTTTATCTTCTCAAAGAACCAGCTTTTAGTTTTATTGATCTTTGCTATTGTTTCCTTCATTTCTTTTTCATTTATTTCTGATCTGATTTTTATGATTTCTTTCCTTCTGCTAGCTTTGGGGTTTTTTTGTTCTTCTTTCTCTAATTGCTTGAGGTGCAAGGTTAGGTTGTTTATTCGAGATGTTTCCTGCTTCTTTAGGTGGGCTTGTATTGCTATCAACTTCCCCCTTAGAACTGCTTTTGCTGCATCCCATAGGTTTTGGGTCGTTGTGTCTCCATTGTCATTTGTTTCTAGGTATTTTTTTATTTCCTCTTTGATTTCTTCAGTGATCACTTCATTATTAAGTAGTGTATTGTTAGCCTCCATGTGTTTGTATTTTTTAAAGATCTTTTCCTGTAATTGATATCTAGTCTCATGGCGTTGTGGTCGGAAAAGATACTTGATACAATTTCAGTTTTCTTAAATTACCAAGGCTTGATTTGTGACCCAAGATATGATCTATCCTGGAGAATGTTCCATGAGCACTTGAGAAAAATGTGTATTCTGTTGTTTTTTGGATGGAGTGTCCTATAAATATCAATTAAGTCCATCTTGTTTAATGTATCATTTAAAGCTTGTGTTTTCCTTATTTATTTTCATTTTGGATGATCTGTCCATGGGTGAAAGTGGGGTGTTAAAGTCCCCTACTATGAATGTGTTACTGTTGATCTCCCCTTTTATGGTTTGTTAGTATTTGCCTTATGTATTGAGGTGCTCCTATGTTGGGTGCATAAATATTTACAATTGTTATATCTTCTTCTTGGATCGATCCCTTGATCATTATGTAGTGTCCTTCTTTGTCCCTTTTAATAGTCCTTATTTTAAAGTCTATTTTGTCTGATATGAGAATTGCTACTCCAGCTTTCTTTTGGTTTCCATTTGCATGGAATATCTTTTTCCATCCCCTTACTTTCAGTCTGTATGTGTCTCTAGTTCTGAAGTGGGTCTCTTGTAGACAGCATATATAAGGGTCTTGTTTTTGTATCCATTCAGCCAATCTGTGTCTTTTGGTGGGAGCATTTAGTCCATTTACATTTAAGGTAATTATTGATATGTATGTTCCTATTTCCATTTTACATATTGTTTTGGGTTCGCTACCATAGGTCATTTCCTTCTCTTGTGTTTCGTGTCTAGAGAAGTTCCTTTAGCATTTGTTGTAAAGCTGGTTTGGTGGTGCTGAACTCTCTCAGCTTTTGCTTGTCTGTAAAGGTTTTAATTTCTCCATCAAATGTGAATGAGATCCTTGCTGGGTAGAGTAGTCTTGGTTTCAGGCTATTCTCCTTCATCACTTTCAGTATGTCCTGCCACTCCCTTCTGGCTTGTAGGGTTTCTGCTGAGAGATCAGCTGTTAACCTTATGGGGATTCCCTTGTGTGTTATTTGTTGTTTTTCCCTTGCTGCTTTTAATATGCTTTCTTTGTATTTAATTTTTGACAGTTTGATTAATATGTGTCTTGGCATGTTTCTCCTTGTATTTATCCTGTATGGGACCCTCTGTGCTTCCTGGACTTGATTAACTATTTCCTTTCCCATATTAGGGAAGTTTTCAACTATAATCTCTTCAAATATTTTCTCAGTCCCTTTCTTTCTTTCTTCTTCTTCTGGAACCCCTATAATTCGAATGTTGGTGCGTTTCATGTTGTCCCAGAGGTCTCTGAGACTGTCCTCAGTTCTTTTCATTCTTTTTTCTTTATTCTGCTCTGCAGTAGTTATTTCCACTACTTTATCTTCCAGGTCACTTATCCGTTCTTCTGCCTCAGTTATTCTGCTATTGATCCTATCTAGAGTGATTTTAATTTCATTTATTGCATTGTTCATCATTGCTTGTTTCATTCTTTAGTTCTTGTAAGGTCCTTGTTAACTGTTTCTTGCATTTTGTCCATTCTATTTCCCAAGATTTCGGATCATCCTTACTATCATTATTCTGAATTCTTTTTCAGGTAGATTGCCTATTTCCTCTTCATTTGTTAGGTCTGGTGGGTTTTATCTTGCTCCTTCATCTGCTGTGTGTTTTTCTGTCTTCTCATTTTGCTTATCTTACTGTGTTTGGGGTCTCCTTTTTGCAGGCTGCAGGTTCGTAGTTCCCGTTGTGTTTTGATGTCTGTCTCCATTGGCTAAGGTTGTTTCAGTGGGTTGTGTAGGCTTCCTGGTGGAGGGGACTAGTGCCTGTGTTGTGCTGGATGCGGCTGGATCTTGTCTCTCTAGTGGGCAGGTTCACGTCTGGTGGTGTGTTTTGGGGTGTCTGTGGCCTTATTATGATTTTAGGCAGCCTCTCTGCTAATGGGTGGGGTTGTGTTCCTGTTTTGCTAGTTGTTTGGCATAGGTTGTCCAGCACTGTGGCTTGCTGGTCGTTGAGTGAAGCTGGGTGCTGGTGTTAAGATGGAGGTCTCTGGGAGATTTCCGCTGTTTAATATTATGTGGAGCTGGGAGGTCTCTTGTTGACCAGTGACCTGAAGTTGGCTCTCCTACCTCAGAGGCAGAGCCCTGACTCCTGGCTGGAGCACCAAGAGCCTTTCATCCACACGGCCTCAGAATAAAAGGGAGAAAAAGTAGAGAGAATTAGTAGAAGTATGAGGAAAGAAAGAAGGAAAGGAGGAAAGGAAGGAAGGAAGAAAGAAGCAAAGAAGGAAAGAAAGGAGGGAGGGAGGGAGGGAGGACAGGAAAGGAAGGAGGGAAAGAAGGAAAAAAAGACAGAAAGAAAGATGATACAGTAAAAATAAAATAAAGTATAATATAGTTATTGAATTAAAAATATTTAGAAAAAAAAAAAAGGGACGGATAGAACCTTAGGACAAATGTTGGAAGCAAAGCTATACAGAGAAAATCTTACACAGAAGCATACACATACACCTTCACAAAAAGAGGTAAAGGGGGAAAAATCATAAATCCTGCTCCCTGAGACCACCTTCTCAATTTGGGGTGATTCTTGTCTAAAGAGGGAGGGAAGGAAGAAAGAAAGAAAGAACGAAGGTAAAGTATAATAAAGTTATTACAATTAAACTTAATTATTAAGAAAAAGAATTTTAAAAAAAAGTCATGGACGGATAGAGCCCTAGGACAAATGGTGGAAGCTAGAGTATACAGACTAGATGTCACACAGGAGCATACACGTACACCCTTCACAAAAAGAGGAAAAGGGAAAAAAATCATAGATTTCGCTCCTAAATTCCACCTCTTCAATTTGGGATCATTCCTTGTCTATTCAGGTATTCCACAGATGCAGGGTATATCAAGTTGATTGTGGAGCTTTAATCCGCTGCTTCTGTGGCTGCTGGGAGAGATTTCCCTTTCTCTTCTTTGTTGTCACAGCTCACAGGAGCTCAGCTTTGGATTTGGCCCTGCCTCTGCGTGTAGGTCGCTGGAGGGCGTCTGTTTTTTTCGATCAGACAGGACGGGGTTAAAGGAGCCGCTGATTCGGGGCCTCCGGCTCACTCAGGCCGGGGGTTGGGGGATGGGGGAAGGAGCCGTGCGTGCGGGGCCGGCCTGCGGCGGCAGAGGCAGCGTGACGTTGCGGCAGAGGCCGGCGTGACGTTGCACCAGCCTGAGGCCCGCCGTGCGCTGTCCCGGGGAAGTTGTCCCTGGATCCCGGGAACCTGGCAGTGGCGGGCTGCACAGGCTCCGCGGAAGAGGGGTGTGGAGAGTGACCTGTGCTCGCACACAGGCCCCTTGGTGGCGGCAGCAGCAGCCTTAGCGTCTCCCGCCCGTCTCTGGGGTCCGCGGTTTTTAGCCGCCGGCTCGCGCCCGTCTCTGGGGTTTGCGCTTTCAGCCCGCGGCTCGCGCCCGTCTCGGGGGCCTCGCGCCCTCAGCCGCGGCTCGCGCCCGTCTCTGGGTTCGCGCTTTTAGCCGCGGCTCGCGCCCGTCTCTGGAGTTCCTTTAAGCAGCGCTCTTAAACCCCTCTCCCTCGCGCACCAGGAGACAAAGAGGGAAGAAAAAGTCTCTTGCCTCTTCGGCCGGTGCAGGCTTTCCCCGAACTCCCTCCGGCTAGTCGTGGTGCACTAACCCCTTCAGGCTATGTTCAAGCCGCCAACCCCAGTCCTCTCCCTGAGCTCCATCCAAAACCAAAACCCGAGCCTCAGCTCGCAGCCCCGCCCGCCCCGGTGGGTGAGCAGCAAGCCTCTCGGGTTGGTGAGTGCCGGTCGGCACCGATCGTCTGTGCAGGAATCTCCCCGCTTTGCCCTCCGCACCCGTCGCTGTGCACTACTCCGCGGTCCCGAAAACTCCCCCCTCTGCCTCCCGCAGTCTCCGCCCGCGGAGGGGCTTCCTAGTGTGTGGAAACTTTTCCCCTTCACAGCTCCCTCCCACTGGTGCAGGTGCCGTCCTTATTCTTTTGTCTCTGTTTTTTCTTTTGCCCTACCCAGTTACGTGGGGAGTTTCTTGCCTTTTGGGAGGTCTGAGGTCTTCTGCCAGCCTTCAGTAGGAGTTCTGTAGGAGTTGTTCCACGTGTGGATGTATTTCTGGTGTATCCGTGGGGAGGAAGGCGATCTCCGCGTCTTACTCTTCCGCCATCTTCAAGGTCCCCCCCCACACATACTCTTTAAAGACACCTGCTCTCTCTTTGCTTTCTTTGTCAGACAGCACCTGCTAGTGTTGGACGGTCTCCCTGCCAAGGCAGCGGGTGCTGTTGGCTCACTGTGAGGACAAAGACACCAGCAGCAGAAGTTCTGGGAAGTACTCCTTGGCATCAGGCTTATTAATGATCACTTTATTTGTTGAAATGATAAGAGGTGGGAAGCATTCTTGGTTTCATTTTATTGATAGAATAAGTTAGATCCGTGGAATATAAGTGGACTTTTGTTACAATTTAAAAGGAATTGGTAATTCTCACAACTTTCAGTGCCTCTCTACAATTAATTTTTACAAACTAATGGTAGATTACAAACATTAGGAAAATTTAAAATGTACAACAGTTTAAG
Source organism: Phocoena sinus (assembly GCF_008692025.1). Taxonomy (NCBI): domain Eukaryota; kingdom Metazoa; phylum Chordata; class Mammalia; order Artiodactyla; family Phocoenidae; genus Phocoena; species Phocoena sinus. The sequence continues at coordinate 36,677,820 of NC_045769.1, forward strand.
GAATTGGAACACTGAATTTTTCAATCTAGTATTTCAGACACTAAATCCTGTTCCATTCCAGTTTAATGCTTTTCAGTATTGTGACTTAATACAAAACTTTAAGAGAAGTTTATTTTTTCTTTAAATGAAAAGTCTTAGGAATTACTTATACACTGAAAAGTAGCTTGTTGATTTTCTTGTACTATATTTTTAAGCAAAATATTTTTCCAACTTAAAAACAAAGAACAACAAAGGCTAAGAAAGGAAACCAAGTAAAAGGCAGTTACCATGGAATCTTCAACATTAAGCTTGAAAAAGAAAGAGGGTTTTCAATTCTGTCAAAAGAAAAAAGAAGCATGATAGAGAAACTGTTGCTAAACACATTACTTTATAAATCTGCCATTAGAACTGTAAACAAAAGTTTAACAGTGGATTTTGTACTTTTACATCTGCTCTTCGATAAAGTAAGAGAAAAATTAATTCTTTATAGCCCCTAATTTTCTGGTCATGGCTTATTAAAGATATCAACTCAAGCTATTTTAATGCCTATAAAGTTGTCCTTGAGAAAAATAGAGTTTTTATTTAAAATAAACCTATCCAAAAATAGCTTTACAAGACAAATAATGGTACTATTCATAATTATAGCAAATATTAGTATTTCAGGAAATATAAACAACCATTTTTTTAAAGGATTTGGGTATAATTTTTTAAAATAATGATGAAGATGAAAATAAATTTATATTACCAGCTTTATGAGCTCAGGAATCTAGGTGAAGATTACAACTGAGTATATCCTTTATGTTATCAGCAGTCTTGGTTAACATTTCAACTGTATATATGAGATTAGCCTTTGAATAATGTCTATTATAAATTGATAATCATAAGTACACTAATTAATAATGATTGAATTCTACTTCATCTGGTGAATGAATCAAGTCTAATATTATTTGAGTTTATTATAGTTTAGATTTTGAAAGCTCACCACTCTACAACTTTGCAACCTTGGCAGAAAGGCAAGTGTGAAAGGCAAAAGTGAGAAGGGTGTGAAACCTTGTCATGGACTGATGATGAAGGCATAGTTTATGTTTACTTCTGGTTCCAAGTATTTGGGTTCAGTGTCTTCTGAATTCCATGATTAGAGGGGGCTATAGGAAGAATCAACTGCAAAGTTTAGAGTTTTCAAGACATATTCTAGCTACAATAGAAGGGAGGGTTCATTTCTTACAAATCCTTGTCTACATTAAAAAATAAGTTATTCTTAAGATAACTTGACTTTATCACAGAGGGGAAAAACCTCAAATTTTCAGTATCATATTAAAATATTTATTATAGTCTTTCTTGAAGTGCCAGAGAGTGAATCAATTGTCTTTATTTTGTTTCTCAGTGACTGAACACTCTGTCTGCTGTGTGCTTTCTGCTTCTCTACTCACGTTCTCTCTCTCTCTTTCAGAAATTCTCTTTCCAGCAAAACAAAAGCTCATGGTATCTCATGGGTGCTGGGATGGGAATGAGGAAGGAATAAAATTAATTGGATTCCTACTGTGCATTAGTCACTGTGAGATTTGATTGACTCCTTCTGGTAACTATAAATACTCCCTTTTACACATAGGAAACTGAGGCTAAGAGAAGTTTGTTGGGAAGGGGATGCAAATGGAACTTACTTCCTTTCCTTCAGTTCTCCAAGTTTTGAGTATGACCACACACAAAGTATATCATCTTAGTTAGAAGTCAGTTCTGTCAAGATGTTACCAATTTAGCTTAGAAAAATTTTGGAGCCCCATTTTCTGTGAAAAACGATGTTCAAAACACACAATATTATATTGTTTCCTGCCATGCAGATGCTAAAATGTATGAAGAGATCTTGTTTTCCCTAAAGGATCACAAAGTCAAACTCTATATGACGTTGACATTGCAGGTACTGCTGTGGTTTCCCTGAGTTATCGAACCTGCAAATGGAGTGTAATAACTGTGCTGGAGAAGAATGCCATCTTTTCATGTTTCACATTCATGCAAGGCTCTGAATTTAGGAGCAAATTATGTTCTATGAGATCTTTTGCAAATAAGTTGCTTGGTACATGGAATTCCATTCTTCAGTTAAGCAACATGAGAAGTGTTGTTTCAGCTCCCTTATATAAGCCAGCACACTATTTAAGCCAGAAAGTAGAAGTACCACAGAACTAAGTGTTCTTTAGAGGTACTGATTTGAACACAGTTTCTAGTAGAAAGTACACGTCTTTTAGTTTGAGAACAAAGGGGAAATTCTGACTCACTGACCATTCTTCACATTCCATTCCTTCTCTGAGTCAGTCCTTCTAATCTCCTTCTCCACCTTCACAGATTCCCCCTGCATGGCTTTATTTTCCACCAAACTGACTGAATCTACATGCCTTCCACCTTATTGTACCTAGAGTGGGCTGCTCAGATGGGTGTACCATTTCTGGGTTGGGATTTCAGAAGGTGTTGGTGTTGGTATTGACAGAAGAACCTGGTAGAATTCCATGAATAATTATAATTAAAGCCAAGCTTCTTTATTTCACTATCACAGGATCTCAGCAAGCAAAGAGAGGCTACTGAGACAATCAATAATAGATATTAAAACTACTCATTTTTAGGGCTTTCATACATGGAATGGCAAAATAATAGTATTATTTAGGAAATTCTCAATTTACATAAGTGGTGAGCAATATGCTACACTTCTTAAAAGTCAGCTTGCTAAAAAATACATATATCATAAAATTTAAATATTATTTTTATGAATGGCTTGACACAGTGATTCTTAATGTTGGTTGTAGGGCATTTGGCAATGTCTGGAGACATTTTCCTTTGTCATGGTTGGGGAAAGGGATGCTGCTGGCATTGAGTGGGTAGAAGCCAGAGATACTGTCCTTCAGTGCACAGGAAAATCCCCTACAACAAAGCATTATCCCATCCAAATGTCAGTAATGCTAGGGTTGAGAAACCCTGGCCAATGGAAAGCAATGTGCTAAATTTTATTTCAAGACCTCAGACCAAATTAGTCTAGTTATAGAACTAATATAAGTGATTTACAGTTTAACTGAAGTAGAAGAGTTGAGTTTGAAAAATGAGTTGCTCCATTCTTAGATCCATATTTCTTTTCACAGCTCTCAGAATTGACTACAGATGTAGGAGTGTAAAAGCAATACACCAGTTTTAAAAATTGTGTCCCTTTGTGAGAAAAGAGTCTTCTTCACAGGCCTGGACTGTGTTTTTCAAAGCTGTGTCTTAGAATGGTCATTGTGAGCTAGAACACTGCTGCTTTATTGACTGTGTGAGAGAGGTATAAAGTTGTGGCGGGCAAATTATGCTCCAGAAAGTTTTCCCTAGAGCCATGACTAGCATGTTCAGCCCCTTTTATCCAAGAGGTCAGGACGTCATTTCTTTGTCAAAAAACATTTGGGATTCTCTACATTTAGGACCAATAAATCAAGTGAAGGGGCTTGATATCTTGGTTGAAGGAACTGGGATAATCTGCTAGAGGAGCACATCCTTGGGGACAAGTAGATGGAGACTTTGCATATATTAAATACTTAAAAAGAATATGTTTGTCTTCTGATGCCCTACTGGGTAAAATTATCAATAATAGATAGAAACTACAAATTAACACATTTTATTCAATGTAAAGAAAAATTTCAAAAAATGTTGATTATATTTAACAAACTTTTCCTTTATGTGACACAACTCCCATCTAGTAAAGTATACAAATCGTAATTGTACTATTCAAAGAATTCTTACATACATGTGCATCTGTGAAACCACCACCAAGAAAAAAGGTACAGAACATTTCCAAAATTAATACCCTTACTCAAAAGTAGCCGCTATTCTGACTTCTGTCACCATAGACAAACTCTGCCTTTGTCTTAAATGTCATATAAAAGGAATCATGCAATATGTAATATTGTTTCATGTTCTTTTGTTCAACATTATGTCAGTGAGATTTAGCCTTGCTGCTGTGTGGTTTGTTCATATTCGTTGATATGTAGTATTTCATTCATCTTTCTACATGTCTTTAGGTGAATGTGAGTTGTATTTTTTTTCTTATTAGTCATCCATTTTATACACATCAGTGTATAACTGTCAATCCCAATCTCCCAATTCATCCCACCACCCCCACCCCCTGCCGCTTTCCCCCCCTTGGTGTTCATACGTTTTTTCTCTACTTCTGTGTCTCAATTTCTGCTCTGTAAACCAGTTTATTTGTACCATTTTCTAGGTTCCACATATATGAGTTAATATATGATATTTGTTTTTCTCTTTCTGACTTACTTCACTCTGTATGACAGTCTCTAAATGCATCCACGTCTCTACAAATGACCCAATTTAATTCCTTTTTATGGCTGAGTAATATTCCATTGTATACATGTGCCACATCTTCTTTATCCATTCGTCTATCAGTGGGCATTTAGGTTGCTTCTATGACCTGGCTATTGTAAAGAGTGCTGCAACGAACATTGGGGTGCATGTGTCTTTTTGATTTATGTTTTTCTCTGGGTATATGCCCCATAGTGGGATTGCTGGGTCATATGGTAGTTCTATTTTTAGTTCTTTAAGGAACCTCCATACTGTTCTCCATAGTGGCTGTATCAATTTACATTCCCACCAACAGTGCAAGAGGGTTCCCTGTTCTCTACACCCTCTCCAGCATTTGTTGTTTGTAGATTTTCTGATGATGCTCATTCTAACTAGTGTGAGGTGATACCTCATTGTAGTTTTGATTTGTATTTCTCTAATAATTAGTGATGTTGAGCAGCTTTTCATGTGCTTCTTGGCCATCTGTATGTCTTCATTGGAGAAATTTCTATTTAGGTCTTCTGCCCATTTTTTGGATTGGTTGTTTGTTTTTTAATACTGAGCTGCATGAGCTGTTTATATATTTTGGAGATTAATCCTTTGTCCAATGATTCATTGCAAATATTTTCTCCCATTCTGAGGGTTGTCTTTTCATCTTGTTTATGGTTTCCTTTGCTGAGCAAAAGATTTTAAGTTTCATTAGGTCCCATTTTTGTTTTTATTTCCATTACTCTAGGAGGTGGATCAAAAAAGATCTTGCTGTGATTTATGTCAAAGATTGTTCTTCCTATGTTTTCCTCTAAGAGTTTTATGGTGCCCGGTCTTACATTTAGGTCTCGAATCCATTTTGAGTTTATTTTTGTGTATGGTGTTTGGGAGTGTTCTAATTTCATTCTTTTACATGTAGCTGTCCAGTTTTCCCAGCACCACTTATTGAAGAGACTGTCTTTTTTTTTTTTTTTTTGCGGTACGTGGGCCTCTCACTGTTGTGGCTTCTCCCGTTGCGGAGCACAGGCTCCGGACGCGCAGGCTCAGCAGCCATGGCTCGTGGGCCTAGCTGCTCTGCAGCATGTGGGATCTTCATGGACCGGGGCACGAACCCGTGTCCCCTGCATTGGCAGGTGGACTCTCAACCACTGCGCCACCAGGGAAGCCCAAAGAGACTGTCTTTTGTCCATTGTATATTCTTGCCACCTTTGTCATAGATTAGTTGACCATAGGTGCATGGGTTTACCTCTGGGCTTTCTATCCCATTCCATTGATCTATATTTCTGTCTTTGTGCCAGTACCATATTGTCTTGATTACTGTAGCTTTGTAGTATAGTCTGAAGTCAGAAGTCTGATTCCTCTAGCTCCGTTTTTTTGGAGCCATTTTACCAGGCAATAAAAACCAGCTATGAAGTACCAACAAAACATACAACTCAATTGCTATGATGAAAACATGAACAGTTTTAACCATGTTTGTATATGCTCAGGAAATGACCATTACCTACTACATCATGACTGTTACCAGCCAGCAATGATTTAAAAATGCTATTGGTTATTAGATACAGGCTACTATCAAAGATGTTAAAATATGATAAACATGTATGTCTTAGACATGATGAAATGATATGTACTTTGATGAAATGGGTCCCATAATCCAGAAAGTTGGAAATCATGTAATTACCACAGTTGTGCAAGTTTCTTTTACTATCAGACTTCACAGAGACTTTATATGGTAATAAGGATTGTGGATCTTCCAAGAGAGCAGTGTTTGGCAAAATTAATTGCCCATAAATATTCTTTTGAATTTCATCTTTTGGACCACTGATTTGAAGAAAACACTTTAGAAAATGCCAGTGTAGAGAGACTAAAAATAAGAGTGGAAAGAATGTCAGGGGAGGAATTTTCGACAATGATATGTTGCCAGGAAGTCATGGAGAATAAAGACTTCAAAATAGGCCATTGGGTTTATTAAGAAGTCATTGTTGAGTTTTTTGAGGGTATTGTTGGAAAAGGACAGTACAGATTAAAGACAGATTATATGGGGCTAAAGGAAAAGGTGAAGTAAAGTTAATTAATATAAACAATATTTTTGAGAAATTTTGTCAATGAGAAGTGGAGGACCATAGCTCAAGTTCCCAGTGTCTAATAGGCTTTCACATTGTGCTCTGCTGGACTAAACTGAATATTTCTGTCCTCTCTGCTGGGTTCTCTGAATCTTAGACCAGGTAAAGAACATGAAAAGCTATTATCTCAGACCTGTGCTGCTCTCAGCCTCTCTCCTGTTTCTGCTGACTCAATCAAATTACATATAGCAACTGCATCATGCAGGACCTATATATCTTGCTTCCTTCTTGAAGGTTGTGAATGAGCAATATGTTATTGAAGAGCTACAGAAAGAGAACACCTAATTTATGAATGTGACATTGGTGATAGTGGAGGTTTGGGAGGTAAAAGTCTAAGAAGACCCTGACAGCCTAGAAAACCAGTGTCCACAAAGTGGAGTGCTGAATTTCTAATTTTGGGGGGTAGTGGTAATACAGATCCTAGAGCTCCTAATTAGAGCTAGTAATAGCTTTGATCTATGAAAGACAGTTAAGGTGAAGACTAGGTTAATAGCCAGAAATGCCAAATATTAATGAATATTTACCATTTTTTTTAGGATTTAAAAATAGATATTATTATTATAGGTCAGAAATGAAAACGTACACATGGTGAGTTAATAATAAAAATTCTGTTTTTCTTTTTTTTCAGCATAGCCTTACTAATTACGGTAGACTCTTTTCCCCCTATATTTGACAACAGGTTAGTCTTAGTTTGTAGAAACATTGTGAATAACAATTGACAATGAATAGGATTTTCAGAGGAAAATTTCCTGGTAAAATCAGGAGTTGTTAACTAAATCTGTTGGAACTCAGAAGGCCTCAGGATGTAATCCTTTTTTTTTATAAAAGCAGGAGGTAAATTAAGAGGAGGTTGAGGAAGAAAGAAGACAGTTTGGGGGCACTGTGAGCCTAAGGAAAATGAAGGTTTGTCTTTAGGAATCCAACCTGGAGAATCAACAAGGAATGAATAAAACACTAACTGAGAAACAGTAAGGACCCAGATGAAATTTGATAGCACAAATTTATAATAACCATGTCACTATTGTGACATGGCCATACTGACAAAAAATATGACTTTATCTTCAACTGTACTCAATGTCATACATCCACCAATTCATGTCAAAAATTTTATTCTTAAGCATCTGTGTACAACAATGTACAGACTGAGTTTATAATTCATAATTGTTATTCTCTACAGAATAATAATCTAAAATGATACTACATTGTCATGGACAGATATTGTTGACTATATATTAAACAAATATATAGTGACTAGCATTAAATATACCTTCTCCTGTGATATGAGGTTAATTGGTGTAACCCAGTAAGGTTTCTCTGGGAAAATAACCTCTGAGCTGGAAAATGATGCCTATTTCCTATTTGGGTGATTGGACTTAGCTCCTGAAGTCATTTGGATACTTTTTATTACAGAACTTTAACCACTAACAGCTCTGATTTAGAAAAGACAGTTAAGATGAAGACTAGACAGAGAGCCAGAATTTCTAAATGTTAATATTTACCATGCCATTGAAGGTTTAAAAACAGATATTATAGGTTAGACATTAAAACATACACAGCATGAGTTAATAAGATCCATACAAGTCCTTAAATGCCTAAAATTACTTCAAACCGTTTTGACGAAATTCTTTCTGAAACAGATTACGTATTTTCTGTGCCTCTTAAAGACTACTGAGTATAATTTAGCATTTCATGGTGACTTTGAGTCAATGTATGAACTCCATTGTACGTAACCAGTGGGTCTGTGCTGAGGTCTACGTGGGGGGATGTTTCCTCCAACACTAAATGCATTAAATGATCTCAGGTACCTCTAGGCCAGTACTGATACTCTCCTGGCACTTCTAATTTGCCTCATCTAATCTGTGACTCACTGGAAAATAAGATTGCCACCCTAGTTAGATTTTAACCAAAATAATACTAAATATGCTCTGAGTGAGGATCTGAGGTCTTTGCATGAAATATGTGCATTTGATTAGATGAGATTAGATAAAATCTATTATGATTGTGTGTATGACTTTTTTTTTCTTATTTTCTGGTTCAATGCCATAAAGTAGATAAATGAGTTCTGTATATGAGAAATGCTAATTTACTGATAATTTGCACCTGCATTGTGTGTGCTTGGTTAGTATGCACACTCTCTAATCCCTCAAAAAGGCTTTAATGGTATAGTGAATGAAGAGGGCGTTGTGGGATTTGCAATGAGGAAAATTATCAGAAGTTTTCTAATTAATTTGGGAAGTTCAAAGAAAAAGAGCTGCAATATATATTTATTTTGGACAAAACTATCATCAGTGTTCATATCTTGTGTTTGTATTTTACATACACATAATTTGTAATTCAAGTATTCTTATCATAGGGTTTGAGCTGGCCAGCCAAGCTTTTTGTATATTAATATTGACTGGTTGTTGGGTAATAGCCTGCACTGCATACCTCCTGCCATAAAATAATGAAAAGTGATCATGAAAAGTGCTTTGGTTTCGAGACTGGTGAATAAAAGAAATACCATTTCAATTATCCCACAGGGAGATCTCTGTTGGTATTTTAATTTGTGTATGAACTAAATGTACAAGAGGAGAAGGAAAATAAGGTGATAAAAGTCTTAGGGAGCTTATTAATATTTAACATGAAGAAGAAATATTTCACCCACAATTCCTTCTAACATTATGAGGCATCAGGGAATAAATGATCCTTGCACACAATATTAAAATTTATATTCACATATATATGTATATGAATTAAAATATTTAAATAACATTTAAGAGAAGTAGTATTTTTGATCTAATTATTAAACTTCAAGGAATTTATCTTAGGAAATAACAGTGAATGAAGACAAAGAACTAAATTTAAGGATTTAATCACAGCATAATTTATAATACTAAAAAATGCGAAACCTAAATTATAAAGAGTAAATTAAAAATTAAACACATCTGTGACATATTTACTTTTCATGGGAAAAGTATCTAATGACAAGAGTAGAATTTAATGTGAAAATAACTGGACATAAAACATTATATATAGAATGACCAATTTTATAAAACAACTTTAAAATAAATAAATGTGAAAATGAAGCAAATGTGAACAGATGTTGTACATGGATGGTAGAAATCTGGGTGGTTTTTACTGTGATTTTGTACTTCTCTGTATGTTTTTTACATTGTATCTGCATTATAATTGCTAAAATATCTTTTCCTAAAAATATTTCTAAAAGCAGAAGAAAAATTTATGCAAATATTAAAAATGTAGCATCTAAGAGATTTTTAAAAAGGATTTCACTTGAACTAAACTATGAATAATAAAAAAAATTGATGACTTGAGTTTAACATTGGTTTGATCAAAGAATACATATATTGAACAAAATTTATATGGAGAAAAGTTACAAGAACACTATCCTTTGAATGTATTATATGTGATCCCAATCTCTACTCTTAAGTTCTTTCACTAAAACAAATTTATTTTCAGAGACATGAGTTTCAACTAAAACTAAATTAAACTAAAATTTAAAAAAAATTATTGAACTGAGCCATCATGAAAAGTTCAGCATGCAATTAAAAAATTGTCATATATCTCCTTAATATGCTTGCAGCAAAAATTAGAATGCATTGAAAAATCTCAAACATTATGCCAAGGAGTCAGTTGTTGTATACTCCGTCACAGTCTTGGTGTCACTGCAAGAATGTATCACCTTCTGAAAATAGTCCCCAAGATGTTTACCTTCTGTGTTTCTGCTTCACCTGCCCTAGCAACGCAGTCTCTCCTTTTTCTTTCATTGTGGTTGTGAGGGAAGTTCTAATCAACCACAAAGAATTAATACTCATTACGGCAAATATTCTAATTGCTTGGATTCTAAATAAATGCTATGTTTTAGGGCCTTGGAATGTTTCCTGCAATAAATTAAGCAATAATCTATTATGATAATGTGAAATATTTTTGATTTGTCATTTAAAGCACAAACTGGTTAATTGAATTTGTTAAAACAGCATTGTAGAGGTTCAAAATCCATGGGCCTGATAATCTGTGGGAAAATTGACTTGTAGAAAACTGCTCTGTTCCACAGTCACAAATTTTCTTTTTAACATCTGGTCAGTCATCTTGCAAAGGTGTTACAGGTAAGAAGTGTCACTGAATCAGCAGAAATCCATGCCCATACTAAAGATATCCTTTTAAATGCTTATTTCTGCATTATTATGATTTAAACATTCAGAGAAACTGTGTCAGGTATAACAAAACTAAAATGCTGAAATAAATACAAAATAATATTTTACAACAGTAGCTAACTTGGCCAAAAAAAAAGAGGAAATCTTCAGAGATCAGAAATGATACATAAATATAAATCAATAGAATTAGTGGGCCCTGGACTGGCAAGTGACCCAGGGGTAACTGCTATCATTGATAGCATAACATTGGCTTTAATTGGATCATATGAAGGTGTCAGGTGATCTAACCTGAGGACCAAGCAGTAGATTATGATGTCAGACCAGGCACCTCTCATAAAGCTGGGCTCATCTAAGGATGACACTTTCAGAGAGTGAACTTGGAAGAAAACATTCCTTGAAAAGAGACAGTGAAGAACATACCTGTTTAAGCCTTGGCTCTGAGAAGAATGCTCAGAGGAGACTTTTCTGGCTCCAAATTTGAACTGATGCAAATTGGGGCAGAAATTTGTATTGCTGTGTGATTACAAAATGAGAAAAACCAAAACATGGAGCTAAAATTCACATTTAAAATATCCCAGGTTGGTTATGCCCTCAGAGACCTGGAAGAAGCAAACTCAAATCTTCTGTTGGAGGAAACACTACATGTTAAACACAGGACTCAAATATTTTCCACAGATAAAATGCCAAGAGCATGGATTTATTAAAACAGATACAGCAAAAATTAAATATAGAGGGGCGCCTTCAAGATGGCGGAGGAGTAAGACGTGGAGATTACCTTCCACCCACAAATGCATCAAAACTACATCTACATGTGGAACAACTCCTACAGAACACCTACTGAAAGCTGGCAGAAGACCTCAGACTTCCTAAAAGGCAGGAAGCTACCCACATGCCTGGGTAGGGCAAAGGAAAAAAGGAAAAACAGAGACAAAAGAATAGGGACGGGACCTGCACCTCTGGAACGGAGCTGTGAAGGAGAAAAAGTTTCCACACACTATGAAACCCCTTCACTGGTGGGGATGGGGGGTCGGTGGGGGGGAAGCTTCGGAGTGATGGAGGAGAATGCAAGAATAGGGGTGCAGAGGGCAAAGCAGAGAGATTCCTGCACAGAGGATCAGTGCTGACCAGCACTTACCAGCCTGAGAGGCTTGTCTGCTCACCTGCTGGGGCGGGTCGGGGCTGGGAGCTGAGGCTCAGGCTTCAGAGGTCAGATCCCAGGAGAGGACTGGGGTTAGCTACGTGAACACAGCCTGAAGGGGGCTAGTGCGCCACAGGTAGCCAGGACAGAGTCCAGAAAAAGTCTGGACCTGCCAGAGAAGCAAGAGACCTTTGATTCCAGGTGAGTGAGGAGAGGGGAATACCTTCCCAGTGTGCCCACAGAAGGTAGAGCCATCTAAATGACTCCAGAGACAGGTGTGAGCTCAGCTTGGATGCCAGAGACAGGCATGAAATGCTAAGGCTGCTGCTACAGCCAACAAGAAGCCTGTGTGAAAGCACAGGTCACTGTTCACACCTCCCCTCCTGGGAGCCTGTGCAGCTCACCACTGCCAGGGTCCCGTGATCCTGAGACAACTTCCCCAGGAGAACACACAGCATGCCTCAGGCAGTTGCAATGTCATGCTGGCCTCTGCTGCTGCAGGCTCAACCTGCATTGCATACCCCTTCCTCACCGGAGCCTGAGAGAGCCAGAGCCCGCTAGTCAGCCTCTCCTTTAACCCTTTCCTGTCTTGGAGGGGAACAGATGCCCTCAGGTGACCTACATGCAGAGCCAGGGCCAAATCCAAAGCTGAACTCTGGGAGCTATGCGAACAAAGAAGAGGAAGGGAAATCTCTCCCAGCAGCCTCAGGAGCAGAGGATTAAATCTCCACAATCAACTTGATGTGCCCTGCATCTGTGGGATACCTGAATAGACAACGAATCATCCCAAAATTGAGGCGGTGGATTTTGGGAGCAGCTGTAGACTTGGGGTTTGCTTTCTACATCTAATTTGTTTTTGGTTTTATGTTTATCTTAATTTAGTATTTAGAGCATGTAATCATTGGTAGATTTCTTTATTGATTTGGTTGCTCTCTTCCTTTTTAAAATTTTATATATATATTTTTTCTTTTTTCCCTTTTTCTGAGTGTGTATGTGTATGCTTCTTTGTGTGATTTTGTCTGTATAGCTTAGCTTTTGACAATTGTCCTAGGGTTCTGACTGTCCTTTTTTTTTTTAATATAGTTTTTACTGCTTGTTATCATTGGTGAATTCGTTTTTTGGTTTAGTTGCTCTTCTTTCTATTTTTTATATTTTTATTTTTAACAATATTTTTCTTTTTTGTTGTTTTTTTTTTTTTTTTGAGGTACACGGGCGTCTCACTGTTGTGGCCTCTCCTGTTGCGGAGCACAGGCTCCAGACGCGCAGGCTCAGCAGCCATGGCTCACAGGCCTAGCTGCTCCACGGCATGTGGGACCTTCCTGGACTGGGGCACGAACCCGTGTCCCCTGCATTGGCAGGCGGACTCTCAACCACTGTGCCACCAGGGAAACCCAATATTTTTCTATTTTAATACTTTAATTAATTAATTTATCTTCTTTCTTTCTTTCTTTCTTTTTCTCCCTTTTCTTCTGAGCCCTGTTGCTGACAGGGTCTTGGTACTCTGGCCAGGTGTCAGGCCTCAGCCTCTGAGGTGGGAGAGCCGAGTTCAGGGCATTGGTCCACAAGATACCTCTGAGCCCCATGTAATATCAAAGGGTAAAAGCTCTCCCAGATATCTCCAGCTCCACTCAACGACCAGCAAGCTATAGTGCTGGACACCCTATGACAAAGAACTAGCAAAACAGGAACGCAAACCCACCCATTAGCAGGGAGGCTGCCTAAATCAGAATAAGTTCACAGACACCCCAAAACACACCACCGGACATGGTCCTGCCCACCAGAAGACAAGATCCAGTCTCATCCACAAGAACACGGGCACCAGTCCCCTCCACCAGAAAGCCTACACAACCCACTGGACTAACCTTACTCACTGGGAGCGGACACCAAAAACAATGGGAACTACAAACCTGCAGCCGGTGAAACAGAGACCCCAAACACGTCAAGTTAATAAGCAAAATGAGAAGACAGAGAAACACACAGCAGATGAAGGAGCAAGGTAAAAATCCACCATACCAAACAAATGAAGAGGAAATTCTGAAAAAGAATTCAGAGTAATGATAGTAAAGATGATCCAAAATCTTGGAAATATAATGGAGAAAATACAAGAAACATTTAACAAGGAACTAGAAGAACTAAAGAGCAAACAAGCAATGATGAACAACAAAATACATGAAATTTAAAACTCTGTAGAAGGAATCAATAGCAGATAATTAATGCAGAGAAACGGATAAGTGATGTGGAAGATAAAATAGTGGAAATAACTACCACAGAGCAGAATAAAGAATAAAGAATTAATAGAACTGAGGACATCCTCAGAGACCTCTGGGACAACAGTAAATGCACCAACATTCGAACTATAGGGGTTCCAGAAGAAGAAGAGAAAAAGAAAGGGACTGAGAAAACATTTGAAGAGATTATAGTAGAAAACTTCCCTAATATGGGTAAGGAAATATTCAACAAGTCCAGGAAGCACAGAGACTCCCATACAGGATAAATCAAGGAGAAACACACCAAGACAGATATTAAACTATCAAAAATTAACTACAAAGAAACAAAATTAATGCACAGAAATGTCTTGCTTTCCTATACACTAATGATGAAAAATCTGAAAGAAAATTAAGGTAACACTCCCATGTATCACTGCAACAAAAAGAATAAAATACCTAAGTATAAAGCTACTTAAGGAGACAAAAGACCTGTATACAGATAACTATAGACAGTGATGAAAGAACTTAAAGATGATACAAAGAGACGGAGAGATATATACCATGTTCTTGGATTGGAAGAGTCAATATTGTGAAAATGACTATACTACCCAATGCAATCTACAGATTCAATGCAATCCTATCAAACTACCAATGGAATTTTTCACAGAACTAGAACAAAAAAATCACAATTTGAATGGAAACACAAAAGACCCCGAATAGCCAAAGCAATCTTGAGAAAGAAAAATGGAGTTGGAGGAATTAGGCTCCCTCACTTCAGACTATACTACAAAGCTACAGTAATCGAGACAGTATGGTACTTGCACAAAAACAGAAACTTAGATCAATGGAACAGGATAGAAAGCCCAGAGATAAACCCACACACCTATGGTCACCTTATCTTTGATAAAGGAGGCAAGAATATACAGTGGAGAGAAGACAGCTTCTTCAATAAGTGGTGCTGGGAAAACTGGACAGCTACATGTAAAGAATGAAATTAGAGCACTGCCTAACACCATACATAAAAATAAGCTCAAAATGGATTAGGGACCTAAATGTAAGGCCAGACACTTTAAAACTCTTAGAGGAAAACATAGGCAGAACACTCTATAACAGAAATCACAGCAAGATCCTTTATGACCCACTTCCTTGAGAAATGGATATAAAAACAAAAATAAGCATATGGGACCTAATGAAAGTTAAAACATTTTGCACAGCAAAGGAAACCATAAGCAAGATGAATAGACAACCCTCAGAATGGGAGATAATATTTGCAAACCAAACAACTGACAAAGGATTAATCTCCAAAATATACAAGCAGCTCATGCAGCTCATTATCAAACAAACCAACAGCCCAATTCAAAAAATGGGCAGAAGACCCAAACAGACATTTCTTCAGAGAAGATATAGAGATTGCTAACAAACACATGAAAGGATGCTCAACATCAGTAATCATTAGAGAACTGCAAATCAAAACTACAATGAGGTATCACCTCACGCTGGTCAGTATGGCCATCATCAAAAAATCTGCAATCAGTAAATGCTGGAGAGGGTGTGGAGAAAAGGGAACCCTCTTGCACTGTTGGTAAGAATGTAAATTGATACAGCTACTATTGAGAACAGTATGGAGGTTCCTCATAAATCTAAAAGTAGAACTACCGTATGACTCAGCACTCCCACTACTGGGCATATACCCTGAGAAAACCGTCATTCAAAAAGAGTCATGTACCACAGTGTTCATTGCAGCTCTATTTACAATAGCCAGGACATGGAAGCAACCTAAGTGTCCATTGACAGATGAATGGATAAAGAAGATGTGGCACATATATACAATGGAATATTACTCAGCCATAAAAAGAAATGAAATTGAGTTATTTGTAGTGAAGTGGATGGACCTAGAGACTGTCCTACAGAGTGAAGGCCGTCAGGAAGAGAAAAACAAATACCATATGATAACATATCTATATGGAATCTAAAAAAATAAAGTTTCTGAAGAATCTAGGGGCAGGACAGGAATAAAGACGCAGACATAGAGAATGGACTTGAGGACTTGGAGAGGGGGAAAGGTAAGCTGGGACCTAGTGAGAGAGTGGCATGGATATATATACACTACCAAATGTAAAATAGATAGCTAGTGGGAATCAGCCACATAGCCCAAGGAGATCAGCTCGGTTCTTTTTGTCCACCTAGAGGGGTCAGATAGGGAGGGTTGCAGGGAAACGCAAGAGAGAGGAGATATGGGGTTGTATGTATATGTATAGCTGATTCACTTTGTTATACAGCAGAAACTAACACACTGTTGTAAAGCAATTATACTCCAGTAAAGATGTTAAAAAAATTGCATATATAAAGAGATGAACCTCTATCAGAGAGTCAATAGAAACAGCAAGTAAAAGAATCAAAGATACAGAGTATTAAATAAATGTATACATATATTTAAAATAATTTTCAAAAGGCAAAAGCAAGTATACTAAGGAAACAAAAGCCTATGAAAAATGACCATAAAGACTTGAAAATGGACAAAATTAACTTCTAGAAATAAAGAATATAATGATTGAATTTATAAACTCAGTGGATGGGATACAATAGAAGAGAGAAATAAGAGACTTCTTATTTAGTTGTGGCTCATTAAATAATTTGGACTAATCAATGTAGTTTGAAAAACTAGAAAAACTAGACAGGCTATTTTTTATAATGCATCTGCTTGAAGGCATTGAAGAGCAAACTGGTAGAATAAGATTGCTGAGTCAAAAATTAGAAGAAAATGAAACCCAGAAAGTGAGATGGATATTTGGGGCTGGCTTAGCCTAAGGCATTTTTATTACAGAGTGAAAATGAATATGAAAATATGCATGATAAGATGTAGATATATCACAATTAGTAGTATTGTAAATGAGGTAGATACAAAATAATCCATGCTGTATGATTCAATTTACCTAAAGTTCAGTAGTAGGCAAAAGTTAATCCAGTGTTTAAGGATGTATATTTAGAGGATTCTAGAAAAAAAAAAAAGTACCAAAAATGTCAGGATGGCAGTTGTCTTTAGAGAATAGGGAGTGGGTTATGATTGGGGAGAAATACATGGTGGGGAGGCTGCTATCAATATTATATCTTGTCCTATGTGGGGTTCAAGCTTTATAATTGTTCATTATGTTTTATACACTTCATTGTATGTTTTACACACTTCATTGTATGTATTTTATTTGGCAATAAAAATGGAGTAATATAGATAATTTGTATATCAGATGATAGATCAGAATTACTCAGACTGCAACTCAGGGGGAAAAAACCTGAGAAATATAGAAGGTTAGGGAACTTGAAAGACAGAGTTAGAAGGTCCAACATATATATACTCCAGCATCCCTTCGAAAGAGAATATTGGTTACCAATGTTCAAAGAGATAATGTCTGAAAAATATCCAGAACTTTATTAAAGTTCTTAGATTCAGGAAACCAAATGAATCCTAAGCCGTGTCATGAAAAGAAATCTGCACCTAATCTTTTTGTAGTAAATACGTATGACACCAAGTAGAAAGAAAAGATCTTAAGCAGCCAGAGAGAAAAGATAAATATTAACAAATGAGTGAGGTTGATATTGACAACTGACTTTTCAACAGCCTCATTGGAAGTTAGAAATCAGTGGAGTAATATCTTCAAATACTGAGAGAAACAAATATTATACTAGAGTTCTACACTCAGTGGAATAACATTTCAGGAATGGAAGCAAAATATAAGATCAAGACTATTTATTTTAAAAAGATCTTCAGTTAGGAGATTTTAACAGTGGATTTAGGAGAAAAATAATCCCACAATGAAAATTGGACACAAGAAGGAATGGTGAGTAAAGAAAATGGTAGATATGTAATAAAAATAATTGACTTTATTAAACAGTAAAAATAATATCTACTGTGTAGAGTTACAGATCAAGATTAAAAACTAGAATGCTGAATGCTGATTGCATATAAAATAAGAAGGGGAGATCCTCTAGTGTTCTAAAGTTTTTATTGTTTACCAGAAAAATAATAGAAATGATTAACTTTAGAGTTCATTAAAGTAAAAATGTCAAATGAAAATGTTAAAAGTTATAGGGTAACCATTAAAGGAAGACAAACAAGAGCATATAACACTCAAGCTATTAATGGGAAATAAAGGAAAGGTGAAGAAATCTTAGTCTAAAAGAAGTTAAAAAAATCCAGAAAAAGGCCAAATAGAATGAAATTCTATTATTCTATTATTTCTATTATTCTGTTATTTCAATCAGAACAGTAATCACATCAAAGTAAGGGGATTAACTACTCTAGTTAACGAAGTTTGTCATACTGATTAAAAAGAACAAGACTTAGCTACATTCTATAAGAAACATGCATAAAATGCAGCAGCACAGGAATGTAGAATGTAAAAGGATGGAGGAAAACTATACTAGGTAAATACTGGTCAAAAGATATCTGGTATAGTTACATTAATACCAAACAATTTACATTTTGAAGGGCGAGAAATATTGCTAGAGCTAATGTTGATTAAATATTGATTAAAGTTTGAGTTCATGAGTAAGATTATGCAATTAATATTATAGTATCAAACATATTAAGAAAAGTTGAGAGAACCAGGATGAAGTGACAAATACGCCATCATGATGCGATTTTAACACATCCATGTCAGAAGTTGATAGATCATGTTGATAAAAAATTATGATAAATGCTTAATTTAATATTTATATTTAGAAGGTTTCCCTGACAAGCAATACACATAATTTTCAAGCATATGGAGATTTTTTAAAAAACAAACTGATTATATAATACACCCTAAGGCAAATCTCAAAAAATTACAGAAAATCAATTTCTTACCAGTCATGTTCACTGACCATTATTCAGTAAAGTTAGGAATCTATTGCATACCTCTGAAAATATTTTTGGAAATTCAGAAATATATTTCTACATGACTCATGTATAAAAAATCAGAATGGAATTTAGAAAAAATGTTTGGATTCTACAGCAATAAAAATATTACGTATTAGAACTCATGAGATGCAGTTAAAGCAATACTTTGTAAGAAATTAATAGCTTTTAATATTCTATTAAAACAAAGACAATCTGAAAGTAAACTGAGCATCCAAACACAAAATAATATAATTTCAGAGAATATATATGAAAGGAAAGAGTTAAGATAGGAGCAGAAATTTATGAAATGAAAAAAAGATATAAAATACAAAATCAACAAGGCTTATTTGGATAGGAAAATATAGTTAACTCTCTCCAGGAAAATGGAGTTTAAAAAGAGAGAAGAAATAGCAATATTATGAATAATAAAGCAGATGCAACTATAGATGTACAAGATATTAAAAAGGAAGAGAGTACTATGGAAAACTTTATAATACATTTGGAACGTAGGTAAAATAAGTAAATTTCTAGAATAGTAAAAAAATTAACAAAATTGATTCAAAGATAAGTGGAAAACTTAATAGTTTATGACCATTGACATTTTTAATTGGAAAACAAATATAGAGAAAACCTCAGTTCCGGATAATTTTACCTGCGAGCTCTTGGGCTCAAAATCAGATTATTTTTATTTTACACAAACTAATATGCCCAGTATAACCTTGATATCAGAACCAGAAATGAATAGTATGAAGAAAGAAAATTACAGGTTGATATCACTCTTGAACATAGAGGATAAAATTCTAAAGAACATATTTAAAAAATGAAACCAGACATGATTAAAACATAAACTTTGAGTTTATTTCAGAAATGTTAGTTCAACTTTAGAAAATCTATTACTAAATTAACAAAATTAACAAAGAAAAGATGAACATTTCATTTTATATAGACACAGCATTCAATTAAGTTCAATGACCTTTTATGATAAAATTCATAGAAAATCAAAAATAAAAGGGGAATTTCTTAATCTGATAATGACATCCACAAAAAACCTAGAATAAATATTACACCAATAAAGAAACATTAAAAGCATTCTCTTTTAATGAACAAGGCAAGATTACTACTATCACATTGTACTTGAGGTCAAGTCAGCATTGTCCTTGAGATTCTAGTTTGTACAAAAGATACACACAGAAAAAGCATACAGATTGGTAAGGCAGAAACAAAACTTTGATTCATTCATTTGCAGATGAGATAGTTGTCCACATTGGAAACCCTAAAGAATTGACAGACAATCTATTAATGTTAATAAGTTTAATAAATTTATGCAAATCAATTGCATTCCTACACATAAACAAACCCAAGTTCCAAGAAGATTTTACCTCAAACTTGGCAAGCAGATTCTAAAATTCACAGGAAAGAGCAAAGGACCAAGATACTAAGACACTCCTGCAGATGAGGCAGCTTTCCTTACCTAATGTCAAAAATTACTACTAAAGTTATTAAAAAAATTGATACTGGCACAGGAATAATCAAGTCAACCAGTAAGATAGCATAGGGAACCCAGAAACAGAGCCATGTATCTATGGATACCTGATACTTGGGAGAACTGGCACTTGAGATCATTGGGGAAAGGGCAGTCTAATCAATACATAGTGTTGGGACAAATGGTTTTCTTCTTGGTTAAAGAAAAAAAGAATTCCTGCATCAAACCATATCAAAATAAGTGAATGAATAAGTAAATTTGAGGTGGATCAAGAGTTAAATATCAAAGGCAAAACTTCAGAATGCAGAGCAGAAAATATAGGAGACTGTTTTTATGAGCTCAGGTTATGGAAGAATTCCTTGAAGTAGAAGAAGGATGAACTTTAAAAGAAAGATTGATAAATTTGACTACAATAAAACTTCATCAAAAGAAAATATAAAGAAAGGGAAAGGTCAAAGCACAAATTGAGGAAAGGTCTCTATAATATATGCAACCTATAAAGGACTTGTGTCCAATAATATTATATAACAGACTCCCATGAACCATTAGGATCAAAGCAAACAACAAAATAGAAAAATGGGCACAAATAACGAACAAGAAATTCATTGAAGAGTGAGCCTGAACGGCAACAAACATGTGAAAAGGAGATTAACCTCATGGTAAGAAGAATGCATGTACCACTTCCCAGCAGTCAGACTGCCAAAAATTAAAAGTGATGTGAAGGAAGTCGAAGAATGTAGAAGAATGTGCTAGAAGAAATGCTTAGAAGCGAGTAGGCACTCCATAAATGTTTCTGGTTTTCTGTTATTATGTAACAAGTCACCCCAAACTTGATGACTTAATATAGCAATTATTTTATTATACTCATGATCTATTAGTCAGGAATTTGGGCGTGACTTTGTGGTGATTGTGCTGCCCACATAGCATAGACTGGATCACTTGTTGACTGGTGGATAGACCAGCTGTGGAGGGACCAAAATGGCTTCCCTGGTGCCTTGGTGATGATGGCTAGAAGCTGGACTGAGTTGGGCTGGTTTCCCTCTCCATGTAATGTTAGGGTATATAGGATACTACTGTCAGGTGGTTGGACTTCTTATATGGTGACTCAAGGCTTTAAGAATGAGTGTTTCAGGATAAAGGAAGTGAAAGATGCCAGCCTCTTAAGATCTGGGCCCAGAAACTGGTATAGTTTCTCTTCTGCCATATTCCATTGGTCAAAGCATTCATAGAGCCTTACTGATTTGAGGGGAGGGAAGGTAGACTACACCATTCAACTGGAGGAGTATCCCAAAATATGTGGCCATCTGTCATCTGCCACAATAATTATCTTCTGATTAAATGAAAAAATCATAAATGTTTATTTAGTGCTCATGTATGCTGTGGTGTTAGATGCAGTGTAATTTTATTAAATTCTGATGAATCTGAGTTCTTGCCCTTGAAAGGCTTCTGGTCTAGCTGTAAGGGGGGCAGAATATGTGTCAGTATAAATCACTAACATGTTTATATATCCAAGTAGATTGAAAGAAGTGGCAAAGGGTTGATAAACATTATAAGGAGTCTCAAAATTCTACTTTAGATTTGAGAGGTCATTTTAGAACTCAAGGAGATAGAATATGAATTGGGCTGAAAGATCTTAGATAATTAAAAGGCAGAGAAAGTCATGACTATACAGTGGTATTGTTCACTTGTTTGATTGGTTGGTTATGGTTGGGGGGAGAGTTGATACAGAGTAGTAGTGGGAAATATGATAAAGCTAGGGACCAATTTCCAACTGTCCAGTCCTGTCATTTAAGGATTTATGCACTCACTGAATATTATCGAGGATCTGCTTTGTGTCAGGCACTGTACAGTGTGCTGGGGATGCAAGAAAGAACTGGCCCTAAAACAGCTTACGATCTGGTGGGGTGTTGAGGAGGGAGGTGACAAATAATTAAACACAGTAAGTAAGTGGTATTATACTATAGACCTAGGGAGATACGCAAGTTCACAGGAAGAACAGCTAACTTAGGTTGGGAGGGAGGTGGTTAGAGAAGGGAACAGGTGGCATCTAAGTAAAGAAAGAATAGATGCTGGTGAGAAGAAAGTGGAAGCGGGAAGATTCCAACAGAAGGAACAGCATGTGTTGCATTGAAAGACAAAGGAGACTGTCATACTGATGAAATTGCAAGTAGTTTAGCGCAGCCTGGCTGGACTGTGGAGGCAAAGGAGGAGATGAGGTTGGAGAGTTAAACCTGGCTTGGATCATTGAGTGTCTAATATAAAATGCTAGGTAATTTAGAATTTATTATGAGGGCAAAAGGCTTCCATTGAAGCATTTCAAACAGGGTGGTAACTTGATTTTGGAAATACTGCGTGTTTTAGAAAGATTTCTCTCATTGCAGTGTGAAGAATGAATAGAGATAAAACAGAAGTAGAAACAGACTTGTCTGTTGCTGTCTTTCAGGAGGGAGAGGATAGTATTCTGGATAAAGAGATAAAAAAAGAAGGAAATGCTTTCAAGAGGCATTGAGGAGACAGGAACAGTAGAATCTATTGGATTATAGGGGAACAAGGGAGAGCAAAGAATCAAAGCAACTAATATTCCCAACTTGAGCAGCTCAGTTGATTGATGAAGCTGTTACCTGAAATAGGAAATGCAGGGAGAACAGAAGGTGTGGAGTGGTAAATAATGATGACTGGGGATTACTAACTGTTGCCATGGGAATGGTGGATGATTTGTCAAGAAGGGTTGTACAGAAGAGGACTAAGGCTCAACCTCTGAGGAACAGGTGGAGGATGAAACACTTGAAAATTAGACTGAAAAGAAGGATCCAAGGAACTAGCATGGAAATCAGGAGGGTATGTTGTCATGGAAACTAAGTGAAGAGTGCGTTTCTGAGTTTAAGCAAATAAACAATAGAAATAAGACGTCGAGTGGAAGGGGTCCATTGGCTTGTGACAGCAAAAAGTTTCTGGTGACCTTTGTTATAACATTTTCCATAGAGTTCTGAATATATGGTTACAGTGAGTGTAGGCCTTTCTTTTAGAGATGTTAGATTTAGGTAGGAAAAGAGAACTAAAGAGAGGGGCTGGGGGATGGGATGTGGGATCACAAGTTTGAGAAAAGTTTTTATTTTTAATAAGTTGGCAGAGACTTGAACCAGTTGAACTGCTGATAGGAAGACCTAGTAGATATAATAACATTGACAGTATATAGGAGAGAGAGTGAATCATTATATTTGGATAGGAAAGAAAAGGATTTTGTATACAAGTGGAGGAATTAGCAGTTAGAAACTGCCTCTTCACATCAATATTTTACAGATGCTGTAATGTTCATTAGTACAGCTTTTCTACTTAGATTGTATAAAATATTTGCATCTTGAATTCACTACTTTAGTTCTTTGGAATTAAATCTCGGGCCATTTGGCCGAGAACTCATTAGTTAAAGGAAAATTTGAGGCAAAGTCTAGGATGATTATATTATCAAAAGAACAAATTACAAACGTAATCTAATAAATTTGTTTGGAGTTTAGTTCTTTGCTATGGTGGCACTTTCAAAACAAATGGCAGATTAAAAACAAGTTTCTTACTAATATCTGCTACTGTTTTACATACCATGAACACGTATTCAAATGGCTAGATCTCAAATTTACCAGTAATCGTTTCATTTTAATCAGCTAACTGCTGATAGCCCAGATGAACATCTTGTGTGAAATTTTACTTAGCACATCTCTTAGAAGACTGAAGTGTCAGAACATCTCAGGTAGGCTGCTGCAGAGACCAGCTGCACTGGAGGAGTGCTGCCCCAAAACATCTGGAACATTATTCAGAGTGTGAGGGAGTACATATGCTTATGAAGGAGGCCTTCACATTTCCTGTGATCAGGCGCTTTCAAAGATTCCAAGTTCCATACACTTTCCCATCAACTTTTTAATAGAACTTTTGATAGAATTACAATTTGTTGATTAGATTCTTTGATCGAAAGAAAAAGGGCTAATATTTCTGGAGGCTGGACTTGAATAATGTACCAAATAAAGCACTGTGAAGAGTAAATTCTAAGAACCGACCTGTTGTCTGAATGAGGAGACTCTGTTACATATTGTTTTCTTTCTATTTTTCTACGGATTTGAAGGGGAAGAAAAGTATAATTGAACTCCTAGGAAAGGAGAGGGATAAGATAAAGTTTCACGGGCTAACTTTTCATAACTATTATAATGATGATTAATATTTGTTGAGCGCCCAGTCTGTGCTAGGCATGTACAGACACTTCACATATATTGTTATTTCTATTCCTTGTAACAATCCTTGCAAGTAAATATTCTTTTTTTTTTTTATGTTTTTGGTAGGGAAACTACTGACCAGTAGAGACTAATTTACCTCTGATTATTTCACTAGTAGATTAGGGACCAGATACTTGGATTCACTTCGGACTGCATTTTTTTCTCTTTTCACACCTTCTGCTCCTATCCAAAGAAACTGGAGAAGAATTTTGAAATAATGTTAATAATAATATGAGTATTTCAGCTATTACTTTATTTATTTGATTGGAGAGGGCTATCAGCATTTTGTTCCTTTTATATGGATATGTCTACTCACAGGCACTTGTAAAGAGCTCATGTAAAGAGAGCAACAAATGTCTGTTTTATAATATACTGCTTACAAATTTTGGATAAATGTAAATGATTTAGTTCTATTGTAACTGAAGACACAAGGGTAATTTGAAAATTAATTTGTTCGTTTTCTCACTTTGATTCATTTTCACTTAGAAAATGCGTGTTTAGCAGATTACTAACCAGTGCAGATATGGAGGGCACAACTGCTATTATGTGATTTTTCAAGACTAGCCTAGACACACTTGTTAAAACTAAGATAATATGTTTATATATTTTATTAGCGTCTGCTGTCTTCTTAGGATCATCACACGAACTTTGCTTGTATGCATTTTCTTTAGTCAGGTTACCTATTTAGCTGGAGTATAGAGGGAAGAAGGGCCCTCTTTCAAGGCAATTGCCTTAATATTTATGTCTTATTGTTTATTTAATTATTATTTAGACACTGGTGGAGATGCCTCTTTCCCTACCTCACCTACTTCATCCCTTTTTATGAAGTAGAGACAACCTAATCTGGTCATTGTCCTTTCTGAAAATCCTTGTCTTACTTGCTTCGGTAACTTCCTTGATACCTCAAGTTCCTACTCTGTAAAGATGGGACATTAATTAATACCTACTGAGGCAGGCTCTCGTTGGGACTATATGAGATGTTACATGTGAAGATAGCATGGTAATACTTGACACAGATTAAGTGCTCAAAAAGCATTAGTGTGATTAATATGAATCAGAAGAACTCCTGTGATTAATTTCACACCATCACGATCACTCGTTCATTTTGATCTGAACTTCTGACTCGGATTTCATTCATTCCACAAACATTTACTGAAATGTGTGTCATTGATTTAGGTGTTGGGGATATGAATGGACAAAACAGATACAATTTTTCACCCTCACTGAATCATACATTTTAGTAGGAGAGACAAAGAGTAAATAAGATAACTAGGAAAACATATGGTATGTTAGATAGTAAATTCTGGCAAGGAAATAGAGCAGGGAAAGAGGAGAGGAGATAATGGGAGTAGGTTTATGATATATAATGGTTGGCCAGGAAACTGCCCTGAGAAGGAACATTTGAATAAGAACATATGAATAAAGGACCAAATCATAAAGATATGTTTGGGGAAGGAGATACAAGCATAGGGAAGGGCAAGTGCAGTAGACCTGAGACAGGAAAATTCTTAGCAAGTTCATAAAAACAGCATGGAAGGTGTTGTGAAATGTTTTTATATCCATAGAAAATCTGGAAGTTTTACCAGGTGGATCTTCTTCACAAATCCTGAGGGATCCAGCCTTCTTATAGTTCATCTCTATTTCTAGGTACTAGCCATTATCCTCAGAGTCCAAGATGGCCCTAATTACATTCTAAAGCCCAGGCTTACTGGAAAACAAACAAAAAAAGCACAGTATGCTCAGTAGCTGCACCTTAGGGAGGATTCAGAGAGACTGCCAAAGCAAATGGCTGCTTATATGCCATCGGCTGAAACTTAGTAACCTGCCTCACTTCACTACAAGGGAGGCTAGGAAATATAGTCTTCCCTCCAGGGAAGCCATTTGTATGGTGAGGACTTCAATCATTATGGAAGAAGGGGGAAAATATTTGGGGGGACAACTAGCAGTCTCTGCTGCCGTCCACCTCACCTAACATCCTCATGAACGAAGGGCAAGATGATGAAATTTAAAAGGCACCTGTGATGTTTTCTTTCTTTCTTTCTTTTTTTAACTACAAAGAGCAGTGCACTCTCATTTATAGATCAAATTAGGTTGAGGACAGAGTATACTGCAGCTGAGTTATTGGTGAACTGACCTAGGTGTGGACACCTTAGGGATTATTATTTTTTAACATCTTTATCGGAGTATAATTGGTTTACAATAGTGTGTTAGTTTCTGCTTTATAACAAAGTGAATCAGCTATACATGTACATTTATTGCCACATCTCCTCTCTCTTGCGTCTCCTTCCCCCGCATCCCACCACTCTAGGTGATCACAAAGCACCGATCTGGATCTCCCTGTGCTATGTGGCTGCTTCCCACTAGCTATCTATTTTACACTTGGTAGTGTATATATGTCCATGCCACTCTGTCACTTCGTCCCAGCTTACCCTTCCCCCTCCCTGTGTCCTCAAGTCCATTCTCTACGGCTGCGTCTTTATTCCTGTCCTGCCCCTAGCTTCTTCAGAAACTTTTTTTTTTTTTAGATTCCATATATATGTATTACAAAAGATATTTGTTTTTCTCTTTCTGACTTACTTCACCCTTTGTGACAGTCTCCATGTCCATACACCTCACTACAAATAACTCAATTTCATTTCTGTTTATGGCTGAGTAATATTCCATTGTATATATGTGCCACATCTTCTTTATCCATTCATCTGTTGATGGACACTTAGGTTGCTTCCATGTCCTGGCTATTGTAAATAGAGCTGCAATGAACTTTGTGGTACATGACTCTTTTTGAATTTTGGTTTTCTCAGGGTATATGCCCAGTAGTGGGTTTGCTAGGTTGTATGGTAGTTCTATTTTTAGCTTTTTAAGGAACCTCCATACTGTTCTCCATAGTGGCTGTATCAATTCACATTCCCACCAACAGTGCAAGAGGGTTCCGTTTTCTCCGCACCCTCTCCACCATTTACTGTTTGTAGATTTTCTGATGATGCTCATTCTAACTAGTGTGAGGTGATACCTCATTGTGGTTTTGAGTTGCATTTCTCTAATGATTAGTGATGTTGAGCATCCTTTCATGTGTTTGTTGACAAGCTTTATCTTCTTTGGAGAAATGTCTATTTAGGTTCTCTGCCCAATTTTGGATTGGGTTGTTTGTTTTTTTGATATTGAGCTGCATGAGCTGTTTGTATATTTTGGAGATTAATCCTTTGTCAGTTGCTTCATTTGCAAATATTTTCTCCCATTTAGGGGGTTGTCTTCTCGTCTTGTTTATGGTTTCCTTTGCTGTGCAAAAGCTTTTAAGTTTCATTAGGTCCCATTTATTTATTTTTGTTTTTATTTCCATTTTTCTAGGAGGTGGGTCAAAAGGGATCTAGCTGTGATTTATGTCATAGAGTGTTCTGCCTATGTTTTCCTCTGCAGTTTTATAGAGTCTGGCCTTGCATTTAGTTCTTTAAGACATTTTAAGTTTCTTTTTGTGTATGGTGTTGGGGAGTGTTCTAATCTCATTCTTTTACATGTAGCTGTCCAGTTTTTCCAGCACCACTTATTGAAGAGACTGTCTTTTCTCCATTGTATATTCTTGTCTCCTTTATCAAAAATAAGGTGACCATATGTGCGTGGGTTTATCTCTGGGCTTTCCATCCTGTTCCATTGATCTGTATTTCTGTTTTTGAGCCAGTACCATACTGTCTTGATTACTGTAGCTTTGTAGTATAGTCTGAAGTCAGGGAGCATGATTCCTCCAGCTCCATTTTTCTTTCTCAAGATTGCTTTGGCTATTCAGGGTCTTTTGTGTTTCCATACAAATTGTGAAATTATTTGTTTTAGTTCTGTGAAATATGCCATTGGTAGCTGATAGGGATTGCGTTGAATCTGTAGATTGCTTTGGGTAGTATAGTCATTTTCACGATGTTGATTCTTCCAATCCAGGAACACGGTATATCTCTCCCTCTGTTCATATCATCTTTCATTTCTTTCATCAGTGTCTTATTGTTTTCTGCATACAGGTCTTTTGTCTCCTTAGGTAGGTTTATTCCTAGGTATTTTATTCTTTTTGTTGCAGTGGTAAATGGGAGTGTTTCCTTAATTTCTCTTTCAGATTTTTCATCATTAGTGTATAGGAATGGAAGAGATTTCTGTGCATTAATTTTGTATCCTGCTACTTTACCAAATTTATTGATTAGCTCTAGTAGTTTTCTGGTAGCATCTTCAGGATTCTCAATGTATAGTATCATGTCATCTGCAAACAGTGACAGCTTTACTTCTTTTCCGATTTGGATTCTTTTTATTTCTTTTCCTTCTCTGATTTCTGTAGCTAAAACTTGCAAATCTATGTTGAATAATAGTGGTGACAGTGGAAAACCTTGTCTGGTTCCTGATCTTAGAAGAAATGGTTTCAGTTTTTCACCATTGAGAATGATGTTGGCTGTGGGTTTGTCATATATGGCCTTTATTATGTTGAGGTAAATTCCCTCGATTCCTTCTTTCTGGAGGGTATTTATCATAAATGGGTATTGAATTTTGTCAAAAGCTTTTTCTGCATCTATTGAGATAACCACATGGTTTTTATCCTTCTATTTGTTAATATAGTGTGTCACATTGATTGATTCGCATTCATTGAAGAATCCTTGCATTCCTGGGATAAACCCCACTTGAACATGGTGTATGATCCTTTTAATGTGCTATTGGATTCTGTTTGCTAGTATTTTGTTGAGGATATTTGCATCTATGTTCATCAGTGATATTGGCCTGTAGTTTTCTTTCTTTGTGACATCCTTGTCTGGTTTTGGTATCAAGGTTATGGTGGCCTTTTTGAATTAGTTTGGGAGTGTTCCTCCCTCTGTTATATTTTGGAAGAGTTTGAGAAGGATAGGTGTTAGCTCTTCTCTAAATGTTTGATAGAATTCACCTCTAAGCCGTCTGGTCCTTGGCCTTTCTTTTTGGAAGATTTTTAATCACCGTCTGTATTTCAATGCTTGTGATCGGCCTGTTTATATTTTCTATTTCTTCCTGGTTCAGTCTCAGAAGGTTGTGCTTTTCTAAGAATTTGTCCATTTCTTCAAGGTTGTTCATTTTATTGGCATATATCTGCTTATAGTAATCTCTCATGATCCTTTGTATTTCTGCAGTGTCAGTTGTTACTTCTCCCATTTCATTTCTAATTCTGTTGTTTTGCGTCTTCTCCCTTTTTTTCATGATGAGTCTAGCTAATGGTTTATCAATTTTGTTTATCTTCTCGAAAGAACCACGTTTTAGTTTTATTGATCGTTGCTGTTGTTTCCCTCATTGTTTTTCATTTACTTCTGATCTGATCTTTATGATTTATTTCCTTCTGCTAACTTTAGGGATTTTTTGTTCTTCTTTCTCTAATTGCTTTAGGTGTAAGGTTAGGTTGTTTATTTGAGATGTTTCTTGTTTCTTGAGGTCGGATTATATTGCTATAAATTTCCTTCTTAGAAGTGCTTTTGATGCATCCCATAGGTTTTGGGTTGTCGTGTTTTCCTTTTCATTTGTTTCTAGGTATTTCTTGACTTCTTTGATTTCTTCATTGATCTCTTGGTTAGTTAGTAGTGTATTGTTTAGCCTCCACGTGTTTTTTTTTTTTTTTGTGGTACGTGGGCCTCTCACTGCTGCGGCCTCTCCTGTTGCGGAGCACAGCCTCCGGATGCACAGGCCCAGTGGCCACAGCTCAGAGGCCCAGCCGCTCCGTGGCATGCGGGATCCTCCCGGACCAGGGCACAAACCTGCGTCCCCCGCATCGGCAGGTGGACTCCCAACCACTGCGCCACCAAGGCAGCCCATGTGTTTGTATTTTTTACAGATTTTTTCCTGTAATTGATATCCAGTCTCATACCCTTGTGGTTGGAAAAGATACTTGATACACTTTCAATATTCTTAAATTTACCAAGGCTTGATTTGTGCCCAAGATATGATCTATCCTAGAGAATGTTCCAGGAGCACTTGAGAAGAAAGTGTAATCTGCTGTTTTTGGATGGAATGTCCTATATATATCAGTTAAGTCCATCTTGTTTAATGTATTATTTAAAGCTTTTGTTTCCTTATTTATTTTCATTTTGGATGATCTGTCTATTGGTGAAAGTATGGTGTTAAAGTCCCCTACTATTTGTTGCCGTCGATTTCCCCTTTTATGGCTGTTACCATTTGCCTTATGTATTAAAGTGCTCCTATGTTGGGTGCATAAATATTTACAATTGTTATATCTTCTCCTTGGATTGATCAGTTGATCATTATGTAGTATCCTTCATTGCTTCTTTTAATAGTCTTTATTTTAAAGTCTATTTTTTCTGATATGAGAGTTGCTACTCCAGCTTTCTTTTGTTTTCCATTTACATGGGATATCCTTTTCCATCCCCTCACTTTCAAACTGTATGTGTCCCTAGGCCTGAAGTGGGCCTCTTGTAGACAGCGTATACACGGGTCTTCTTTTGGTATCCATTCAGTCAGTCTGTGTCTTTGGTTGGAGCATTTAATCCATTTATATTTAAGGTAGTTATCAATACGTATGTTCCTATTACCATTTTTTAAATTGTTTTAGGTTTGTTATTATAGGTCTTTTCCTTCTCTTCTGTTTCCTGCCTACAGAAGTTTCTCTAGCATTTGTTGTAAAGCTGGTTTGGTGGTGCTGAATTCTCTTAGTTTTTCTTGTTTGTAAAGGTTTTAATTTCTCCATCAAATCTGAATGAGATCCTTGCTGGGTATAGTAATCTTGGTTATAGCATTTTCCCTTTCATCACTTTAAATATGTCTTGCTATTCCCTTCTGGCTTGCAGAGTTTCTGCTGAAAGATCAGCTCTTAACCTTATAGGGATTCCCTTGTATGTTATTTGTTGCTTTTCACTTGCTGCTTTTAATATTTTTTCTTTGTATTTAATTTTTGATAGTTTGAGTAATATGTGTCTTGGTGTGTTTCTCCTTGGATTTATCCTGTATGGGACTCTCTGCACTTTCTGGACTTGAATGAGTATTTCCTCTCCCATATTAGGGAAATTTTCAACTATAATCTCTTCAAATATTTTCTCAGTCCCTTTCTTTTTCTCTTCTTCTTCTGGGACCCCTATAATTCGAATGTTTGTGCATTTAATGTTATCCCAGTGTTCTGAGACTGTCCTCAATTCTTTTAATTCTTTTTTCTTTATCTGCTCTGTGGTAGTTATTTCCACTATTTTATCTTCCAGGTCACTTATCCGGTCTTCTGCCTCAGTTATTTTGCTATTGATTCCTTCTAGAGGATTTTTAATTTCATGTATTTTTTTGTTCATCATTATTTGTTTGCTGTTTAGTTCTTCTAGGTCCTTTTTAAATGTTTCTTATATTTCCTCCATTCTATTTTGAAGATTTTGGATCATCTTTACTATCATTACTCTGAATTCTTTTTCAGGGAGATTCCCTATTTCCTTTTCATTTGTTTGGTCTGGTGGGTTTTTACCTTGCTCCTTCATATGCTGTGTATTTCTCTGTCTTCTCATTTTGTTTAACTTACTGTGTTTGGGGTCTCCTTTTCACGGGCTGCAGGTTCGTAGTTCCCATTGTTTTTGGTGTATGCCCCCAGTGGGTAAGGTTCGTTCAGTGGGTTGTGTAGCTTCCTGGTGGAGGCAACTGGTGTCTGTGTTCTGGTGGATGAGAGTGGATCTTGTCTTTCTGGTGGGCGGGTCCACGTCTGGTGGTATGTTTTGGGGTGTCTCTGACCTTATTATGATTTTAGGCAGCCTCTCTGCTAATGGGTGGGCCTGTGTTCCTGTATTTCTAGTTGTTTGGTGTAGGATGTCCAGCACTGTAGCTTGCTGGTCGTTGAGTGTAGCTGGGTCTTAGCGTTGAGATGGAGATCTCTGGGAGAGCTTTCGCTGTTTGTTATTATGTGGATCCGGGAGGTCTCTGGTGGACCAATGTCCTGAACTTGGCTCTCCCACCTCAGAGACACAGGCCTGACACCCAGCTGGAGCACCAAGACCCTGTCAGCCACACAGCGAGGTACGTGGGGTGTTTCTTGCCTTTTGGGAAATTTGAGTCATGTGTGCATAACGGATAAGATCACTATCTCAAAAAAAGTTAGGAAAATGGAACAATACATGAAAAGTAGAAAATACAGGTGGATTTTTACGAATGTTGTAAATTTATGGTCTTAGCTCAGTTCTTCTGACACAGAGAGAGACATCTCCTCATGCCTCCTACACAATATTTTTGCCCTACTAGTCAACTAAAGAAATAGAAAGGTTACTTCACAGAAATCTCTAAAGTAAGTGATGCTTTGTTTTATATATATCAAAAATGGATTTGTTTAGAATAAAGTGAAGAGAAAAATTTTATGTTCTCATTATATCTTCTTTTAAAGAAAGAAAATGAAAAGAGCATAGAAACCACATATCATAATTAGCTTAAAATATTCTATGGAATTAGTTTTAGGTGCCAACTGAGTATTTTCCTAGAAAGTATGGCCCTTTGACATTCATCAAAATAAAAAAGGAATATTGTTTCTTCTGTCTTCATACGCTTTACATAAGTTTATTGTGAAATACAATAAACAGAGTTCTCTTCAAAACCTTTCAATTTAAGAAAACAAAGTATTTTACAAGTATCTCTTATAGGTGAAAAGTATCAAAGTAAGTTTTGATTTCTGGTTTCTGATGAGGAGGACAGTGCAGAGAAACCATCAGATAAGCTCAGATTTGGTAGATCTGCCTGGACGAGAGTGGGAAGAACCAGCAGTCTCCTAAGAAAGCTATTATTTTTGGCAGATGCTCATGATCAGTTTTGTAAACTCAAGTGGTCTACAGAAGATTCAAATAAGCAACTGTACTTTTATTTCTTAGACCTACTGAGCCTGAACTGTGAACTTTTTGAGATTTACCCGTTCTCAACTCCCTTTGTCCCTTCACTGTACTTTGGAAAAGGAAATTGGCCTTTTCATGACCAGGTTGACTTCCCATTCTCCAGTTCAAGTCTTATTCTCCATCTACTCCATCTACCCAACCTAACAGAATGCTGTAACTCATATTTTGAACGCTGCACTAGCATTGAAACATTTTCTGTTCATTTCCCCAGTTGTTGGTAATTCTCTTGTTAGAAGGTCTGTAATTTGGGGGTGAGGTAGAACTGTTTGTTTTTTCTAAAAACATTCTCAGCTCTTAAATGTCCTATAATTGAATAAGTCTTGCAATAGAATCGATTCTTGGAAAGGTTTTTTTATGACTTGTTTTATTGCTCTTGTTTTGCTGTTGATGTAAAAGACCCAAACCCCAAATTTAGGTTCAATTGTCACAGATTATATTGTAATGGCTCTGCATAAAAGACCTATAAAACAAAGTGTATTCTTGTACAATGCTTAGTCAGCTGCCCTGTTCATAGTTAACGAGACCTTTTTTCTTTTCTTTTCTTTTCCATTAGCATGAAGATTTTATCTTTATCACATTATCACATTGAGAGTGATACAAAGTTAGCATTAAGTTAGTCTTTTTGACCACAGAAGACTCCCCTCCCCCTCACACATCTTTTGACTTTTTTTCAATCATTCTTTGTCAATTTGATTAAAATATCTTTTAAGGATTGTTGAACCACAATGTGGTGTTTCCAGTAAACATTGTTATTAGAATTTGTGCCTGGCTGAGATGAATTTAATGTGCATTGTTTAAACATAGTGCGTTTAAGTTGATGGCTATTTACAGAAAGCTTGTTGATCAATAATAGCATTTTCCTTTAGAGAGAATTACATTTAAGTGCCTTAGTTGACATAGTTCTGTACACATTGATGGTTGGGTGTGGTCAGCATTTATGAAGAGTAAAATGCTGTGCTCCCTCAACCTCATATTGTACATACTTGTTGCCATGCTTAGCAATTACCTTTTTCCCCTTTTGGTACTGGTGATACTGTAATTTTATGAAATATTTTCTCTTTCTTACTACAAAAGCAATGCATATCTGTCATGGGGATTTTGGAGAATTCAGAAAAGTTCAAAGAAGAAAATGCCAGATTCTTACCACTCAGAAAAAAATATGGCTAACATTTATGAAATACTATAATTTTCAGGACAGATTTACCTTTCTGAATTACTTTTTGTATGTTTGTATTTGTTTAGAAACACTATTTGTCTTATAGTACATTTTTTTGTTCAGTAGAATCAAGCAGACTACTTGTGTTTAAATCCTGACCCTGACATTTACCAGCTCTATTAATTTGAACAAGTTTCTTAAACTCTGTGCTTTAGTTTCTTGACTGTAAACGGGGATAAAATAGACCTATTTTATAGGGTTATTATAAAGAGTACATGAATTAATACAAGTAATTAAATAATACAGGTAACTTATTAGAATATCACCCGACATGTTCTAAACACTTAGTCTTTGCTTTTAATATTATCATATATGAGGAAAAACAACTACAGTTATAATTTTATATTCTATTAGGCAAAAATATATAACTAATCTTTGCCTCCAACACTGGTGTCATATAAAGGACTATTCAATATCCATCCACTCTTTCTTCCTTACTAATCTTGAACACTTAAAAACTGCTTACCCAGCTGTCCTTGTTGATAGGGATGAACAATGGAATGTTAGTGGAAGTTGTTAGGTGGGATTTCTGGGAAAACTCTCTGTCCCTAGCCATCTGCCTTTCTTCTGTTTCCTGGGGTATGGATGTGATGACTAGAGCTCCAGTAATCCTCTTGGATCCTGAAGCAACCTCAAAAATGGTGGAGGAGAAAGACTGAAGGACCCTAGACTCATGACTGTGGAGTCTTCATACCTGCTTTGTCTATTAACTTCTGGACTTCTTTTATGTAAGAGAGAAATAAGCCTGGTTTTCTGTTACTAACTTTAGAATGTAGTTTCTAACATAAATTAAATAGTCAGTGCATGAGGGTTTTAGATCCTTTTTCATGACCTTTTCTACTTTTTTGTTTTTTACCTTTTCTACTTTTTGTCTGACAATAGTTGACATTGCTTATAGAGCTCCATAGGAAAAAAGCTTCCTATGCTTTCTGAAACTTTCATCTATTAGGATTGCGTTATTTTCATTTTGTCTCAAATTCTAACAGGAATTCATAGTGGAAAGAATTACTCCTGTCTTATTAGCAGTAAGTAGTGACACTTGCCTCAGCCCCTACGTCTTAAATTATAATTTTACGCAAAAATCCTTTTTGATTGTTTACATTTCCAAAGAATATATGTGAAATTACCATGTATCTTAAAATTTGATGGTGATGAGCATCTCATTAAAAAGGGTTTATTTTAGAAAGAACATTTGGCATAAGATCTACTCACTTAACAATTTTTTTTTTTTTTTTTTTTTGCGGTACGCGGGCCTCTCACTGTTGTGGCCTCTCCCACTGCGGAGCACAGGCTCCGGACGCACAGGCTCAGCGGCCATGGCTCACGGGCCCAGCCGCTCCGCGGCATGTGGGATCTTCCCAGACCGGGGCACGAACCCGTGTCCCCTGCATCGGCAGGCGGACTCTTAACCACTGCGCCACCAGGGAAGCCCACTTAACAATTTTATAAGTGTACAGTATATTATTACTGAGTATAGGTACTATGTTGTACAACAGATTCTAGAGCTTATTCATTGTGCTTAACTGACACTTTATCCCCATTGATTAGTAACTTCCCATTTCCTCTTCCACCTACTCCCTGGCAGCTACCATTTCATTCTTTGATTCTATGAATTTGACTGTTTTAGCGATCTCATATAAGTGGAATCATACACTTATTTGTCTTTCTGTAATTGGCTTGTTTCACTTAGCATAATGTCCTCAAGGTTTATCCATGTTGTGGCATATTGCAGAATTTCCTTTTTTTTTTAAGGCTGAATAGTATTCCATTGTATGTGTATACCACAGTTTCTTCGTCCATTCATTTGTCAACGGACATTTAGGTTATTTCACCATCTTGGCTATTGTGAATACTGCTGCAATGAACACAGGAGGGCAAATATCTCTTCAAGATCCTGATTGTAACTCTTTTGGATAAATATCCAGAAGTGGGTTTGCTGATTCATATGGCATTTCTAATTTTAATTTTTTGAGTAAACTCCATACTGTTTTCCATAGCAGCTGCACCATTTTGCATTCCCACCAACATTGTGCAAGGGTTCCAATCTTTCCACTTCCTTACCAATACTTGTCTTTTTCTTTTCTGATAATAGCCTTCCTGACAAGTATGAGGTGATATCTCATTGTGGTTTTGATATGCATTTCCCTGATTATTAGTGATGTTAAACACCTTTTAATATACCTGTTTCTCATTTGTATGTTTTCTCTGGAGAAATGTCTATTCAAGTCTTTAGCCCATTTTTAAGGGATTATTATTAGTTTTTGTTGTTGTTTTACTATTGAGTTATATGAGTTCCTTACATATTTTGGAGATTGACTCTTTATAAGATATATGTTTTCCAACTATTTCCTCCCATTCCATAGTCTTTTCACTCTGTTGATTGTCTGCTATACAGAGGTTTTTTAGTTTAATGTAGTCCCACTTGTTTATTTTTTTTGTTGTTGCCTGTGCTTTTGGTGTCACATCCAAGAAATCATTGTCAACACCAGTGTCATGAAACTTTCTGTATGTTTTCTTCTAGGAGTTTTATAGCTTTGAGTCTTATGCTTAAGTCTTTAATTGATTTTGAGTTGATTTTTGTGTATGGTGTAAGGGTCCAGTTTCATTCTTTTGTGTGTGGTATTCAGTTTTCCCAGCACCATTTGTTGAAAAGAGAGACTATCCTTTCTTTATTGTATATTGGCACCCTTGTCGAAGATCGGATGACCATATGTGTGTGGATTTATTTCTGAGTTCTCAATTCTGTTTTGTTGGTCTATATGTCTGTCTTTAGCTGTACGATGCTTTTTTTTTTTTTTTGATTACTGTAGTTTTGTAACGTATTTTGAAATCAGGAAGTGTGATACCTCCAGCTCTGTTCTCTCTCATGATCGATTTGGCCGTTTGTGGTCTTTTGTGGTTCCATGTGAATTTTATAATTTTTTCCTATTTCTGTGAAAAGTGCCTTTGGGATTCTGAGAGGGATTGAATTGAATCTGTGTATCATTTTGAGTAGTATAGACATTTTAACAAAACTAAGTCTTCCAATCCATGAGCATGAGATGTTTTACCATTTATTTTTCTCTTCTTTAATTTCTTTCATCAGTGTTTTATAGTTTGCAGTATACAAATCTTTACCTACATAGTTAAGTTTATTCCTAAGTATTTTTTCTTTTTGGTATTCTTTTAAATGGGATTGTTTTCCTAATTTCCTTTTCAGATAGTTCATTGTTAGTGTATAGAAATTCAACTGATTTTTGTGTGTTGGTTTTGTATCCTGCAGGTTTACTGAATTTGTTTATTAGTTCTAACAGTTTTTTTTTTTAAATGGAGTCTTTAGGGTTTTCTCTATGTAAGATCATGTCATCTGAAAATTGGGAAAATTTTGCTTCTTCCTTCATGATTAAGATGCCTGTTTTTTCTTATTGACTAATTACCCTGAGTAGAACTTCAAGAACTATGTTAGAGAGAAGTGGCAAGAGTAGATATCCTTGCCATGTTTCCATGTTTTAGAGGAAAGCTTCCAAGTTTTTACCATTGGGATAGATGTTAGCCATGGTTTTGTCATAATGGCCTTTATTATATGTAGAGGTACATTCCTTCTATACCTAGTTTGTTGAGAAAGAGTGTTGAATTTTGCCAAATGCTTTTTCTGAATTTATTGAGATGATCATGTGATATTTATCCTTTATTCTGTTAATGTGGTGTATCACATTACTTGTTTTTTGTATGTTGAACCATCCTTGCATCCCAAGGATAAATCCCACTTAGTCATGGTACATAACCCTTTTAATATGTTTGGATTTGGTTTTCTAGTATTTTGTTGTATATTTTTGCATTTATATTCATCAGGGATATTTGCCTGTGGTTTTCTTGTCTTGTGGTGTCTTTGTCTGGCTTTGGTATCAGGGTAATGCTGGCCACATGAAATGAGTTTGGAAGTGTTCTCTTAAACTTTTTGGAAGAGTTTTTTTTTTTTCTAGCATTTTATTTACATCAGGTTTTCATTTTATGTCTCTCTGTCTCTCTCGCACACATATACACACACATTCCCATTCCTTTTGACTACATAGAAATCTGCCAAAGAGTACTGTGTGTGTGTGTGTGTGTGTGTGTGTGTGTGTGAGAGAGAGAGAGAGAGAGAGAGAGAGCGAGAGAAAGCAATACATTTGCTGTGGTACTCAATCAAATCTCAGATGTATGCATTTGAGTTCTTATAATGAAGTTTAATAGTCTTGACCATTGAATGTTTGGCCTGAGAGGATGATAGCAAATGGAGAGAACAAATAAACAAATACCTTGATCATTATAACTAACTTTGGGTGCT
Organism: Phocoena sinus; assembly: GCF_008692025.1. NCBI lineage: Eukaryota > Metazoa > Chordata > Mammalia > Artiodactyla > Phocoenidae > Phocoena > Phocoena sinus. The sequence continues at coordinate 36,716,694 of NC_045769.1, forward strand.
TCGGCCAGAAATATTCTTTTCCAGAAGTTCCTTGTCATATGAACTATTTTAACCATTTTTGACCATCTATAAATAGAAATGTGTAAATAATTTAATATCTAAAGATTTTGCCTAAAGTGTTCTTTTTTCAGAAAAGTGATTCTTCACTTAGTCAACCTATATTACTCTTGCATCATCAGTATTATCACTATAAAATGCACTTCCTGTGTAGTATTTATCTTTAAATAAAACTACTGCAAATGGGACTTATAGGTTGCTAGCCTTACGTGATGTGGGCAAATTAAGGTCACTTTCTATCTCCGCTTTTATTCCTTTTTTTGCAATTGCCATGTAGCGGGCCAAAAAGAAAAGAGGAAAGGAAAAGAAGGAAGGAAAGCAAAGAAAAAGCCAGTGAGAGTGGCCATTTGGGACATAAGCTTGATTTTCTTAGGAAGCCATTTCGATATGCCTTAATGCTACCATTGACATCATATTTATTCCTTTAGAGGAAGAAACACAGCTCTAGGTTAAAAGTGTACTTTACATTTATTTCCTTCTATGATAAACAGACTAAAAAAAACCACCTTTTTAAAATGGAGAAAAACTGTTTTCAACCTTTAAGGAATATTTATCAATTCTCTGAGAGCAGTTATTAGCTTTTTAAAAAATTACATGAATATTTTAAAAATTCCTATATTGTGATGTTAATTTGGTTTAAAAATTCTTCTTCATTTAGAAGCATTAGTTACATGTATGTATATATTTCACATAAGTTTGCTAAACGATTCTGTGAGAAACACATGGGTGTATTTTCAGAAAAAATTTTTTCCCAAAAATAGCTTACATAATTTAAATAGGAGAATGGGAAAGTAATAACAGTGTACCTTACTAGAAAAAAAAGTCAAGATAAAATTTAAAGGAACAAAGTGGCATCTATATTGCTTGCCTAATATAAGGAAAAGTAGTGAATCAGTTAGAAATATATTTGGCCACAAGTAAAAGTAAACTTGACTACTGTGGCTTAAGTATGTTTTAATTTTTTCTCACAAAATAGGATGTCTGGAGGTTGATAGTTCACAATTAGTACATCTCAATGATCTTTTCAGAGGTACATATTATTTTCATCTCTGTGTTCATTTCATCGCCATGCACAGAGTGTTGCATTTTCTTCTCATAGTTATTACCTAATAATCCCCAAATGGCTGCTAGACGTCAAGGCATTTTATCCACATTTCAGGAAGGGATGAAGGGGAAAGACAATGATGTAAAGGGGACAGAGAGAGAGAGAGAGAGAGAGAGAGAGAGAAAGAGATGTATCAGCTGAGACTGTCCCTTTTTTTACTGGGAAAACAAAAACCATTCTGGAAGCCTTACCCAGGAGATTTCCTTACATTTTATTGGTTAGAACTATGCCATGTTTTACCTTGAGCTGCAACAGAAACCTTTATGGTAGAGAAGGTAAGAGAAGAGATGACTGGGATGATATTTAATGAGCCTACTTCCACAGATTAACTTTTACCACTGATAGTAAGCAGTTATGTGCTAAAGAAGAAATGTTCTTGAAACTAAATTCAAATCTTCTAAATTTCATTCATATAGATAAATACTCAAAATAACCTTTTATCCAACAATAAATATTTATTATTTGTCCTTTTTAAATAATATACTGGATTCTCAAGTTAAAATAATTCAAATACTACCAAAGTAAATTAGAGAATTTGACTCAATGGGAAATAATAATCACAACTACTATTATTAGGTACCTAAAAGATGACAGATATTTTAAATTATTCAAACAAGAACCTAAGTTGGTATTTGTATATCTAGTTTTGATGTGAAGAAACTGATCTAGAGAAGTTAAATAACTTGTGCAATATCCACAGCTTAAAGTAGTGGACTTTGGATTTCAACCTAGTTCTCTCTGACTCAGAGCTAACGATTGACCTCCATATCAATTTTATTGAATAATGAACACTACAAATTAGTGATATATTTAACACAATTTGATTGCATAAAGATTACTGCATAAATATTATTGTATTTTATGTTCCCTAGACATAGGGAAAGGGTTTTTATTTGTTTTATTCTTAGTAGCAGGTTTTTTCCTACTGTAATCCCCTCTTGTCAAGTGGGTATAATTCCATTAATATGCCAAGGACTTAACCCAAATTGAGAAATCAATATTCTTTCATTTGCTTAGTCCAAAAACCTTACATTCATCTTTGAGTCCTTTTTTCACACCCCACATTTGACCTGCCAACAGATCTTAACTCTACTTTCAAAATATATGTAAAACTCGACCGTTTCTCTCCACTCTCCACTGCTTCCACCCTGTTCCAAGTTACTATCATATCTCATTCTATCTGAATTATTGCAGTAGCCTCTTAAATGATTTTCCTGTTTTCACCCTTGACCCTCCCCATTCTATCCTCTAAAGAGAAGCCAGAAAGATCTACTTAAAATGGAAGTCAGACCATGTCATCCCTCTGCTTTCAACCTTCAGTGGCCCCATCCCAAGCACTATAAAAACCACTCTTTACAACAGCCTGGAAAGCCCTGTTTGATCTAGCTCACAGTGCTTCTTTTCTTACCTTCTCCCTTTCTCTCCTTCTTCCCTTTGCTTCAGCTATAAGGGCTGCTTTTCAGCTTCTTAAACTTGCCAGGTGTTGTCCCATCTCAGGGCCTTTGCATTGGTTTTCTTGCTATCTGGGCTGCTCTTTCCCAGGTATTGGCAAATCTAGCTCTCTCATTTCTTTTGGGTCCTTACTCAAAATCCACTTTTACCAGTAGGCTTTTACTGGTTACTTTATTAAAAATTTCAGTCCTCTTCCCTTAACTTTATATCTCGTTTCCCTGCCTTTTTACCCTTAGTATAATATCAAACATTCTATCTTATATTGAAAAGTTGACAGTTTTATCTGTTTGTCTCCTACATATTCCAAACCCTTAGAACCTCCTGTACATAATAGATGCCCAATAAATATTTGTTGATAGAATGAACAAACAAGGAATGAATGAATGTGCAAGTCAATGAAAAAGATCAATCTTTTTTTGTAATGTCTAATAGGGATCTCAGTATTCTTTAAGTTTTTCTCAGCTTGTTAGTTATAATCTCTGTGGCTATTAAACCATTTACATAATTTTAAAAAGTTTGTTGAATCTGTATACCTCAACATCAATATTAATTGCCTAGGTAGTATGTAGTACATATATTATTTTAGACCCTTGACATTGGGATTTCAGTTTGACCTTTAAGTCTTTCCATTAGTGAAACTGGAAGGATGTTTTCGAACTTTTATGTGACTTTTGGAGACTCTGCCATGGATTGCATTTCTGCTTTTTCCTTTCTTGATTTATTTTAGCTTTTTAAAATATTTTGTGTTAATTATTTTGTACTTTCATTTTTATTATGCAAAATTATTCAGAATAAAACATGCATATTCTAAAAAAAATGTAACATGCGGACAGTGTTGCAAAACTCCAGGTGGGAGCTGTGACTGTCATGTAAAAATGACATATGTAAAAGTTATAAAATATACAACTGAAGTGTTTGAAGGAGAAAGGTGTCATTTGGAGGAGATTTATTCTCAAAGTCATAAGGAAAAAAAATGGGAAGTGATCCCACCTGTTTCTTCTAGAGGTTCTCATTGCATTGCCATGTTTAATGGCAATTTATGTGCTGTATTACAAACAATTTAAATTAAAAAAAAAAAGACAAGCTCTTGCCTTCTGGAAAATAGACCAGTTAGAAAAATGCTGCACAGTTGCAGAGTTAAATCTGTTCATTTTGTTGTTAGAACCACCTAAGTTCACAAACAGTGATATGGGAATGCACATAAAAGAAGCCATACTTCTTTTGATTTATTTGCCTGACATTTATTAAAAAATCTTTAAAAATATATACATTTATTGTTTTTCAACTTAAACTTAATCTATAGTAAAATGCACACATTTTAAGTGTACAATTTGATCAATGCATGTAGCTCCCATTAACCTACACCCCTATGAAGAACAGATATTGCCATCATTCCAGCAAGTACCTTCACGTCTTTTCCCAGTTGATCCTCTCCTTTATCCAGAGGCAAACACTTTTCTGATTTTTAAAACTGTTGACTTAGTTTTGTCTAATATTGTCCTTCATATAAATGGAACTGTGTACCCTTTTATGTTCAGCTTATTTTGCTCAGCATAACATCTGTTAGACTTATTCATGTTGTTGTGTATATTACTATATTTTTTACTGCTGAATAGTATTGCACTGTATGAATGTAAAAAATTTGTCCATTCTCCTCTTGATGGAATTTGGGTTTCCAGTTTTTGCCACTTACGACTAAAGCTTTGTGGATATGTGTTTTTATTTTTTTGGTAAAGATCTAGGGGTGGAATTGCTAGACCAGAGAACAAGGGCAATTTAACTTTATAAGAAAGTGTCAAACCTTTCTCCAAAGTGGGGGTACTATTTTACACTTCAAACTATCCACTTATTATTGTTTTTAAAACCATACAGACTTGTGCAATTCTTAACAGAAGAAGGCCATTTGGGGGAACTTAGATTAGGTGCCAGTGTCACTTTGTATACATTAAGTGGTGTCTGAATAACTATTAAATTTATTTTCTCCTAAGAAAGGAAATCACAATGTTTCTGATTTTCTGATGATCAGCCATGGAACAAAATGTTTTAAAAATCTGCATATCAAAAGAATACTTGAAACCCACTTAATAAGTAAGAAGATAAGAAAGTTCTAAACTATGGCTATTGTGGGGATGAGTAATCCTACTTATAATTTGAGTTCACAGTTTAAATTTTTCCCCCAACTTTTTTTTTTTCCTTTGGCGCACATAGCACTATATAACAATCTTTATTACATGTGTTTCTAGACACTCCTCTAAATTCATTACAGAATGGATATCACGTCCATTCTCAAAACAAAACAAAACTCTTCTCAAGTAGGATGCAAGTAGTAGTCTTAAAACCATTGTTATTACATGTGTTTTTAAAAACTTCTTAAAATATGGAACACCTCTCTAATTTGCTTGTCATCCTTGCATGGGGCCATGATAATCTTCTCTGTACTATTCCAGTTTTAGTATATGTGCTGCCTACTAAATTTTTAAAATTCATCAAACCCAAAATATATTGTGACAAACCACTTTAATTTTTCCCATCCACATTTGATGGATTTTAATATTTCTTTTTCACTCAACTCATCAAAATTTTATTTTTTAAGAGTTTTATTTAACATCCAAAAGGGCATAAAAATTTCTGAAACCCCTCTACCTCTTTGAAAAAAGGGAGTTGTATTTTGAAAGAAGTTTAAAAGGAGTTCCATTCTGGAAGAACTTAAAATCAGTTCTGAATTCACTATCCAGAAGACCTGGCAAAATTGATCATCCTCACCCTTGCCTTGCACCATTGTGGTAGAGACTGTGAAGCTAACAGTAAGATTCCTAAAATGCATGTCCTTTCACAAGCCTTTTCTCATTGAAAATGTTGTTTTTCCTCAGAAACATATTTGTGTTTAAGAGAAAGCAACTACAGCACAAAATTTTTGAGAGGAGGTTGAAAACAGGTACTATGGAAAATATTATTATTGATTTTGTATAAACGTGTTTGGCAGTGAATGTGTACTGAGTTGTCCAATATAAGCATCCAGCATTTTTTTTCCCAATTGGTAGTATAGTAGAGTTCTTTTTCAGTAAACATTTGCTTTTGAAAATTGTAAAAGGTCAGTTTTGGCCAGCTGCATCAGTCCTTATTCTGCCATCTGTAAAAAATTTAGACTTTGCCTTTTTGAATGACCCTTTAAAAATATACAAGACCTAATTCTATCCTTTACTCTCATAAAACTTCCATTGGACTCCAGTGGGAACATTTTAAAGTCAAATTCTGAGGAATAAAGACATTTCATAATGCCTTCTTGTGAGAACTTCCTTGGCAGAACTTGACCAACTCATTCCTCTTGAGAGTGTTCTATGATATTACTGTTTTTATAGCTTCAAAATAGACTCTATGCTATAAAGTGGTTATGCTTCTTACAGATACATATATATATATATATATATATACACACACACACACACAAACACACAAACATACACACACATGTACATATTTATCTATCTCAGTGTAACCCTAAAATTCTAATGTGGTGAACATCCAAAGTAGATGACTCTTGGTACACTGAGGAGCTACCCTCCTTTGTCCATCATATGTTGATCAGTAAGTATGTTTCTTCTTGGTACCCTACTCTGTGCTTCCCTAGTGCTCGATTGTAAAAAAATACCATTTTTTCAACAGTTAGTATGTGCCAGTGCTGTACTGAAGTTCTACATGTATTATTTCAGTTAACTCTGTGAGGTAGGAATTGCCATTCCTCATTCTCTGTGGATAAACTGAGGGTGGCTAAAAGTGTACTGAGAATCATGCAGAAGAGCCAGTATCTCTGACTCCAAAGCCATGGATCTTAACTGTTTCACACCTTGCGTTATATGGTACTCCTGCCCTTTACCCACCCTTTTTATAGCAAAGGAAATGTCACTGTTTTGGGAGGATCTTGTTTATTTACCTGTGTGTCTCTCTAATGAGACTGACTAGCTTGAGATAGGGTTCTTATCTTCTTCATCTTTATATTGCTAGAGCAGGATCCATAGGCACTCAATAAATAAATCTTAAATTTAAAAATTACCTTTGTGACTTAAAATTCACCCCCCTATTTTAGAAAACTGGCCGAAAAACCACAAAATATAAGTCATTCCCAAATCACAGTATCCAGAAATAACTGAATAAATATTTGATAAATGAGTGAATTCCAAAAAAAATTAGAAACACTTATAGTCTTCTTTTGTTTCTAATACATTTGCATAACAGTGATACACCAAGAGTACTTGATTGTTTGATGTTAATTAAGCATGATTGGTACATGATAGTCTTTAGTTCTCATAAAGCTGATAGATGAAAAAGACGGAAAATAAATGCTTCAATGATGAAAGTGTTTTAATATCACAATATAAACTTCCTGAAGTAGCGTTTTATTTGAGAATATACATATTTGAGTAAATTCATTTGGAACTATTAAACTGATCTGAGGTACATCAATAAATGAATGGATAAAGACGTGCTGTATATACAGATGCACACACACTGAAATATTACTTAGCCATAAAAAATGAAATCTTGCCATGTACAACAGCTTGGATGGACATAGAGGGTATTATGCTAGGTGAAAGAAGTCAGATAGAGAAAGACAAATACCATATGATCTCATATATATGTGGAATCTAAAAAACAAAGCAAACAGACTCATAGATACAGGGAACAAACTGGTGATTGCCAGAGAGAAGGGGGTTAGGGGATGGATGAAATAGGTAAGTGAGATTAAGAGGTACAAACTTCCAGCTCTAAAATAAATAAGTCACAGGAATGTAATGTACAGCACAGGGAATATAGTCAATAATATTATAATAATTCTGTATGGTGACAGATGGTAACTAGACCTTTCATGATGATCTCCTTGTAATGTATAAAAATATCACATCACTAGGTTGTATGCCTGAAACTAATATAATATTGTATGTTAATTGTAACTCAATAAAAGTTACCTCAGAACATAAATACATTTCAGTATTAACAAAAAAATCTTTCTATCTGTATGCCGGTTAAATAGGACTTTATGTAAGTGCTGTAATTAAATGCAGTTTATTGGTGAAAGTCTAGCCCCTAGTGGACAGGAGTCTCTGGTACACACCCACACACCGAACTAGTTAGGTACAGCTTGAAGGGACACCTGCTTAAAGCTCAAGGGCTTCAGAATGAAATAGTCTTCAAGACTCTTGATGTTAATATTTTATTCTTTTTTTTTTCAAAAAATATGCCACATTTGTATGTCTGGCTTATTAGAGCTTCATAGTATTTTAATGAACACTAAGACTTTTCTACTCCACTCTCAAATTTTTTTTCAAGCAGTGGTTTTCTTAGTTTCTTAGGGATTGAAAGAGTAAAATTTCTTCCCTTCCCTTCCCTTCCCTTCCCTTCCCTTCCCTTCCCTTCCCTTCCCTTCCCTTCCCTTCCCTTCCCTTCCCTTCCCTTCCCTTCCCTTCCCTTCCCTTCCCTTCCCTTCCCTTCCCTTCCCTTTCTCTTTTCCATTCACTATCAATATCCAACATTTAGGCAACACTCACACTTTTCTATGAGGATAGATTTAGGTTGCACTTATAACATTATCCCCAATACACACACACACACACACACACACACACACACACACACACTTCACAAAATGGACTCTTTTAAAACGAACTCTTTAGTTACTTCTTCACTCTTTTGTAAGTAAGTATGACATGTAAAAAAAAAGATAAAAAGATAGTACAAAAATTAAATACTCAAATAATATAGAAATGAACATACTTTTGTGAATGAAATAATACCTGATATGTAGTATCCAGTCAGACGGTTGTGAGCTTCTTAAGCTTGCAAAAGCTTTTTCATTGTAAGCATTGTTACTAAACACACTTTATGATTCAGAGAAACTATAATTAGATTTCTCTAATCATTCTGATGATCTTAGATGTTTTCTTAGTTTTAGGAACTTAACCCAGAAAGACTGAACTTACATTTCAAATATATATTTCAATATAGCCAATTCTGCTATATGTGTTCCAGGGCTTATGGAAGAAAGCGTTTAGCAGTACTACACTCAGAAACTATGTCAGTGACACATAAAAAAATTAGAAACCGAATAAAGTGGTAGCACCGTTTTATGCATATTAAGTGGTTAGGAAATATATAAATACTTCAATAAATATGGCACTTTACCTTGAACCAAACCTGATGTTTTCCTGTGGGCATCAGAAAGGTTGCAGCCTGTGAGTTACTGTGAAGTGGTAGAATGAGTGTTATCTGAAATCAGATGGGAAGTTCTAATAGCAGATGTGGATGGGTGTGTCTCATAACCCAGGCTGGTCAACTGAGGTGGCTGGCAGATGTTCGAGTATGAGTGTTTTGTGTATTCCTATGTGGTTTGGGTCAATTGGGTGCATTTTCTGCATTCATCTAATGTTCATGGATGAAATGGTGCATTAGCAAACATTAAATTTGCATCGTCTACTATATCAAATGCATTGGAACAAATTCCCGTTTTTCAGACAATAGCAGAACTGATTGTACTCTTTTTGAAGATCTAAAATAAAAGAAAAAAGACTCATTTGAAATGGAAACTATTTAATGTTTAAGAAATGGTATAAAACAGCTCATAAGCTGTTCTAGACTTTATTAGCTCCTGTGTAGTACATGTTTTGTCTGCTATTGTCATCAGCACAATTAAATTCATTTATTCCATGTTGTTTTAAGTCATGCTGTGGGCTTGGTACCATGAAAGTTAAGCAGGTATGGTTTTTAGTTCTCTTGAGTTCATGCTTCCTAAAAATCAACAGAAAGCTCTTCGGGAAAATGGATTGCAGACATTCTTTAAATTTTAGTGTTATAGATGTACAGATGGAACACATAATTTAGATAGTAAAGGAAAGGTGAATTTGTCTCTTTGGTCAGTTAGAATTAGTTTTGTCAATGTTTAAGTTTCAGAATACTAAAAACAGAATTTTAAAGTATATTTTCAAGCTACAAAGATATAAATGTCACTTGTTCAGTACATGTGGTCAAAATAAAATATCATAAAAGAACACTTGATTTTCTCCCCCATATTTATACCTTAGTCTTCTGAATTCAATAAATCAGCATCAGAAGCAGCTGCTTAGCACAGGGAGATCAGCTCAGTGCTTTGTGTCCGCCTAGAGGAGTGGGATAGAGAGGATGGGAGGGAGACACAAACGGGAGGAGATGCAGGGATGTATGTATATGTATAGCTGATTCATTTTGTTATATAGAACAGCAGAAACTAACATACCATTGTAAAGCAATTATACTCCAATAAAGATGTTAAAAAAATAAAAATAAAATAAAAATCAGCACCCATATAGTTTCTCAAGTCAAAACCCAGAGTCATTCTTTATCTCCATCTGTCTCTCATCCCCACTTTCACATCCATTCCAAGCCTGGCAGCTCTAACTCTAAAATACATCCAGAATCTGCCCATTCCCACTGTTAGAATCATCTCTCACCTGACTATAGCAGACTCTCAGCAGCTCTACCTTCCTCTTTCTTTCTTCTATGATCCGTTTTCTGCCCAGGTGCCAAGGTGACCATTTAGAATTATAAATTAGATCACATCCTTCCTCATGCTAACCTTCCAATGGCTTCTCATCTCATTTAGGGTAAAGTGTAAACTCGACTAGTGTCTATAAAGTTCTAAATAATCTGGCTGTTTGCCGCATCTGTGACATCATCTCCCATTTTTTCCTCTCCAGCCACACTGGCCGCCTTTCTGCTCCTTGATACTAGCTCTTCCCTCTGCTGCAGGGTGTTCAACCTAGTCTTTACAGAGCAATCTTCTTATTCAGATCTCAGCTCCCTCACCATGACGCTGCCCCCTACACCCACCTATTGAATCACCCCATTTTATTTTCCACACAGATCTATTACTTCAGATATTATTTTGGTCATTTTTATTTGTGTATGTATTTATATTTTCTCCTGTAGAACTAATGCTTCATGGGAGCTTAGCTCTCTTGTTCAGTACAATACCCCTGGTACATCCTCTAATACACGGTACTTGGGTGCTCAATATATACTTGTGAAATGAATGAATTAAGGTTGAAAAAAATAGAGAGGGAATATTTTTCCCTAGAAAAGAGGCAAAGTTTTGTGTTTTATAATGAAAATGATTTCAGACTTTAAAAAGTAGTATTGAGCCTATGTTGCTGTTTCAATCCAGTTAATAAGAATTAATGGTGGTAAGCACTCAAAGATGACTTATGTATCCAAGGCACTCTCCTAAGTCTTTTTTCATATATTAGCTCATTTAAGTCATATATTAACTCATTTAATTCTACACTCTTTTGAGGTAGGTACTGTGAACCCAAATCTGAAAGATGAGAAAATTGAGTTGCTAGGGCTGTACAGTTACTAGGTGGTAGAAATGGGGTTTGAACTTAGGCAGCTCTACTAGAAAGTCAGTTGGCTTAGCCACTGTGCTGTCTCCATAGGAGGGGCTTCTAGTCATGTAGTAAGTCATGCTTTTTTCTATGTAAGCTACTGCTTAGCACCTAGTACAGCCCAGAACCTCTAGGTTTTTTTTTTGTTTTTTTTTAAAGTATAAGAAGGATAGCAATCAGTTGAATACAAGAACCGTTACACACAAACTGTGACACACAAACCCAATATCAGTGTAAAGAGAAAAGAAAATGCATTTGCTGGACTCTTGAAAGAACCTCAAATATGAAGCAATATATTGATCAGCAACATATGGATTTTCTGGTAAATAGCCAGTGAAGTTTACTGTGGATCAGGCATTGACTATCTTTTCTTACTGGCTTAGAGTTTTTCGGAAAGACATCTGGAGAGTGGCTTGAAATTTATTTTAGGACCCATGATGGCAGCCTTAGCACAGCCTCAGGGTGCAGAAACAAAAGAAAAAAAAACACTGTGACTTTCAGAAAGTACAGTGCAGGGAAAGTACTAGATAGAAACACATCTGTGATTAATGAAGGACTGCCAAAACCTGGGAGGGAAGCAGTAACACCAAGATGTAGGAGGGAAGCAGTAACACCAAGACGTAACTCACATCTATTGGCATGCTTGCTATAATCTACTGAGTCTACTGAGTCAAAGCACAGTGCCAGGAATCAGGAGATAAAGTTCTTGTCTTTCTCCTGCAACTTACTATAAGCCAACTATATGTCTGAATCTTAGTTACGATATATGTGAACAGTAATATTGCATTACATTTAACAGCTTCCTGTGTGGAAGCAGGACACTGGAGTAGGTGTCCTCTTAGAGAATATACTAACTTTCATGGATATGATGATAATATTTTGTGGCTCAGAAGAAGAGGAATGGAACAACAGCTATGAGATTAATGGGGACAGAATTGGCAAAGGATATACTCTAACTCTTTAAGTTGGTGAAGCCTTGAGATGGAGAATTAATCTTGACTGGCAGACACAATTTATGTATAAACGCAGTGGGAGAAACCCACTAACAACTTCTGGGGCTGTAGAATCATGGGACTGTGTAGCAGGTGTTTTGTATTGTTCTTCTAATTTTAAAATTTGAAATTGCAAAGAGCCAATAAAATGTGTTTTAATATATCTTTGTTTCCTGCTTTAGTAGAGTATTAGACCTAAGGAATTAAATTCATCATAAGGAAATTAAATATTGAAAAAGTTGCCATTATTCTACATCAGGTTTATATTATCAGATGAATTAAAGACACACTCCACTGAATGGGGATGTGGAGATAAACTTCTCTGCATATAGTGGGAAGGAATATTTAAAAATTTTCCTGATGGGTTGGGGAGATAGAGTTTTGTGAGTATTAAAATGTGGAATAGAGGGAAATATCCAACTTTGGCATGTGGCCAAGGAACTTCTAAGAATAATTCTCAAATTCAGTTTTGAATTATTCCTTGATCTACACATTTCCGAGACCCTTTCTTATTCTACCTAAAATTTTAATAACATTTACAAACCACATTCTAGTTTGAGGAGTAAAAGACAAGAGCTCAAGTGGTATGGAAAGAAGATAGTAGCTGCAGAAAGTGAGAAAGTAAGGAATGAGTATTGCCCCAATGAGAGATGATGAGGAGATGCCATCTCCCCATCAGAATATGTGAGATATTTTGGGAGAGTTCTGGACTTCCCCCAGGACATGGGATGGGGACTTAATTCTTTTTATTTAATTTTGAAAGCAATGAGTTCCCCCAAAGCTAAAAGGCTTGAGAGTACCCAGGCAGCAGACACTTTGGATTATATATGTAAATACTTGTATTGTGGAATCTTTAGAAGACTTTGAGTAAGAGCATTACATAGCCACTAAAGAGAAGTGAGTATGGGGAGATATAAGATATGAGGATTTATCTCCTCTGCATCCATTCACCCTACTCTGGCAACAGTCATTTGGGGATCTACTCCTTCCCTTACTTGGTCCATATGGTTTGGTAGAGCATTCCCAATTTCTCTAGGTGTGGAATGTGGGATTTAGATCTGAGCCAATTAATAATTTCAGTCCCCTGACCACAGCAACTGATTAGAAACATAGGCATGGACCCAAACTGGCACCAATGAAATACATGGAGATTTTCTGAGACTCTCAGGAATCCAACATTTGGTCTTTCCTCCTAAGCCTAAATCTTCTTGCATTGCCTTTATATTCAGGATCCACTTGGTAGTAAAATAGTAGCAGCAGGTAAGAACTCTGATGCCACCATTTTACTACATGTGAATCCTCAGGAAGCCCCTGGTACCACAGCCACAGCCAGGAGGAGTGATAGCAATGCAACAACAACTGATAGGAACACAGAGAAAGGAGAACTGGAGTGAGGGAAGGGAGAAAAGAGTGGAGTAACTAAGAGAATTTTTATACCAGATGCTGTGTTTAGGCCTCATGTACATTATTCCTTTTAATCCTCAAAGTAATTGTTATTTGGCAGATAAGGTACTTAAGTCTTAGGTAGGCTGTGTAAATTACCTAAAGAAGAAGCAAGACTTGAGTACTCTAATACTGTATCCTATTCCAGACTCTGATCTTAACTGCCTTTGAAATTCTAGAGATAAGAAAAGGAGGAATTTGGGGGCTGATGGGTTACAGGGATTTCACTTATGGGCTCAGAGGAAAGATAATCATATTCCTTGATTCTATGGGACTCTCTATATTGCCCTCATTCCTCTAATTTCCTTACTGGTGTATTATAGGAAATATGAGTTATATCTATTTAGCACTTTAATTGTTGATGTGGAAGCCATATATTTCTCTTTACAATTTGAGAAATGGGTTTTGGTCAATGGAAAAAGGAGTTTTAAAATTCAAAGACATAATATTCAGCTACTGTTCTTTACCTATTCTCATTGGTTCTTAATCCATTTGAATGTAATTTACTTTTATTTCTAACAGAGGAGTACATAATGTATCTGAGTTACTAAAAATTCTGAGTAATCAGTGTATGCATTAATGAGGTTTATCTGTGGTAGAAAAGCCATTCTTAACCTGGAGAAATGGTGATGTACTGAACTAGGTTTGTTTGCCCTATGCGAAGCAAACCAAAAGTTGAAACACCAAGGATTGCAGCAGCGAAAGGGTTTATTCTTGAAGCAGGCAAGTGAAGAGATGGGAGAAAAAATCTCAAATCCACCTCCTTGAACTCAGGGGGCTCAGAATATTTATGGGATAAAGAAGCAGGGTGGTCTGAGGTGTGGGGAGCATGTTAACTGGAGGTAAGAAAAAGGTGAGGTAATGGTCATTCTGCTTGGGCAAAACTAAGCTACAGGCTTTTGCATGGGACGCATGTTCAGAGAACGGTGGCATTAGCAAGTTCTGAGGGTGGAGTTTTTGGTCCTCTGATATCAAAAGGTCAGATCGGACACTTGCACATGCTCTGTTGGTCTGTGATCCCAACCAGTCTTAACCAGCTTGAGCTCGAGCTGGATAATGGCAGACTCCAAGTTCCTGACAAACAATTTGGCCAAACATTTTATTTTTTAGACTACATGATGCTTGGAAGACATGCAAGTTTTTGTAAAAACAATTAAAGCAAGCTTGATCAGTGAAGGCAGGTTATAGTTTATTATTTATTAAGCAAGCTGTAGTTTAATGGATCTAACTGATGACTACCTTCAGTTTCAGTGAGAGCACCGATATTGTGGAAATATGCATTCTTGCACCAGAAAATTTAAACTTTTTTTTTTTCTAAATGGGCAAAGTGAATTTCTGCATATAGCAAAGGCAATAGAGACAAGGAAGTCTGGAGCCCACTGATCAAAACTGTGAAAGCAGCAAACTTTTATTTTTGTGTTTTAAAAAATAGCCGTGAAAAGGTGGTTTGTATAAATAGACGTAGATTCCAATGCCTCTGTGTAACTACTGATTTCCAGTTATAGGGGGAAAAAAAGAAGATGCAATCTTCAGCACATGGTACTAATGTCAGGAAAATCTTTTATTGTCTAAAAGAGCAATTATGGACTTGAGAGCTCATCCCTTTCCTTTCCTCCTTATATAATCAACGGTAGAGATTTAAAGGGACGTTTATACTTTTGTTGCTCTGTTTTCTGGGTGATTTGGGATTTCTTTTTTATTAACATTTTTATTGGAGTATAATTGCTTTACAATGTTGTGTTAGTTTCTGCTGTATAACAAAATGAATCAGCTATATGTATACATATATCCCCATATCCGCTCCCTCTTGCATCTCCCTCCTACCCTCCCTATCCCACCCCTCTAGGTGGTCCCAAAGCACCGAGCTGATCTCCCTGTGCTACGCAGCTGCTTCCCACTAGCTATCTATTTTACATTTTGTAGTGTATATATGTCAATGCTATTCTCTCACTTCATCCCAGCTTACCCTACCCCTCCCCATGTCCTCAAATCCATTCTCTACATCAGCCTCTTTATTCCTGTCCTGCCCCTAGATTCAAAAGAACCATTTTTTTTTAGATTCCATATATATGTGTTAGCATATGGTATTTATTTTTCTCTCTGACTTAATTCACTCCGTATGACAGACTCTAGGGCCGTCTACTTCACTACAAATAACTCAATTTCGTTTCTTTTTATCACTGAGTAATATTCCATGGTATATATGTGCCACATCTTCTTTATCCATTCACCTGTCGATGGACACTTAGATTGCTTCCGTGTCCTGGCTATTGTAAATAGTGCTGCTATGAACATTGTGGTACATGACTCTTTTTGAATTATGGTTTTCTCAGGGTATGTGCCCAGTAGTGGGATTGCTGGGTCGTATGGTAGTTCTATTTTTGGTTTTTTAAGGAACCTCCATACTGTTCTCCATAGTGGCTGTATCAATTTACATTCCCAACAACAGTGCAAGGGGTTCCCTTTTCTCCACACCCTCTCCAGCATTTATTGTTTGTAGATTTTTTTGATGATAGCCATTTTGACCAGTGTGAGGTGATACCTCATTGTGGTTTTGATTTGCATTTCTCTAATAATTAGTGATGTTGAGCACTTTCATGTGTTTGTTGGCAAGCTGTATATCTTCTTTGGAGAAATGTCTATTTAGGCCTTCTGCCCAATTTTGGATTGGGTTGTTTGTTTTTTTGATATTGAGCTGCATGACCTGCTTGTATATTTTGAAGATTAATCCTTTCTCAGTTGCTTCATTTGCAAATATTTTCTCCCATTCTGAGGGGGTTGTCTTTTCATCTTGTTTATGGTTTCCTTTACTGTGCAAAAGCTTTTAAGTTTTGTTAGGTCCCATTTGTTTATTTTTGTTTTTATTTACATTACTCTAGGAGGTGGGTCAAAGAGGAACTTGCTGTGATTTATGTCACAGAGTGTTCTGCCTACGTTTTCCTCTAAGAGCTTTATAGTGTCTGGCCTTACATTTAGGTCTTTAATCCATTTTGAGTTTATTTTTGTGTATGGTGTTAGGGAGTGTTGTAATTTCATTCTTTTACATGTAGCTGTCCAGTTTTCCCAGCACCACTTATTGAAGAGTCTGTCTTTTCTCCATTGTATACTCTTTCCTCCTTTATCTAAGATAAGATGACCATAGGTGCGTGTGTTTATCTCTGGGGTTTCCATCCTGTTCCATTGATCTATCTTTCTGTTTTTATGCCAGTACCATACTGTCTTGATTACTGTAGCTTTGTACTATAGTCTGAAGTGAGGGAGCCTGATTCCTCCAGCTCCGTTTTTCTTTCTCAATATTGCTTTGTTTATTCGGGGTCTTTTGTGTTTCTATACAAATTGTGAAATTTTTTGTTCTAGTTCTGTGAAAAATGCCAGTTTTAGTTTGTTAGGGATTGCATTGAACTTGTAGATTGCTTTGGGTAGTATAGTCATTTTCACAATATTGATTCTTCCGAAATAAGAACATGGTATATCTCTCCATCTGTTTGTATCATCTTTGATTTCTTTCAGTGGTGTCTTATAGTTTTCTGCATGCAGGTCTTTTGTCTCCTTAGGTAGGTTTATTCCTAGGTATTTTATACTTCTTGTTGCAGTGGTAAATCGGAGTGTCTTCTTAATTTCTCTTTCAGATTTTTCATCATTAGTGTATAGTAATGCAAGAGTTTTCTGTGCATTAATTTTGTATCCTGCTACTTTGACAAATTTATTGATTAGCTCTAGTAGTTTTCTGGTAGCATCTTTAGGATTCTCTATGTATAGTATCATGTTATCTGTAAACAGTGACAGCTTTACTTCTTCTTTTCCAATTTGGATTCCTTTTATTTCTTTTTCTTCTCTTATTGCTGTGGCTAAAACTTCCAAAACTATGTTGAATAATAGTGGTGAGAGTGGGCATCCTTGTCTTGTTCCTGATCTTAGTGGAAATGGTTTCAGTTTTTCACCATTGAGAATGATGTTGGCTGTGTGTTTGTCATATATGTAATTTATCATGTTGAGGTAGGTTCCCTTTGTGCCTACTTTCTGGATTGTTTTTTTATCATAAATAGGTGTTGAATTTAGTTGAAAGCTCTTTCTGTATCAATTGAGATTATCATATGGTTTTTATCCTTCAGTTTGTTATTATGGTGTATCACATTGATTGATTTGCATATATTGAAAAATCCTTGCATCCCTGGGATAAACCCCACTTGATCATGGTGTGTGACCCTTTTAATGTGCTGTTGGATTCTGTTTGCTAGTATTTTGTTGAGGATTTTTGTATCGATGTTCATCAGAGATATCGGCCTGTAGTTTTCTTTTTTTGTGACATCTTTGTCTGGTTTTGGTATCAAGGTGATGGTGGACTCATAGAATGAGTTTGGGAGTGTTCCTCCCTCTGGTATATTTTGGAAGAGTTTGAGAAAGATATGTGTTAGCTCTTCTTTAAATGTTTGATAGAATTTGCCTGTGAAGCCATCTGGTCCTGGGCTTTTGTTTGTTGGAAGATTTTTAATCACAGTTTCAATTTCAGTGCATGTGCCTGGTCTGTTTATATTTTCAATTTCTTCCTGGTTCAGTCTCGGAAGGTTGTGCTTTTCTAAGAATTTGTCTGTTTCTTCCAGGTTGTCCATTTTATTGGCATATAGTTGCTTATAGTAATCTCTCATGATCCTTTGTATTTCTGCCATGCCAGTTGTTACTTCTCCTTTTTCATTTCTAATTTGGTTGATTTGAGTCTTCTCCCTTTTTTCCTGATGTATCTGGCTAATGGTTTATCAATTTATCTGCTCAAAGAACAAGCTTTTAGTTTTATTGATCTTTGCTGTTGTTTCGTTCATTTCTTTTTCATTTATTTCTGATCTGATCTTTATGATTTCTTTCCTTCTGCTATCTTTGGGGTTTTTTTGTTCTTCTTTCTCTTATTGCTTTAGGTGTAAGCTTAGGTTGTTTGAGATTTTTTCTGTTTCTTGAGGTGGATTTCTTTAATCCAGAAACCATCCTAGTGCTCACTATCAATTCTGAATCAGCATTAGCTGGATTGAAAGGCATGTTAATGATTAAGATTGAAAGCAACTTTTAAAATTCAGTTCTTTCCAGAGGAAAGATGGTAATTCCCTGAGAGCAGCCTTTACAGAAGGGGCAATAGAAAGCCAAAGTCAGTGTATTTCTCTTGGGAAAGCTGAATTAATAGAAATAAAGAAATATCTCTAAAACATATTGTGCTTTTATTTTAAATCCATGAGGAGAGCTTAAAAAAGAATCACATGGGTCCCAAGTGAGATTGTTTGGTCACAACATTGTAATTTTAAATTGGAAATGGTTTGGGGTACATGGAATAATCTCTCTATATTCATAGGGCATAGGCCTGTTATTCTCTTTAGCTGGAATACAGTATAAGAGACAGTCAGGGCAATTCTCTTTGAAAGAAATGCAGAAACTAGCTAAGTAACTGCTATATATCTGTCAAACAAGAAAATACCCATGTCAAAAGGGTAGGAAACACTCCACCCCCAGCACAGTGCCATACAGTCAGGAGGTAACTCTTAACTTCCAACTTTTCCCTGAGGAGTGAAAGGTTTGGACCCCACACCTGGGGCACCACTTGTAAGACTCCCACCTGAGGGGTGGGACTTCCAAACACCTTTGAAAGCCAACAAGCCCTGTGTTCATATAGAAAAGAAACAACTCTTAATGGGATTTAGAGGACTCACCATGGCTATCCCCCCAAGGTTGAGAGCAGACGGAACAGGCAAAAAAATGCCCAACTCTCAGTCTCCCTGAATATGGTTTGTTTGCATACATTAAAAGCTTCTGTCTGAGGGTTAAATTTCCAATTTAGCACACATCCAGTGGCTGACTGCCATCCTCCCTAAAGGCTGAGGAAGCTAGCAGATACCTCCTCTTCCTTTTCCCTTTAACCCACACTAAATCACCAGTATCTCTTTCATAGGAGCTTGTCCATATGCCTGTGCCCCAGCATTAGTTGTTGCTGCCTAAGGGACAGGTCCACAGATTGCTGGTTCTGATATCCAAGAGGGCTTGCATTCACAAGTCCCATAGGACTGTAGCAAACAAAGAAGTAGTTCTCAACTAGCCATCCCCTCAGGCCTCAACACAGAGTGAGCAGGCAAAAAAATGCCTATTTCTCAGTCTTCCACTGAAAAGGGTTTATTTGCATATTTTAAAAGCTACTGCCTGAGGGTAAGGCTTCTAATTTGGCATGCATCTAAGGGGTCTCTAGGATTTCTGAGATCCTCCCCAGAGAACAGGGAAGCTTGTAGATGCGTCCCCACTCTTCTCCCTCTAGCCTGCTCCAACTCACCAGTATCTCCATGGATAAAGCTTGTACACATATCTAGTATGTTTGTGCACTGCTAACCGAGGGATGGATCCCCAAATCATGTGGCACTAATAGCCAATAGGGCTTGCATTCATGAGCCTCACAGGACTCTATCAAACAAAAAAGCAGATCTTAATGGCTACAGTAGTTGGTCAGTGGAATTCAAAGGAACAAAAAGAAAAAAATGAAAAATAGTGAAGCTAGCTTAAGGGATTTATAGGACATTATCAAGCAGACCAATATACCTATTATGGAAGTCCCAGAAGGAGAGAGAGAGACAGGAACAGAAAGCTCATTCAATGAAATAATGCCTGAAAACTTCCCTAACCTGGGGAAAAAATGAAAAAACCCAGAACCAGGAACCCAAGAGACTTCCAATGAAGACAAATCCAAAGAGACCAACAATGAGACACATTATAATTCAGTTGTTAAAGTTTAAAGACAAGGAGAGAATCTTAAAATCAGCAAGAGAAAGATAACATGTTTACTTAGCAAGGCAACCTCCATAACACTATCAGCAGACTTTTCAGCAGAAATTTGCAGGCCAGAAGTGAGTGGCATGATATATTCAAAGTGCTGCAAAAACAAAACAAAACAAAACAAAACCCAAAAAACCTGCCAACCAATAGTACTCTACTTGACAAAGTTGTCATTCAGAATTAAAGGAAAGATAAAGAGTTTTCCAGATAAGGAAAAGCTAAAAGAGTTACCACCTCTAGATTGGCATTATAAGAAATGCTAAAAGGAATTCTTCAAGCTGAAACAAAAAAGATGCTAATTGGTAATAAGAAAATATATTAAAGTATAAAACTCACTGGTAAAGGTAAATGCATAATTAAATTCAGAATACTCTGATGTAATGGTGTTGGATAAATCACTTATAACTGTAGCATGAAGGTTAAAATACAAAAGTATTACAAACAACAGTAATTTGTTAGCAGATACCAATGTAAAAAGAAGTAAGTTGTAACATAAAAAAATATAAAATGTATAAATGTAGAGCTTCTGTATATGTTAGAAGTTAAGTTGTTATCAGCTTAAAATTGACTGTTATAAATGGAATATGTTTTCTGTAAGCCCCGTGGTAACCACAAAGCAAAAACCTATAGTAGCTACACAAACGATAAAGAATCTCTTTTTGAATTATGGTTTTCTCAGGGTATAAATAGCCAGGACAGGGAACCAACCTAGATGTCCATCAACAGATGAATGGATGAAGATGTGGCACATATATACAATGGAATATTACTCAGCCATAAAAAGAAATGGAGTTGAGTTATTTGTAGTGAGGTGGATGGACCTAGAATCTGTCATACAGAGTGAAGTAAGTCAGAAAGAGAAAAACAAATACCATATGCTAATGCATATATATGGAATCTTAAAAAAAAAGAAAAAATGGTACTGATGAACCGATTTGCAGGGCAAGAATAAAGAGGTAGACATAGAGAATGGACTTGATGACATGGGGTGGGAGGGCGAAGCTGGGGCAAAGTGAGAGTAGCATTGACGTATACACACTACGGAATATAAAATAGTTGGCTGGTGGGAAGCAGCAGCATAGCACAGGGAGATTGGCTTGGTGCTTTGTGATGAACTAGAGGGGTGGGATAGGGAATGAGAGGGAGGCTCAAGAGGGAGGGGATATGGGGACATGTGTATACATATGGCTGATTCACTTTGTGGTGCAACAGAAACTAACATGGTATAGTGAAGCAATTATACTCCAATAAAGATCTATTAAAAAAAAAAAGGTAAAGAAATTTAAGCATACCACTACAGAAGATTATCAAGTCACAAAAAAGGGAACAAGAGGAAGAAAGGAACAAAGGAATTATAAAAACAACCAGAAAGCAATGAACAAAATGGCAATAAGACCATACCTATCAATAATTACATTAAATTAATTGAACTGTTCTCCAATCAAAAGACATAGAGTGGCTGAATGGATTAAAAAAAGACAAAAATAAATGGAAATATATTCCATGCTGATGGATTGCATGAATTAGTATTGTTAAACTGTCCATACTATGTAAAGCAGTCAACAGTTTCAATATAATCCCTATCAAAATCTCAATGGCATTTTTCACGGAAATAGAAAAAACAATCCTAAAATTTGTTGGGATCACAAAAGACCCCATATAGCCAAAGCCATCTTGAGAAAGAAGAACAAAGCTGGAGGCATCATGCTCCCTTATTTCAAACTTGAACATAAGACCTAAAACTATAAAACTCCAAGAAGAAATCATAGGGGCTAAGCTCCTTGACATCGGTCTTGACAATTTTTTTTTATTTGACACCAAAAAGCAAAAGCAACAAAAGCAAAACTAAACAAATGTGACTACATCAAAATTAAAAAGCTTCTGCATGATAAAGAAAATAATCAACAAAATAAAAGGGAACCTATGAAATGAGAGATAATATTTGCACCTAAGGTAGGGAAACAACCTAAGTATCTGTCAATGGATGAATGAGTAAAGAAGATTTAGTGTGTGTGTATATATATATATATATATATATATATATATATATATATATATACATGCACATATACACAAAGATATATAATATATATTATGTTATATACATGTTATAATATTAATCATAATATTATATATAATATTATATATTATACAGCCATGAGAAAGAAGGACATCATGTTGTTTGTGACAACATGTGGGGGGTCTTGAAAGCATTATGTTGATTGAAATAAGTCAAACAAAGAAAGACAGATGCTATATGATATCACTTAATGTGGAATATAAGAATGCCAAACTCAAAGAAACAGACTAGAATGGTGGTTACCAGAGTCTAGGGGGTGGGGGTAAAGGGGTGATAGTGGTCAAAGAGTACAAACTTCCAGTTATAAGATGAATACGTTCAGGGGCTCTAATGTACAGCAGAGTGATTATGCTGTATTTTATACTTGAAAGTTGCTAAGAGAGTAGATCTTAAATATTCTCACTAGAAAAAGGAAATGATGATGTGATACAGGTGTTAGTTAATGCTATGGTGGTAATAATTTTGTAATATATATGTGTATCAACTCAACACATTGTATACCTTTAATTTATACAATATTTTATGTCAGTTATATTTTAATAAAGCTGAAAATAAAACAAAAAAAGTGAGAGACAGTGTCCTGGGTTTTGCTGGGGCACCTCATTCCACACATCAAAAAATGTTTCTCAATCACAGGATTCACATAAAATATATTTTTTTCTTTAAAAAATTTATGTATTACTTCAATATATTTTTGTTGTTATCATTGTTAAACTTTTAAATATATAATGAGTTCCCCTTTAATCACCATCTTCTTCCAGTGTAACTCCCCTCCCCAAGATAACCAGTCTTAACAGTTTGCTGAGTATCTTTCTTAACCCTACTCTAAGCATTTATGTATATCTGTGTGTTCTATGTACTTATCATATCGGTTTTTTTTAAATAGGCTCATAATGTATTTATTATTCTGCACCTTCCTTTATAACTTTACAATATCTTAAAGATATTTCTGTCATTATCTATAGATTATCTCATTTTTAACTTTTGCAGAGGATTCCATAGTACTGGTGTTTCATAGGACTTTAATTATTTCTTTCTGATAATAGGTTATTTCTATCTATAATATTGCAGTGAACATCATTGAGGTGAATTTAGTTGTATTTCTGTAAAATGGATAACTAGGAATAGAATTCTTAAATCAAAGAGTAGATAGATGTATGTGTATACCCTTTGTATATATTTTAATAGAAACCTCCAAATTATACTCTAAAAGTCAGTTCCAAGTTACACTCCCATCTGAAGCATGTGTGTTTCTTCATACCCTCAGTGACACTGGGTGTTATCATTTACCAACTTTTTCCAATCCAGTTGGATAAAAATAAAAGCAATGTGGTTTTAATTTGCATTTCCTTGATGACCTGATGTTATGTCAGTGAGATATAATATCCTTTGGTGTGCAGTATTTGTGATTCTTTTTCTCTGAGCTGCTGTTCACATTCTTTACTTATTTTTTCCTCCCAAATTGCCTTTGCTTAATGATTATTAGAGGATTTGTGTATATTTTGTACTTTGAGACTTTATCAGTTTGCAAACACTTATGAATTAATTTGGAGTTACTTGATAATATTGCCCAGGAATATAGCATATTCATTTACAGATGTTCTTTATATATTCTGCATGTGATCCCTATTTTAATTATTTATTGTGGTAGGCTGAATAATGTCCTCCCTTCCCAAAGATGTCCACATCTTAATCTCTGGAAGCTATGAATATATTAATTTACACAACGTAAAAGACTTTGCAGATGTGATTAAATTAAGGATTTTGGAATAGGGAGATTGTCCTGGATTATGAGGTGGGCCCAATGTAATGACAAGAGTCCTTATAAAACAAACACAAGAGAGTCAGCCAGAGACAGAGATGTAAGGACAGAAGCAGAGATTAGTGATGTGGGACCATGAGATGCAAGGAATATAGGCAGCCTCCAGAAGCTGGAAAAGGTAAGGAGCAAATTCTCTCCCAGAGCCTCCAGAAGGAAGACAGCTCTGCTAACATCTTGACTTTAGCCTTGTAAGATCCATTGCAGACTTCTGATGTCCAGAATTATAAAATAATAAATTTGTATTTTAAGACAGTTTGTATTAACTTATTATAGAAGAGTGGGAAACCAATACTGCATTTCATTATTGCAAGATTATTACAAAAATACTGCATTTAAAAAATATTAGCTATTTCTATTGTGAGGAGATGTCCATGTTGTTGAACCTATGCAAAGCTTCCAAAACTTCCACTGTGACTGCTTTATTCATAATCTCATCTAGAAAGTGAGCTGGAGTAGATAAGGAAGAAGGTTGACTGAGAGGTTATCCTTTTCATGTGCTTATTAATAACTTTCTTTTGTAGTGAGAGTCTTTTAGTGAACATTTGTATGGAAAAAATATCTCATGATTTGGGCTGGTTCCAAAAGAATCATCCATGTATTTCTTCAATCTTCCTTTTCATCAATCTTCCAATATTATTAATTTCAAGTCTCTAATCATTTGACAATGATCAGCCACTGCCCATGAAATGATGCAGATTCTAACCAGAGGCACATTCTCCCTCTGGCAAAGTCAATATGTAGCACTTGAAATTATGTTCATTTTAAGGCTATTTCTTCTCTACTGTCCTTTAGAGCCACTCCAAATAGGGCTTAATGCTACAGCAGTAGGCTTCTGGCAGAAAAACCTTCAAACCATACTCAACTGATTTTCTCTTAGTGCACTGATCCAAGTGAATGCTCCATAAATCCATGGGTGTGGTTTCAGGGAGGATGGCAGTGCAGTAGACATAGACCTACTGAGAGTATGAGCTACTTGCTTATGAAACTTATTTGTGCCTTTAGGATCTCCTTGGAATGGGTCCCACTTCTACTTAATGATGGAATTCTGTTAGGCATCCTTGACTTTATGACCGGGTAGGTCCTATAAATCAGTTTCATTATGGGAAGTATAATTGCACAGTCATCCAGTATCCAATGATCAAGATGCAGTATCTACCAGGAGCAATTTGTAAGCCAAGAGTTATTTTTCAAGAGGAAAATATTTGTGTGATAAAAAGGGCATAACTTTGCTCCTAAAAAGGGACTGGCAAACTTTTTCTTGAGAGGAGTATTGTAAATATTTTCAATTTTGAGGGCCATGTGGTCTTCTGTCACAACTACTCAACTGCTGCTGTAGCACAAAAGCAGTCATGTATAGTATGTCAGTGAATCTGTGTGGCTATGTTCCCATAAAACTTTATTTACAAAAGGAGGCAGCAAGGTGAATTTGGCCTGCAGGCTGTAGTTTGCTGACCTCTGCTTTAGAAACTTGAGGTCTTCTGTGGTTTTTCTATTAAGGGTTTCACAGTGTGCAGATAGCATCCTTTCTGCCCATCAACACTTCAAGCAATATTGTAGCTTCTGGTAGATCAAATGGCAGAGCTGCTTTCTCTACATACTGTACCACACAGATTTCTTTCTCTTATTTTGGGCCTCATGCAAGCTGACAGCCTTTGAGACCACCTGGCAAAAGAGTCAGGGCAGCACATCAAATTTAGTATTTTTGGCCTCCAGAATCCAATGAAGAGAAGTATTCTTTATCTCATTGGTCAGTGCTCAAGATGGTAGTGATTTCTATTTCATTTTTTGGAGAGTGTCCCAATATGCCCCAAATTCCTGGATTCCCAGAAATTTTACTGAGATAGCAGGCCACATGATCCACTACCATCTAGCCCTCATAGGTTTTACCAAGGCATCTAAGGAAAATGTTACCCAGCACTCTCAAGGTTCTGTAGCATGTTATTAATGTAGTGGACTTGTATGATACGTGATGGGATCATGAGAATACCATGGTATCTACAGCTTAACTTGTGACAGAGGACATGTTGATGTAATTCTGATGTAATTCCGGTTAAGTGTACTGTTATCTTACCAAGAGAAAGCAAATTGCCTCTGGCTTTGTCTGTTTATTTGGACTAGGAAAAGAGGCCATTTGCCATATCAAAAGGAATCACATCTGGAACAATTGATGGAACCCTATGTTGAACAGTTTATTGGAATCCTAATCTGATTGTATTTCATATAATGTGCCAGTACTCCCCAAATCCTGTTTCTTTTCTATACTTGTCAAACCGGAGAATTAAATGGGGATGTGATATGAACAATGCAAGACCTTGTAACCTTAAATTTTTTTTATTGAAGTATAATTGACATACATTATATTAGTTTCAGGTGTACAGCATAATGATTCAATATTTGCATACATTGCAAAATAACTACAGTAAATCTAGTTACCATCTGTCACCATACAAAGTCACACAAATTATTTTTTTTCTTATGATGAGACCTTTTAAGATTTGCTTTCTTAGCAACTTTTAAATTTGAAATGCAGTATTGTTGACTATAGTCACTGGGATGTACATTACATCCCAGTGACTTACTTTTGTGAGCCTCTCACTGTTGTGGCCTCTCCCGTTGTGGAGCACAGGCTCCGGACGCGCAGGCTCAGCAGCCATGGCTCACGGGCCCAGCTGCTCCGTGGCATGTGGGATCTTCCCGGACTGGGTCACGAACCCGTGTCCCCTGCTTCGGCAGGCGGACTCTCAACCACTGCGCCACCAGGAAAGCCCGACTTACTTATTTTATATCTGGAAGTCTGTACCTCTTGATCCCTTTCACCCATCTCACCCATTTCACCCACCGCCCAAACCCCTCTCCACTCTGGCAACCACCATTCTATTTTTTGTATCTATGAGTTTTTTCTTTTCTTTTGTTTGTTTTGTTTTATAGATTACACATGAGTGAAAGCATACAGTAATTGTCTTTCTCTGACTTATTTCATTTAGCATAATAGCCTTAATGTCTACCCATGTTGTTGTAAATGGTAAGATTCATTCTTTTTTATGGCTGAGTAGTACTGCACTGTGTGTGTGTGTGTGTGTGTGTACATGTCTATCTATCTGTCTATCTATCATCTATCTATCATCTGGCTATCTCACATCTTCTTTGTCTGTTCATCTATCAGCAGACACTTTAGTTGTTTCTGTATCTTGGCTATTGTAAATAATAATGCAATGAATATAAGGATACATATATCTTTTCAAATTAGTGTTTTCATTTTCTTAAGATAAATATGCAGAAATAGAATTGCAGGACCATATGGCAGCAATGGTCCTTAACATTTTAAGGAGCTTCCATACTGTTTTCCATAGTGGATGTACCAATTTACATTCCCACCAGCAGTGTACAAGGGTTGTCTTTTCTCTACATCCTCACCAACACTTGTTATTTCTTGTTTTTTGATAACAGCCATTGTGATAGGTGTGAGGTGACATTTTATTATGGTTTTAATTTGCATTTCCCTGATAATTAGTGATGTTAAGCATTTTTCTCATGTTCCTGTTGGCCACCTGTAGGTCTTTTTGGAAAAATATCTGTTCAGATCCTCTACCCATTTTAAAATCAGATTTTTTTTATTGTTATTGAGCTGTATGAGTTCATTATTTTTATGTATTTATTTATATAAAAGATTTTTATGGCTCTGGGATAATATTTATACTTTAAAAAATTTATTATTTGCAGTATAGGTGATTTAAGATATTATATTAGTTTCAGGCATATACCATAGTGATTCAATATCTTTATAGATTGCACTCCATTTAAAGTTATTATAAAATATTGGCTATATTCCATGTTCTGTACAATATATCCTTGTAGCTTATTTATTTTATACATAGTAGTTTTTATCTCTTAATCTCCTACTCCTATCTTGCTTCTCTCCACTTCCCTCTCCCCTCTGGCAACCACTATTTGTTCTATATATCTGTGACTCTCTTTCTGCTTTGTTATATTCATTCATTTGTTTTATTTTTCAGATTTCACATGTAAGTGATAACATACAGTATTTGTCTTTCTCCGTCTGACTTTTTTCACTAAGCGTAATACCTTCCAGGTCCATCCATGTTGTTGCAAATAGCAAAATTTCCTCCTTTTTTTTATGGCTGAGAAATACTTCATTGTATGTTTGTATGCATATACACACACACACACATATATATGTATATGTGTGTGTGTGTGTGTATGTGTGTGTGTGTGTGTGTGTATATATATATATATATATATATATATATATATATATATACACACACATAACATCTTTATCCATTCATCTATTGATGGATGCTGGATTTGAAGTGAGCATGGGTCACGTCTTCCCCAAGGGTGTTCCCTTTGTGGGAAGTGGGGCTGGAGATGGAGGGGCTGGAGCCAAAGCCATGGGTGAGCCGGGGCTTCTCCTGTGCTCAGTGACTGTCACCACCCTATTGGGGTTGAGATTGGATCCTAAGGTGTTGGAGCAGAAACCCTGAAATTTGGGTCCAAACTGGTTCCATTCCCTTTGAGTATGTGTTCTCCCTCTTCTCAGCAATGGCACCTTTGCCCCAGGAAGGAGTAGCACTGGAGCAAGTGGGCTCCTTGTGTGGGCCAGGGTGTGCCCTGGGGTGGTCCTGGCACACCAGTCAGAGCTCCAGACTACTTTTGATCTGCCACCTCTGCAAGCCCACATTCAGATGCAGTGCTGGTTGTGAGCCAGCTCTGTACTCCCATCTGTGTATTCTCCTCTGCAGCAGCAGCTTTTGTCCTAGCATGGAGTTGTGCTGGAGCTAGAGGAGCCAGAGCAGACACTGGGCATAGGCTGGGTGAGTACTGGGGCAGTTGTGGGAAACTGGCTAGAGTCTTGGGCATTTCCAATTTGCTTCTTCCACCTTATTCCCAGGAGTAAGTAAGCATATGCATACTCTTCATGAATGGAGTCTAGGTTTCTTATAGCCCATTGGTTTTCAAACCAGCTAAGGGGACTCATCTTCCTGGTGTCGGACACCAGGCTGGGGTACCCAATATGTGATTTGCATTGCTTACTTACCAGGGAGTTATCTCCAAGCCCCTGTAACTTCCCTTCTCTTCTGTATCCCCTCCTAGGGGCACAGGTTCTGACCTGATTGCTTCTTTTCCATTCCTACCCAACTGTGTTTGGATGTTTCTTTACATCCTTGGTTGTATAAGAGTCTTTTTGCGAGTCTCCAGTTTGTTTTCAGTGAGAATTGCTCCACATGTAGATGTATTTCTGATGTGTTTTGGGGGGAGAGAGGAGATGAGCTCAGAGTCCTCCTACTCTGCCATCTTGTATGTGTTCTTTATATATTTTGGCTATTAGCCCCTTGTCATATATATAATTATTAAATATCTTCTTCCCTTCAGTATGTTGCCTTTTTATTCTGTTGATGGCTTGCTGTGCAGAAGTTTTTTTAGTTTGATGTAGTCCCATCTGTTTATTTTTGCTTTTGTTGCCATTGCCTTTGGAGTTAGATTGAAAAAAATTATTTCCAAGAGTGACGTCAAGGAGCTTACTGCCTATGATTTCTTTTAGGAGTTCTATGGTTTTTGGTCTTACATACATCTTTAATTCATTTTGAGTTAATTTTTGTTTATGGTGTAAGATAGTGGTCTAGTTTTATTCTTTTGCATGTGGCTGTCCAGTTTTTCCAACATCATATATTGAAGAGACTGTCCTTTCCCCGTTTTTTCTTCTTGCCTCCTTTGTCATAAATTCATTGACCATATACACCTGGGTTTATTTCAGGGCTCTGTATTCTGTTTCTTTGATCTATGTTACAGTTCTTTTGCCAATATTTGATTACTGTAGCTTTGTAATATAGTTTGAAATCATAGAGTATGATTCCTCTAGATTTGTTTTTCTTTCTCAAGATTGCTTTGGCTATTCAGGATCTTTTGTGGTTCCATACAAATTTTAGGATTGTTTTTTCTATTTCTGTGAAAAAATGCCATTGGTATTTTGATAGGGATCACATCAAATCTGTAGATTGCTGTGGGTAGTATGGACATGAACATTTTTACAGTATTAACTTTTCCGATATAAGAGTGCAAATACCTTTCTATTTATTTGTGTCTTCAATATTTTTGTCAATGTCTTATAGATTTCAGTGTACAAGTCTTTTACCTCCTTGGTTAAATTTATTCCTAGATATTGATATTTTATTCTTTTTGATGCAGTTGTACATGGGATTCTCTTAATTTCTCTTTCTGGTGGTTCATTGTTAGTGTATAAAAATGAAACAGGGGCTTCCCTGGTGGTGCAGTGGTTGAGAGTCCGCCTGCCGGTGCAGGGGACACGGGTTCGTGCCCCGGTCCGGGAGGATCCCACATGCCGCGGAGCGGCTGGGCCCGTGAGCCATGGCCGCCGAGCCTGCGCGTCCGGAGCCTGTGCTCCGCAGAGGGAGAGGCCACAGCAGTGAGAGGCCCGCGTACCGCAAAAAAAAAAAAAAAAAAGAAGAAACAGATTTTTGTATATTGATTTTGTACTCTGCAACTTTACTGAATTCCCTTATTAGTTATGAGTTTTTTGGTGGAGTCTCTAGGGTTTTCTATATATATAATCATGTTTTCTGCAAATAGTGATAGTTTTATTTCTTCCTTTCCAATCTGGATAATTTTATTTATTTTTACTCCCTAATTCCTCAGGCTAGCACTTTCAATTCCACGTTGAATAAAAGTGGCATCACTGTCTTATTCCTGATCTTAAAAGAGCTTTCAGCCTTTTGCGGTTGAGTATGATGTTACCTGTGGGCTTATCATATGTGGCCTTTATTATTTTAAGGTACATTCCATCTGTATTAACTTTGTTGAGAGGTTTTTTTTTTAATATAAATGGGTGTTGAATTTTGTCACATGCTTTTTATGCATCTATTGAGATGACCATGTGATTTTTACACTTCATTTTGTTAATATGGTGTATCACATTGATTTGCAGATGTTGAACCATCCTTGGACTCCTGGAATAAATCCTACTTGATCATGGTGTGTGATCCTTTTAATGCCTTGTTACTAATATTTTGTTGAGGATTTTTGCATTTATGTTCATTGGGGATATTGTCCTATAATTCTATTTTTTGTGGTATCCTTGTCTGGTTTTGGTATTAGGGCAATGTTGACCTTATAAAATGAGTTTGGGTACATTCTTTCAAGTTTTTGAAAGCGTTTTAGAAGGTAGGTATTAAATCTTCCTTGAATCTTTGGTAGTATTCACCAGTGAAGCTTTCTGGTCCTGGATTTTTTGATTACTGATTCAATAGCCTTACTAGTAATTGGTCTATTTGTTTGCTATTTCTTAATGATTCAGTGTTGGAATATTGTATGTTTCTAGAAATGTATCCATTTCTTCTAGATTGTCCAATTTGTTGGAGTATAATTGTTCATAGTAGTCTCTTATGATTCTTTGTATTTCTTTGGCATCATTTGTAATTTCTCTTCTTTCATTTTATTTCTGATTTATTAATTTGAGCCCTCACCCCTCCCCTCTTTTTTTGTGAGTCTAGCTAAAGTTTGTCAATTTTGTTTATGTTTTCAGAGAACCAGCTCTTAGTTTAATTACTCTTTTGTATTGTTTTTTAATCTCTATTTTATTTATATCTGCTTTGAATTTTATTATTTCCTTCCTTCAACTAACTCTAGGCTTTTTTTTTTATTGCTGTTGTTCTTCTTTTTCTAATTCCTTTGGGTGTATAATTTATTATTTGTCTTTGATGATGGCACTATTCTTTGTGATTTTCTTAGGGATGCAGTATTTTTTGTTTTGTTATTTACTATTTTGGTAGACAGAGTAGCTCCAAGGTACTAAACACTAAATGTCATGTCTCATTCGTCATATTACTTGTCCATGGGTCAAGAATCCACTGTGGGGATATTTCTAGTTGTTGGGACACATATATTCTAACTAGACATTTAGGATCTGGGTAAATAACAAAAGTATGGTATGGGGATCCTATCATGAATATTCTAATTATAAAAGATGTCCATTTCATAACTGACCCTCATGAACTTCCCTCTGACCCATGGACTTGTTTGTGTTCTGTATGTCCAGGAATTATTGTTGGTTTGAAGCTAATGCTGAATAATACCTAAATATTTAGATATTTACCATTTATAAGTATAGCTATCCTTGTAATTGGCTACAGGTACTCTTGGAGAAAGTAAGGAGGTACTTCCTGAGGGATCCTTGGCTTCTGCTTTAAGAGTCTATGAGTTTATGAATTCACTTAAGTATGGGAATTAGAATAGAGATTTAATATGACTTTACATTGTGGTAGCCAAGGTCACTTGTCTGTCCCCCAGAAATAAAGTTTACTCAGTTGTACACGTCAAATAGATCATTAGTGGGTTGCCCATCTCTTTTAGACCTTGTCACTCCATACCAAATACCTCTTGGTTCAGATTCTGAAGTTTCACATTATTCTGACTACCACACTGTCTTTGTGGTCTAGTACATTATGGATAGCAATCATGTCCGTTTTGCTTCAGGAAGTTATGTATTGCTAATTGATCTCTGCCAAACTGGATTCTGGTATATCACTGAAATCATGGAAAACCATTTCTACTGCATTTTCTTTTTCTGGCACCCAGAGTACACCCATTAGAGTTTTCACAGAGATATTGACACTCCTTTGACTAATGGTTTTCTGAAACCCTTGATGGGCCCTTGGGGAACTTTGTTAAGGGATGCATAAGAGGAGCACACTTGATAAATAAACTCCAAAATTTTTATTTTCTGTGTCTTGGGATTGCTTTCTCTATATGATATGAAGAAATTTCTGCCATTTCAACTTCATTTAGTATGGGCCACCGTTGAGTCCGTATTTCAGTCAACCAAGCAAGCAGACAGTTACAATCACTCCCAGCTGCTTCAGCTAGCACACTGAAATCAGAATCTTTTATATTAATTGTTTACATATTTCTCTCTTTACATATTTACATAGATATAAAAATATATTTATATTTATATGTAATATAGTGATATTTTCAGCACTATCTAAAATTACTTTATTTTCTCCTTTGGTCCTCCCTCCCTCTCCCAAATTCATTATATTATTGATATAAATTAGCAAAATCTTGCAATTATTTTGGTGTGCAAGCCTTTTTTATTCGAGGTCTGCCTTTGCATTTGGCCACTATGTGTACGAGTATCTCACTATAGTTAAAGATTTGAAGACATTAAGGAATATGAAAATATTCTTAAAAAGAGTGGAAATAAATATAATAAAAGTGACATCCCTGCACAAAACAACTCTCCCAGACTAAAGTTAATATATAACTTAAATAATGCAGAAAGTGCTTCTATAGGCAGGAGATGAGGAACTGCTTCAACTGGCTAGGGAGGCATAGTGAGGTTGGGCATGTGAATTTAGTCTGAGTCTTGTGAACCCTTCAGTATATCCCCATTTGAATTTTTAGCATTCCACTTTTTCTTGACTGATGTCCTTACTTTCATAGAAGAGCCTGGTCAAGGCTTTTAATTAAGTAATCTATTTGACAAAGTTTTATGTTTCTTTTCCTTCATTTCAACTTTCAGCTACAGCAAATAAGAGATTCTTTTAACACAGAGTCTCTAGTTTTACTGTTTACCTTAAGCTGATAATTTAAAACTTCAGTGTTATCACTCATATTGTATGTTATGCTATCAGTACTATTAGTGACCACCTTATTCCAGTCATTGGATTCTCCAGCCTGTATCTGCTATTCTATGGCAGTGGGCCTTGTTCCCTCCAAAGTTTTGCACAGATGATAATATACTAAAAGTTTTACAGCTTCATGCCATCTGTTACAGATTCTCATCTCTTAATATTTGGCATTTTTCACTTTATCCAAATTTGGCTAGATAACCAATCCGAGATTTCCATCTACCAATCACATCTTGTCCTTCCCACCCCAAATAATATCTCAATGTTTGTACTTACAACTACATCTACAAGCAGTTTTTGTATTGATGCTCTTAGTTACAAGGTAGAAATTGACTCTTGCTAATATATGTTAAAATGAAATTTATTAAAAGGTGCTAGAAAGCTCATATAAATACTAGGAGAGCAGAAAATTAGCTTCAGTGACATATTCAGGAAAAACAAAAAAAAATCACTCAACAGAGCTCACTCAGAGCACTTCTGCCACAGGATGCTAGATACTGCTGTTCTCAACACTGCTATTCTGCTTGGACATCTGGTCATACTGCAACTACCTCATAGATATAAGGAGTTTTAAAAACTGAGTTTTATAAATTTTCATCTTCAAATTTTAACTTCCACCTAGACTCACAAGAAGGAAAATCTCCAAAGCAATTTGGAGAATTGAGATACAGAGTGTCCCCAAATTATGCCTGTCTGCCTGCGTATCTATCTATCTATCTATCATCTATCTATCTATCTATCTATCTATCTATCTATCTATCTATATCTATCTGTTTGCCTATCTAAAATTAGTTAAGTGTTTTTATGAAGTTGTGTGAGAAGAATGTGTAAATAGAAAGGTTTAACTTTTAGGATATACGTGAGGGAGAGAAGCAAGCACCAAACTACCCCCGCCCTCCTGCTCTTTTTGCCTGCTAAGATGAGCTCAGCTCTATTTGGAGTATTTCTCTTCTGGGCAAAGCTAGTTTTCCTTTCTGTCTTTTCCTATTAATATCTCTTGGCTTTACCTTCATTTGCTCTTATATCATTAGAACATTGTTTCCTCTCAGGCAAATGGTTTATATTTAGAAGGTATTTATTGGATTATATCATAGAGTAAAAGACATTCAAACTGTTTGGTAATGAGTAGGGGAGAGGTGTGACTGGCTTAGCTTTTCTTAATATAGACCTGTGGAAGAAGCTGTTTTGCATTTATCAAAACCTATATTCTCTTCATTTGGGGCATGGAACTAGCAACACATCCCAGGTTCCCTTGCAGTTTGATGTTACCATGTGACTAATTTCTGGCCAATGGAATGTGGATGAAAGTAATGTGCACTATTTTAAACTGCTGTGCACAACCCTCCATGTTCTCTTCTCCTTCTGTTTGGCTGGAATGGATACATTGTGTAAGGTGTAGAAAATAGTAGGACCAAAACATGGAAAGAGGAAGCAGAAAAATGACGCTGCTGTCAACTACAACTTTCCTTTGATTTTAGTTCAGTTGCATAGGCCTTATAATGCTCTCTATTTATTTATTTATTCCATTGATACTACCTTTGACTTTTTCTTTTTAATTTTTAAAATTTTATCGAAGTATAGTTGATTTACAATGTTGTGTTAATTTCTGCTATACAGCAAAGTGATTCAGTTATAAATATATATACATTCTTTTTCATTATGGCTTATCACAGGATGTTGAATATAGTTCCCTGTGCTATACAGTAGGACTTTATTGTTTATCAATTCTATATATAATAGTTTACATCTGCTAATCCCAAATCCCCAATCCCTTACTCCCCTCCCCCCTGCCTTGGCAACCACAAGTCTGTTCACTATGTCTGTGAGTCTGTTTCTGTTTTGTAGATAAGTTCATTTTTGTCATATTTTAGATTCCACATATAAGTGCTATCATATGGTATTTATCTTTCTATTTCTGACTTACTTCACTTAGTGTGATAATCTCTAGGTCCATCCATGTTGCTGCAAATGGCATTATTTCTTTCTTGTTAATGGCTGAGTAGTGTTCCATTATATGTATATACCACATCTTCTTTATCCATTCATGTTGATGGGCATTTAGGTTGTTTCCATGTCTTACCTATTGTAAATAGTGCTGCTCTGAACATAGCGGTGCATGTATCTTTTTGAATTATAGTTTTGTGTGGATATATGCCCAGAAGTGGGACTGCTGGATCATATGGCAACTCTATTTTTAGGTTTTTGAGGAATCTCCATACTGTCTTCCATAATGGCTGCAACCAATTTATATTCCCACCAACAGTGTAGGAGGGTTCCCTTTTCTCCACACCCTCTCCAGCATTTGTTATTTGTAGACTTTTTAATGATGGCCATTCTGACCAGTGTGAGGTGGTACCTCACTGTAGTTTTGATTTGCATTTCTTTAATAATTAGCAATGTTGAGAATGTTTACATGTACCTAATGGCCATCTGTATGTCTTCTTTGAAGAAGTGTCTATTTTGGTCTTCTGCCCATTTTTCAATTGGGTGTTTTGGTTTTTTGTTGTTGAGCTGTATGAGCTCTTTGTATTTTTTGGAAATTAAGCTTTGTCTGTCCCATCATTTGCAAATATTTTCTCCCATTCCGTACATTGTCTTTTTGTTTTGTTTATGGTTTCCTTTGCTGTGCAAAAGCTTGTAAATTTGATTGGGTCCCATTTGTTTATTTATTTATTTTTATTTCTATTGCCTTGGGAGACTGACCTAAGAAAACACTGGTATGATTTATGTCAGAGAATTTTTTGCCTCTGATCTCTTCTGGGAGTTTTATGGTATCATGTCTTATGTTTGAATCTTTAAGCCATTTTGAGTTTATTTTTGTGCATGGTGTGAGGGTGTGTTCTGACTTCATTGATTTACATGCAGCTGTCCAACTTTCTGAACACCACTTGCTCAAAAGACTGTCTTTTTCCCATTTTATATTCTTGCCTCCTTTGCTGAAGATTAATTGACCATAGGTGGGTGGTTACAGCTTCTTCTAATCATGTATTTTTAAAAACAACCTGTTTTATTGCTGATCTCTTGTTTTTTTTTTTTTGTTTGTTTATTTGTCCTCTTCAAACTGTAGATTTTTCTATCTCCTGGGTCCTCAAAATCTGGCATTATTTGATTATAACCTCTACTTTTCTACTCCCCAAGATCCCAATATCTTAAATGGGAATCCAATCTGGGAACTTTTTATATAAAAGTTTAATATAAAAAAATGAAGGCTATAACAGTATTACAAGCTTGGATCCAGGAAAAATATTTTCTATTTTTATCAATTCTGATTATGACCAATGTGACTTAGGGTTTTTCACAATTTCACAGTGAGATTACAGGATAGTTCTCTTCTTAAAATCTACTTTCCATTTAAAGTTAAAAATAACTTTGTTTAATAAAGATCAATCCAAATGGTTCTATATGAAATATGTGATTTAAAAGATAAAAGGTGAAATAATGTTAAAATATTTTCTTATGTTTACATGTTACACATCCTATAAGTAAAGCTGAGTGGTTTGGGAATCTTAATATTTCTTAATATTGATTTGACTAAATGGTAGTTTTGTTTTGTTCTGGCCTCATATCTCTAGTGTTGGAAGATTTGGCTATTGAGTTAGAATATATTCAAAATTATTTGTTTGTTTCTAGGAATAACTAGAATACCCAAAGCTTCTATTTCTCTCTCTCTCTCTTTTTTGTGATGTCATATCACATAGTAAACTTCTGTCTCTCATCCTTTTCTTGAAGGCAAAGAGAAAGCCCCCTACCAAGTAAAGAAACTGAACAATTTCCTGAATATACAGTATATGTAAGCATTGTTTATCTTATTAATATTTTTATTTTTAGGGAATAAATGTCACCGAAAATCTGATTCCCCTTCTCCCCACCATCCACTACTTTGGCTGATGATAGCTATACCTGCAGAGGAGAGTGAATAAAGGCTGACACAATTGGGTAGTGATGAACTCCTACTGTTAAACACCCACTATAGATGAAGAGATAACAAGTGCTGTTCACTTCTCAATGCAGAGAGGATTCAAGTAAGCAGTCTTGGATGCAAAGCATGAATATAATGGATATTTTGCTAAATAGAATGTCTCTGTAATATTTAGCAACAAATAGATCCTTCAGATTTCTTTATAGACTTCACTTATTGAAAAGGGTGAAGTAGTGCTAAAGAATACTAGAATTTATTGCTGGAAGAATATCTTTTAAAATAAAAAGGATATAATGGCAACCTCAATATATAAAGCTTTTGACTGTCAATTTAATTAAGTACATGAACTCCCCTTTGTTTGTTAAACATTGCTTATGTTTTTATGTACATAAGTGAGGAACTTTAAAATTTTTAATTCTATATTTCACATCACATCATACATCCCTCTTGTGTGAATTTAATGCAGTAAATTAATACCTAAGGTGACGATTTAAAACCATACACCAGTGAGGTTAGCAACTTGTTTTCCTAGAATTAAAAACCTCTAAGCACTTAGGCACTATGCAATTCTCAGAATGGGTACTCCAAGAATGTACTTTGGAGTGGAGTGGAGACATGGAAAAAGTATGGTTTAAATGAATATTTAACTTTGTCTTTTGGCATTCTTAACCTTAAAATTCCTACATTCTTAAAAAATAAAATGACTCTCTTTAAAAATACATAACTTGTGGTGAATTGATAAGGTTGTATGAGGAGTTCAGATAGTGTGTTCAATCAGTGTATATATTTTACTTAAGCTAAGAACATCATATAACATGTAAAACCCACACATTGTAGCCTGAGGAGATATGATAAATCATCACGTGCTGTCCTTTATTTCAGAGAGAATTTGTGGTACAGATTTTGTCTAAAAAGTTTGTGAGCTATGAGGAAAGTCATATAAATTTATAAATTAGATCCATTTGGGAAGGAAAGTAATGCCATATTACTTTGGTTTTGCTGATATGGTCTTTAGCTTTTAAGTAGAAGCTGCCTCAAATCTAAAAAATAAACGGCCTTTGTTTAACAAAATTCCTTAACTGTATATTTGGGTCTATTTACATTTAGCAAAGGCCAGCCTTTACTGATGCAGTTTAGATAATTGAGAAATAGAAGGGAAATTTGGACTTCTCTCTTGAAATAATGAAGACAATAAAAATATATTTATTTGTAAAAATTGATTCAGTTGAATCAGTTAATCCAGTTTCAACACTGGAAAACAAGGGCAGTTATTGGTCATTATTTGGAAATAAGGAAAAGTTAGGGGAAAAAAATTAGGATAGCACAAAAGACGTTTGTTGTGTAGATATTTGTAAAAGGGCATTTCTCAGCACCCTACGTTTGTCCTCATTAAATTCTTCCTGAATGACATGATTTACCTAGGAGGTAGATGATTAATACTAATTTGTGGTTTTCCAAGTAAATATTTTTTTTCCTTTGGGCTGTCATGTACCATTTTGCTTTATGGAATATTGTCTTATGCTAGGAAATATGCCCATTGAAAAAATTGTCTTTCTTATAAGAAATCCCACCCATGTAAGAGATTTCTAAAAACCTGAATGTATTTCATTCCTATTCTTTGTTTTTGAGTATTCATCCCAGGAAGAAAATAAGATATTTATATTGTGGATAGAGGTTGTAAGAAGGCTACTGCCTCTGTATATCTATTTAAAAGTTAGGTAATAAAAAAGAAATTTATTAGAAAATAATTTCTCCTTGTAAAATAATACTGAAGTTAGTGAACTTATTTTAGAAGGCATAACCTGAGCCATTAATTGCAATCAGGACCAAGGCAGAGAAACCTTGAGTACAGTGAGTTTGAGCATTTGTATAGCCAGAATCACTTAATTATCTGTCTTAGAGAAAATAATAAACTGTTTCCTAGAAATAGAGTTGTGGTTGTAAGTGTGCATTGAGGTGGAAGTGAATATCTTATTGTGAAGGTGTGAATTTGCTCTATGTCTCTTGAAATGAAAAAAAGAAAATCACATTCCTGCTCTCTATATTTGGGCAAATCCTCCTCCCTCAAACCTTGGATCTCTCACCTTTTAGACAGTTTGGATCTCTTCACTTCGGAAACCTAATTCCCTTGGGACCAGGAAATCTTAGGAATATAGGATATGAAAGCTTGACTATTCTTCCAGGATGGAGGATAAGGGAAAAATTGTTTTTAGTGAGTTAAGTTACATACAATAAAGAGAACAGGACAAAAATTAATATTTTAGCACATTATTCTTCTATAATATGTTTGGAAGATGGTTGCAGGTATATTAAAAATGTTAAAACCAGGTAAGAATATAAGACAATAATAATTATTTCTAAACACTTTCAAGCATTACTGAGTAAATACTAGATACTTAGTGGCTCACTGATTTTTATGTAACTTTGTTGCATTGCAACGTTATGCTTAATTTGCCATTGTTTTATGAACTTGGCAGAATTTTACAAAGTAATTTTTGTAAAAACATTAAATGTGTACCAAATCAACCAGAGCACCAAATGTACTTTGAAGACTTTTAGGAATGAATGGAAATAAAGAGGGAAGGCAAACTGTCATTTTTTATGAAATTTAGAGGATATAAAATGCATTCTCGGGCTTCCCTGGTGGCGCAGTGGTTGAGAGTCCGCCTGCCGATGCAGGGGACACAGGTTCGTGCCCCGGTCCGGGAGGATCCCACATGCCGCAGAGTGGCTGGGCCTGTGAGCCATGGCCGCTGAGCCTGCGCGTCCGGAGCCTGTGCTCCACAACAGGAGAGGCCACAGCAGTGTGAGGCCCGCGTATCGAAAAAAATAAAAAAAAAATAAAATAAAATTTAAAAAAATGCATTCTCTTTCTCATTTTAGCTAGGAATTAAAGACTTAGGGCAGTATTTGGAAACCATGGATTAAAATATATTTATTGGATTTGAAAATTCCTCAAACTTTAAGTACAATTACTTTAAGAATTAAAGATTGTAAAAAGATTTGATATATTTGATTTCCTACTTACCATCCCAAAATGAGATGAAATAAATTGAGATCATCTTCTTTGC
Source organism: Phocoena sinus (assembly GCF_008692025.1). Taxonomy (NCBI): domain Eukaryota; kingdom Metazoa; phylum Chordata; class Mammalia; order Artiodactyla; family Phocoenidae; genus Phocoena; species Phocoena sinus. The sequence goes on from NC_045769.1 coordinate 36,757,512, forward strand.
TTCTCAAAAACAAGTTAGCATGGCTCAGAGTTAGCATTAAGCCAACAAGTTAGCATTTGCTGAGTTAGCATTAGCACCAGGAGTGCTAATGACTGCAGTCTCTAGATGATATTTGGATTAACAGTACGAAGAGTTACCAATTCATGCCGGATTCAAGTTGAAATTCCTAAGAGCAATACCATATGCATGTGGGCACGTATTATGGAGGAAAGGCAGTTAGAGTTAGTGAACATAGGCTGTAAAATGTTTTAAAATAAGATCTATTTCAGTATACATGCAGGTCATGTTTATTTTCAAGTTTCAGGGCTCTCTTAAGAGAAGCTTTCAATTGTACAATGCCTAACACAGAAAGCATGTGCTTCTGAATGGCCTTTCTTTATTGTTTAAAGGATTATTCATCAGCTCTTACATCTATGACATCTGTGTAGACCAAGGGCAGTGGGACCTGTACAGTGACACCAAATCTGACACACTCATCTACAGGGGATGCCTTTTAGCAGGCTTTTCCTCTATACACAGACTAGAAATTTGGTCCTTTCTTCTTTCTTTCTTTTTTTTCATCTTGTTTGCACTGATACTTGTTTTGGTTGCTTTAAAGTGATTAATGGATTTATAGACATTTCATTTTTCTCTGAATTTTCAATATTTGTTACTGTTTCACCTGAATTGGAATCAAATCTCCAAGCCTATTTGATAAAAATATTGAGAAGCCTCTGTGCTCAGTTTAACTAATATTCTCTTTAAACCAAAAGGTATTTTTCATGTGCTTGGGGCTATGGAAAGTTTTGTAGGAAATTCGTAAAAAATGTAAGAAAAGAGAACTGCATCAGGGAGTTAAAAATTTTCATTCAGAGCATTTGGAGCAATTTGAAAACAGAATACAGTTAATGGCCAAAATATTTAGTCCTCAAAACTCAGATCCTAATATAGAATACTCAAAGAGAAGCTCAGTTGGAGTTTGAATAGCAAAGGAGGCTTTTTGAGGGGTTTTAATTGTACCATTCATTATAAGTTAGGATTTAATTGAAGGATTAAAAAAAATAGGAGTTAATATTTGTAATGGATATTTCCACAATTTAGTGTTTCTGTTTTGCTTTATTTTGTTTTCCAACTGATTTTTCTCTATTGGGACATAGTTGATATTTCTCTTTCTCTATTAAAATGATATGTCAGGGATTAGATCCATATCAAAATGGGTTTACCTTTTACTTCTAGGCAAAAATCTACATTTTCTTATGTCTTTAAAATGGTTTGCAGAATTCCATTTACCTTTCTAAAATCTTGTGGTTTTTTTGACTCCTTGTGAGGGTCACTTAAATGGTGAATATTTGTGGGTGATTGGTGGCAAACCATGGAATTAAAATTTCCTAGACTAGCTCTTTTTCAGAAATGTCAAGGCTTGATCTCCCTCCACTGCAGTATTGTTGGAAGAGATAACATGATGACTATGGACACATAAAGATGGTTTATTTATTCCACAAATATTATATACTTTCTTTGTGTTGGCTACTGTGATTGACACTGATATGGTCAGGATGTGGGTCTTTTCCTCGAGAAGCTCACTGACCAGTCCAACCAGCTAATTTACAGCTGAGAAAACCAATGTCCAGAGAGGTAATGAGACTCATTCAAGGTAATACAGACAATTAACAGAGAACTCTAACACATGTCTCCTCCGTTCAGGGAGATAGAAGAAGCACATAGGCTCATTCTCTTTTTCATGACCTCCCATAGATTAGGTATATGCAATTAGCCATTCTGCTACCAAATGGTACCAGTCAGTAGAGTTTTTACATTACCCAGGCTAGCAGAATGAGGAGGATGGTTCAACAAATTCCAATTTAATGAATAACCAAATGAATGAATAACATCCCACATGATAACTGGTGTTCTATTATAACTGGTGTTCTAACTGGTGTTCTATTCTCTCAAATTCTATTGATATATAGATGTTCTTCTGTATAAGTTTTTTGTTGTTGTTTGGTCAGTTTTTTATTCTGTGGGGTTTTTGGTTTTTTTTGTTTTTTGCTGCTAACAAATTTCCACAAACTTAGTGGCTCAAAAGAGCACAAATTTATTATCTTAACAGCTCTGGAAGTCAGAAGTCTGAAATGCTTCTTACTATGCTAAAATCAAGGTGTCAGTGGGGCTGAGTTCCTTGCTAGAGGCTAGAGGGGAGAATCCTTTTTCTTACCTTTTCCACTTTCTTGAGGCTGCCTGCATTCTTTGACTTATGGCCCCCTTCCATCTTTAAAACCAATAATGTCTGTCTAGTATTTCTCCCATAACATCACTCTGACACTGACTCTTCTGCCTCCCCCTCCACATTTCAGGACCTTTTTGATTACATTGTGACACACAGGTAAACCAGGATAATCTTCCTATTTTAAGGTCAGCTGATTGGCAATCTTAATTCCCCAGTGCCATATTAAATAATATATTTGCAGATTGTAGAGTTTCGGACATGAACATCTTTGAAGTGCCATTATTTTACCAACACATCTACAGATACGATTATTCAAATGGACTGAATGATACTCTGAAACTATCATGCTTCAGACACAGGCCCAAGAAGACCCAGTAAGTTAAAGACTGAATACAGCTCTTCAGTGAGAAACCTAGAGCTACTTTAACTTTATTTTAGATGCACATTGTGTACATATCTATTATATCTTACCACATAGTTTATTTCTCACACTAGATGAGTGTTTCTCATTCTTGGCACTATTGATATTTTGAGCCAGATAATTCATTATTGTCAGCATTGGGAGCTGACCTGTGTATTACAGGAAATTAGCAGCATCCCGGGGCTCTACCCACTAGATGCCAGTAGCATCCTCTAATCTCTTCCCAGTTGTGACAAACAATAATGTCTTGAGACATTGCCAAGTGTCCCCTGAAGGCCCATACTGCCTCTGGTTGAAAACCACTCCTCTAAATTGTGAACATGTTCAGATCAGGGGCCACATCTTTGTATTACCAGAATCCCAAACACAGCACCTTGCATATAGTAGGTACCTAGTAAGTTTTAGTTTAATGAAAGAATGAATGAATGGAAATATCAAAATTAATCATTATTATTATAGAAATAAAAGCTTCTCCTAATTCTACTATGGATGTTTAAGATATAGTCTGATTAAGTTTCACAAAATATTACACATATACAGTATTCAGTCCGAGTAAACACTTTAAACTTGACAAAACTCATCATTACAATGACTACCATCTAGTGAATACTTGCTACGTACCTGATATGCTCTAGTATCTGCATATTTAATCCATATAACCCAGACATCCCTTAGACCTGGGCAAGAGGGGCCCAGGCTTTGAGTCCTGTGTTTTAGGGAGCCCACATATCACAAGTGCAACAACAGAAACAACAACAAAACATACATTTTTTGATTCTTTGGCACTTTCAACATTAGGTTGGCAAGTGAGTTTTTCAAGGATAGGCACTCAGCATGGACAATATATAGCCCTTAACCTTAAACATCTGCTCTCGTGACCCCAGAGCAATGCTTTTCCACATCTCTTGCTCTGTGACTCTGAAATGAAGGATAGTGTTTCCAAATGCTCTGTAAATATGTCAAGTGCTATTGCTGACCTCAGAGATGAACACTGCTTTGGAGTATGGTGAGGAATCAAGCAACGGAAAGATTCTGGTAAGAGAAAAGACCAGCTGATTAATTAGTCAAATTCTTCCTTTAATATCATAAGTGCAAAGATTCTTGCATAACAAGCATTGTTTCCCAGAAGTACTGAGCTTCATTTTTTCCTCCTTTGTGTGTTCTGATTAGTTATTACAGCAGTGCTCTTCAGATTTTATAGCACTTGTATATGGAAACATTTTGCTATAAAAACAATCTATATTACTCTTGTTTGTATGTTATATATGTAGCATATGATAAATATGATAGTCATTCTTTATATTAGCAATTAGATGGACTGAACACTGGAATTTATGAATAAGTTTATTAAAATATTTAATAAAACTTATTTATATTTAAAACAAATAAAAGTGTTTATAAGTTTGGCACTTATTAATTTTGATAAGCAAATATTAGAAGGAAATAACTTTTTTCAAAAACATGAAAAGTATTTATTTTGATTTTTATATTTATTTTAAGTTATACGGTCTGATAAGATATATTTAAATTTTGTATATTTTTTGGTTTTTTGTACATATTTTGAATTTAATTATATGTAATTTTAAAGAGTCTTTAGATCATTATAGTCAATAGAAAATATGTAAAAATCTTGATTTTTTTAACAACATAATCATGTTGCTGAAATGAAGGGAAGAAAATGTTATGGAATAAATGGATCATAATTTGCATTATATAAGTTTTTATTTTATTACTCATCCCAAAACTGCTGGCCCATCAACAGAAGGCCTGGTCTTTGATATTTGCCAACTTTTGGTCCTATAAAAATCATAGCTTTACATATATTGTTTTGGATTTTGTCATTATGAAGGTATATTTGTCAGGGTAGGAGGATAGAACATATTTTATTTAACAGTTTGTTGGCTTGATTTATAACTTTTAAATATTTAGACATATGGTATGTGGGCCTCTATTTGTATTTTTGTCCTGGGCGGGCCTACATACAATAACTTTATGAGGTAGATATTATCATTCTCATCTTTTAGACAAGGGAACTAAAGCTCAGGGAAATTAAATAAATTGTTCGTGGTAATGCAGTGAGTAAGTGGAAGGGGTGGCTTCTCACCCTGGTCTTTTTGCCTCCCAAACCTCACAAAGCCACATCAGTCAGTTACTGAAGATTATATCGCCTGCTTATGGTCTTTATGAGGAAAACAGAGAACTGGGAAGCACATTATACAGTAGGGATATTGTTCTTCTCAGCTGCCTTCTGTCTCCAGAACCGTCAAACTACCTAGATAGAGCAGAAATGTGTATATGTGCGTGTGTGTGCATATGTGTGTAAGCATGTGTGTGTTAGAGGTTGAAGGTGGAATTAGAGACTGATGCTCTACTAACTTCATAAATAGCAAAACAAGGTGGTCTTTCTTAATAATTTTCTTTGAGGACCAAACTGCATTCGATTGTTTTAAATGCAGAATGAAATTGCCTATGTCGGGATGTTAATGTTCCATATTCTTTTGGGAGAATGGATCAATATCTAGTAATAATTAGACTCATTAGACATTATGCAGAAAATCTGCCTTCTTCTCACTCATTAAGTGAAGAATTTGTTTACTCTCTTTCTCTACTACTTTGCCAACTCCAGAGTTTAAGATTACAGGTTATAGGTTAATGCAGTAATTAAGATGATTGATTCTGGAGACAAGCTGCTTGAGTTAAAATCTTGGCTATATCACTCACTACATATGCGGCCTTGGGCAAATTACTTGACCTCTGAGAGCCTCAGTTTTCTCACCTCTAAAATGGGAATAATAATAGTTCTTGCTGCATATGGTTGTGGGATTAAATAATTTCGTACATATAAAAAATGTAGAATGATCTCCAATAAGTATTATGCATGATTTTAGCTATTACTTCCTAATAAATATTGACGAGGTTTTTTAAGTCAGTTATTGAGATTCCAAATGTTTGGTATGTTACTATTTACTAAACACATTTTAAAGAAATTAAGGAAAAATTAAGGAAGAAGTGAAGTAAGTTATTTTAAAATGATTCTGTTAGGTCAATCAACAGCTACTTAAAGATGTTTAAAGATTAGTTTTACCTCTGTGTATGGGAACTGATCAGAATTACCAACAGTTTAATTGGATGTTTGTTGGGTGGTTTTTCTGGTTAATTCTGTTGAATACCAGGAACAAAGATATTTCATAAGATCTAACCATATGAAATCAGCATGATTATTAAAATCAGGCAGATACTAAATGATTTGAACATATCTATGTTTTTAATAATGTGGATAAGACATATCCATTTGATTTTTAAATTTTTGCACAAGTAGTATCAGAGCAGTAAATACATATTTACTGTGCATTAAGGCAGAATGCATCATGAATCATTTAAGAAGTCTTAAATATCATTTATATGACCTGTTGTGGTTGAAGATATTTTTCTGTGAGAATGCATATCTGTGGTTAAAATAAAAGTCACTGCAGTTCGTGACTCAGCTAAATAGAGATTTGCAATTTATATATACCTTCACAGGAAAATGCAGAATTGTAACGTGAGGTCTGGTTGTATTGAAAGAAGAGGCATTTTGGAAAAAGCACATTGTAATATACAAGTTCTGGAGTCAAAACTGTAGCATTCTAAATAGCTACAGGAAATAAACACTGGATCACCAAAGGCATGTTCTTGAGAGTACTCTGTTTTCATGCCCCAATTTAAGGGGAAATTCTACATGTGCTTATAAATCTTTACTACCTTCTGGTTTTGAGTTCTCTGAAGCTGAAATGTTATTAAAATTATTTTGAAGGATTCTTTAACCCTGAACATATGCAATGTAAAATATTCCAAAAAATTGTAATGAAGAACATACTAACATTTAGTATAAAAATTGTTTGCTGTCAGTGAGAAAATAAACAGCATATTATATTCCATTTATTATATTGTAGATCATGTTCCTCAAACTGAACACTATAGGGCAGGAAATAAAGTAATATGACATCTAATTATTGTATACTTGTTAAGTGTTTGCAAGCAATGTTTTGTTTGTCTTCAGTGCTTAGACTTATATTGGGTTGTTTGATATGCTCACTGTATCTGTACACTTCTAGAGGTTGTGAAATCAGGAAAGGAGGTTGATAATATTTTTAGGGCTTTCTGCACTTCATAAATGCAATCCTGTTGGCTTAAACCTTCTAGCAAGAGAGAGTAAAATAGTTATATACCAGTATTGCCTTGAGCATTCTGACACAGGTTCAAGGAAGAGAAGCAATTATGTTAGATTTTAAGTTAAGATTTGATAATATTATGTTAATGGTGTTTTACCTTTAAAATGTGGTGCTTTCCTAAAAAGCCCATGTGACTGACTGTCCTGTACTGAACTGTGATACCATTTTTCTAGGCAGGTTGCACTTGATAGAGGTTTAGAAAAGCTAACCTACATCCTGAGATTTTTCTGAAACACAGTGAGACCTAGGGGGATTATTCTTCCTGCTATTACCCGCTGACTGGTACAGATAATGTGTTAAATTATCACTTATGGTGAATACTCCACCAGACTTCTTACTCTGGAGTAACTCTGTGTACTTAGAAAATATTACTTTGCCTCTTTGCATTCTGCCTTTATCTATACCATGCAAACCCTGTAGGAAAAAAATTTTGTATACCTAATGATTGAATAGCTACCATAAGTCTACCACATTTATACCTTTTTAAAGACTTGAACAATCTTGTCTGGGAACTTCATTAATCTTGTCCATTCAGTATGGGGCAAAGCAAACACCTATATGTATTCAGCAACTTGGTAAGATTATAATACCGATCAACAGGTCTTAAACAGAATGGTTTTGTTTCAGGTATTCTGATAAAAAGAGTTGCCA